>NC_060257.1:65887471-66512471 GCF_921293095.1 Ischnura elegans
AGCTAAGAGAGATTCATTGATGAGCCCACGAATATTAGTATATTACAAAAAGAGGATCCTGAAGTCGGCCTTTAAATGTGCTGTCACTCACCGCGCATTTAAATGAGTTTACGAAAGTCGCCACTCGCATCGCTGACGGACAAATTGATCCGAGATTCACTGGTAAATAAGGTATAAATACCGGTGTCAACCGAAATTTATACACATGACGATGTTATCTATCAAATTCATAACTTTTCAATCCTATTGCTTGCAATTACAAACATTGTAACGCAAAATATCGGAAAAATATATATCGCATTGCACTTATCACCGCGCCGCGGACGTTTTTGAAAACCGATTAAAATGCGACCGAAGTGGCAACAGAGATCAGCCTTCTTTAGGATGGAATTGGGCAACCTATATGCAGTCACCTTGAACGAGCCGGCCGGGATTTTTCGCATTCATGAGACGACAGATGATGTCGACGCAATATCGCGCTCCGGTCGCGGTGCTATCGGCCCCAAAGTCGATGCTCACGAGCATGGAAGAATCGCGGAAGGGAGTCGGTGGTGGGGAAGGTGAACTTTCCTCATCTGAGGGCCAAAGAGCGCATAAAAATGAGCTCTTCAAGTCCGGTTTGGACGACCGCCTGAGATGGCCGACGTAGAATCGGACGGTATTATCCCGTCAGGAGGAAAAGGAAAGCATTAAAAAAAAAAGAGTGGGAAAAATATATCCACCGACTTCGGATGGCCGGCCTCCAGGTTCTTTTCCTCGACGCTGAATCGGAGGAGTGAACACGAGCCTTGGACGTCTTGTCCGACGAGCGGTAATGAGCGCGTGGGACAAGGGTAATAACATGCAAGCGGTGGACTTACGGTGGAGAGAAGATCACCGAAGCACAGCACCGACTTGCGAGATCTCGAATCTACATACTACCCCGCAGGCCGCCCAAAAAGGCGAGTGGCAGGGGGTGTTAGGACTCCAACCGTCTACACATAAAAATGAAATGCTCAAAAAATATTACGACTAGCATTTGGTAAAGTTTTCTTTGGTTTGGAGGATAACCGAATTCCCATATTTATCATTTAAATCATCTTTATATACGTAAACCTAAATTTATATGCAACCCCCCCACAAACTGCCTAAAAAGGCGTGTGGCAGGGAGTGTTAGGAAATCAGCCTATTAATGTAAGGAACAAATTATTAACAAAATGACGACTAACATTCATTAAAGTCCTTTTTGGCTCGGGGGTAAACGAATTCCCATATTTATCAGTTCAACAACATATCCCTAATTATTCATCGCTTATGTAGGACCTGAAAATATTGAGGGGCACAAGCGGCTCCCAGCCTATTTCGCTTAACGTCTTCGTAACGCTGTCTGTACACCCGCAGCTGCTTTTGACGAATCGCGCAGCTTTTTTTGTGTTTTATTCACTTCCCAGATTAAGTCTTTCTGCACTGGGTTCCATGTGCTCGCTGCATTTTCAAGGTGTGGTCGGACGAGTGCGAAAAAGCACCTTTCCTTTGCTCTCTCATTCGAAAATCTACTCACAGTACGCTTGACGAATCTTAACTTCTTTTGGGCTCTTGTCAAAAATATTCCTTGTTCGCGCGATCATGGGGGATTATATCGAAAGTTATAGAAAAATTATGGTGCGGTACTGTTCATGACTTAACTCCATCTCGTATAGGGACTTGGGAACTTTGACACGCCACCGTTTTAAAACTATCTGGCCGATCTTAATGAAACTTTTCATGGGCATTAAGCGACTCAAAAGTTATTTATAAATACCATTCATAGTTGCTAGGTGATGAGGAACGTTCTATTCCCGACACTTAAAAGGCTACTCTCGTAAGATTAGGGATGGAGAAGGAGGAGAGAATGGTATCGGTGGATATGCTATGTAAATGCGGGAATCTTCTTTTGACTATTTTAGTTGCCAGTCACTTTCCGTTAACTTTCATCAGCGTCCACGTTTCCGCAACTCAAGGCTCCGTACCTTGTGCATCAGACTCTTAATACTAGATAGAACATGCGAAAAATCAGATTGGGCCAGCGGTACCAGTTTCTCCTCCAAACGGGAGATTCATTATTTTCTCTATCGACTGAGGCTTGATGAAGTTCATTTTATCGTAAATGAAAAGAAAAACTTTGTTCTACTCCAGCAATTTATTTTCACGTACCCGCCATCACCTGGTAAAGGACGCCGCTGCTTCGAAACTAGTTGTATCAGAAAATAAATTGGTGGAGTATAAAAATGTTTTTCTTTTCATTCACGGTTTAATTGTTTATTTACCTTCATCACCTCAAAAGCAGCACGCTTGCGGCCTTTAACGGGAGAAGTTACCTAAAAACCACGTAGGAGGATTAGAAACACCCATGCTTAAGAAAGGGACAACTTACCAAGGTGGGCTCGAACTCGTGACTTTCTCAATGGAAAGCGAGGACTTTGCCCCTTCAACACCGAGTCCGGCATGATATTCTGAAATTTCCGTCAGCGTTCAGATGTGCGCCGATTCCAAAGCTCCAGGAAAGGAAAAGTTGGTTTAAAAAAAATCGCGGCACCGTGGTCCAATACCGACTCGGATCTAAAATTAGCCTCATTACACGACTCGTGGGATCTTGTGAGCACGTAATAACAAGATCTCGTCGCACCCATTGATCCTTCGACAGCGCGGGGAGGGCACACGTCTCGTACAAGAGTTTACGATTCTCGGCATCTCTGGGTTCCCCAGCGCTACGGCTTTTTTTATTATATTTTTCGCTCCTCACGCCAGACTCCAAGCCTCAAAAGCTCATCAAGGCGTATCGCATTTCCGCATCCCAGATGGTCTCGTTCAAAGATTCTTGCCAACTCTTTCTTCCCGTGGATGAATACAAACGCCACGTCTGGAGGGAGAAATACGTTATTCTGCGAGCTTTTCACATCGATTTTTGTCCGATGCGATGGTGATGTACCAGTTTATCATCATGACCGGAATAACCTCATCATATGATGTCAACATAGTTTCCTGGTCAAAAACATATACTTTCGTTGTCATAATGAAAGTATTATACATAAAAGTAGTGTCTTGGAGTTAAGTTCTTGGAAATTTTTAAATGCAACTTTTGCAAACGTTTCGGAATGGAAATGATTATATAATTTGGATAATGCATACTGTTTAACTGGATGCTGGATTTATTTTCCCCGGCCAGCGGCCCAAACTCGTATCCTAATCGAACTTCACTGCCTGCGGAGAAGAATAGTTTTCTTACCAACGTTAGAATCTCTAGAAGCGCTATCATAAAAGAATGGTGTGGTTTTGAATATAGTTTAAATCAAGGGCCTTCAACCCGCGGCCCGCCGGCAAATTTCTTGCGGCTCCTAGAGGCTAAAGAAATTATTGCACCGTTCCAAACAATATATAATATCGACACACTCGTAAAAAATAAAAACATATTAAAAAATTGCATTGATCCATTGAAATTTTTAACCAATAAAGATTATTGCACTTTGAAACTACATTTTTTTATTTTTACGCTGTAAAGTGATGCCCCGTTCAGATTACGTTTGTCCGAGCGATCGTCCAAACGATAGTTGGCAGAACTCTAGCAGTGTGAATGCATGTCCGGACAATAGTTCACGTAGTTCCGAACGCTGCCACTTTGCGATGGTTATGCCTCATTCACATTACGATTGTTCCAGCGATTGTCGGAAATATCGTGCATTCACACGACGATTGTTAAAACCTGTGCTGCCCTCTAATGCTGACATGTAATGTGAACGGGAAATTGACGGTAAGCAAAGCTGTTGAGGTATTCAGGGTCAAGATATTAATGTGTTCAAGGTGTATTTACCGAATAATTTTTCTTCCGCCCATATTCCTCCTTCCTAGGACAAATCCATGTAAAAATTTAGAGCTTCACGAGCTTTTCGTCTTTCTCTTGTCGCATCCGTTTCCGGTCTCCCAGCGCCTAACCATCGTAAAGTAGCAACGTTTGGAACTAAGTCAACTATTGTCAGGACATGCATTCATACGGCTAGTTCGGACAACTATCGTTAGGACGATCGCTCGGACAATCGTAATGTGAACGAGGCATTAGACGCTGGGAGACAGGAAGAGGAAGCGACAAGGGACGGACGAAAAGTTCATGAAGCTCCCTTCGCTCTATTTATTTCATGGATTTGTGCAAACAAGGAAGAATATGGGCGGAATAAAAAAATATTCGCTAAATACACCTTGAACACAGTAATATCTTGACCCTGAATACCTCAACAGCTTTGCTAAACGTCAAACTCTCGTTCACTTTCGATGTCAGCACTAGAAGGCAGCACAGATTTTAACCATCGCTGTTTGAATGCATAATAGCTCCAACGATTATAACAATAATAATTTCGTCTTTTATTTTTCAAGCGAAATTAGGACAACATTGTCCTCTCTTACAATTAACTTGATTGACATTCACAAACATCCATGCCCTGGATGGTTGTCAATCCACACAGGCGGGATTCGAACCCGCGACCTCTAGGTTAGCAGTAGGGGACTTTACTCCGGCGCCACCGAGATTCGAACAATCGTAATCTGAACGAGGTATGACGTACAGTATTCGATTCGATAATCGATTTTTGGCCCTTGCATTAAAAAAACAGTTGAAGACGCCTGGTTTAATAGGTCCGATGACAAAAAATGGACGTGCTTTGTGGGGCATTAGAAAAGTGGTGGGGGGATGGCTAGCGGTTTGAGTGACATGCAGAGCGGGGAAGGGAAGCGGAGTTTTTGGCGGCTGAGGAGACGAGCGGGTGGCGGGAGATATTGGTGGGAGGTCCCGCAGTTGGGACGCACGGAGTCGACACGGGAAAAACCACGCAGCCGTGTTTACTCTGGCTCGTTTCCACGCTGCACGCCCCCACGTTAAGACCTAGAACATATTGCATGTGAGGCAAGGGCGATATCTGGGGAATTTGACGGGCCAGCATCCGTGCGCGCCAACATAAAGCATTTGTCGAAAGCACCGAGGGAATGAGAGACAGCTCATTCATTGATCTGCGATTACACGGAGGATATTTAACTCGAATCCAAGACTTGAAGCTTAACTACATGGAAATCCATTTAAAATATGAACATTTATTCATATATTTTTATTTTGTTTTAAATTCAATAGAAACATTGATGAGAATATTGAAGTTAACTGATAAATATGGTTTCAACTATTGTTGTAGGGCAGATCTTTAATCACTGTGTACTAAATATAATATATTAACTGTTAATAAAATGCTGAATGGCTCATTATTATAGAGAACTATTTCAAAAAAGAGCACAAAAATCAATATATTAATACACATTCTATGGGTAAACGTAACATTGAAAAAAATAATAAAAAATAAGAATCGTTGCTTACCAAATATTTAAATTAAAATACATAATACCTATTAGCATAAAATTTATGATTTATTTTGCAATGATGGAGAGCATATTAAGATATGGAATCACTTTCTGGGAAATGGAGTCAAATACTCTGTTTAACACAATTGTAAAGAAACGAAAGAGAATATTGAAGTTAATTTATAGATATAGTTTCAGCTCTTGTTGTAATAGTGACCTTAAATCGCTGTGTACTAAATATAATATATTAACTATGAATAAAATCCTGAGTTGGCTCATTATTATAGAGAACTATTCCAAAAAAGAGCACACAATTCAATGTAATAATATACATTCTATAGGTAAACGTAACAGTCATTTCTTGAAAACGTATCTTTACAATAGCATGTACGGCAAAAGGTTGCTGAAGTATGTTGCACCTCATACCTTTAATTGTATGCCAAAAGCTCTACGTAATATAAAACCTTTGGCCCAAATTACAAGAAAAGTGAAAGAATGGTTAATTAGTGAAACTATAAACTTGTAATTACTGTAATTAATCTGAAATGTACAAATTATATTAAATTCTCATATTTTGGTTTCAAAGTTCCTATTACTTTTTGTGTACTATTATTGACTTTTATGTTTACGAATTTTAAACTTGAAATGTAATATAAACGCTCTGCTTTTAATGTTGCCACTATGTAGGATAAATGGAACCTTAAGACAAGCCATATGGCTTAGAAGGACCAAGTTCGTATATGCTAATTAAGGCAATCAATATATGCAAAATGTTTATTTGAATATTTCATTTTATTTATATATTTGAACGCCCTTTTACACTTAGCATAACCAATACATTTATAATGTGGCCGTGTACCCTCGCAACTCCCTAAAACACAAATGTTTAATAAATGTTAAATAAAAGAAACGGTAAATTTTGAATATTTTCCACGAAGTATCCATCTTTATAGCACAAATAATTTCAACGCTACGGTATCGTTATCGTTTGGCAAAGATGCCGCTGCGGTATTGGACATCATACACGACAATGACATCATCATTTCATTCTTTTTAGTATTTTAATCAAGATGGCATATATTTTTGGAATGTATCCAGTTCTGAGGGATCATATGATTAAAACATGCATCCAGAGGAATTTCTTAAATACCTGGCCCTTAACTCCTTTCCTTTCTATAGGTAGGTAGGATAGGTTCTAGGTCTGTAAGTGTTACATTGGTGAGTACCCGAGTGGCTCGAAAAGTAAACGAGTATAAAGCCATGTTTCTAAGATCATCCGTTGCAGAAAGACTTAATCCGTGAACAGTATAGAATACAAAAAAAGCTGCGCGATTCGTCAAAAACAGCTGCAGGCGTACAGAAAGTGTTACAAAGATATTAAGCGAATTAGGTTGGGAGACGCTTGAGACTCGGAGTTGGCGCGCTAGGCTTATATTGCTTGAAAAATTGAGAATAGATATATTTAAGAGCGACACGAAGAACATAATATTAGAGCCGCACTTAATTTCCAGGTCCGATAGAAGCGATAAATTGAGAGAGATATTTTGCCGAACGGATAGGCATGGGAAATCGTTTTTCCCCTGAACCATTAAGGATCTTAAGAAATGCTAGTTGAAATTTCGCTTGATGATTTGCTTTTTATACGGAAGCGACTGGTTTCCTAACACCTAAATAGTATCGTCACGCGCCTTTTTAGACAGCTTGAGGGGTAGCATGTAAATGCATAAGTAGATGAAGATGAACTATGGTGTTCTGCATTTGAAACGTGGATATAAGAATGGGAGGCATCTAACACACTCACAGCATCACAAAGATAGAAATGATGGACCGAATCTTCTAGGAGATGACGCAATAACAGTTTTGTACGTGGGTGCGGACTGGGTATGGCAAAAAAGAAACAAAAACAATGCGATAAGACTTCTGTTCGGAAGGCAGTTGTTCGTGTAAAGGGGAACCATCCCAGTGACAGGCGTACGTCATACTTCGGAGTGAGTAAGGCAAAGGGATATCCGGAAGACAGCGGGAGATTTCTTCTCAGGCCATTGCGACGGCATCCGTACGAGGTTTCAACGACGTTCCGCCTAGATAGAACAATTCAAAACAAAAAAAAACCCACATGTGGTCAGAAAAGTTACTATTTCAGGAATATTATCATTGTATATTTCTAGACCTCTCTTTTTAAACATAAATCACTCTATTTTGTCGGCCTCGGTGACGGCGGGGTAACGCTCTCGCCTGCCAAACAAGAGGTCACGGGTTCGAGTCCCGCCTGGGTAGGTTTCCCCGGTCCAGGGCATTGTTTGCGCACGTTTACTTGTTACATTTGTTGAACACTCCGGTGTAAAATGGCCAATAAGAGCTGTATCCGGTGGTTTGAAAATAAAATAAAAAATAAAAATAAAATTTGTTCGTGGATATTTTTCCGATTAATGTTGAAGCATTAAATTTTGTCACCAGGCCTCATAACCATAATTCAATAATACTAAGGTTATAATTAATAGTAGCGAGCGTAACTTTGTGGAAATCCTTTATCGTAGGAATAGATGAAATAAACACTTGGCTATTTCCTCATGGTATCCTATTGTAAATGTTTCGTTAAAGTGTAACATTTTCAAAGTGATTGTTTTGTTTAAATGTTACGCTCAAACGAAACCATGGTCGGTCACAAAAGAGTACCATGAGGAAATAGCCAACTTTTTATTTAATCTATTCCTATGAATCCTATGATTGGTTTGGCGAAGCTCTCCATTCCGCTCTCCTATCTGCTAGCCTTTTTATAGTGATGCATTGAAATGAAAAGTAGTTGCGCTTTTCCGCAACAATTTAACGCGTCATACGTAAAAGTTGAGGTACCTTACGTTTCAATATGTAGAAATTTATATTATGATTATGGCATTCAATTGCTAATTTGAAAATAAATGCAAAACGTCAAAATAAACACACCAGTAGCTTCACTTCAGTAGTTTAATCATTGAACTAACCGAGATCAGTTTAAAGTGCAATGAACTTGAATTAGTTTTGACAGATAGACCTGGAAATGGCCATAGGTGTCGAAACCGTGGCCACTTCATTTACTAAAATATTAGCGAGGAAAATTTATCAGTTTTTCAACGCTAACGTTATCCGTCGGTTCCCAAGGCGAGTAGTCAAGGCGAAGTTTTCTCTTAATCACCCAAGTGCCCATAAAGATCTTCGACCGGTTGTAAACCCAAGAAAACTTGAAAATGTGTGTGAAAGAAATCCATGCATCCCTCTAGCTAAAGAATACCAGTGAAGTACCTTCCCTGAGCGTAGCTACGATGCATGGCTTCAGATAGCGATACATGAATATCCAACTGGGTCAAATTTCTAGCATTTACCGAATGTGAATTACTTATCATGCAAAGAAAATTTTCCATTCCAAGGGTTAAATTATGATCGACAGGCTTCGTAAAGAGAATAACGCTAACAGTAAACTGCCGGAAAGGAATGCTGAGACATTCCACTGAAGTTGATAGCTGAGGAAAAGAAGCATCTTTATTAAGAAATATAAACGAGAATATAAGGTACCTACCGATGCGAACTGCATTTGACTGAAATTCAAGGAGTTAACTTTGCAGCGCTACCGACTTCATTTCCCATTACGTGATACTAACTTGGGAAGAATGTATGTAACCGAGAGAAAATCATGTGTGGTGGAATGATGGGCATTTGCTAGGAATTACAGTCGCGGTGGACGTTATGCCTCAGGCAAATGAACCCGGATGTGTTCACCAAAATCTCTTAATATACGAATGAAATAGTCTCTGTCCACATGAAATAGTCTGACGACATACTGCTGCAAAGGAAAAAAGTCGATGTAACCCAAAAGTGCCTCGAATATGCTTTTGACGCGTGAAATTACAATGATAAGTTTAATCTGATAATGATTTGCCATAGTACTAATTTCTTAAGCTTTTTGTCAGAGAAAGTTTTCGTATTGAATAAAATTAAAATGTAATATAATGTTCTTCTACGCACGTAATGCGATTCCACTAAAAGATGCAGGGAAAATTTGTGTGCACGTCAATTGCATCTTCGTCAGATGAAATGCGTTGAGTAATAAACACCATAAGGAAAAGGATTTATTTACGAACAACCTAGTCGTCACATTTTTATATTATTATTGCCAACGTTATTATGTAAATATTAAGAAAGATATTTCAATTACATTTTTCTCTTTTCATTAACATATTTTTCTGCAAAGAGTGTAGATTACATTCTCTGTTTTTTATTTAGCACGTCACAGAGTGGAATCTATATATGTGCGAAAAATCCACAGAGAAAAAATCATTCGCCTTGACCGGGATGAATGACGCCTCGGTAGCTTAACTGGCTAAAGCACTCGGCCGGAAATCGAGGGATCCGGGTTCGCATCCCGGTCAAGGCGAATGATTTTTCTCTGTGGATTTTTCGCACAATTGTGCATTGCGGGTGACTCCCGTAAAAGTTATCACCGTGGCTAGTCCCGGTATACTTAAATTCGGAATCTATATAGTTCAAAAATACTTATTAAATACTTGGTAGTAAGTATATAGAGTAAAAGTACTGAAATACTGATAAAATAAAGACTTCAAGTATAAATTAAGAGATGTCATTATATTTATCTCTTTCCCTTGGCATATTCTTCTGCAAAGAGTCATTTAATTGGTTCTAAAGAAAGAGTACGCAACAGAATCGAATGTGTGTGGTTCCAAAATACAGCTTAAATACTCTGTTAGTAGAAATGGAGTATGAAAGGTTACAGCAAAATGGAAAGCACGGTTCACAGCGCGTATATTACAAGACAAATGAGTTTCCTCATTCTCCAGCGAAGGTGAAGGGTAGTTCACATAACGAGGAGCAACACGTGATGCGTAACCCTATAGATGAAAGCGGTGCGTATGATATCTTCGTCCATTTTCGAAATTTATAGACTAGCTGCATTAAAATACCCATTTAGGTCACGATTCATTCCAGAGAAACGGTAAACCTAACGAAGGTATTGCATGACGGAAACATATACCATCACTCGGATATATTTTATATCGAAATATGGTGTCCCGTAATTTTCCACACAGAAGAAAGTTAACAAAAAGAACACTCGAAGAAAAGCCTACCAGGATCTCTGACTGCAGTGATCGGTAATCTTGCTTGTTATGTGGCCACCGAAACAATTTGCTTTGACCCATAATGACTACTAATAGTAATAATTAAAAGTGACTAAAAATAGTAATAATTCAAACAGCTGTAGTAATTTTCCAAGCTTTTTTTTTAATTTCTCGACCGGTTTCAAAGCTTACTCATCATTTTCAAGAGCTGTCTATTGATAATAAAGGAATCAAGGAGTGGGATGACCTACCTGAAGTTATTTTTAAGATCTTCCCTGTAAATGCGAAAATTTTTAGGAAGAAGTGCGCATCATTCATTGATTAATTACATAGTAAAGGGAGAGTGTGAAATTGGGTCAATGTTCATTTTTTTAACTGTATTATATTAGAATTAACGTATTTAATGGATTGTTTGAAACTGGTTTATTGGGACAATGTTAAATTCTTATTTGTATGAGATTAGAATTAGTGTATTATTTTTACCATGGATATCTATTCTGTTTCTAAACTTGTATCAGATAGATAGAAACTTGGTATGTACACATTTTTTATTCATGTACATCTAATGCTGCCACCAGGCAATAGCCTTCTTACAGCGATGTGTAATAATAATAATGATTATGTTGATGATTAAAATGATGTGTAAGCATTGAAACCGGCCGAGAAAATATAAAAAAGTGTGGAAAATTATTACACCCTTTTGAATTATTACTATCCATGAACTTTCTCAAAGTCAACTCGTCGACAATCAATCTGACTACTAAATACTTTTACACGAGAAAGTACCGGTGAAAAAGTACCGGCTACGAGAGGCCACGCTTTACATTTAAGTAATCACTTAAAATATAAATTTAGGAACCGTATTCGGCTCATTTATTTTCTACACTCATGTGAGAAGAAAAGGTAAGATACCATGATAGTCTGGCTCTACAATAGGCCCCTACTCACCTATTTGTTTCAGCTGGAAATCACATTCACGAAAATATTCCCGCCCAGACCGAAGCTAAAAATATCAAAGAGAGATAAATATCGAAAATCAATGTTATTCATTGAATATAATGGTAAATATTGTCTCTCATTGGTCGAGAAAACGCTACATAGTGATAAAAATCGCACTTTTATTTAATGTTCCGCCAGATTCTTTGAAAAGTTTACCTCATTTTTGCAATCAAAGGTTCGTTTCAAAAGTGGCTGAAATCTAAAATGACTGGGTACAATTAAAACTTTTTCGGAGTAGGAAAATTGAAAAAAAAATACTCAGAAGTACTTGGCAGTCAGTCAATGGGAGGAGTTAATTCATGTTTAATTGCAGATTTAATTGTTTATACCACTAAAATTGATGGATTTGCTGTATGCACTGCTCTCTGCTAACTTCGAAACCAATGAGTCAATTGAAAATTGATTTGTACTGTTGTGAGCCGTACTATTTAAGTAGTGGTATGGTAAGTAAAAGATAAGCAGCAGGATTGCTATGTGACCTTGGACGCAGGGGATATCGACACTATAAGGGAATATGATGAAAACTACACGATTGTAGTCAATGGTTGCAACTTGAGGACTTGTGAGCACGTGTCAATTCACTCCCATCTGGCGGATTTAGAGGGGGGATTTAGGGGGGGCACTTGCCTCCCCAAGCCGCTTAAAAAATTGATAAGATTTTGAATACGGTTACCATTACGTTCGCTTTGTTTCCTGAATTTCGAATCTTCACTCATTATTTTCATATTAATAACATTCGTATTAAAACAAAGAAAATATTTCATACTGTAATTGTTGTAATATACTTGTAATTTAAAATATTTGAAGACTGTTTGACTGTCAGACCTTCTTTTCCCCCCAGAAAAAAGTCCTAGGTCCGTCCTTGCCCATCTGTGTGGTCGAAGACTTCAACACAAAACAGTAGATCAATAAAAACAATAGACGACCGCACAGTCGTTCCATTTCCCATTCCTAGACTCCCTATCTGTTCCTATAGATTCTGAAGCCTTTCTCCCCCAACCATTCGCTTATCGCCACCCTCATGACGAGGATATAAACGGGTGTCACTCAAGGGGCCGAGTTAACTGTGAGTAAACAGTTTACTACGGCTGTCGAGAGCGGAGAGTATTTCAAATTGTGGTGCTCGCATCCATTTCCCTTCCGGGTTTTACAAACCCTCTTTCCCTTAGCTCCAAACTATCCAAGAAACAACGATCAAGGCTCACTCCCGGGGGCATCTACTTGGGGAGTCGCGCCGTGGGTGGTCGGCGAGCCTTCTTAACACTAGAACCGCAGTATGCATCAATATGACCCCTTTCCATTATATTAAAAATAAAAAAAATCATGAGAATCGCAAAAATAGTCCTGAAAAAGGCATAAAAATATACCGAAACGTTTGCCAATTTTTTTTTTTAATTTGAGCAGGTTGAGCAGTTCAACTATTTAGGCAGTACGTTATAGGAAGACGGTTACAGTAGTTAGGACATTAGGAAGAGAATTGCATTAGCAAAGAAGGCGTTCATGAACAGGAAGAAGCTTCTGAGAAGATCTTTATGTAAGAGTTTAAAGAAAAGGTTAGTGAAGAGTTGGATCTGGAGTGTAAGGCTCTACGGTGTGGAAACGTGGACATTGAGTAGAGAAGACGAGAGAAGATTGGAGGCATTCGAGATGTGGGTATGGAGAAGAATGGAGAAGGTGAAATGGACGGAGAGAAAAAGGAACGACGAAGTGCTGGATGTGGTTGGCCAGGAGAGGCAGCTTTTAGATAAGGTACGAAGGAGACAATGTATGGATGGAGCGAATACTTAGCGGGGAGGGGATGCTGAGAACGGTGTTAGAGGGTAGAATGTCAGGGAAACGAGGGAGGGGAAGGAAAAGAATAGGATTTTTAGATAGATTGAAGGGGAGTAGGCCTAACAGTGAATTGAAAAAGGCAGCGCTGGAAGGAAAGGGAGGCTCCCATATCACTTCTTTAGTACTCCATGGAAACCTACCTTAATCGGTGGAATACTATAATAATAATAAATCCTTTGTTTCTACACTCCATGACACAAATCAGCATTATACTTATAAATTGAAGAAAGAGTCCCCCAAGAAAAACGTGGAGATAAGGCACTTGGAACAGATCAAGAATGACGCTAAGAAGTCGAACATCAATAAAGTTATGGAACTAGCGAGGGTAAGGGAAAAATTGATCTGTGGTCCATCTATCTTAGGATTATATTACTATAATAATGATGATAAATATCTTTGCTCATCTTGATAGTTTTATCCTCGTTTAACCACTGTATCAGTAACTGTACAATGATAACCTTTTCAGGCGGAAGATTCATTTACACCAGTCTTCTAAATTTTTAATTTTGCAGGGAAAAACGCGATTAATGCGAATCAGACAGAAACTGCAATCAATACAATTCAAGGAAATTCATAAAACGAAAACGTAAATATCACTATAATATCGAGCAATCTACATTGACTACCAGCTCCAGTATAACAGAATACAGCTACAGCAGCCATCAAATTTAATTCTAACAACGCCGAGATAAATGAACTGGAATATTTTATGTCCACTCAGTCAAAGATGTGCAAAGATTTCACTAAAGTCACATCCAATACGTCTGCAAGGTTATGGTTCACATTTTTACGAATAAAAATGATTGGTTTAATCGGCCCAGGTTCGAGGAACTTAAGTCAAGAAAATATAAGAATGAAATTTGGAAAAATACACTTTTATCGATGTTTTACGCGAGGCCGACCAGTGTAGCTAATAATGTTCCCATATTATGAATATATGGGCATTAAATAAATTATTCCCGCATAATAATATCTTAAGTGTACTTAAAAAAACTTAAAAAGGTACTATTTTAACGGAATATGAAGCGAGAAGGAAGCACGAATTAAGTTATAACACGATTCCATACGAATTCTTCTGCAATAATCACGAAAACATAAACGGAAGAAAAGGCATAATAGAGGACACGTCCTACGGCATGGATAATGTGTACACATAAGGACAGCGATATTGAGTATGTTATTAGAAATTTACTTTCCTCGAAATTGGTAGGTCATACGATCTTATTTCCGCTAACGCAGGGTCCGGTATGGCGTGATTTACAATGCATGGAGAGTAAACGCCAACAATGGGAAAGGTTGCCAGGGAAAAATTTTCTAAAGATAATTCATTTTCAATACCAAGTCCCCCGTGCATTTTTAGAGATGTTCTCAAACGAAAAAACGGAAAGCAATGAACGAGAGGTGGCCAATACAGGTAGGTACTTAGGTAATTACTGAGTTATTATTTATATAACGAATATTTCTAATTTATCTTGAAGGTTGGTCAATAAAAGAGTACATAAACTACTCGTCTTCGTCTCGACAGTTGCATCATCACCTTCAGGGATTTGACTCAATTGTGAAACCAGATTTATAATTTATTATAAATACTAAACCACTGCTTTTCGTGTCTTAGTTTCATAATTCATTTCCGTCCTGAGGACGACAATATGACTATCGAAACGTTGCTTATTCCCGGCGAATGTGTGTTCCCGCACGGTCTTGATTACACCGTTTTACAACATTCATTATGCCCACGTTTCAACGAAGTACCCGAGTACCTGCGGACCGAAACGTTGGTGAGGAATTAAATACTTTGAAAAAAGATTTGATGCTTTAACGGCGAATATATGGGTAAGGATTCACACCGTGTTAGGAACTCCATTTCCACCGACGTTTCAAACTACGATTCTGGACTCATCTTCAGGACTGGTAAATGTTGTTTAGAGGATATTGAACTTCTAATCGTGTAGTTATTTGCATCTTTATCATACATGTTATCATAGCAACCATAAAAATAATAACTTCACGATAAGAAAGCCAATTTTCTCGAGACGATATTCAGTAGCCCTCATGATGAACCCCGAGTCGTAGCTCGAAACGTCGGAAGAAATGGATTTTATAACCCGGTGGGATACCCGAGAACAGTTTACCCACGAGTTTATTCTTTTATAGACAAACCTATGAGAAATATTTTAAAATGCCTAATTAATTGTACACAATTTTCATTGAAATCATAAACCAAAAATACATAAAACTGAAAAGGAAGCATAAATTTGCAAATAAAGAGTTTTTTGCCTGAATTTTATTTTTTGATAACAGTATTAACTTAGTCCGGCCAAATTTTGAGATACGCGTTGTTAGAACTAAGCCATCGATATGATATGCATAGAATTGAAGAGCAAAAATGTTTTTTTCCGTATGTCTGAGGATTATCAATTACCGTAATAAGCGCTTCCATTATCTACTCATTAAATGTTGCGAAGATATCCAAGATATGTTGTAATGTGGACCTCCATTCCCACTTTTGGACATCGCTGCAACGTTGTTTTCTGGTCATTTGGATATATGACCGATATCCATACAACTTTAATTGGATTAACATGGATATTTCATAATTTTTTTTCCCCCGGCCAACAAATGCATTAAAGTTTTCTCGGGTTTCACGCCGGGTCAGGTCCTCCACATCTCCCAGCGTTTCGATGCACGAGTTGTTCATCGAAACACTGGAAGTAGACATGGAGGACCTGACCCGGTGCGAAACCCCAGAAAACTTTACTGCATTGGATATTGCACGGATGTGATATATTTAGGCCGACAATGTTGTCTGGGTGTTGTTGGGATATGGATTACTGCTTGGGTAGACTTAATATGTTGCATTATTATTTTTAGGTGGGCCTGTAGCAAAAGATTCAACCACGCAAACACCTGCAATGGCTCCGACAATTGCACCGCCAGTAGCACCTCCAGTACCACTGCGAGTACCAAGACCGGTAGTGATGACGATGGTGCAGCCAAGATGCCAGTATGGCAGTCCGTGTCCTATCAACCAATCCTACTGTCCATATGGCAGGGCAAACCATCCCACCCAATACGTCGTCCGCGCGAGCCTGGCGGACAGAATGTATCGACCCCCTAGCTCTATCTCTAGATGTCAGATGACCACCGTGCTATGCTTTACCGCCTTTCTACCACTCGTCCTCGTTTTGGTCCTCTTCTACCTCACAGTCTGGAGGACGCATTTCCTGGATGAAACAGATTGAAGACGAACATTATGTACTGTTTCGGTCGTGGTGAGCGTGTTGAGAAATTATTCGTCGATTCAAACTGATACGAAGGCACCAAAATGGATCGCTGCAACTTACCAAAATTGTAGCCATAACTTGGTGGAAATAATCCGAGGAAGAAGACGCTCTATGAAGGAACTATGCAGTGCAACATAAGATGTTTTGAGAAATTATTTGTCGGTGTAAAGCTGATATGAATGTGACAACAGTAACGAAATCCTAACCATAATTCTATATTCTTGTGTTACGTCCGTTATTTAAATTATGCATGACAATGTGTAATAATAGCAAAGGACCAAAAAAAAAGGTGAAAATTTTAGTCAAGTGGTTACATCTGGTCTTAACTCCTTTTCTTCTGCTCAATTAAAACGAAAGCAGCTATGTATTTCTACGAAATTCTATTATCACTGGTTGTATTTTTTGGAATAAAACAATTAAATCCCGCTATAAATTCGATTGTATCAATGTTAATTAGCACAATAGATTAATACCCTTATACGTAAAATCATGACAATGGTTTCGTATCATCATTTTATCAGTTATAATACCTTAAGAGTACTCTTTTGCAGCTGGAGGGCCTATAATTGTAATGCACTATCCCTCAACCAAGATAAGTACTTAAAAGGTAGGTAGTCATTGCTTGGGACAGCGCCCTGACGTGAGGTCATGTAGTTCCTTGGACGGAGTTCCCATCGAGAACAGTGTCATCTTGATCGCATGGGATGGTCTGTTCTCTTGAGGATATCGTCTATTCTCTGATACCATGAATGGCTACCTCAGTTTTAAGGAATGGCAAAGGGAAATGGACATTCAGAATATCGTTTTCCATGCATAATGCAGCCATGAGCACCATAATTTTCAGATGTATTGCTACAAAATTCTATTATCACTGATTGTATTTTGTGGAGTTAAACATGGATTACATTCGATGTGGAATACATGGAAAGTGGAATACATTTGATGTTTTCATTGTTAATGAAAACTATAAATTATTACACGCATAAATAAACCATTGTTAAAGAAAACTATAAATTATTACCCGCATAAGTAAACCCTTGAAAATGGTATAGATAGAATTCCTGCCGAGAACAGAAATAGCTGGGTCTTACGCATCATGAAATTGGGCATAGAATAATATATTAAGAAACCATTTCACAGGATAGTTACAATAGGCCTAATACAGGATAAATAGACCTCTTCTATTAGACCTTTACTAACTATCCTTACAGGATAAGAGGTCTAATTTCCTGTACGTCCAGTCTATGATACAGGAAATGGATAATGATACAGGATAAGTTAAGAACGCAGGGTGAAATGAGTCCGTGACGTGATCTCTCACTTACCTGACTTACCAGGTGTTGGAAGGGTGGCGCTCCTGGATCCAGCCGGTCTAAATCCGTGTGCAGGGCGAAGTCGGAGAGCGCCTTCCAGGGTGGTTGGTACGACTGCACCTCGATGGGGTTCATGCCCAGCGGAGACTCGTGCCGGACGGGGCTGGACGCGACCATTGGGATCCCCTGCATGCCGCCGTATCCCAACTTGCGGCCGTCCTGCCCGAAGGTGTCGCACCGCCGGCGGCGGCGGGCATCGTGTCAGTGGGTTCGCAAGGGCGGGCAGGGGAATGTGGAGAGGTTATGACAAGAATAGGATATGAATAGGACAGGGATAGATAGATAGAATACGGATAGATAGGACAAGGATAGATGAGATACGGATAGATAGATAGAATAAGGATAGATAAATAAAATACGAGAGATAGATAGGACAAGGATAGATGACACAAAGGTAGATAGAATAAGGACAGATAAATAAAATAAGAAAGATATATGGATAGAATTAGTAAGGATAGGTAAATAGAAAATGGATAGATAGATAGCATGAGGTTCGATAGATAAGGCAAGGGTAGGTAGATAGAATAAGGATCGATAGAAGACAAAATGTATGAACAGGATAAGGATGGAAGGTGGGTAGGATACAGATTGAAGATGGATAGGGAATGCAGATGAGATACGGTTAGAAGATAGATAATACAAGGGTAGAGGGTTGATAGCGTGCGGATAGATGTGGATAGCACAAGAAAAGAAGGTGAGTAGGATACAGATTGGAGGCGGGTAGGAAAAAGGTGGAATAAAGGACGATACGAACAGTAGATATACAAGAAATGGATAGAAGGTTGATAGGACGCGGATAAGACACGGATAAGTTAGAATGTGACATAATTAGGATAGACGATGGATAAGATGCGGATATAAAAAGGATAGTAATGGAAAAGAAAGAGGTTGATATAAAGGATTGTAGTTAGTGGAATAAGGATGGGTATAAAGGTTATGTAAGGAGAGAGAAAAAGAAACGGAGATGGGGTGTTCGTTAGTCGATGCTATTAAACACTTAAACTTACAATTGAACAAATTATGGATACCGGTTAAAGTTTATTTCGTCAATATTAATAATAGAAAATTATACTTTGTCATCTCTACTAAAATGACGAATTACAGTTTTAAATGGGCAATATGATATTGAAACGTTAAAAAAGTAACGTTATGCAATAAAATAAACATCTTATAGTTGAGAATCTAACATGCTTAATAAACATATATGGTGTATCATCTTAATATGATTTCTAGAGGTAAACGTGGAATATTAGTACTCTGATGACCACACCGAAAAAAGAAGACATAGAGGATAAGTTATCTTCAGTCATATCACTTCACTCCACTTCTTCTAATTCTAGCATGTTATTAATAATGAAAGAAACAGACCTTACACCCAGAAATACAAGAAACTTTTTAGACTAGTTCTACTCAAACATGCGGGAAATAAAAATTTGGAAGCGTTCTACGAGAATATAAGAGGCCAATAATGATCAAAAATAAACAAACAAAACAGCAAATGAAATGAGAGAGTGAAACAATTATTAGGCAATATTTAATAAAAGTAATGTGGAATAGTCTGCACGTTTTTCAAAATAAAAATGCAAATATTTAGGCAATTGTAACTTCGCGAATATTGAGTACGAAGCAAGGGGTCAGGGATGTTTTTCTTTTAATTTTCACACAAACCTAACAGGCATGAATCACATACTTGGGTGATGTTTTTTCAATGTTTTATCTTGGTAAATCATTGTGTTTCTAATAGCTGATGCCGTTTTATCGAAGGGTCCTGAGCTGTAAATTAGAAGCAAGCCGTGCATCAGAGGAAAACTATGATTAGATTACTCTTGGCGTTACTTAGTTGCTTTTTTTTAAGGGATTAACTCAATGAGTTGGAAGGAGTTCGTACCAAGCGGAGGTTAATGTATTGTTTTTAAAGGGGCAGAAAGCTGGATATTTCACACTTACATTTTCATAATAAACGGCACCAGAGTACACTACAAGCCGATCGAAACCTCCATCCTGCAAGATTCAAAAAACCAAATGCTAATGCAATCTCACCGCAGAAGGGAATAATAGAACAGCGGGGAGAATTGATTCAACTCTTGGGAGTATGAAATGAAAAAAAAACTTTTTAGATGACCATGATGAAATTGGTGCAGTACTCAAAGATATCAAATTTTTCTTGTTCAAGTGAAATCTGATGCAGACAATTTTTTCCAATTGAAATAAATTAAAAATAAATCAAGGTAAAAATGCATTAACAAGCACACAAAAATTAATTTAAATTAATGGAATAACAAAAAATACTGCTATGAACAACTAAAGGACATTAAATGCACATAATGAAAATAAAGGGTCCAAACAAATTTTTTTTTCCACAGAAAAGGTGTTGTGCACATGCTATTTTTCGTGATTATTTTTACCCACCGTATGCAAAGACGAATCTAGAAGAATAAAAAATTACGAATATATCAAAGGTGGATGAGACAAAATTTCGACAGCTTTCGCTATCGACGATGCCATTAAAACTTAATATGTCTCTGGCCGCCAACTATTTATTGAACTCGCTTGCCAATAAAAAAACGCAGTAGAAAAATAAATATTAAAGATTCAAACTCGGAAGCCATCGACAATAATGGCTGATCACTGACCATCTATAGATCTAGCTGAACCCAAAACAATCCTATGTACGCCGCGCTTGAGATCAATTGAACGCAAGGGCAAATCTAGGGGGAGTAAGCCATGGTTGTTCAATTTGTAGGTAAAATTTAAGCATGGAAAAGGTGAATGAAATCGACATTTTAAGGAAACTGTAACAGCTCTTTATTAGTTTTTCAAATTATTTGCTTGAAAAAATATTATTTTACTCAAATTCATTTGCAATTTTTGCTCCAAGGGGGGGGGCAGCGGCCCCTCTCCTGCCCCTCGCTGGGTACGCCCATGAGTTGAAGCCAATCCGGGATCTCAGAATAACGATCATACCATATGAATAATGAACGATTTCAATTTCTCCTGGTGAATATAATTAATGAATTCTTCTCGGTTTCTCAGCCAGAATATGAGAGAATTAACCTGGCTGAGAACTCGAGAGGAATTCATCAATACCATATGCACATTTCAAATGGGATAAGGTCCAGAATTCAAATGCGTTGAAGGGGCATTTTCAAGTGCTTAAAATGTGGTACCTAATACTTCCAGTGTTTTACAATTCAAGTAATATTTTAAATCTTGTCATGTGAGGTGAGGAAAAAAGTGAAATTTGCATGGTTTCCCGTGGATTTAAAATGAGGGTTATTCTTGAGATTACTCTCATGATGACATTGCCTTGCCTTCTATTGGGGAAGGCATTTCACCAAACCAATACATTAAGTTCAGTGTGCAACATCAACATTCATTGACAAACAACAAACCCTTGATTATCGAAGAGCTTATGACGATAATCGACAACTAACAATTTGGCACCCGATAGTTCAATCCACACGATTCCAATGGAAGTGAAAAAATCATAACCCGTTTTCGATGAATGCGATACAAATGGCCCTTCAAACAAGCCACATGCAACGCTATCCATTCGCAAAGGAATAAGTGAATACAGTAATCGGAGCGGAGAATAAAAGGAAGTTGTCCAGAGTTATTTTCCGCGTTTATTCTTAAACAGGGCGCGTGAGAGGTATTCCCAACACAGTTCAAACCTGTTTTCAACCCAGAAATACCACCCACTCGCAGCTCCTAAACCATCTAGTTATCACCAATAAACTGAGCCTCTATTTTGGTACGCCTTCCTGCTCCAAGTTCCCGCCCAACTCACGCACAACAAATAGGTCCAACGCATACTCCCTTCTTCCCTTTCGTTCCTGCATAGAGCCCAATCCCTGGACCACCTACATCCTAGGAAAAATCACGAAGAAGGCACAAATCATCTTCATCACGAAGTGTATGGAATAAAATTCTTTCCACTTTTCCGCATGAATATTTATCCTCTTCCTTCACGATGGTTAGAAATTGCTGATGTTTCGTGAATTTTAATGAATTTTTGTCCTCCGACCCCACGCCTTGTATATTGTTGAATCATTTTTTTTTTATTGTTACGTTTTCCCTTTCAGCGTGTCAAGAGTTGTGCCTACCCGGCAGGATGTGTAATCACAGAAGTTGTATGACAAGACGTAACAAACAGCAATGAGAAATTGACACAAAAAACGCGTCGGACGCAACCGAAAGTCGCAATACGGGTTTTGGGAGTACGATAAATAACTGGAGAAAATTTTATGTTAGAGACGAATGGTCAACCGGGTGATACATTCGCAGTCATACCGCAAACATGGCTCATTATTGATGGCATCGAAGAAAGGAGAAGTACTACGCACATTGCCTTACGCAGCGGAAGGCAGAAGGGGGCAGTTAACCCCTCCATAGAAGCTAAAATCGCAAAAGTCTTCAAAGAAATTAAGGACTGGTTTGAAACGAATTTTCTTCGAACCCACGAAAAATGATATTAGCATAAGAGAAGTAAGTAAAATAAAAATATTTTTTCAAGCAAATAATTTTATAAACTAATAGAGCGCTGTTATAATTTTCTTGAAGTGTTGGTTTCATTCACATTTTCTTTGCTAAAAAGCTTAACAACAATGGCGGGGTCTGGTTGGTGTGGTGGTTAGAGTATTGGCTTCCCATCATGTGAGCTCGGGTTCAAGTCCCGGCGATGGCAGAGAATTTTCAGAGACTGCCCAATCCCTGCTGAAATGTTGTGTGGCAGACATTTCAGGGACAACACTCCGCCCGTCGGATGGGACGTTAAGCCGTGGTCTCCTTGGCACCTTTTGCGATGAGCAGGCTAATGCCGACGCCGGGTTTCTCTCCACCCTTCCTTGCCTACCCTTCCCCCATGGCGCAAATGACCTCAGCTGTCGGTCGCCTCCTTCAAAAATACTATACCATCCGAAAATGACTAGCTTCCCCTATTTTTAATCCTGGGTACGTTATTGACTACGCATGTTTCATGCAATGCTTTGATTTTCTCCAGTATTTCTTGGCCCTCCAAGTTACCGCACTATTCTTTAATCTCAAGTCGTCGAGCCTTCTCCCTGACAGCTAGCAACGCCTAACCAAACCACATCACCACACCACACACCATTCCCAGACTTGGCCAGCCCATGGGAACCTATGTTTATTCTGACATCCTATAGCGTCGGCGGGCGGCCTGCCTGCCCCCTTTTTCGCAGCGGGGGCGGAGATGGCAGTGGAGGGGAGGGGGAACCGTGGGGCGGGCCACCCAAAACGCCAACCCATCCCCCTTGTTTACTCTCTCGTCTCCCTCCCTATTTTCCCATGGTGCACCTCCCCCTGCTCCCGTCAGGACCATCAATGTCGGAAGTCCAGTTCTTGGCGCAAGTCCCTCCTCGCTCCCTGAAAAAGCTCCACGGCCCATCTCCCGCCCACACCACAAACCGCACACTACTTATGAAAGAATGGAGATAAAACGAGGGGACACTGCGTGGCATTGTGCCATGGGAACGATAATTCAGACGTGAAATCGCAGTTTTATTCGTGAATTCCGAATGTGAATGTATAAAACACTAATTTCATAACGAATGGACGCCCAAGATTGTATTATAATACTAAATTAAAGTGGCATTTGCATAAAAGACGTATATTTAAAGAAGCTTTGTTCCCAATTAAATTTTTTGAGCCTAAAGATAAAAAAAAATTATCTCAACCACGGGTCAATATCTAAATTTCAATTAAAAAAAAAAAGAGAAACGTGCAGTTCGTTATCTCAATATTATCAATAACAACATCGTTTTCCATTGCTTTATACTAGTTTGGGAACTGAATTAGACCTACGAAAGGCAATAAAAAGGTAGTTTAATTTTTATATAACAAACGCAAAGAAAGAAAAGCATAGGTAGTAATGTATTATACCAATGAAACCGACATAAAGGTAAACTAGTTATTTTTGTTAGCTGTATAGATATCGGTCCGTCGGTATATTTTTTAAATCCCGAATTCTGATTTTTCGGTATTTGAACAACACACAACCCTTCTTACACCACAGTAATTGTTAAGTATCAAGTGGCAAACGATACCAGTCAATTAAGCTTTCGTGGTAAAATCAACCTAATTTAATGCAGGGCCTTCCGGTTTAATATTCGGGCAAGAAAAAGATTACTCAGTTGAATTTGCTTACTTCGAACACTTGTTTGACTCTGTAGAGGGTCACCTCTTTTTTGTTCGCAAAATTTTTTTATATTCAGTTTTTACCCCCTAATCAATTTGAAAACATATCTTTTAATGGTACTGAACGTGGAGTAATTATTGCGAAAGGAAAACGATATTTTTCATTTAAGTTAAGGTTCCATTTTCTCATTTCATTTCGATTTCAGGTCAGAATGACTGATGCATTCCCTAATAATTGAAGTCCATCACAAAAAGGTCACTAAAGTTCATTTTTTTAATGAATTAAACGAGATTTTTCAACGCCCACGGGGTATCCATTGTCCGCTGATGACATTAAAGTCGTCACCAAAGCATTAAATTTGTAAGGATGAATCGCAGTCTTTAGTGAGAGTGAATGAGTGAACCGGTTCTCGTTACCTGGTTTTCCGAAATTCCGCCATTTAAAAGACTCCTCCAGCTACCCAACCAAGAAAGAACATAATTTTCTTGAAATGAATTGGGGAAGAATACAATGCAGGCACAAGAGCGATAATGGCCCGACACCTTAATGACTCGTTATAAAATGGTACAAGAAACAATTGAATTGCAAAATATATCATCTAAACTGGCATTGTGATAAAACGAGGATCCTTAAACGGAGCAGTCACCATACTTTTAAAACGATTTTAGTGCCCTAAGGAGGATAAAAAAAGAACAAAACGGTCAAATTGAGGTATAATAATTAAATAAAAATATTATTGCATAATTACAGGAGGGGGGAAAGCGTCATGCAGCATCCATGTAGAAGTAATGGAAGCACAAAACATATACAAACTCTTCAAAGAATAAACCAGAGAATTAGCGATACAAATTAGGATGCGAACACCCTTTTCAATTTAAGTATGATACTTAATACGACGCATATATTCCACTCGATCACTCTTTTTTCGTGACGAATAAATTATTTTAAACTTCAGGGCATTATATAGCATTGAATTTTGCCAATATCTGCTTGTGTGTCAAATAAAAAAAAAATGTTTCACAAAAATTAAAATGGGAAAAACTTTCCCAGCACCGGGAATCAAACCAAGATCCCGAATTCCCACACCGAGGCTCATGATACTAGATGATATAGAGAATTCAAGGACCTGGGTGATGCGGTTTGCCCAGGAAAGCCCAAGATTCGTGGTTCAATGCCCGGTTTAGGGGAAAATTTCTCATCACGCTGCAGGATCGAATTAATGCACTTAAAAATGTTTTCTCATTAATTTATAATAGACAATATTGTATACGCGAGACACAAGAAAATGTAGGCTAAAATCTAGTTTAAATGACCTTAAAATTTTAATACGATAGCGAAAATGTTTGAGTATGCTTCTCTACGGAAGTGAAACATGGACAATAACATCAGCAGAAAAATCAAGGGTAGATGCTTTCAAAACTTGACGCTACTAAAATGTGATGAAGAATGATGAGGATCGAATGGATCGACCGAGTTAGTAATGAGGAATTCCTAAGAAGAATAGGAGAGAAGGGAAGCCTCATGAACACCTTGATAAGAAGACGGAACAATCTAATTGGTAATAACTTGAGACGTGCTGGCCTGATGAAAAGAATAGTCTAAGGAATAAGTAGATGGCAAGAACGGAAAAGGAAAACCTAGAACAAAATATTTGGAACTGGTAAAGACGAATGTGAAAGATACTAAATATGTTGGTGTGAAAATATTAGCTAATAGGAGAATTATGCTACACACGGAGTATATTTATCTATGGAAGCGAGGCTTGAACGTTGACAGCAGCGGAGAAGTCAAGAGTGGAAGCATTCGAAATGTGGTGCTACCGCAGAATGATGAAGATAAAATGGATTGACCGTGTAAGTAACGAGGAAATGCTAAGAAGAGTGGGAGAAAAGAGAAACCTCCTAAAAACCTTATGCAGAAGAAGGGAAAACTTAGTTGGACACATTTTGAGGCACAATGGCTTGATAAAGAGAATCATTGAAGGACAGGTGGAAGGGAAGGAAGGCAAGGGACGGCCCCGAATGAGTTACATAGGACAGGTTATAAAGGATTTAAAAGAGAAGAAATACGTCGATATGAAAAGGTTAGCGGATAGGGGACAGGAATGGAGAGCTGCGTCAAACCAATCATAGGATTGTTGACCACAGTTGATGATGGAAAAAATTTCAACGAATACTTCCTCAATAAAAAAGACAAAATGGACAAGTAGAAACGATGTATTTCATCCTATTAAGTTGAATGATCTCGTATTAGGTTTGCCCCCTACAGTTTGGTCATGCACTCGTTAATACCAGGGTCTCAGAAGTAACGGGAAGAATCGCTTTAAGCCCCGTCGTGCGTTTTTTTTCCATCTGCAGCCCTTCTGGTTTCCCTGGAGATAGTAAGTAATATCATCTTCGCCAGGACGTCATGGGAAACGAAGATGGATAGCCCAGGGATGCCAGCAGACGAGCCTGGGATTCTCAAATAACGCGAGAGGACGACGCTGAGTTGGGGAAATAAGTTCCTCTTCTCATCATCCGTGCGATTTTCACCGGAGACGTCCACATGGGACGTACAAACTTCGGAATCCCCTTCATCGAACCATCGCTAGAGATATCTGATAAAGGAAAAGAAGTTCGAGAGAAAAATTTCAAGAATTTAAGTACAACAATTTGAAACGTGAGCTTATTTATTTTAAGAGGGTGCTAATCCCACTGCTCAATCACGAATCACGATCACGGGGGAGAACTCAAGGGTACAGGCCTTCGAAATGTGGTGCTGCAGAAGAATAATGAGAATGAAATGGTTCGACCGAATAAGCAATGAAAAAGTCGTAAGAGTAGTAGGAGAAAAGGGAAGACTCATGAAGACCTTGAGAAGAAGACGGAACAACCTAATAATGGAGGGTCTCAAGTTTCAATCCCTGATGAAGCCTACGGAAACACTGAAATATAATATCCTCAATGGGCGAGGTGGTAAAGGGACAAAAACTGGCCTAATAACCCTTAAAATGTGAAAAAATTCACACAAATTTAGCTTAGCCTGGGGTGAACTCTACCACGACCTACCTTAACGAACTGTTTCATCGGTTCGAAACACTGAGTGAGTGAACGGAAACTATTATCCAACTCAATGAAGATTTTCAAAATTTATTTTGGCTCTCTGAAAATGATCCAAATTAAATTGTTCAGCTATTATTTATAATTCCACACTCATAGAGCATTTCATCACTTTGTTTTATTTATTTCAGTATACAACGGAGTATGATAGGCTGTATTTTATTTTTAGGTGCGATACGTATAGTTACAAACAAAGACTACCCTTGCAATATAGATCTTTTTAAAGCTCTTCCAGGTCAAAAAACAGAGATGCGGATGACAATGGCTTTTAAGTGAGTCAATTAGAATGAGTAAGTTCCGGATGAGAAAATATTTTTTATCATCCACATCTATAAATAGCATCAATCTGTCCTCGGAACCGAGTACATCCTACAACTCAAGGGAAAAGAGTAATGAAAGAAGCAATAAATAGCTCGAATTCAGAGAAGAATTCACTTGCGAACATCCTCAAGTACGCACATTTACACCTGTGTCAGCACGTTTCTTCGGGAAGTGTTCTAATCTAGCTGCAATCGGATCGCAGGCGTGGAAAATGTATGCGAAGTTAATTTTTTTTCTTTAGGGTAGGAAGGGGTGGAGAAGGGATTCACGAATAAGGCGTCGCGCGGTTAGATGGCGCAAGAGATTTGGCGCGAAAATACGCGACTGACGCAATCTCCCCCCCCCCGAAAGCCACGCCTCGAAGAGTCGTAAGTCTTTTGCGATAGGGATTAAATCCATTCACTTTGCGCGCGAACGGCTGCAACTATATGGAAATCCATCGTCACTACCACTATGTAGAGGGCTTATCCCAACCAAACGCCCACCTACATGCAACAACGCGACGATTTCTCTGCATCAGCAGTTGCGTGAATTGTAGTCCGGCCTCACATGGCGCGCGCGTAGCACGTGGATAAGGAAAAAAAACTAATCGTGCCCAGTTATGGTAATGTAGTATCGCAAATCATTCTTGGCTTGTATAGAGGACGCACAATTCCCTCGCTCTACCGATCGTATTTTGTCAATCTTCATCAATTACGATTTGTTTAAAAACTTCACTTGTGAAGTTGCGCTGGGATTCTTTTTTCTTCCTAACTTTTAAAAAAATCTATTATCGATACCCTATGACGTTCCTTATGCCACGCGTACATATTAAAGATGTCCTATTGCCAAATTACAATTATTTATTCCTCTATTTTCGAATTTTACATACACTAGTATCTAATACACGCGTATGTGACCATTTATTATTTTAATCGGTGTTAATTGTTACATTTTTATTTAAAATATAAAGAAAATATTGCCAAAAAATTCAAAATATATTAGATAATTACGACTTGCGTAACAATTATGGCCCGAAGCATCGAATATCTGGTATCGCGCCAAAATAAAATTAAGTCACTAGAACTATATATTGTGTGAACATAATCATTATTACTTCCGAATCATTAAAAATCGTATTTTAAGAAAAAAAATCCCTTTGAAACAAAAACGTGAACATCAGTACTTAAGGGTGGACTTCTCGATGAAAATACAATGAACGCCAACTTATTAGCAATCGATTAATAGAACATGTGTTGAGACACAGCATTCATGCGAGAAATATAATGGAGAGAACAAATGAAGAAAAATAAATCCGAGGAAGACACAAAAGATAATTATTTGGATCACATATGGTTTAACATCAGGTAACTAAGAGATTGGAAACGATAAACGGACGGCTGCAGTAAACCAACCATGGGGTTGTAAAACTATTGATGAACGATAAAGGAGTGCAACAAATAGCATCTGACGTGCAAAAAAGATGCATTACCGAAGGAAACACCTCTCCGATCGTACGTTTGGGAAAGAAATTATCCATCCTATCCGATTCCGACAGCTCAAGGGGTGAGGAGAGGAAGTATAAGAAGAAGGGTATAGCACCTTTAAGGGCGGCATATACTTCCCTCAGGAGAGGGTCCTCATCCATCCACCAACGTAACGACGAGGGAAAAAATATAAATAAGAGAGGGTGATAAGAGGGCTATAAGCGTTTTTCTCCTTTTTTCCCCTTAAAGCACTGCGATATAAAAGCACCACTATCCTCGCTTCCCACCTCTCCACTCAACCCCTCGAAGCGGTCGTGGTTAAGGATCTCGCCAGCAGGGGTGGATGTTATTTATTGCAAAATAACTCCGTGGAGGATGGAGCCGAACCTGCCGACCCAGACAGTCGCGAATAGATTCTCGCTAGAGATCTACCGTGGATACAGGTGTAGGCTGAGTAAATAGCAAGAACGTACGACATCTTTGCACGGTAGAAAAATGTTTCTTGGGTATTCTCACAGGTCAGTTGCTACATTTAATTCCAAACGTTTCGACAACCAACGCTCTCTTGATCAATGACTCCAGATTTTCCGTAACAATCATAGCCCGGGAAATGCATCGACTATCTATTTTCATCAACCGAAGCTCTCTCGATCAACGCATAGCCAGGAAAATCCATCCCCTCTTGTACATACAACGACATCGATTATCTAGTATCACACAGAAATGATATTAAATCACTACAACATTAAATGTTATGGGTGGATAAAACAAATACTACCACTCATTATATACATAGATCTTTTCAAGGCAAATTAAAGCTATTCTCTATGAAGAAAAGCGTGAACATAAGATATTTAGGGTGGATTACTCGAAAGATTCGCGCCATACAACGACATCGATTATCTAGTATCACACAGAAATGATATTAAATCACTACAACCATACATTTTTTGGAGTGGATATAATGATTATTACAACCCAATCTATACATAAAGCTTTTCAAGGCAAATTAAAGCCATTCTCTATGAAAGAAAAGCGCGAACATAAGAACTTTCGGGTGGACTACTCCATGGAAATACGGTAAACGCTCATATATAAGGACCCGATGGATTGAAAGTGTGATGAGACACAATATTTACGCGAGATAACAATAAACGGATATAACGCGAGATAATAATAAACGGAAAGAAAAGTAATCCGAGAAAGAACATGAGAACCTACACATATAAAACGCAAATGAGCTCAGTCCATTAAGATCCACGATCAAGTTCTAAATCATGTATTCAGTACAACATATTTACGAAGTTCCGATCAATCTATTGCGTCTTTCAATCCATTCAGATGATAAATCGATTATCGAAGGTCAATTCATTAGCAATGGTGTACCACAATCCACATTAGAGTTCTGTCGACGGGAAAAATTTATAGACCTTCGGAAGTCGATGAGCATCACTGGCAATCGACAATCGATAACCATTGACAGTCGACGGGAACCGTACGCAATCGCCGACCGATAACTGTCGTCGACCATTGAAAATAGAGCACCATTATTTATAACTTTTGATCGTTGAATAACCTTAACGTCGCAACACCATGATTAATGGTACATACTTATGCAAAAAATATTTGAGGAAAATACTTCTAGTAAGACATTCCAAAAAAATATAGTAGCAAAAACAACGAAGAGCAAAAATAAGAACAAACATATGTACACGCCACGGATGAATTCGCCATAAAAAAACCTCATTTGGCTCAGCCGGAATCTCCCGACTGACGGTCAGGCAACCTATCAGTTGCACAATCAATCCATCTTCTTCCATGTGGAATCTAAAGGCCGTTTTACACGGTACACGGAATTACGCAATCTGACGTACGTGCGAAGGCGCTATCAAAATTGCGTCGCGAAAAGCGGTGAATTGCTAGAACAAATGCGAGAATGCGTGGATGCGAGACGGCAAAATAGTCCATTTCGTTCATGCGTTCATGCATTTAGAAATTGATGCAGCTCTAACCTGCGCAATTCCGTGCCCCGTGTAAAACGGCATTTAGGCTAAGCCGGAAGACATTTTCATGGTGATTTTCATTCTTGGCGTTTATAACTTAGCAACCGTGCGCGTGACTGCGTACACAGTTACTCGTATCGTGCAGTGCTTTGAAGAATAAAGAATCTATCGCTTCAAGATGGAGGAGAGAAGACTTCGCGTCAAACGTCGTACACGAGTGCGATTGTATGACTCCCTCAGCTCTCAAAAAGCGCCACGACCCGACTGCTGGCGGTCCCATGCGGCGAAACTCGGAAACGAGACGAGGTGGGGGAGGAGGGGGAAAGACACCCACGACCCGCAGCGGAGGGGAAAGTAACTAAGAGGGATAAAATAAGCCGGTGGGTGGAAAAAGTCGAGGGGACAAGGTGGAAGGAATGGAGGGAATATTTTGCATTACTCCCGTTTTTCAGTGTCGCGAAAAAAACGCACATTCAACCCTTTTGGAGTTACAAGAGGTATCCAGCGCCAATTTTCTTAGAAATTAGGAACGCCAAACTATTAACACATCCGTCTTCTTCCTACTCTCCCTATATGCGCATATGTTGTGGTGTGCTGTACACTTATAGTTGCTTGTAGTTTGTATTATAACTTCCACGACTAAACCAGGCGAAGATACTAAAAATTATTTAAATGTTCAAAACCCTAATTAAACTTGTACCAAAAAATGTAACCAGGGGCGGTCTGGGCTGATTAGAAGCCCTCGGCTGGGGCTCGTGATGGGACCTCCCTTACCGGGGGATTACGGGAAGCGGGGGAAAGTTTAGGAAATTGGATGCCCGGAAATGGATATTAAATAATTGTGGCTAAAAAAAACAGATAAAAGCTAGTTAAAAGAAGCAATTTTTAAAGATAAAATACTAGGAACAGTGAGAATTTCAAAGCTAATAAAAATTAACAGTGTATTATGGTTCAATAATCTATTTAGTGAATTTGTTCCTTTAAACTGCACTGAAATCTAAAGAAACCTCTAAAATAGCATTTTCGAATAACCCACACAAAAAAATCATTAGGTTCTCTTTATTTTTCTGACAAATTTATTTTATTATTTTTTGTATTATTTTTGTAAGAAGAAATTCGGGGACAAAGGAAGAGTAGGGGAATGGAGTGAAGGTACGTATCACAGGGAAGGGGAGACTGAATTTAAGTTTGATGAGGGTACTTGATTCGTAGCAACCGTGTATTAAGGGGTGCTCTACACCGCAGAAAGCGTATTGTTAAGTCTATTGTATGAGTAATAGCAGCGAGAGAAGACTGAAGAAGCATGGGCGTACCCCGCGAGGGGCAGGAGGGTGCCGATGCCCCCACCTAAAAGCAAAAATCGCAAATGTCTTTAAGGAAAATAATATTTTTCCAGCGAATAATTTTGAAAACTAATAAAGAGATGTTACAGCTTCCTTAAAATGTTGATTCAATTCACCTTTCAAATGCTCAAATCTTACCTACAACTTGAACAACCATGGCTTGCCCCCCCCCCTTAGTATTCATCCTGGGTACACCCTTGTGGAGAAGTCCTAGTATAAACTCTAGTCTAGTCTTATTCTCGGAGTCCAAAATGAATGAATTTCTGTAGCTAGTGAATAAGTGCTGGTCGCAATTTTGTTTGAGCATTTTATTTTTATATGTAAACGGCTGGTGTCCTAACACCCCCCGCCGGATACTTTTTTTAGGCGGCTTGCGGGGTAGCATGTAGCTGTAGAACACTTTTCGCCGAGGTAGTGAGGCCCCCCCTTAGAAGAGGAGGGGCGTAAGGAGTAGGAGGAGGAGGCTGGAGAGGGGTAGGCGGGCTTTTTACGGGGTGGGGTGAGGGGGATGATTTTTTTTCCCTGGCAGAGACGGGAAGCGTGGGTGGCAGTACGCAGGGAGGGGTGGAAAGGGTGAATTGAACGCAATGGGGTGGGGGGAACTATTTGCGTCCGCGCAAGCGTAGGAAATCATTTGCCGGAGTGTTACGCTTGCGAGGGGGACGGACGGCAAGGAGAGTCGAGAGAAATGGAGGCATGGACAGATGGACGCTGGGGCATTTAACCCCGCATAACATCATGATAGGCTCTGGGCTCGTTAGTCAATTTTATATATTACCATAGAGTAAGAATATACTTACTCTATGATATTACTCTATCGATTGAAGTATAGTGTAACCCTATTCATGCCACCGAAATTTGGTGATACTGGCAAAAAGGTCCAACATAAATTCGAGAATATTCACGTTACGAATAAACACAATATAAAATTAAAATATCGCAGGCTTTCCCGGAGAATACTATTGATAAAATCTCGGATTGACACCGGGTTAGCCTACAAGGACTCAAATAGCCTTACCCGGTTCCAAATCCGACAAGATTTTATCAAAAAAATGAAGGTAACATATTGAATATTAATGTAACGATTTTAAACTTTACCAAATATGAATTATTTGTTGGCTGTAAAATTCTAATACAAAGGATGAGGGATAAAACGAAATGCAACAAACAATTATGATTTTAGACAGGTACGGTCTACGCTCGAGAATTTCCTCGAAAATTCAACAATCAATGGGAAAATTTATTAACTTTTGATTGCCACACCACCGACCATGGTTACAGCACATTATGCCATTAGAGGGGTCGGTTAAGATTGGCATTAAAAGTGAAGAAATTTTTGCAGCATTTTTTACTACATATATAATTCGTTTCTATTCTATTACGTAAATACCGACACACTTTTATAAGCCTTTAACTTTCCCGTATGCATTAAATAAAACGGAAAAGTAATACAAACTTTGCAAAAGTTACAAAATATTAAAAATATATGGTTTGGACTATTCCACTTAATGTTAAATAAGTATCAATTCAATGTGGTTTTAAACAAATCCAAACGGCGTAGGTTCTATTTCTTCCATAAGTAGTTATTATTTTATATTGCGATATTTTATCACGCGTCTGCTTTTCATAGTAAGATATTTGATCGCAAAATTTCAATGATATTTTTATCGGATGCAACGCTATTTTGATATTATATAAGCGGACATTATTGTTTTGACTATTAGGCGGTATATCCCAATTTCTACCGGACAGATAAACATCGCAAATCTTCAAAACTTGGATTCCTGATTTGATTAAATATCGTGATATTGCCCATATTTCGATATATCGCTCCAGCTTTCATCACGAAAGCATCGAAAATCTTCACAACTCTAGATTGGATTCCTGGTTTGATAATGTATTGTGATACTTCCCCGTATTTCGATATATATCGCTCACGCTCTCCTGTACCTGCAGGGCTGGTTCACGCTCCCGAGTCTCCTAAAGAGCTTGGTGTCGATCGGAACCGGAGACAAGAGCGGTGGGGAGAACTCAGTCGATGTTGGGGAGGGGGAGAGTTTGAAGGGAAATTCCACGCGGATCAATTTAGAGCCGTCTGGGGTGGAATGCGTCGATAAATGGAGGAGGTGGAGTCAAATGGAGGCGGTTGGCGCGGTCGAGGGCAGGGGGTGCGAGTGTATATCTTCCGACAAGTAACGGCGAGGCCATGAGGGATGGAATAGAGATTCAAAAGCAATTTTCCCCAGCTGAAAAAAAATATTCTTCCTCTCATATTTCAACGATGTCTCTCTGTTTCCTTCAGGCCAGACGCATTAGGTTGGTACAATCTACAGCCGCGTGTCATTGGTCCAAGATGTGCCTTGAAAATGATTACGCTCCAATTTCACCCACATATATACAGTCTCCCTGGAAAAACAGACTCATAATAGGGAGATATAATTACTTTTTGGTTGAGAATACACGGCAGAACATCATGCAAAACCGTAAACCATAACCCGGCAATGTATACTAGTATATTTGCTTGCTTTAATTTTCGATGGCATCGTTTGGTACGGTAGTTTACCGACTTTATGGCTAAATTTTGCTTTCGAAACTTGTGGTGTTCTAATTTTATGATGCGCTACCTTAAATACCCACTTCCACTCTCACTCCTTTTTAGCGTAAATAAATAATTACAAAAAATATATTACCCAGGAAAAACTCTTAGCAATAACGGTGGTTACTAAATTTTGCGGTTGCTTCCCATTAATTCATCAAACTCGGTAAAAAATCACTCCTATACGTGTAGATTAAAAAAGTTTAAAGCTTCTTAAGGAAGCTACAATACTTTTTTTGAACCTGCGTCAGTCACATCAGCCATTGGATTTATATTAACTTTTTCATGATTTTAGACACGTCGAAAAAAATTTAAAAAAATGCATTAAAAATGCACATGACTTTGTATCAGACTATTTTTTTACGTCGACTTAAATAATGTTGGTGTTTTTGCCGGAGCTATAATGCAAAAATACATAGCGGTACCGTGTCATAAGAACTTGATTAAATTTATATCGATCCGGATTTTATGATTTTACATATTTTCACGTATCAGCCCCAATACTGATGTGAGTCGTCGCATTAGACGTAAAGATTGATGTCGGAGAGGATAATGTTTTATCCCTGGTTCATGGAATTTCGTAGGTTTTAGAGCCCATACGAATTTATGAGCCTGTACTGAAAAGTGATGCATGCAACCTACAGCCCCTACGAGCCAAGTGAATTACGAGAAAAGCATTCCGAATGGAGTGATGAAGGATCTACGAAATCCTCGGGAAGGACATGAACTGTGCCATATCTTTCAGAGTAGTGTCGCCCGTAAATTGCCAAACGCTCCGAATATATCACACGTGAGTACCTACTTACGGTGGGGATGGCCCCAAAACTTGTGACCAGGAAACACACACTTTAACATCGGAACCGTAAAGCTTTGAGGGTGTTTCCGATTCACCAATCTCTTGCGAGCCGATGAATTTCCGGTACCATCTCCGAGAATGATTTTGACGACTGGGGAAGTTGTAACCGCTCTTTTAAAAGCAAATGCGCGGAGGAAGACGCCTCGATCTTCTTACGGAGTATATGGAATGAAAACATGATGGTTCTCGTGATGCTGTAGATAGAAAAAAGTAAGCGATGGAATTATCTCGCTTCCAGATATGGCAATAAATGACTTTCTAGAGATATGTAAAGTAGTTTTTGAAGAAGTAAAATATTTTACTATGAATACGTAAAAATATATAATAAAACATCAAAATCACGGCATCAAAGGTAAATTTAGCTATTTAGCAGTATTTGATTGCTTGTATGAAGCGTAGTTTTGTACTATTTTATATACTATAGCATCGTCAGTTATTTTGGACAAAACAATTTTATTTACGATTTGGTTATAGTTAAGGCTTATTACATCACAGGCTACCTTACTTCCCTGAATAATGTATTGTAAGTACATATTTATGGAAGAAAACACATTATTTCTATTATTATTCGAGCTTATGCACTTTCTCAGCTGGTTAAAACTAACTGGGAATATTCATTTATCCTAAGGGCAAATTAGGAATATGCTAGGATATTAAAGAAAAGAATTCACCCTATTCTACACTGTCCGATCATGCCCGTACCAGGAATATTCTCTTAATCTGGTAAATCTGTAGTAAAACAGCTTTTTTGTCCGAGGTTAATCACGTGTTTTTTAATTCCCAGGTCTTCACCTTCGTTTTTGCATTGATTTGATAAGATTCCCTCCGCAGAGATTATTAGTGGGTGAATGCTGACCTCTTTCAACTTCAAAATGTTTTTTATTTCACCATCCACATTTTGATATTTTGGATATTATCATTAATATATTTATTATTATTTAATGGATACGGCTGATGCTATAAGACCTTCTCGCATATTTCTATTGACTCTGCTGGCTCAGATGATTAATATTTTTCATAATAATTTTACAATAGTAAGTTTGCACGCCTTATATCTGAACCTGAGCTTTTTTCTATTGTAGAGATCTGCCATTAACCTCTTGTTTCTTTGTATTCAAGAATTTGCAGCTTTCTTGCTTTGAGAAATGGCTCGCGGCTCAAATGAGTTTGCTGCTATGGTTTAATTAACTTCTATATGGAATTAATAGCCCTTATATATTCAGCGAACCTTGCACAATTGATGCCAAGATGGCTCAACTTTAATGGAAATAGTTTTAGAACTATATCAGAGTATTCCGTGCGGTTCATATTTGCGGCCGTTCACGCAAGATATGGCAGAAATTAGTGACCCCCGCGGTGAGTGTTGCTCCACTTTCTAAACGCTAGCGAATATAACCTGCAACCATCGCTAATGGACTAAAAAGCGGAATATTCGCTCATTTCAATCCTAAGATTGATGTAATGTAGCCGCAGTTCTTAACAGCACAGTTCTCTGATAATCGAAGGAACATAAAAACTATAACGATCACGACGCGACTAAAATATGCATAAATCGTCGATTAAAATAGAGGGGTGATATCCATTATACCACGCGTGGTGTGGGACAGGCTTTGCAAGGCGTATTTAACGGAGGGGAAGCCATCGCCAGCCCTTCTTTTGTTTTCCCATTTTACGGCTTCTCACACCCCAGGCTCACTTGTCGATTCGAGGATAGAAAACTCCCTTGTTTTCGCAGTGTCTCGATCGCTTTAAAAAACAAACAAAACCCCTCACCTTAAATCAGCCTCACCCTCTCTTAGCCGAGAAATATATTCCATTATATTTTTGGCAGCTAATGAATTAGATCAAAACTAACGATCTGGATGTAAAACAATTTCACGAGAAAACATAGCGGTGTTACAAAAATTGAAACAAAAAGAGTAAAAAGTTATGGCACTTTTTCACACGATTTATTCAATACAACCGGTTTCGTCGCAGAGGCGACATCATCAGGTACAGAAATCGTTATAATAACAGTTATTTTGTTGTTGTTTATCTGGTTGCTATTACGCGTTGGTAGGGGAGGGTTGCGTTGGGGTTGGAGCGTTACTCAGCTTCAGGGGAATTTCCAAGAGGGGGCAATAGTTTACAAAAATATTTTCATTTGCTAAAATTCCATTCTTGATATGCTTCCTAATCTCCAAGCAGTCCATCATTTTTCCCTTTTTCTCCCCGTATTGCATAAATCGCGTGAAAAAGTACCATAACTTTTTATTGTTTAGAATGGATTTTCACAAAGTAAAGACAGAAACAATCGAGTTTAATTGAAACAAGCTTTATTTGAACTTAACGAGCGCCTCATTGAAACCTAACTCATTGTTATATCAAGGTATGTCAAAGCAACAATTAAAATAAATCATCATCAGATAAAATTAGTCCTAAATTCAACAAATAATTTATAGGGCCTCACCTCTGTTTAGTAAAAACAAAACATTTTTCATAGGAATTGAAGGTACTATATAACCTATTACAGAACACCTATTTGTTAGAGGTATTCCACGAAATTTTCCCAGATTTTGGAGAGGTTCGACGAATACCTAAAGTAATACAATCGTGTATATAAGTACCTCCAGATCAGTGCATAGCTTGAGGAATTGTCCGGATGTATCTTTGAGGAAGTTTAATATTTGAAATTCTTATTTTGGTGTATGAATAAGCAATAGCGAAGTTTGAATAATGCCTTTTAAGCTACAGCTATACACGGATTTAGGGAGATAAGAAAAATTATATTTAAATCTACAGGGATTAAAAATCACGAAATAATAATATAAATAATGGTGATAATTATTATTTCAACAATATGAATTAATAATATAATTTATCAGTAATAATAACAATGGCAGAAAGATTAAACATTCATAAATCATTGATTTTTCTTAAAATATTCACTGCAAAAATGCCTTACAATACGGTTATGCAACCTTATATCCTATATTAACTCCCTTAGGGTTTCAAAACCCCTGAGAGTTCCACCGTGCTCCACGTCTATACTCCCTAGCTTCTACTTCCAACGCTGCCAGCCCGCTCCAATTCCCTCTGGGCAATACTTACGAGAACACGAGAATTTTTTCTTTCAAAAGGGTAAGCACAAGATGGAGTGTCTAGGGACATAAGAACACGGGAAAAGAGGGGTATGAGGGAGTGGGAACAGCTTCAGACAGCGTCTTAAGTTTCTGTTGACGCCTAACTCGTGACCACGCAACCTGATAACAATGAAAGCAAGACCTTCGAACTTGTCGGTCTACTTATTGTTTGAAGAAATTCGAAGGAAAAGGTTAATCCAATGGCTTACGGTTGTATCATAGTTCTGCATTTAAAAGCAAATTCAAAAAGTAGCACGTCGAAATCGATTTCCAAGAATGGTATATCGAAAGAATATTTAAGATGATAGAAATTGAGGAAAGGGTTAGTCTAATGACTGGCTCTAGGATAACCTGATTAGGAATAGGTAAAATAGGATCTACTATATAAAAATAGCTAGAATAGTAGCCCCGTTCAAACGAGGTAATATTAGCAGAAAATATTGCGCTGGAATTTTTGATAAATTCGTGGAAACTAAAGCTACCAGAGGCTTTCAAGTTATAAAGCCGTGGCACATTAGTCACGTAGATTTTTGCAAATATGCGAGCTGGAGAAGATAACATCATACTCGGTAAAATATGACAGAGTGCGACATATATACTTGGTTAGGTAGTGCTTTTGGACAGTGGATGAAAATAAGCGTGCAGGATCGTGCAGAGATAATGCATGTGCAAGGCATGCAATTGCAATATTTCAAGGAAAGATGGAACAGCATTTTGGCGATATATGCACAATCATTCCATATTTATTGAATTATTAGTAGGTTCTAATTAAAAATTAATATATTATACGGAAAGGTGATTGAGTTTCTACATTTTAGCACGACGTATTGTAAAAACATTTGCAATTTTTGCGAAATTAATTGTGATCATCAAAGGAAACACCTCAAAAAGCATATATTTCTAACGAATATTTACGGATCTTTGTTACATTAACCAAAATTTAAGGTCACCATGTTGGTTAAAACCTAAAATATCGGATAGAAATACCCAAAAATTTCTCGGTAGAGACAGTACTGCTTTACCTACTCCTACTACGACTTTACAGGCAACTGGTTCAGTTTATAACCACTGGCAAAGTCGAGGCCAGTGTCCAGAAATCTTGGTGACAACTAGCGACATAAAGAGCTACCATAGCATAGAAATCTCCACCGGGGGTAGTGGATACAAATACTCAATTAAAATTCCTTGGGTGGGTATTAATGGCCACTAATTATTTTTTTTGGAGCAGCCTACGTAACAAATTGGACCTTCACATTACAAGCCAATAGTACATACATACCTGGCGATTGGTTAGGTTAGGTTAGACGTTACTGCTTATACTAATCCTGCTACGGCTTTGCAGCCAATTAGTTCTACGTTCAGTTTACAGCCACTGGCAGAGTCGTGGCCAGTATCAAGAAATCTCAGTGACAACGTTACAAATGAAAAGCTATTACATAAATGTTTACAGAGGGTAGTGGATACAAATAATCAAAATTCTTCGGGTGAGTATTGATGGCATGATCATCTCCTTTTGGTGAACCAATGGCAACATATTTGACCTTCAGTATACGAGCCACTGTTATATCCATTTCCGACGATTGTTGATGGCCTTAATTTCTAGTTTTGGAGCAGTTAAGGCAACAAATTTGACTTTAAGATTACTAGCCACTGGAGCGTACATTTCTGACGAATATTTAGGAATCTTTGTTACCGTAACTAACATTTATCGCCACCATGGAGGTTTGTACCGAGGGTAGTAGATACAAATACTCAAGGATTTCTCGTAATTGGCATTACTGCCTGAATTCCTCCTGTTACAGGTTTTCTGGCAAAGAATTTGACCTTCAGTTTACAGAACCTCGCACAGTCACTGTCAGTATCTAGAATTCTTAAAGACAACGACCCAAATGAAGAGCTCCCATAGCAAAGAAATCTCCACCCAAGATAGTGGGTACAAATACTAAATTAAAATTCCTTGAGTAAGTACTGATGGCCTCACCTTTTCCATTTGCCCCTCTAGCATAAAATTTTCCCTTCAGTTTAGATGCTACTCGTACTTACATTTCTGACTAATACATAGGGACCTTGGTTACAAATGAAAATCTACATCTACGGTAGTAGAAACAAATACTCAAAGATTCCTCTTCCAAGACCTCACTACCTAACCTACTCCTGGCAGCGGCGCCGACTCTATGGCGCACAAGCCCCCCCAAAAATTCGTTATGGGTGTGAGGAAAAAATGTGTCAGGCTTGTCGATTTTCTCCCGAGTGTCCAGATATCGAGATTTGAGTTATCAAGGTTTGAATGTTGAATTACCTGACTCTTCTAAAATGCTTAAAAAACTTAAAACTCACCACTTATAAAATGTCGCGGGGCAAGATCCCCGGTTTGGGCCCCCCCAATATTTTTTGTAAGCCGGCAACCCTGACTCCTGCTAGAGCTTATCAAGTAACGAATTCGACCTTCAGTTTGAAGTCAGTGGCATAGTCGTGGCTAGAATCAAGAAATGAGACACCGACCGAAATAGAGAGCTACTACAGAAATCTTTACCTACGGTAGTGGATAAGAATAATCAAAATTCCTCGGGCTAGTGTGGATGGCCTCACCTTCTCCTGCTGCAGCTGCGCCTTCATGAGAATCGCCTTCTTCTTGTCCTTGCACCGCTTGTTCTGGAACCAGACCCTGATGACCCTCGGGCTGAGCCCCGTCATCTCCACCAGCTGCTCCTTCATGAGGGCGTCGGGTCGCGGGTTGGCCGCGTAGCACGTCCTTAGCGTGTGCAGCTGCTTTTCGTTGAGCACCGTGCGCACCCGCGTGGGCTTGCCGTCCGACGACCCCTTGGAGCCGCTGCCTGCACCGCGGCCGCCGCCCCCGCCACCCCCCTCCCGACCACCCTTGTTCGACCCCGACTCGGACGAATCTGAAGGAGAGAACGGGATAAACATCAATCAGCAAAGTAAAACACACACAAGAAAGCAAAATAGCGAATACATATGTTTCAGTTGATATTTAGATTTGATCAAAAGTAGTTCTTCACCAAAGTTTCACATAAATTGGGAACTACAAGACGGTAGTTTTTGTTGTTAGTTATATACGAGTCTTCAAGTGAAGTTTCGCCGACCTCGCTGGCGGCGGGGTAAAGTCCTCGTCTGCCATGCAGGGGGTCTCGGGTTCGAGTCCCCCTTGGGTAGATTTCCCCATTTCAGGCCAGTGTTGTTCGTGTACGTTTAATTGTTAACTTTGTTTAATACCCTGATTTAAAATGGCCAATGTGTGCTGTATTTGGTGGTATGGGCATAAATAAATAACTTTACAAATCTATAATTTACTTACTCCTCACACTTACCGGAAACCATAATAGCAAATAGCACATAAATAACGAATTTGATTTTATCATTCATACCGTTAAGGTAATTATAACAAGAGATTAAAACAAATTTATTCGTTATTGATGAAGAGGGGCGAACATAGCCGCAGAAATGGCTGACTACCCGCCTGTTAACCAAGTTGATTTTTTTCAATTTATGAAATAGGGTCACGCCAATAGGGCCAAATATGGAAGACAAAAACAGTAAAATAAATAATGTTGAAAATACTTCTGAAAAAATATGAAGCTATTCACGTCCCGTTACAACATACAAATGAGAAAGAGGGTCCATGAAACATACATACGGAAAGCGATGCTCAATTACATATGCTAAATGTAAAATGTCATGTAAAACAATTATATTTTGCCAGAAAGCAATACTATCCTAGTCAATAGTATTCATGGGAAGAGGTACCTCATTTTATCCACATACTATTGTAAAAATGAAATGGTTTCCATCGACTTTATTTATTTAATATCTTTGAATATATGCTCACTATTGCTTCTGACATAAACGCTGGCAGTATTCTTTTATTCCACTTCCAAAAGGCGCAATAATTCGACTTTAAAGAATGTGACTACCATTTAAGCGAGTGAGCGCAATTCATGGTTTGCTACAAAGAGCGCTTTGCATTCCAGTCAAAGCCGCGAATCCTGGAGAGATCGACGGCAGTTATTACTTCTTTTTTTTTTTTAAAACGAGACGAGGAAGGAGTAGAAACAAAGGCGCATCGAAATGAGAAAGCTAATGCTTTAGCGAATGGCATGGAATCGAGGAAACATCTTTACTCAAAACACAATGACTGCCTTTCATACTCCGCTTTAATCTTCATCCCATCACCTCTCTCCGTCAAAACCGCGGTAGTGTTTGAAACTGGCGCGGGCGGGAACCGGAAACAACAAACAAACAAAATTCACGAAACGGGGGCTAATCAAAGCGACGACGCGGGCTGATTCGCGAAAGCGTCGACGGCTACGGATGGCAGCACTATAGCCGTGGCGTGTCGCTCGTTTGCGGAATTCTGGTTAGGACTTCAGGGTTGTTATGTGCATATATATAAAGGGAGGCGATGCCATTAGTGGGATTTTTTGAACGCACGCAAAATGGAAGACGAATGGAGCATTTGACTGACTGCTTTGACTGGAATACCCCAGGAAAAGGGTGATTTAGCAGAAGACGAGGGAATCTGATACGAAAAACAAACGCTAGTGAAAAAAACAGAGACCAGAACGAAATGCATCGTTGATGGCCGAAGTGAAAAAAATTCAGTAAAAGGGAAATTTGAGGGCAATGAGAGCTGATAATGAATGCTTCAAAGGGAACAACACTTGTACACACATGCGAGAATACAACGCTGATATCGACATGGACTGGTTGAACTACAGAAGCCTTCGAAGCGAGTTTCATCTTCAGTCAAACTTGTCCACGTGTGAAGCTATCCTTTGTGGTTTTGTAATGCTTTTTACACACAGTAATAGAAAGCTTTGCGTACAAAACCAATCATACAATCTTTAAAGCCGTCAAAGCCATCATTGTAACTATTTCCCGCGAATCACATGCTTTTTATGCAATACCTATTGATATAAAAATTGCCGAATGATGAAAATCTCAAGTTGCCCCAAAGATAGAAAAACAAATTGTTCACCTTAAAGTCCAGCAAAGTATATTGTGCCATTTCGGAATTCTAGGATTTAATTTTTTTCACGGCCAAATAAAATAAAATTAAGGTAAAGAATAATAGGAAAAGATTTATTTTCATATCGATCCTGGAGATACGCACGCAATATTAATTAAACTACAAGAAAATAGAAGAAATTGCTTTTTTTTCCAATATATATGTAAAACTTGTAGACTACCCGGCGTTGCTCGGGAAGGATAGTACCCAGAGAAGTGGGCAACTTGGAAATTGAATTTCATGATCATATACGACTTTATTCTTTCTCTTCTCTCGTGTCAAGAGGTGTGCCTACCCGGCAGGATGCCCAATCGCAGAAGTTGTATGACGTAACGTAATAAACTTATCAGAAATTACGCAAAGGACGCGTGGGACATACCCAGAAGTAGCACAACGGAGTTGAAGATCATGCGATGCACCTATGTACCAACTTTGGTCGCAATCTGTGCAGCCGTATGGAAACGCATAGCGGACAGACAAACAGACATCCTCTTTTATACATACAGATACAATACCCAAAGTATATGAATTTTTTATATGAAAGATATTCTTAAAACTTAGGGGGTCCATTATGAGGTGATTTTAACCATTTTTGGACCCCCTTTCCATCCTTTGTGAAATATCGTGAGATTTGCCTCGACCCTTTCCACATCCCTCTAATCTTATGTGAGATTTTTCAAAATGCGTAAATAATGCAAATAAGCAAAAGTGTAATTAAATAAAGCAAAGTACAAATACGTTTATATGTCATATGCGATCGTTTCAGACTTGACTTGGTGGAAGTTTGATATGTCCATGATTAAAACTACATATATTAAAACTAATGGTAAATTACCACACGTTTATAAAAAAATCAACAACCAACATTTTGTCATTTTCAATTTTCATTTCCTTGAAATGAGATAATATGTTGAGTTTTGTATTTTATTTTAGTTATTTATTTTTATTTTATCCTCCAACCACGGAATATAGCTCATATTGGGCATTTTACATCGGGGTATTCACAAATATAACAATTAAACGTACAGGAACAACCATGCCCTGGACAGGGGAAACCTACCCAGACGGGACTCGAAACTGCGACCTCTTGTTTGGAAGTTGAGAACGTTACTCCGCCGTCACAGAGGCCGAGGCCGGTATTTAAGTGAGTAAATGTAAGTATTTTTACGGTAAAAAAATAAGAGAAAAATTTATTTCCATATTGAACAAGGGGATACGCACGGATAGTCAAATGCAATACGGACAATTGTTACAACTAGCATTGGGCCTGGTTAAATACAATTTATGTCAATACAATTACAATAGTGTCTGTCCTCTGTGGCACATACGTGTGGACAAACGCTGGGTCCCACACTGGCATGGACCTCATTGTAACCTAGATTGTAGCCATCCTGGTCATCTAAAGAGCGCAACATGCTGTGATAATGTGAACACCATGGGAGACTAAGGAATCAAGGGAAGAAAATGAGCCAGTAGTTAGGGTTTGCGGGAAACGGGAAAGGGTTGCAATTGAGTGGGGGAAAGGAGTGCGAAAAGGGTTGGTGCGGTGATGGAGGGGGTGGGGAAAGAGCAATTAATTAACCCAGGCAAAGCAAACCCTGTTCCCTGACTTTCTAGCTTCGCCTTTCAACCAAAGCGATGCTGAAGAATGTGACTAAATTCTAGGGGAAGGTGAAATAATTTAGGGAACTTTATCTTTCACGTTTAATACTTTTTATTCCCAAACCACCGAATACAGCTCATATTGGCCATTTAAATCGGGGTATTCAACAAAGTTAATAATGAAAAGTACACGAAAAACAATGCCCCGAAAAGGGGAAATCTACCCATGGGGGACTCGAACCCGCGACCCCTTGTTTGGCAGGCAAGGACTTTCCCCGCTTCCTTAAGGCTTTTTCATTTTTAATTATTGCATTTCTATCGAGACATCCCGGAATTCAAGTTATCGACCGGACGGCGGTTTTATTTTTAAGAATAATTTTTTTCAATTGTGCCAGGAATCTCCGGATAAGATATAATTAATTTTAAATACGCTATACTAATGTCAGCTTCACGTAAGCAGGGAAATCTTAGCCAAACCTACTCCGAATACATAAAATACGCCCATGTTTAGAAATGATAGAGTTCACATCACAGGTATTATGTCTAAATCGGACCTCGTCTAATTAAATTTTATTTAAACTTGACCTGAACCTGACCTGATCCCCTAAAATTAGAAATATGTTCATTCTAAAGCTGCAAATATGTTGATTCTGCTGCATAAAAATTTCTCTTGGAGCAAGTGCACTATTACCCGTTTCACTTACGAATCGAAACCACTATGAGGAGAATTAATACCAAGGGTGGAGGGGAAAATCAATGCTAGCATGATTCCTTCACTCGGGAGGTATACCTTACAGTCTCTTTGCATAGTCATTTACAGGACTAAGTTCAGGCCCCTCGACCTAAACAGCAATTTTGATGGCATTCAATCTTTATTCAAAATGACGAATAAAGAATTTCTGCAATAAAATAACACGTGTTGGCTGATTGATTTGATTTTGGTGACTATTTCCAGGTTAAATTAATTCTATGTTATTATTTTAACGTCAAAGCTGATATGAATGGGATTGTCCCCATATATTCAGCGCAACATTGGACATTCGCTAACTCAATGAAAAACGTTTTCAAATTTATTCACCCTGTGCATCTACTGAACAGCCATTATGATTCAAGGGCAATTAATATTTGCCAACAACCGGAACCACCAAAACGCCCAATTGATTGCATGTTAATAGCTGGGTCCCTTTATCCGGTATGCAAAACAATTCAATTGTGGTTTGGGTACTAAAATTTTACCTATTCAATAAACATGGTCTCTGACCTTTGAATACGCTTTGCTTTCGCAGCTAATTAATAGGCAATAAGAAGAATTGCTGCCGTAATTTACTCATGCCAATTACCTTTTGAAAGTCGAATGATTCCAATTAAGTTTTTTATCGTTCAAAAATGATTCAAAAGAAACAATATGACAATCGACTTGACCGCGAAATCAATAATTTGCATTATGGCCATTTTAACGTTGATACAAATAGACCAAAAAGAACCAGACTAGAATAAAATTAATTTTAAATAAAGAAATTCATTAGTAAAAAATCAGAAGTCAAACGAAGAGAAGATTGTTGCTACAATTGCACCGCACCGAAAATATATTTTAAAATATTCCTTCTGCCGACAACTAAACGGTATCACGGACTGGAATTTGGAAAAAAACATCATCATTACGAATTCGCTACCAGACAATAATTCGTAAAAAATTAAGATCATGGAAAGATCATGCTAAGATGAATTTGATCCTGGTATTTTATCTTAGGAATGATTATCATCGAATACTACGCCTTCAAATTCACTTGAATACCAAATATTTTATTCAAAATTCGAAAAATTACCTTAAATTTCACTTTCACTATTTTACTCAACATTAGAAAAGCTATATTTTCATCTTCCACAGGGCACACCTTTTCAGTGATAAAATTACTTTGGAATTCAATTAAAGAAACTTTTTTGGATAATTACTATTAGATAAAAAAATGGGTGAGTAATAAATTTTGATGACATTGAAACATTGTTGTAAAGAGTCGGAGTATGTATTGTGTACTTATCAAGCTTACTATAATATGAACTGTTCATTCAACAATATTACTCTTTTTATAGTCACTACGGCTTTGAAATTTTTACGCACAAAATTCCATCTATGTTTTTTTTTCTTTGGGTGATGAGTATATTGGATGAATGTTTTCATTTCCGCATTTAAGAATTTTTGAAGTCAGCCTAATTATAGGCCAATTTCCTTATAGGCTACCTTACTCTCCTGAATGGAAATAATACTCTGTATGTACATTTGTATGGGAGAAAATATATTATTATAATTACTTGGGATGAAGAATTCTGGTAGGATATTAGAAACGTCTAGGTCGGAGGGAGAGATGGGAGAGCTCCTGTGTATGCTTAAAGGGTGTGGGAGAGGACTGGAGATGTCGTGAAGAGTGTAAAGGAGGGATGTTGTCCGGCAAACGAATGGGGGAGCAGGAAAGAGAGCCAGAGGACAAGGGGAGACATCTGCCGACAAGCACGTGTCTCCACTCCCACGAATCTCCGGTGGCACCATCTCCTGGCCGACTCCAGAACTCCCCATCCAAGTTAACAACTCCTACATTCGATCGACCCCTCCATTCGCAAGCTTCGGACAGAATCCCTCCCCCATTTGACTCTACCCTTTGTTTACCTCCCCCATGATTATTCCTCCTTCCTCAACCGTCATTTGATTTGTGCTGCCAACTACGGGCTACTCAAATAACGAGTTATAATTCGTCTGTTCGATGGAAAATTCTGGCGGATGAAAGTTGTAAAAATGCATCTGAAAGATTCCCCACCCCATTTGACTCAATTCTTTGACACCCACGACTTCCATAATTCTAGGACGGATGCCAGCTATTGAAGATACTTGGAGCGATTAGTAATTACTTTACAGGAAACTTCCACGTGATAATTGTTCAAAATCAATTCGCAACTTTCAAAGAAAAGGCGCCTAATTAACTAAGATTAGTTTTACAATTCGGTTTAGTTACAACCCTCAAGCACATACAGTAATTTATTTCTTGAAAAATCATGATGTACTTGAAGGAATAAAGAGAGATATCTAATTAGATAATTCAATTCGAACAGATATGGTAATATTTGAATTTAGAAACGTTTAAAAGCGTAGAAATTAGGATCATGTGCCACATGAAGTCATTCTTTCTTTGGAAGGATGGGAATTGAACTCTTATGATAAAACTCCTATTCAAGAGGCCGATGACAAGGAAAGAAATCTTCGTGAACAATAGCAGCTGGAACAGAGACGTAACATAATGGATTGTGTCTTCAAAATTTTGTTAAATATAGTCTGTGCCAACATGATGGAATGAAACAGAGCTAAGATGAATTGATGGTTCATCATCGTTCAAGACAAATGGGAGGGTTAGGGTTGGCTTCACTGCCCACCCTGGTTTAGCTTCTGCCCACCAACAAAAGCCATTGAGTGCCGAGACAACGGACACAGCTTCGCAGAGAGGAACACACTTCCGACAAAAAAATAGGAAGTCCCCTCCGAAGCACAAAAACGCCCTCCTCTTTGTTGAGTGTGTAAGCTTAGGATTTATTTGCACACGATGAAGGGGGTCACACAGCCCCTAAGCTGATGTGTACCTTTCCAAGCATCTTCTCCTAGGTACCGTCTTACCTTACTACACAATCTATCATTGTCAAGTATTTTATCTCTATCCCTTGCTCTAATGCCACGTTTGGAGTAGCAAAAGGAAAGCCAGTGTAAAAAAACAATCGAAGATTTTGCGTAATCTCCTTCAGAAATTTGTGAATCAAATTCATACCCTACAGAATTATTTAGAAATCAATTTTGAAATTTATAAATAAATTCTGGCACAGGAACAAGCCATTTCTCTGTTGATTATTATGAGGTCCCATCCCAAGTTGCTGCCATACGAAATGCTTGGTTCTTTTCAAAGAAGTGTGTACTACCTTAGATCGCAATTTTCAAGGACTCAAAGAGAAAACATGAAACGCAAGCATATAGGTGTGAACTTCTCATACAATCGAGCAGTTATTTGGAGGAGGCTTAAGCACCCTTGCCATTTTTCTGGCACCAAAATATGATATAATATGTCGTATGATGATGAGGAGATAACATGATCCGTAGATAGCCAAATGAGTCCACTGAATACTATGTCTGCCATTAGACGAGCAATGTTCTAGAAAGTACGTTAAAATTCTGTTTGTCACTCCCTCCTTTCCATCGATGCTACCGAAAAATGGTGAAGATAAAATGGATCGACCGTGTAAGTAAAGAGGGAGTACGAAGAAGAATGGGAGAAAAGGGAAGTCTTCTAAATAACAATCGGAGAAGACGGGACATAATCGATGCGTTCAAAGACTCGAGAAAGAAAATGTGATTACAGTCTCACAAGCCGATACCAAATCTCAGTGTTAGCATCGTTTTCAAGACTCGGTGTCAACACTTTCATATTTCGTATATGAGCATAACTTTCACTGTCGAGTTTGTTAATCTTATTTCTTGATGACTACTTGCTCCCTTCTGTCATTCATTTCAATTTTGAATCCTTAATGACCAATAGAAACTGTGACTATCATATCGAGACTCAAATTAGTAACAATTTGTGCATTACGGGTGACTCTGTAAAGTTTTAAATTTTAAACATTAAAATTAAACTTAGTTGACCACATTATGATGCATGATGGCCAGAAGAAAACGATCGTAAAACGACAGGTGGAAGGGAAGAAGGGCAAGGGACGGCCCCGAATAAGTTACATAGGACAGGTTATGAAGGATATGAAAGAGAAGAAATACGTCAAAATGAAAATGCTAGGATAAAAGAGAGTATTGAAAGAGACACTAGCAATTTTCCACGATTATAATCGAGGAAATAATAAATGTACGTATGCTGTAAAAATCTCAGTATGAATGCTGGGGAAAACCCGTGTGACGTAATTCTGGTGGCGGCTGCGGCTGTGTGAGGCCACCTTGGTGCGAGGCTACTAGCGCCGCTTCGATGCAGGCTGCTAGCACTGTACTCTGCTACCTTAAATATGGGTATAAATACCCTATCAAACGAAGGAAACTTTGCGACTATAGACAATTTTAATAGGTGATGATTAAGAGAAGTTTTCCCAGAGCTCTGTGCCTCATGCGCGCATTGGTAATCTCAGACGATGTAAAACTCCTGACTGCTCGTACATCATCTGGTTCCCTGTGATTTCACGTAGAGTGGCATCGCATGACTGCCAATCTGACCTTTTTCAAATGAGGTTAAAATTGACCATTAACATTCGTTTATACTAGAATTTCTATACAATGCATACACTAATGGTGGGTAACGAATCGCAATCAATGCCTTTCGTTTTCTTTGGTGAAGGAAACTACTCCATTAGACGACCTGCAGGGCAAATAAAATAGCGAAATTAATCTCGTTAGATATTCCTCGGCACTATTTACTAAAACGTCTTTGTAACTCGATGATTGTTTCCGATTACTGGGGTTTTTCGAATCTTACTTTTTAGTTTCGCGGGTCCCGTCACGACGTAGTCACCCGTTGATTCTCGCCCCGTACCTCAAGCATTCCTGCGACAAATGCGCTTGAAATTTCGCGTGTGAGGGATGAGTGCGTGTTGTGGATACATTATTCGACTGTGGGGAGTCACGATAGGTTGTGGAGACGGGGGGGAAGTTGTTGAAAGGGGCTGGCAAAAGGGGAAAGGACGCATGCAACCCCATCTCCTGGCGAGAGAGTGAGGTATCGTGGGAGGGGGGGAGAGAGGCGGAGCTAATTAAGGTCCCACTCATTAGAACCTTCCCTTTAATTAGGCCGCCGCGCGGCGGTTACCTAGAAAGGGAAGGCCTTTCCCCGCTCCCCCAAGGGGTGTGGCGCGGTGCGCTCTGGGAGTTGTGAAGGCAAAAGACAGGGAAGCATAAGGGGAGAAGGTAGTGGAAATGATGAAAGCGTCTGTAGGTATAAAGAGATAGGGAGAACTGGAGAACAACTATAAAGGGAAAGAGCAGTTGCCAACGAAGAGGGTTACCTAAGGCAACAGTGAAAGTTATGAGTACTATGCATAAAGCATGGAAACAAAAAAAAATCTTTAGGTCGAGTCTTAAGATCGAAATATTCATTAGAGTTCCGATAAGAGAGCCACAGTTTCTATTTGTCATTAAGATTCTCAATTAAAATGAATGAGAGAAGGGGAAAAGCAGGTATCAAGGAAGAAGGCTATCAAAGGCAATAGTGAAAGTTATGAGTATGTATTAAGAAATACCTATACAAATAAGTCATTAGGCCTTGGCCTGAGATTGAGCTAGGCATTTGAGTAATTTAAGTATACCGGGAATAGCCAGGGAAAAACTTTACGGAGTCACCCGTAATGCACAAATTGTTACTAATTTTAGTCTCGATATAATAGTCACAGTTTCTATTGGTCATTAAGGATTCAAAATTGAAATAAATAACAGAAGGGAACGAGTAATCATCAAGAAAGAAGGTTGCCAAACTCGACAGTGAAAGTTATGCTCATATACGAAATATGAAAGTGTTGATACCGAGTCTTGAAAACGATGTTTACACTGAGATTTGGTATCGGCTTGTGAGACTGTAATGACAGGTTCTTTCTCGAGTCTTTGCATGCATCGATTATGCAAAAATATTATATTGCTAATAACGGATTAGCATTATAATAAACAACTTCACTGAGTTCCTCGGTCAAATTTATTTTAAAGGGCGGGGTATACTGAGAAAAAACTTGCTTTTTCAGCCACTTTCTGTTACTTAGCCACTTATAATTCACCACTCTATCAAACATTGCAAATGTCCCAACTATTATTTCGTAAGCTGCTATTATTGTAGAGGAAAATGGTGAGAGGAATGATATCACAAGATATGTAGCTGCACATATTTCACCACTTCCATCTGTTTCGGGAGAGGTTAAAGGAAAAGCAACGAGATGAGGGCAAACAAACTTCACATCGAAAAGAAATTGAGGGAAAGGTACAAATTTAGGGTCGAGAAACAACGAGGACGACAGGCATTATTTACAGAGCAATCCAGATGGCGTCCGACGCCCTGTTTTCGCTGATGGTCAACTTGGAGCATACGACCTCGAGTGATGATCCTCTACCATTGGACACAACTAAGTGGTATGGTACTTGCAACAACGGAAATATAAACGTAGATTCCTTCTTCTCGAGGAGGAAATAAATTCAGAAACTGAAGAAGAGTTCCTTCTCGTATTTCTACAAAATCTCGCAGAATTAAATAGGGATCTCCGTTTTAAATAAGAATATTCAGACATAGGATGGCTTCTGTTGCGAACGTAGATTAAGTTATAAAGGATAAACAGGAATATAAAAAGAAGTCTAGAAGAAAATGTTAGGAAATAGGGGAGTTGAGTGGAGAGCTGCGTCAAATAAATGGTAGGGTGGTCGACCAATGATAATGATGACGGAAAAAATAATAACACATTTCCTGGAATATACAATACGTCACATAGAACAATTAAAGTATCGCGAAATATGCCATGGACTAGACCAGGGATCTTGAACCTTTTTTAATGCAAGGACCAACGCACTTTACCACCAGATCAATAAAATAAAATAAATACATATTATTTTTGTTGTACAGAGCAATTTCTCTTACTTTAAGTGCAATGTAATCGTTTGTATTTTGTTTTTTTTTTAATTTTTGTTATTCCGTTGTGTTTATTTTGTTCCTTAACATATTTTTGAAGTTGTTGATTGATATCTTCCTTTCAGAAGGACGTTCTCCATCTTGTTTCTGATTAAGTATTATTAAAATTGATCAACTAGAATATCCTGCCGTCTTAATAAACCAAAGAAAATCATGAATTTCAAAGTGCAATTATCTTTATTGGTTAAAAAGTTCAATCAATCAATGCGATTTTTGACATTGTTTACTTTTGTCGAGTGTGGTGATAAAAATTTTACATTGTGTGGCGCGATACAACATTTTCTTTTGCATCTATGGGCCACAAGAAATTAGCCGCATGCGGCCCGGAAATTATGTCAGAAACTATAAAAATTAACAAAATGTCTAATTCCACAAAATAAGCCAGTTTTCTGATTTCCTAGTAATGGAGATATAAAATTTTCTCCATGACACCATGACGACGTTAATAAAAACGCCGGCATCAATTAAAACGCGATTTTTGCCATGATAAACACGAAAGAGGCTAGCATTTTATTGTGCATTAGCAGTGATTCGCATGAGGGAACAGTATTATTTCGTTAATAGAGATAATGGGAACAGCAAAACACTATATTTCTGCTAAAAAACTATTTGACATTTACCTTGGTATTAATTTCATTAAACGATTATGCGTCACTAATTCCATAGGCTGGCCGATTATATAAATATAGCGACAAATTATAAAAAAGGTTTATCGGAATTATCTTACAAATTTTGTTTGCCTGAAATGCATAATTATGCATTTTTCACAAATCCAATTTCAAAATAAAACGCTGCACTCTGGAAATTGATTCCAAATATTAATTAATATTTATACCTGTGCTTTCGGTTTCCCGGACGAATAACCACAACAAAGATTAAAAGACTGGACTTAGTGATGGTGTGAAAATATATGCACAGTCACATTCCCGATTGCATTTCAATATTAATATTCGAAAAGACTCCAAAGATTTATTTGCAATTACGGGATGTAATGACATGGATTGCACGACCGTGAAAGCATTTAAAAATACGATTCGAACGTAATACAAATTAACGGGGAGTGGTGTCTGAGCACCTAATGTCACCTGACATAGGGATTATACATTCCGTCGATTTTATCATTTTGTTCGCCGCCCAGGCGGATAGCAGGAATGCTAACTAATATATATGGCAACGGTAAATATAATAGTGAAAGAGATAGTCCTTCATAGATACCTGCTAAAGATTGCGATAAAGAGAAAAAATACTCCAGATATTTTTCTGTGGAGTACTACTTTCACCCAGTGGCGGATACAGAAAAACTCAAGGGGGGGGGGGGGCGCAAAAGATATCTTGAGCTACCTTTACTTTTATCGTAATAAAAAATTAATCAAGCCACGTGCGAAGTTGAAGAAAGTTTTATTTAAACTCATTACGCACGTATATAAGTCAATATCTTACGATACAAAAAAGTTACAACTGTGATTCTACAATGTTCGGCAATGTTAGCCCCCCCATCTGTATCCGCCTCTGCTTTCACCAAGGATCCAATCGGATATAGCGTCACTGAGCGTGATAGAGTAGCTCTGTAATATTCAATTCATAATCACTGTCCCTTATGATATAGTCTACTCTACATGCCCTGAAACATGGTTGTCCACAGTTATCAAATAAATATTATGGAGAGAAAACTTGACGGAAAATTTCCCCCAAAGCGGCTAAGAGATGCTTTCAAATTGTGACAGATAAAGGATACTGGGAAAGCCTCTTCCTGATCAGGTAATTGAAGGAACTAGCTGAGGAAATGGATATATGGATGGCTCCACTATAGAGATATTAGGGTTGTACCATGATTGAGAGTTGCTTCTTAATAGGAGTTAGTGTAGTACTGGCTAAAGAGATGATAATTGTTCCACCACATCTAGTTCACGCAGATTTTACACGATCGAATCTGCTTAGTTCCGTTAGATTTTTTACATCCAGTAAAAGAATATCACAGCTACAAGGACGGTGGGCCATCATCAACGTCAACGGCCATAGTTTACTTTAAAAAGGTTCATACTTTAACATAAAAATACTTGGAAATTATGAAAGAAATTGCAAATAATCATCAACATAAACGATGAATTGGTGATTTAATGTGTTATAATTTGTGCAGTCACGCGAAGTTATTGATATTGAATATCCAGACATAAAAGTGAAACCACGAAGTACCGCATATATTATGTTTAAAAAAAATAAATTCGGCAATATATTTATGTGGAATTAATCTATAAACTGTATGCCAATAAAACCGTTAATGTGACGGGGAAAGATGAAATTGATTTTTGAATAAAATTCACTAACTCTTGATTAACATTGTTGTATTCCATTATAAGTTTTCCTGGATATCACACAATTACTTATAATTTTGGCCTGAAGATGATGATAATCCATTGAATCCCGGGTCGCGCTCTGTTAAAAATAAGTGGTATAAGTAATTGTGTGATATCCAGGAAAACTGATTTTTGAATAGCCAGGATTAAACGTGCAACCACGAAGTATCGCTTTGCAACAATAATTATTTTTTTAATAAACTCGACGAAACATTTACGTGCATTTTCATCTAAAATTGTCTGCCCAAAGAGCCGCTAATGTGACGTTAAGACGAGGCCCTACAGCTAAACAGAAACACCTCCATTGAACGTCATCTTGGCTACGCGGCGAAATTTCTCGAGGCTTTTGAGTTGCCCGTCTTTGACTTCAAGGGATTCGAGTGGATCCACACGAGACCCGTTGTATCAAGAGGGAAAGTGGGAAGGAGAACTGGGGAGGACCTTCGTCAAAGGAAAAGCAGTCACGGGGAAAGGAATTAACGGCAAACAAGCAAATTAGCACTTGGATAAGCCCCTAGACGAGTGGGAATGTGCGTGAAGGTAAAGGGAAGGCAATGAGGTAGCCCAAGGAAATGCCGATGGGTGGAGAAAGGTTTGGCTGTTAACCTGAGTGAGATGAACGCGAGGGTGTCGAAGCGAGAGAAAGGAGTTTTGCTATGCTGAGGAAGTGGAAGGGATTTGGCAAAGGGGGTTGCAGAACGGTGGTTAAATTGGGCGAAGTTCTGGAGGCGAGAGGTGGGGAGATGAGCGTGGAAAGAGCCGGGGAGTTGACTGGGGGATAGCCCCGAGAACCCTTCTCCTTCTAACGTGCCTAAGCGTCCGTGAACGCTGAGGTACGCTAAGCAGTTGATGACGCATCGCCCAAGCAATTCGGGTAAGCCTTCTAAAGGTAAAGTTTGTCGTAACTGGAGAGTCCACATGTCCTACAATCAAGCCGACGCCTACACCCATGAATCGAAAGTACCAATTACATCATCTCATCGTCTCAGTCTCAACTTTGTGGAAGCTCATTTAGATAATAAAATTAAAAAACTTTGTTTCTTCCACCAATTTATCAAAAGGTATTACTGGTTTTGAGGTATTACAGATTATGCTTCGAAACTAGTAACACCTTTAAATAAATTGGTAGAATAAAACAAAGCTTTTTCATTTTCTTGTTACCGATTACATTTATAATTTTTAAACGAATTCGTTACCGTCAGATATTTGTCGCATTAATTATAAAGCGTCTTTTTTAACAGTGAAATAAATAGCAATTTTATTTTTGAATGATTCATGATGCTCGAAGCCCTATTACTTCCATTTCACCACCACTTTTCGAGGTTTAAGTACCCATTGCATTAATAAACTGATGGTTTTTCAACGTGTTCTGCCAAATATTTGTCACATTAATTCAGTGAAATTCATGATGATTTTATTCTTCAATGTTTCATGACGCTGGTAGCTCCTTTCTTTCCTATTGACTACTACTCTTCGTGGTCTATTTCAGCATTCCAACTCTATACCGACCCTCATTTTTGCTAAAGCCTAATCTTATTATTCTCCAAAACTCGAAATTTACTATTTCACTATCAGTCATTACTATGGCCGACGGTAACAATGAGGGAACATTTCCATATCTGAAGTTTTGAGGACCGGGAGAATATCCAGTAAGTAAGATATGCAAGATTTGTTAATTTGTAATCATTTGAGTAAGTACATATCCTAGGTGGAAAAGCCCTTCGTGGGGACAATCAACCTTTTTCTCAGCTTGGTATAGCACTTCCTCACTTTTCTGCTAGGTTTAGGCGTCTCTCTTATCATATTAAATATGGAGAATAAGTCTAAATGATCTTCAAAATGATTTTTTCTACGTTTTGAAATTCAAAAAATTTCATACGTAAATGCCAACAGCCTCTAAGGAAATGCAACGTTGGGAAGTTTTTTAGAGTATTAAAATGAAAAGGTTACTAAGTAATAATTCAGCAATAATAAGTAATTCAGCAATAATTCATATCCATTCATATACTTATACTCGGATACATATTTAAACAAGATTTTCATATGCAAATAGTAAAACTTCGATGTGTATTTTTATAAAAAAATTCCCAATTACGATTTTCGGTGCTACTTAGCAGTTACCCTCGCTCTTAGCAATGGAAAATCGACAAATAAACGCGACAAGTGCGTTTTTAGATCAGAATTATGAGATGAGACTTAAGTAAATAAGAGAAAAGTGTTCACAGATGATTAAAAATGGCTTGAAATTCTCAAATGAAGCACATAAAGGTGAATCAAAGAGAAATCATCAAGCCACGGCGCGGCGTCACGAGAAATTGAAGATTAAAATACCCGTTTATTTGGCCGAATTGAAAAAAAACTGACGGTTAATAATTAATTTGACTCATATTTAATAACACACATATGAGTAAATTAAAGTCCATAAAATATTCATTTAATCAGGGGACTCGGTTCATTGTAGTATTGAGAATAATGTGGAGAATATTTCAAAGACATTCCATTTTTCTCGCAGAGTTGAGTGGTTGAACACGCTGAATTTTTAATTTCTATGATATTCATGCGTAATTAACTTCTAACGATGAATAATATACTAAAGAATACGAATACCAATACATTCGAATGCCATATTGCGATAGAATTTGAATTCAGCTGCCCACAATTTACGAGAATAATAACAATAAATTTTAGTCCAATACTTCGAAATTTATAAAAGTTCAGTAAATAGGAAGAGCTAAGTAATAATAAAAGAACACCAGAGAATAGCCAGCATTGGAGTAACCATTTATCATCCATTTTTAGAGAACAACGACCTTCTAGAATTCATATATTATGTTATTTTACTAAGTAGCTCCATAACAAATTTTCATTTTCAAGTACCAACGCTTTGGTAAAGTTGTAAGAATTCGTAATAACAGAAAGGACCAAAAAATTTGTTGCCACCTTCATAGCAGAAACTATTGGCAGAAAAAATAACCGTGGAACCAAACCCGGACGTTCTTTTTGGGATATTTGGAAATAAATGAAGCAATAAAAAAAATACTTCCATGAAGACGTAATTTCAGCTGAAGGTCGAATCGTGCTCAACTGGTTCTATTCCCATATATCTCTCCTTCCATCGACATTTTTCGCACTTGGACACTAGCAATGGAAAAAAAACTTAACACAAGCGTGCCCGTCTACCTAACACACGCCACTGGCTTATCGCGGGGATGTGGGAGTCACAGACGGCACAGGAGAAGGGTCGAGAAATGGCCATAAAATAAAAAAATATAATAGCCATAATGAACCTAAGGAACCCAGACGGTTCGCTCGGGATTGGACCAGAAGGAACGTCATTCTCGAGGAATGCAGGAGGGTCGTGTTGTGCTGGGTCTATTAAACGATTTCGATTACGATCCACCGGTTTCTATACCGATTTTACCGTATTCGATGCCTAAAAAATATCCTAAGCTGGTAAACCCGTTGAAAATAACAGCTACAGCAATCAACTAGTACTCTTGACTAATACGTGTGAACATTGATCGTACAGAACAATTCTCTTGACATTACCACGTAGTCACAAATCTCTTGACATTACCACGTTGCCACAATTCTCTTCGTAGTCGCTCTCCACACATACGAGTTTTGCATAACATTTGTTAATGGTCCACTACAGCCAAGGGCGTACCCAGGATCAAAAGTAGAGGGAGCAAGCCATGGTTGTTCAAGTTGTAGGTAAGATTAAGGTGGATCAAATCAACATTTTAAGGAAACTGTAACAGCTCTTTATTAGTTTTTAAAATTATTTGCTTGAAAAAATATTATTTTCCTTAAAGGCATTTGCGATTTTTGCTTCTTGGGGGAGGGGTTGGGAGGAAGCAACCCCCTCCTGTCCCTCACTGGGTACGCCCATGACAACAATTACAGTCAACTTTGAAGTGAACGTAGACTTACAATTAGTTCATTACAAAACGTTGTTAACTCGTCAAATCGACTAGGCCAAAGTGGGGTACTACTACTACGCTTTACGTTTGAGATTCACTAAAAGGAACTAGAAATCTCATTTTATTTAACAAGAAATGAAATAAATAGGGCGGTTTCCTATTATTTTTGTATTGCCTAAATCGAAAGATTATTACTCCTGGAGTACGCATTTCACGCTCTTAGATTTTTAAATGACGATATCTATTTTTCGCGATTAAATGAAACGTGAAAATTTTCAAGCGCGCGAAAACGCGACGGCTAAGTATGGATGCTGGGAAATGCCCGGGTGACGTATTTCTGGTTCCCGCTACCGCCGTGTAAGATGACCTTGGGGCGAGGTTTTGAGCGCCGTTACGATTCAGGCTGCTAGCAGGTGGCAGAGTAACCAGCTAGCCGGTAGCGCTTGGCTTAAATAAGGATTATTATTACCCTATCAAACGAAGGAAACTTTCCGACCATAGGAAATTTTAATAGATGATTATTGAGAGATGCTTCCCTGAGCTCTGTGCCCCATGCATGCATCGGTAATCTCAGACAATGTAAAATTCATGACTACTCGTATAGCATCTAGGTACCTGTGACGTCACGTGGAATGACATCGCATGGGCGCCTATATGGGCTTTTTTAAATGAGGTTAATATTGACCATTAACATTCGTCTAAACTGGGATTTATAAAACCAAATAATTTGTATATTTTGAATGCATCAATGGTGGGTAACGAATCAAAATCAATGCCTTTCGTTTTCTTTGATGAAGGAAACTGCCCTATTCTTGAAGCAGCGCAAGTAATTCGAGGCAAAGTGAGGTTGAGACGTTTTTCATCACGTCTTCCAAGGAATGTAGGGTGAACTTTTTTGTCCTCCTACTGGAAGGAGTTTTCAATGCTCCATCCTTCACCTCTTTTTCTCGGCGTGGAATGACGAAAAAAATTAATACTTTAGTCTACGGAGAGAATAGGCGAGCAGCCATATTCCCATTGTTGCTCACCGGTAGTTAAGGCTATCAACTGGTCTGCGATGGGATGGATACGCATTATTTGATATAAAAAAAACCCTCAAGTGTTATTCCTTCTGGCTTCCACCGAACAACTCCCAACTTCACAACGCCTCCAGATCTTCGCTTCGGACTACACTCCATTCTTTCGCTGCGTCTGCCGCCATCTATTCACACCTCGTCGGCACTGCGAGCGATGCGGTCAATCGGGGAACTACGCACGAGGGCAAAAAAGTGAGGATCGTGTCCAGCGCTACATAAAGACCCTTATTTTCGATAACCTTCAACTTGTTCGTAAGTTGGTATTGCCACATATCCTCTAATACTGTCGTAGTTTGCCTCAAAATTCCATGCAATATAACATTAGACATCGCATGAATGTTTTTACAATTATTAATTGTTCTGAAGACTCAAGTTCATTTTGAACTTCGTCTCTCCCCTCTCGAAAAATTTGTGGTCAATTAGAGGTTGAAATTGTCCGTTTTGAAGTTTTTTTATCGTTTTAATTGAAAATTCTTCCCTTAAAAGAAAATTAAAGGCATTTTACACAAAAAAACAATTGTAATCGTCTTCGTTATATCATTTTTAAGTATAATATTTCAATCATTTTACCTTAACATTTTGTAGTTGCAAAATGCGATATGGTATTTTTTTAAAAGATTTATGTACCACCCAATTCCTCCATTATATCACGTCTATAGCTCTAGGAAGAAAATATAGAAAGTTAAACACTGGTACTGTAACTTTGCACTGAAATAGACTATGCAAAAAACATAAAGTTGCGGGAGTGAAATGTACTCTGATAAGTCTACTCGTCACAACCATGGCACAATAAGATCGCAGGAAAAGAAGGATGGACAACTTTGCTATTTCTACAGAGTAATTTATTGACACCGACTATGGCATCGTAGCAGAGTAACATTATTAAGGTGATAATGTTACTCTGTAACGAAACCATGGTCGGTGTCACCTTAATAATGTTACTCTGTAACGAAAACATGATCGGTGTCAATAAATCATATGTGGAAATAGCAAGGTTGCTCATCCTTCTATTCCTGCGATTATGGATTTCCACCCAGTTACGCCCGCAGCTATAAATTACAATAAGATCGATCTATCAAGAAAGTTAAGTACTCAGGTATTACGCTGAGATTTTATTTTGTCGACATCCTAGTTAGCCGGGCATACGCGAGAGAGATGAGAGATACACATAAAAAATAACCGCCTCCTTTCCACAGGCGGTCACCGAAATTTTACAGCCTTAACAGAGACTCGTCTTTTTTTTCGACGCGTCGAAAATTGACGAAAACAGAATTTTAAGATTGTTTCCTCGGTATTTACAACTTAATATCAAACGCAGACGCGAGGGATACGGACAAGGGCGAAGGTATTCATAATAGAGTCAGGAATTTAACTCGAACCCGTCAAATTATGACGTACGTGTTACACTGGGCAGAGAGGGACGCTTATAAAAATTTTCGATTCCTCCTATGCGTTCCTCCGCTCGGTATACTCCCTCCCACTAGTGAAGTGTGCCTGTAAAATAATCTCTCAGTATCTTGCGGTTTAGACGGAAGAAGTTTTTTTTTCTCTTCACATACACCCTCGACCATATAAAAAAAACATCCCCGACGGTCAGCTCCGGAAATAGCGATGAAAATATTCGAGTCTAACTTAAAGATCCTCGGTGTATATGAATTCCACGAGGAAAGGTGAATTTGAAGCCCTTGATGAAACGACAGAAGTACTTCGAGCTTGTTAGCGCCTCATATTTCAACTCATTGCCGGCTCGCAACCTTAAGATTTTGGATCTTGTAAGATCATTCAACTTTGATTCACACCCACTCTCAGAGAATTTTAACAGGTGCCTCTTGTGCAGTTAGCGCCTGGAGGGAGAGCGATCACCGACGAGGTATTGTGCTTCCAATAACTTTTTAACGATAAATACTCTTTACTCCTCTTTAATTTGAGTTTACTCATTCGTTAACAAGGAATTACAGGCGATACAAGGCAGTACATTATTTTGTGCGCCCACCAGACTAAACATAAGTGAGCCACTTCACTCGTAATTTACTATGACAAGGAATCTTTTAATTGATCTCTTTAAGATGCATGCCAAAGCTTAAATACAGTAAATAAATTGTGAATGATACTTACAGTAATGTGCATACATATGCCACATAGTATCAGAGCATGCGTTGAAATGTTGAAATATAAATGACATATATTAAAACGACATTCCCTCAAAAAGAGTGCATCGTTGAGTTGAGAAAATCAATCAATAATTATTTATTTCTTCAAATTCGTGTTCATAATGTGGTTTTCCTCACGAATGAGCAGTGCTTTTAATTAAATCTCTCATAGCTTTCGTATGAAAAATGTGTTTTCACGTGAACGAACTCAGAAAATTTCAACTTGAGACAAAAGTTTTCATCACAAGACAAGAGAAGTATGTAATCATGGACTTCTATAAAAATACATGTTCGGATATAAAAATAGCTCTAATAATTTACTCGAATTATGGTCTTTCCGTCAAAACTTGCGGCCCATTCTGAGTAGTAGATATAAGTTTTATGGGTACGTCGACGACAAGACAATTTGCTCAGCTCATTTTTCCTATCATAAAGGAAGCTTATTTATTTCTTACATGCGAATTCAATTTAAAAGGGATCTGCTGTGTTTTGGCATTACGAGAGTTTGATTATGCCCTTATTCATGATGTAGAGAATTGCATCAATATAATTACCCGGGGCGGTTTGTATATATTTATCGTAAATTAGTTTCCTACGTCCAAAAGAATATCTCATGTACTCTAGCAGAACGTGCCTGATAGTAAAATGACTATCGCAGCTGTCAGAGTGGGGAACCTTTCGTTGGCAAGAGATTTGAGCTGTTACATTTCCATTTTCAACACATTCCGTGAAACCTTGAGAAGACGCGATGGTAAGATTAAAAAACGAAAGACGGATGAACATGTTACATTGTTAGAGAATCGGGATGGGTTGTTCTGAGATGGACCGGTAAAATATACTGGATCTCAACAGACCCTCCAACATCCACTCGATTTTTTTTTCAGACGAATGTTTCGGAGGTAATTCCAGGTCCAATAAAATTCGTGCTCCAACGCGGGGAATTTAGGATTGAAGTAGTGAGCTATACAGAGAGGAAGGAGTAAAAATGTTAAAGGGGTGTAAAACACGACCAAACACTGTGAGGCCTGAAAAGAAGAGAGGGCTTATAATGACGGAACCCCTCATGGTATTTTTTTTACCGTCAAATAATAAACTTAGACCCAAAAAACGCAATGCTGTGTTTCATTCTGCCTTGGATAACTCACAATAAGATTCAATGTTCCAATTAATTTTACACGAATCGAAAAAAATATGATGATATTGATATTTTAGACTGCATAAAGTTAGATATTTTCAGAGGCCCACTTTGGCGTTGAAAGAGCCTTGACTACGAGGATGGTGAACAAGAAGTCCTCAACAATCGTGTATTAAAATTTAATATCGAACGAGTCTATTGGCTTTTAAAGTTGATCGGTGATCCGAATTCCTCTGACTTAAATAAGCATACACATTTTCTAGCTGAATAATTACTAAATGAAATGAAGAGATGCACGGTAAGTTCTTAATTATAATCAATGCCACCAATTGAAATGCAATTTTGTCACCTGTATCACACTATGAGTGAAAGATTTCTGACATAAAAAAATGAAATTCAGATTAAATGTCCTCATTCTCAATTATATTAGGTAGTTCGTACATGTAAGCTTACCCCATCAGGAGCTCAGGGATAAAATATCATGTCATTAAAAATTATTGATAATTTACATGGATTTCTTGTGCATAATAATTGATTTTAGGATAACTATTGACTTTAAGACTACACTTAAAAACTTTCATTACGTTTATCTTAGAATTTATAATTTATATTGTAACAAAAATTTTTTTGGTTGATTTTTCATAGTTAAAAATAATCGAAGTTCATGTTGACAACGGATAAGGAGCATTCATTAATTTGAAAAAGTGCGCTTACCGTGAGGAATTTCAAAACCTCATAACTCATTAGAGCACGAAAGGTTCTTGTGTAGCTTTCACCTTAAGAAAGAGATTAAGAAAATTTCCAAGACACAATGAGAAGGGAGACAACCTCGTCTGCGAGCGAAGAACCAGGAATGAATTATCTATACACTACCCTAGACGGCACGAAGTTTGTAATTCACTTCAGCGGATGTGAAGCATTAAATAAAAAGAATATACTGAGGAGAGGGGAAAACCAAGAAGATAGATTAAGACAAAACCATGAAAATTCGTATATATGCTTGGACGTCACACATTTCCCTGTGGTGGTGTTATTCCATTTACGTACAGCCCCTCCTATCTCACCTCAATAGGAGACACTAAAAGTGCCTACGTACGTACTGCATAAATGCCGTGGAGATCGTAAAATTTCTCAAAATTAGTCCGAGGTGCACGCGCGGTGACTTTCTTTTTAATATCAAGGAAAAAACGGGGGTCGTAGGTATGTAAAATATACCGGGACAAACAAGAAGCACAAGGCTTGCTGCGGAATATATACATATATATATGCGGGAGCACAAGCGTATATTTTCCACGAATGCGGTCAGGGAATAGAATGACTCCGTTTTTTCTTCTTCCTTTTACGTCTCCTGCCTACCGCTGATGTTTACACTCCGATCCAACCTCTAGAACTGTAGTCGAGTACCAGGCGAGAAAGCCGAGAGAGAGAGGAGGCGCGTAGGGATACACACAAAAACCTTCCCGCCCTTTTTTTATTCTCTCGCTACCAGAATTGAATTCGTCCGAGGCAGGAATAAAAACGACAAAAAAGAGGAAGAAAATGTAGCGAAATCCTCTCGAGATATATGGAAAGGAATGAGAAGCAAAGAGGGTAGGGGTGGAGTTTGATGACACGGCCGCCTTGCGAAACGGAGGGAAAAAACAAGAGAGACAACAGGAGCGCGACGCCATTTTCCCTTCCCGACATTCTCTTCGACACATCTTCCCGCGGTTTTCATCTCCTCTCGACAACGCTTCCCATGCAATTCTCTCTCTCTCTTTTCTCCCTCGGCATACACCTCTTGGCTTACCTCTCCAGGCTCCCCCTACACCATTTCCATTCCTTGAGCAAACTTCGCGCTTTTTCCTTGTCTCTCTCCCCCTACCTCACTGGCACTATCCGCGCGAAGGAAAACGGTGCCTATTCCACTACGACTTTACGATATTTGTATCCCTGTATTGTTGTACAGCATGCGGTAACGTGTCTAAAACGATCGAGAGCATATGATATCCGAGTATCCGAATAATATTCCGAGCTTTGATTAAAGTTCTACTAGTTCTCTGTCCAGTGGCGTAGCCAGGAATTTCGTTCGGGGGGGGGGGGGGGGGGGAGGGGGGTGGTCCAAAACCAGGGGGGGAAATTTTTGAAAAATAGCGTACTAAGTTATGGGTTTTTTTAAAACTAATTCTAACACTTTTCACAATGGAAAACACTTCATTTGTTAAAAAAATACTTTGTAAATTCATGATTTTTCAATAATTTGTTTTCGAGGAAAATAATTGTGATTTTATTTTTCGGGGGGAGGGGTCCGGACCCCCCGGCCCCCCCTGGCTACGCCACTGTCTCTGTCACATCTTCAAGGTCGTACTCAGGATCAAAACCATGGTAGTTCAAGTTGAAATCAACATTTTAATAAAATTATAACAGCGATTCATTGGTTTTTAAAAGTATTTGCTTTAAAAATATATTATTTATGTTTCTTCCACTATTATCATTTTTCGTAGGTGAACAGAAAATTTGTTCGAAACTTTCGTTTCAATCCAGTCCCGACTTTCCTCAAAGAATTTTGCGATTGCTTCTGGGGGAGGCGGCTTCCCCCTAATGCCCCCGCTGAGTACGTCCATGCACATCTCAATATCTTAAAAAAAATGGAATGAATTGTTGATGCGATGCAAACAGCCAACATTCAGGTAGGTTTCACTAGAAACTTTCGCTTAATTCAATCCAAACATAAATACTAAATCGTTTCAGGCTTGACGTGGTTGAAATGCGATATATACATTAAAAATATAAACTACAAATATTAAATTCCACACTATCACATGCAACTCCACTACCGACTATGGTTTCATCACTTAATGTCATTTCCAAGGTCTTGAAAATGACATAGTGTGCAAAAACCATGGTCAGTAGTAGTACAGTAGAGTTACATGTTAAAGTGTGGCAATTACCATTTTTTGTTTATAATTTATCATGGATGACTGAGGTTGTCATAAAAGCAATCTAGAAGGATTTAAATATGTCGTTTAAAGCGCTTCAAACGCCTTTTACCTTTTCCAGCACTGAAATATAAACAATCTAATGTAGATGTCCCCCTTCGATGAATCGAAACATTGAAAAAATTCAACATAGGTGCATAGGAGTGGCTATTTCATGTACACATGGCATTGCCTCATAGCAACTTCCCCATGGCTGAGGGTTGCCTTTTTATCTCCCTCCACTCCCTCACATATACTATTCACGCGAAGGAAAACTTCGCCCATTTCGCCAGGGATTTGCAATACAGGATTTTTCAAAAAGGACATTATGGCTTTAAAAATTCATATAGATTTATTTATATAAGGTGCCGTGCAGGGTTTAGTGTTGTTTTAAGGAGAAACATCAAATTTTGACTCGCATATTTCGCTAGTGCAGAATCGCGCCGCAATAAGCGCTAGCGGCAGTTACGTTAAAGATGGCTGCCTTCAATAGCGTGCTAGCTGTGTGATTTTGTTTGAGGAATCAAATCCGGTGACAACAGTTCAGCGTAATTTTCGCACCAAGCGGTGGCGTAACTATGGGGATATGAGGAGATATTTTCCCCGAAAGCCTCAGAGAAATTAAAAAAGAATATTTATAACTATTACCTGGTTTTGACATATAATAACTAAATCTGCTTAATGTTAAAATTTTTGTGCCAAAATGATGTAAAATGTATTTCCAGGCTTGTCATTTCTCAAAAACTTTACCAGATTTTGCCTAGGGAGAGGAATCGCCATCCCATCCCCCCAAGGCATATTCCAAGTTGCGCCACTGGTACCAAGTACACTAAAGATACTCCTGGTAACTTATGAGTGACATGCATGTTTTGTAGAAACGGGGTGCTCAGTAAAATATAAGAAATCATCAGGTCGTCCTAGCACATCTGACGAAGTCGCTGAGCAAGTGAGACAAAGTTTTGTCAACACCCCTACAGCTGCAAGTCCCGGTTTGTCGTGTGTTTTCCTTAATCCTCCTGTTTATTTTCCTCAGTTGATTGACTTTCACATCTCCAGTACGAACGGTTACGCGCAAGAGCTGCCCACGCGTAGCTGCCGTCGCGACGGTGCAGAGAAGTCTTCTCGAGGCATTTTCGCCATAAATATTTAAATTTAAAAATTCACAGTTTACACAAATAAAAAGTTTGGACGGTAAAAATACCTCGGAAAAATCATTAGTACTAGCATAACACAGCTGCTGTTGGGTTGATAACGCACTTTCGTGTGGCTGTAAAATCGCAAAAGAGTTGCCAGTGTAACTGGAATATTTGTATATCTCATCAAAATTAGTAAAAAATTTTAACAATAAATGATTGCATTCGAAGTAGATAAACATAATTTTTAATGCCGCAGTAGACTAGAATAAACCTTCACTTAATCATTTGAAATCATAGTGAAACTTTTATAATTCTATTCCACCTTATCCTAAAATACTTGAAATAATATTTAAGCTAAAAAGTATCCGAAGGTACTCAAAAATATATTATTTATAGTCATAAAAAGTCCGCACCGACACGTATTATAGTTTCCGGCTCGTCACTAATTGAGCGATGTGTTTTTTTTTCTGAACGCGTTGTTCAGCTGTATTTGTGAAAAAATGAAAACCTTTAACTTCGAAAAGGCCCATTTTAGAGTAAGTGGCTAGAAAAAAATGTAAATGGACGTTCCGTCAGTGCGTTGAAATAATATACCTACGTGATTTATATTGGAAAATACTCAATTGTTGTTCGGATTTTGGGAATTATGATTAGTTCCTGTTTGAAATACCGGATTTTTCCATTTGTGACAAACAGTAATTTAAATACGGCTGATTCTTTTGTAATCTGCTTAACGTCATGAGTGAGGTTTTTTTGCTCATGCGGCCAATATAAGCTGCATGGTGATGTGTTTTGATGCAAAATCTCTCTCTCTCCCTCAAATTCATGCTTTAACATCGGCCAAATGTTTAAATGACTCGGTTAGAATCGATTTTGCATCCCAATCGACACCAAAAATAAAAACAAATTCATAAACAAATTTTGGCTCACCGACGCACGCGGTCCAAATGCGTTTTGCATATTGAACCACTCGCCCAAATTCGCCCTCAATAATTCTGCACAGCTTTAGCCGCTCATTCCGCAAAAGGGCAATGAAAAATGTTCACCGGCCTCATGAATTACTCAGCCAGTGGTCGGATTGAAAGGAGTTAATGGAAAGGATTATGACTTGCAATCGTTGTATTCGTGTTTGCTGAGAGACCGGCTGATCACTTCTTGTTTTAGTAAATAAAGATAAAGATTGCAAAAATTATTTTTTTTTATATTTAGGAAAGATTTACGTAACATATGAGGGGATTAGAATCCAAAGGGTACAAGTGACTCTTTTTCTAAACAGAGTCAGGTAGAGAAATTAGGAAAAGAAAGCAAACGAGATCAGCTTAGTATTTAGTAGTGCCATATTTAGTATTTAGTTTATTTACCATTTAATGCTAGCACAGAACAGACACTCACTCCTATTCCTTGGCTACCAAGTTTTAGTATATTTCTTCTATCAATTTCTGTACCTATCTCTGTTTAGAAAAAGAATCACTTTTACACTTTGGATTCTAACCCTCAAACGTGTTATGTAATTCTTTCCTTAATCCTTTCCTAAGAGAAAAAAAGCACTTGTACCCCTTGGCTTCTCACCCCCTCATATCTTTTAGGTATTGCCGATCCGTCGCTACTATCCCCTCAACACTAAATATTCGACCATCTTTCTTCGCAGCAGTTTTTTTTAAGGTTCCATCATTGTATTCTACGTATATGACTATAGTTTCGGTACATGTAACTCGCTTTAAACAGATTGGAAACATAGATTTCATCCTTTAAGTTATGCCTAAATATAACCAGACGATAAATGTTTTATGTCTTTCTTTCGCACTCAATACATCATTTCATCAGCTGTATGCCTGAGAAATAAAGGGTAGATATAGATATTGAGGAAGACTGATATATTGACTACTAGACAAATTTAGAGTAAAATGGAAACCTGCATTAATTTTTTCTTAATGGAATTGAAAGAAAATGCAAGTTACAGTCAATATTTTGGAAAGAGTGATAAATGTGAGCGTCTATTTAGAAAAAGACTTTGGTACATATTTATTTAGCCCCGCATGAATCTTTAAATATGAGCAAAAAACATTTCCTCATAAAATGTATTCCTAAACACTTCAATTAATACTTTTTATTAACTATTTTGCTATTTTTAAGGAAAATTTGAATATATATCACATAAGATAAATAATGGTATAATCAATTTATGAATGAAATGTAATATGCATCACATGTGATAGTATGCGTATTCTTTGAAAACTTCTCATTGGCGCCCGGATCTTAACTAATTACTTTCTTATAATGACAACATAATTGTTCTGATTACACAGGAAATGGATGTCATGCAGAGAGCGGACTCTCCTTTAGAAAATGAGCAGCTGATCACCTATAACACCAACAGACTGCTTCAAGAACCACATAGTGTAGCGGCGGGGTGTATCATATCTGATACACCATGCGTTAGACAGGAATAATTGTGCCCCTCAGAAATAAACGGCCATGACTCTTGTTTATCATAAATGATACAAAATACTGTGAAGGGTTAAATCATATCCCAGATTAACCTTTTCGGGCTAACATATTGATGATCTCGCTGAGATTTAGCATTAATTAAAATTAAAATCATATTCAAATTTAAATATAGCTCATAATATTTTACATTAATCCTTGCTAGTTAACTTTTCAAAGTATTTTTAACTTTTAATCCTACGTTCAATATCGCCCAAGTTTCATTACATGCTGTTCCCAGTTGTTATTTCACCAATTCAAATTTCATATAATCCATCCAAGGTAGCGAGTAACTGTATAAGTGAGGGATAATCTAGGCTTATTATTTGCCATAAACCTAAGTAGAGAGACAGGAAAAAGATTACTTTTTTTCTCCTTCTTCAACTCTCTGTGTACATTCATCGGATTGGCCGAGAACTTTGTTCGTCTACGCTTTCCGGGAAAAGAAAAAAATAATTCGAGACTCCAATTATTATTTGCACAGCGCGGAATAAAGCCGGCGGGATGATGAAATTTTGCCCTATTTCTTCGCCGGTGTGTACGTAAGACTTCGCAAACCTACTTACCATAGAATACTATCCGGTGGAGAGGTTGGAAGTGGAGGAGGGGGCAAAGTTCACCGAAGCGTGTTCCTGAAGCCCTTGGCTTGCCGAAGATGGGAGGGGGGAAGCTGGGATTGCTATGGCAACGCCCCTCAAACTCTTCTCCACAGTTGTAACTAGGTCTTCCAGACATCTCTTTACTCCTCTCACCCGTCCCGGGGCTAAAAGATGAAATTTCCAAGCCCTCCCTCTCAACCGTACCATTTTCAAAGCATAAATGTGTGCAGTGCATCTCGCATTCTTTACGATATTACAGTCCAAGAAATGTTGTTCCCTTCTTTCGGGAATTTCCCAGAGTTCAACTTTCATGATTCTTTGCAAAGAAGCCCAGATTACCTCCTTGAGTCAAAAGAAGTTTATATCCGGTGATTTTTTTAAATTGATTTTTATCTAATTTTAGAAGTAAATATTTTTCGGGTTTTGCACCGAGCCAGGTCCTCCATGTCTTCTTCCAACGTATCGATAAGCAACTAGCCCGTCTTCAAGGATTCATCTACAACATAAGCTATATATGGGACCACCTCCTGAAAATCCGAGAGGACTGGCATGAAATCAAGAGACGCTTAGCCGCTCTCCACCACGGATTTTGTGTATCTACCCCGTGGTATGGACATAGGCATTGGATTCCTGAATCCCTGAAGACGATGGGCGAGTTGCTTATCGAAACGTTGGAAGGAGACATGGAGGGCCCGACCCGGTGCAAAACCCGAAAAATATTAACTTCTAAAGTTCGCTGGGTAAAAACCAAACATAATAGTTTTGGAACTTTCACTCAATTAAAATGTTTTCTGCTAGTTTCCTAAGGGTACTGAATGTAGAGATCACCAGCTCTATTATGCATGAGATCATAGCGTTCTCTATGGTCTAACTTTGTGTCATTAAAATTTTTAATGCTAGTGAGCCATGGGCCGACGTTCAAGGGGAATTTTTTTCTATGGGGGGGCACAAGTGTCTGACAAGCAAACACTCTTCTCATATGTGGCATTAAGAGAGACATACGACAGTTAAGGTACGAAATATACTTTTTTATTTTACTAATTTATTTAATGCAGTCCATCAACAGCACGAGGCCAATTACAGTGGAACACAATAAAAAAGACAAAAGTTAAATAGTATTAAGTATAACTTAATCAGCAATGAACAAAAACATTTCAACAATATTTACAAATAAATATCAAAGAATGGTGGACTTCATCCGGTGGCGCGAGGAATAGGGGGAAAATTACGTTACATCTACATAATACCCTGCGAGCCACCTCTAGGGTGTTTGGCAGGGGTTAGAGATGGTGCAAGATGATGACGGATGAAAAAACAGGATCTAAATTTGTAACACATTTTGAATAGGAGTTAATGGAAGAAAGAAGTCTATATAGAAAAGAGCGTTTAGAGACAGAAAGGCGGGGGGTGAAACAATGAAATAAATCACTCGACCGCGTCGTGCGCGAAGGAACACGAAGCGGGAAAAGAGAAAGAATGTCAGATGATCTGTACTTGCCGTTAATAATATTTTAGAAGAGTCTCCGGTCTTTGAGGATACGGCGATCAGTGAAAGTCGCTATACCAAGAGAGGATTTAATCATATTGAGGGAGAAGTTACCAAAAGGCTTGTGTTAGTACGAAAGCTATTAATATGAAAGTATTAAATAGTTGCATTTATAATTACGACGGTTTTATTTTGTTTCCTCGGTGGCGGCGGGGTAACGTTCTCGCCTGCCAAACAAGAGGTCGCGGGTTCGAGTCCCGCCTGGGTAGGTTCCCCCGGTCCAGGGCATGGTCGTTTGTGTACGTTTACTTGTTACATTTGTTGAACACCTCGGTGTAAAATGGCCAATAAGAGCTGTATCCGGTGGTTTGAGAATAAAATAAAATAAATAAAATAAACATGCTATATTTTTTATTACTAAATCGCGACCAATAGCGGATAAATCAGTACGGATCATTTTCATCCTTGCATTACATGCTCTCTGTCGCTATCACGAATATTACAAAAGGGGATGCTCAAGTCGGCCTCTGAATGTATTGTCACCGACCACGCATTCAAATGGGTTCACAAAAATCGCCACTCGCGTCGCTGACGGACAAATTGATCCGAATTTCACGGGGAAATAAGGTATAATTAGGGGTAGGAAACGAAATTTATACATATGATGATATGATATATCAAATTCATTACTTTTCAATGCTATTCCTCGCAATTATAAACATAACAATGCAAAATATTGGAACAAAGTGAATCGCATTGCACTCATCTCCGCGCCGACGACATTTTTGAAAACCGATTAAAATGCGATCGAGGTGGAAATAGATTGAGATGGGATTGGGCCTCCTCTATGCAGTCCCCTTAGTCGCTCTTGTCTACCGACTTACGCATTTTCTGCCTTTCAAGCCATACTATCTTGGTTCGCTACTTTCTTTCATTACCTACTTAACTAGATATATGAATAGTGAATAATAATGAATAAATGTATTACTCCAACCTTAAATGTACACTTTTTAACAACACAAAATTAATGGAGCTTTAGGTAGCTTCAATGATTAAATAAATGGTTGGAAAAAATGTATGATATGGAAAAATTTATGGTAAATAGGTACTTATGATACCAGAATTTACGCGCGAATGAAAAGCTTTTTAAGTACCAACTGCATTTATCTCTATCAATAATTACACAAAACCAAACGATCGTAGTGATAACGGGATCGTATTAAAAAACTTGTCTATTTTTTTAAAACATCCCCTCCCCCTAAATCTGCCTATGCCTGCGTTGAATACCCTTTGTTGATATTCGTTGACGGGAAGCTTTCTATGCTGTTGTATGTTCCGATGTGGGATTTTTCGTCACAGTGGCGCCAAGTGATGGCTTGGGGAGAAAAGGCACCTCCCTTTCTCTCGAGCCCTGGGAATGCATTCATTCTAATTCGCGAGGAAACATAGGTTCCACGAGCCACCCTCCCACTCCTGCGTGATGCCTGGGGAGGAGGAGTGTTTGTTCTTTGCGAAGTGAAATAAAACGCCAACTTCGTCCGTTCCCAGAAATGGAATTCTCGTGCAAATAGGGACGAGGGTTGCTGCGGATGGGAGGGATCCAGGCTGGCTTCGAAAGGTTATGAGGAAGTTAAAGGGGTCTGGAGTCGCGTTGGCGTATGTCGAAGCTGCGTTGCGGGTGGAGAGAGATAGTGGAGAGGAGGGTTGCCTGGACTAAAATTGAGTAAAAAACAGCACTCCTCCCCGTACAAACCTTTTTCCCTATTCCGACAACCTCTTCACCTACAGGCAACCCCGTCATCAGTCATGGGAAGGTTGCTGTGAGACCATGCTGTGCGTAGTTGCAGCAAGTGGACTTCATAGGGAAGTCCCAATTCCATCTCATAGAAGGCTGATTTCTATTGCCTCTTCGGTCGCATTTCAATTTCAATTATTATTTGCAAATTCATTTAGCATTTAATTTTTCTGCCCTTCCTACATTTATTTCAGTTTTTACACTTTCCCATAAGTGCCATCCGTGCCTCGGGAGCGAACACTCATGCTGCACATATATATTTAAAAAAAGACGATCGCGTAGATATCCCCATCGATGATTTCAGTTTTGAATTGGGCTACCGTCTTCGTCAGATCTCTCCATAAATTAATGTCCCTATCTAACGGCTTAGGGATTCAATTCGCAATTCGCGTAGACCGAATATGCGTCCGGCGCGGGCGCGATGCCATAGGACCGCACGCACACTCGTAAGGCCTGCTTACACGATACATTAACGCGTACGATTTAATGTCTGTTTGCATGAATGATTTTTGTGGGCCGAAACGGAACATGTACGAATGCATGAACCAAATTAGTACAGGCTCTATTTTCTGTTCATGCATTTTCACAAGTTGGGTGGTTACAAGGTGCATTTTGGCGTTCATTCTCGCATTCATACATTTAGACATCAACCCGTACGAGTTAATGTACCGTGTAAACAGGCCTGTAGAGCGATGAATTCGCCAAGGAGTTAGCTGTAGCGTTTGGAGATTCATATCCTATCTATATGTTGACAAGATTTTTACCTTTCTCTTTGCGAAGGAATACATACATAGTTTTATTTTATAATTCATTTCCCTTTGGGTGTGCACTTATTACCTTGCCTATATACACGCGCCGCCACTGAATGTGGCCAGCGTATCAAGGATAGGGTTTGATGAAAACATACGGGCAATACGAAGAATGGTCGTGTCACTATGAAAAATAAAGTAGAAAATGTCAAGGAAGATTTTTAATGGTTTTGAGGAGTTTTTTAATCATTATGGGAATTGAAAAAAGCACTAAGATTCTGGAATCAATAAATTATTACTGAAATATCCGCTACCAGCTTACGGCGTTTAATCTAAATGTTCCTCATAGCCATAAATGGGTAGCTCCTATTAAAAAAACCCTGTCATTAGCAGGGTAAAAAGAACAAGTGAAATACGTTGGTTACCTTAACGTTGTAAGCCTGCAAACCATCGTGACAATAAATTATTAATATTATTGTCATTAAAATGTTACAAGTAGGCCATTGGCCTGAAATGATAAACTGTAGCAATGAATGGAAGCTGAAGGCTGTATACATAATAATGAATGCATAAATATGTTACTGACGACGTTATGATATCTTAATGCCTTAGAAAAAGAGATAAAAAAACCTACAATGTCAACGATTTCTCAGCGTGGTTTCCGAAGGCTTGTAATCCTCGGAGCTCTACTTCCGAATTCGGCCGATAATTGGCGTCTAGCTCGTCTGGATTCTGGATATTCACCCACATGCAAGGAGCCATGTCTGCTCACTACTAACATGCAGTGGTTTGAGGAAAAGTGGAGCGTGTCCAGTCAATTGGAGTGGTCAGGTTTGGTATCGATGGAAAGGAGGTTTACAGGAGATTGAGATGGGGTTTATTCAGGTTCCCCTTGAGGGACCGCGGATGGTGTGACTGTTTGCTGTGTATGCAAGTGACGGGTATGGTTCCCCTCCAGATGAAGGGGATCTGCGGCTGGAGGTCCCAAGATGTATCCACAGGGAACAAAGGACACCCTTCACTCCGAGGATCACTTCACATCATCCATTTGTGCACAAGGAAGAGATGTTAGACCTTTTTAGACTCGGCGCATTGAACATCAACAATAATGTTCTTAAGGTTTCTGTTTCGTTTTGGTATCATTCGGTGAGAGAGTCCATAGTAATTAATCGTACACCGTCACTATGGACACCATTAATTAAAGAACAAAAATTAAGGCGATAAAAAATAAAATTTTTATTTATTATGTGTTATTTTGCACGGAGAAATTAAGTGTGAAAAGTAATGACTATTGGAGAAAATTATTACTATTCTTGCCCTAAGAGGCAGGCATATTCACAGCGCTACACATGATAGAAACAGTTCAAATTATCAAATGCATGCTTATCATTTCGAAAGGGTTTTGAAAAATGCACGACAAGCCGAGTAGGCCAAATCATTTTATGCCAATATTTTCAACTCTCAACTTTTAAGGATTGCGTTTTTAATTAGGTTAAACATTAGTTTGGAAATGCGATCATTTAGGATTGTAAATATCGAGGTAACGATGAGGATGCAACGGAAGCATTTTAGTACGGATCTCGTAATAAATGCTTCTTATGTAAACCTATATACTAAATTATTACAAAAATTACATTTCTGTAATAGTTCAGCCGAGTTTATTAATAAATTGAGAGGCTGTTTGTTTTGTCTCAAGGATGTTGATTTTTTTTAGACAGTCACATGATATTCCTCAACAAGGGCTCCACTGATTATGTTAATTTCTCTTGTTCTTTTATTTTCCAACGAATTTAATTTGATCACAATTTATGTTTAGCAATAATTTCCCATTATTGTATTTTGCAATGGTTTTTTGTTCGCATACTTTTTATTCATTATATTTTTCAATGCTTTTTTCAATACTGAAGTATAATGTTTGTAATTGCGGGGAATAACATTGAAAAGTAATGAAATTCATAGGTCACATCATCATTGATTTAATTTTCAGTTAAAACCCCTAATTGTACCTTATTTCCTCGAGAAACTTGGATCAATTTGTCCGTCAAGGGCCTTAGTGGTGACTTTTGTAAACCCATTCAAACGTGCGGTGGGTGACAACACATTATGAGGTCAACTTGAGAATCGTCTTTTGCAATATTCGTGGTCTTTCTCCTCTTCCTCTTTCTCTCACAGACCTTCCACAGGTCCAGCATGACCATTAACCAATCCATTCCCACCCTATCCCCACTGACACCACCTCCAGACCTCCCTGGAGATATCCCCCAACACCCATGCATGCAGACGTCACACACTCCCCGCCCATCCGGGTCAATTTCACAGGACCACGTGCGTATTCCGTTTATCGAATTAACGCGCCTCGGAAGCTTCGTGACGCGTGCCTAGGGGGAGCGCGGGAGAAGGTTTCGACCCGCGTGCGGGCGGCCCATCTAACTGCCAGGGAGAAGGGCCCATCTAACAGCATGGGAGGAGAATTATTACGCTCTCCCATTTGCCGATTGCGTAGCTGGAATCCCACGAGTCAAAACCTTAATCATGACAGAGGCGGGGTGGCAGTTCAATCCAGAAGCGAGCATCAGGAGGAGACAATCGCAATGGCTCGTCGTATCTGATATCGATGTACAGGGAAATATTGATCATGAACTATTGATGGTTGATAAATCGAAATAAAGGACATCAACTTCAATTTGTGTGAAAATTGCTCATTGAATCACGTACATAATGCTGCAAATATACAACTAACAAATTACAATTTATTCGCAAAAATATTATACATACTAATAAATCCATTTATTGTGATGATTATGCTCTACATGTAAATGTTTGGAACAAGTACTGACTATCCATACTTTCCATAAGAGGCGACTTTCCTGTATCGAAAAAAGTCGAAATGTATCCGAATTTGATGTGATGTATTTCGGTAACTAATGAATGCAACTGACAATAAAAGTAAATTTATTCATACGTTACCTTATTATCATCAAAAACTCAACCTTGCATGAAAATTTTTTCATACGGAATTTTACCTCAAGGAAATCTTTTTATACTAAGTTTTTTACCCTAAGAAAATATTAAATCTACTTAGAGATCTTTTTTTCAAAAACTTCTGCTTGCATCGATTTGAAAGTACCAACACTGTAAGAAAGGACATCTTAGGTTTTCCCGGCGTATAAGGTGCAAAAAGTTTCTCGGGTTTTCCAATGGTTGATGTTTTTCATGTCTCCCAAAAAAACATGAGAAAAATGGAGACAATGAAAACATCAACCGGTGGAAAACCCGAGAAACTTTTCGACATCTAGGATAAGTTACCGAAGGAAGCTGAAAGTAGTGGACACCGATGCATCATCGCAGCTATAAATATAATTGAAATGGGAAAATATAGATCTTGTTCAGTAATGTTTTAGCTTGTTAATCAAGCGACGGATAAGTGAGTGTATCAACTTCAATGTGTGTGAAAACTTCTTACAACAAGGCCCAGACACGTATAAACACTACGATTTCTGCCTACGATCCCAAGCACGACTGTATGAGAACGAGGAATACAGTCATTGGTGATCCCGCGGGACGTCAAATGCAGCAGGGTGCCCGTCCGAACGGGGCACCACTGGTTGACGTCACCGAATTGACCGTAATTCCCCGTACGGTCCCCGGCGGCAGCTGGTGTGCCGGCGGCGAGGATCATTGATTCCGTTGGCAGGGCGCGAAATACTCAGGCGGTTGGTTTGACATCGATAATTCACGAAGTCAATCCGCGCTCGGATGATTTATACAAGGAGGCGACGGGCGTCCAAGACCATCATATTCGGCCTCTAATCAGGTTGCATGGGGTCACGGGAAGATTCTGAAGCACTGCAAGCCGCAGTTGCACCGCTAACGAGACCTCATGAGGGAGGTTAAGGCTTAAGAGGCAATTGAGGTATCCGAAAAGTATTGAAAATCTTAACATTTTAGGTTCAGCTGGGATTCTGGGTTGTCCTCCGCGTTCATTCGTTCTCGTGACGACAGCACCAAAGACCGTCGTTGCACTGCTTACGAGACCCCATGAGGTAGGATAATACTTAAAGGCAACTGAGTTATCCGAAGAGTATTGAAAATCATATTGTAGACGCAGCTAGGTTTCCGGGTTGTTCTCCGCGTTGATTAATTTTCGTGACGACAGTATCATAGACCGCCCCTCCACCGCTTACGTGATCTCACGAAGGAGGATAAGACTCCGAGGCAAATGAGATATCCGAAAAGTGTTGAAAATGTAAATATATTAGGCTCAGCTAGGTTTCCTGGTTATTCTCGGGGTTGATTCATTTTCGTGACGACTGCATACTGTAATTTTTATGTGATGGAAGTTTATTTCATCGTTACCTAAATATTATCAGCAACTTATCCTTGCGAAAAGAATTTTTTATCCATCCTTGTAGATAAAAGTACTGTTTTTCATGTTCAGAAAATAATGAATCAACTTGGAGAATTTTTTAAAGAACTTTTACAAGTATATGAGAGTCCATACAATGGAAGAACGGATATTAAGGATTAGCAACGAAAGGGAACTGAAGAGAGTCGACATCGGTGGATCGTCACACAAAAAAGATAGAGTTGGGAATATTCCTGCGCAGTAGATTTGTAAATAAATCGACGCATGAGCCAGAGTAGTGTACTTTATCAACTTAATATTTTACTTGCAATAAATCGAAACATTTTCAATAAGAAATCTACGGTGCATCCAACCACGGTGATAACCAAAGAAATCGCCGCCGAAAGTTTAAACTTTTGTACTACCTCGAATATACTACTGCCAAATTTTAGATCAAGGTAAATAAAAAAATCTGCTTTCTAAATCAGTATCAATAGTATTTTTTTAAATCTTTAAATGGTAAACAACTGATCTTGATAACTTGAAATGATTTAGACATATAAAACATGTTTTGTATTGCATTATTTACAATCTATTTTAAGAAGTACTCTTCATTGCTTCCGACCACCATCGAAGGGTACATGTTGTTTTTTTTGGCTGCTCCAAAACTTTTCAAAAATAGAACTTAGATAATTTCATAACATTTGCTTACCTACATCTTCCAGCAACTTTGGCAGGATATAATTTGGAAATTAAAGCTATAATTCGCAAGCATTCAATGTCTGAGCAATCTCAGGAGAAAAAATTACATAATTTTATAATATTAGAATTTTTTACATCTTTCAAGAACTTTGGCCGGCTTAATTTTAATAACTATATATTATTTTAAAGTATATATGCAGTACCGTAGATTGGATTTTGAAAATGGGAGGGTATACCGGAGATTTCGGGGCCCTTCTAGGATGTACGGAAAACAACCAAGGGCAAAGGGAGGCCCTCCCCCGGAAAATTATCGGATTTTTGATGCTGAAAACGTAGTTTTTAGGACTCATAAACATCAATTTTTTACTAGTTTTTATTAAAATATGGTATATAAATTGGAAGAAGTAAAAGCTCAAATTCAATAATGCTCAAGGAAGGTTAACACCCGGAAAAACCCCCGTGGCTACGCCACTGCGTTAAAGGTCTGAAAATTCCAGCGTAGAAGCACATTGTGAAACTCATTCGCTACACAGCAACCGTGAATCACTTGTAAAGAATGATCATAGCACTCAGAGCCTTCTATCGTCTTCGCGTACGCCACACTATTCATAGTAAGTATTGAGGAACGGAGAGGGTAGACCAAGCCTCCCTGTTTTGAGACATGGATCGCTGTTCGCACGTGATGTGACTCAACATAGGGGCATAATCTCGGCTTCTACCGTCTCCCGGCATACCTGGAGCATTCATTTCACGGGAACAGAATCAGCAGCTATCGTGCGTCCACGACGAGCCGCCTTAGTTAGGAAAACTTCTCCCCGGATTATATTTTATTATTATTGCCTGCCATAAACCATTCTCCTCTCGACTTGACACCACACGGGAACTGGAAGGCCACGCCCTTGCTATTATGTCCTATAAAAACACTGGAGACCGGCAGCCACACCTTCCAACCACCGACTCGCAGCCGTATCGTGGCGGCAAAGTCGATGATCTTGTCTTTTATTTTGGTTGAATTTCTCGCTACTGCAAAGGAATACCCTCTCTGAGAGTATTCCAGCCAAGCACGAACATTTGGAGGCCAAAGTATCGAAATTTATTTAAATTGTTGCTACTGCAGCATCATAGTCTCACTATGATTTCCGTGTACCTACACTCAATTGCTAAGGTATCCACACAATTTTGAATTCTTGCTATTGCAAAGTCGTAATTCTATCTGCATATTCCATTCTCGCATGTACATCAAAAGGCTATATTGAATAATAATAATAATAATATTGAAATACACTTTCGAGTAATAGTCTCTCCACTAAGTACTCTCAATGTAAGGTACGGATTTTAGCAAAAATTAATCGCTGCAATGAACATGTCTCCTAGCAACAAAATAATTAATATTTAGATTTAACTACTAACAAATAAAGATAAGTTTCCGGGTTAATTCTTCAGATTAACCTCTCTTGTTGCTTTTCAAACTCTTGCAAGATGTCCACTGGCCGTTGCGAATATTAAAAAACAGGCGTTAAAGAGTTTGAGAGGAAGTGGGGTTATATATTCTCGCGAGCGCTTCGAAAACTTAGGCCTGGCCGGCTGAAAACCATTTATCGAGCGATGGACAAGAAGAGGACTCTTGCTTGAGGCTCACGACATGTCGCCGGCACGCCACCGCCCTTGTACAGTCGAATGTTTGCACGGAAGCATCCTTCAATCCCTCCCCTGCGACATTTTGTCCTCCTTTAATCAAACCATCCCTCCTACCCACGAATATACTCGCACTCACCAGAAAATAGTCACCAGCGGATGGGCGACGGTGCTGGTTGACCTCATCGCCGTTCTACAGAGAGCATTTGCCACTAAAGTATTACTTGAGTGAGCAAGTTTTCGCAATTGCTATCAAAATATACCATTTTTTGGCTTCTCTGATTTTCACTGCCCTACTTACTGAAAGATTTGCAGATTCCGGAGTATTAGTGTGGTACAAAAAACGTTTAACTATACCGTAGACACCACAAAATCGACACGACACGACAAAATCGACGTTGCTGGTTGACCTAATCGCCGTTCTACAGAGACCATTTGCCACTAATTTATTACTTGAGTGAGTAACTTGTTTGGTAATGGTTCCACCGAATCAGTTGTTTGGGCTCACTGATTTTCACTGCTATAGATACTGAAAGATTTGCAGATTCCGAAGTCTTAGTGCGGTACATAAAATGTTTAACTTTACAAGAAAAATGAGGGTATCATTGGGATTTTTATCAATGACGAACCAGAAGGGCACTTTGAAATATGAACTCAAAAGAAAACCTATGAAATCGAAAAAACATGGTAATAGATATAAGCAGTTAATATAGAGTCATATAATATTTAAAAGCAGTTACGTACCTATCACATTACTTAATGAAAATTAGTAATGGTAAATGAAAAGCGACGCAACTGCAATTAAAAATAACCGAAAACATAATGAACGGTGGGTATCTGCTCCAATTTAACAATTACATTTGAACCAAGTACGTTATTTTTTGTTATCCTTCGGGTAATCACAGTTTTTAGTTGACATAACCTTCTTTTACGATCCTCATCCCATGACTCCAGTTGTGATTGCAAGTTATAATGCCTTATTAAGTTCAATAAACATGGAATACAGTAATTTATAGCAAAGGTAACACCAGGATAGTCTACATCGATGATATAACAAATGTTCTATGAATTGCACTTCATTAAACAACAAATGTAAAAACATCAGTTCCTCTTACGTGCACGTAATTATTCATGGTTAATTAAACGAGCAGCAACCGTGGTGAATATTTTATCGAAGACAAAATTCAGGGCGGAATTTTCACCTCACGAGGGAGAAAGAGGGATAGAAAAAAATCGTTTATTTTTTTCGTTTACTTTTTTTATTCATTCGTTTTCACAGCGCCTACATGCCCGACCAGTTTTTCATTAAATCCCGTAATTACGTATTCCTTTGGGTTTTTCCCCGGAAAAAGGGATTTACTAATGCCTCAGGAGCATTCGCAGAAAGTTTTATTCTTTTAACAGCACACACATGTCCGCGGGTCATAATCCAAAATCCCCCTTTGATCCCCAGAATCTTCCTCATGCCTCCTACCCCACCCTCCTCGAGGTACATGTACGTGTTTGTGCCATTCCGCAGGCACGAAATTGGATCGACTACGTTGAGCGGGTTTACACGCTACAAGGCGGACGATATAGAAGCTGTAAAATTGACTACTGCAATAGTGACGATGACATGAATAAACTTTCAAAATAATTATCATCATCACCATCATTAGTCAGCAATCCTTACATTGGTTTGACGCAGCTCTCCATTCCTCTCTCCTACCCGCTAGCCTTTTCATTGAGACGTATTTCTTCTCTTTGACATTCTTTGTAACCTTTCCTATGTAACTCATTCGGGCCGTCCCTCCTTCTCTTCAACTTGTCCTTCTAAGATTATTTTCATCAGGCCATCATGCCTCATAATAAGGCTAACTAAAGTGTCCCGTCTTCTCCTACGGTTTTTAGAAGATTTATATTTTCTCCGACTCTTCTCAGCACTTATTCATTACTTACGCCGCTATTTAATGCGTTTACTCAAAATTTCGGCATTGTAGCCTGAAAAAAATTTAACGCGGGCTAAAATCAGGGAATTCTCTTCTGCTAAGCCCATTTTTGAAAGAAAACGTAGTATAATAATTCCTGCATGCGCTAGTCTTATCCACAATGAGTGGATGCCTAAACTATTGGGATATTCGTGGTTGATTTACGAATAAGTGTTTGATTAAAATGAGCGAGTTTACAAGCTAAAAGGCGGTCGAACCTAAAAATCCTAAATGATCATGATATCCAAGTTCAAAGTTTCCCACTTTTCTGGGTACTATCCCTCTCGAGAACGCCGGGTGATCTGCTAGGTGATAATAAATGGATTCCAGTGTCCTCACCGTTGCTTTGCGGTAGTTTTTGTCGATAGCTTTTGAATATGAAGCGAAAAATATGACAGCATGAATCAAGCTTATACGGGAAGGACTATGGATTCATCTATATTGTCTTCTCACTGATTACCACATCTACATAATACCCCGCAAGCCACCTAAAAGGCGTGTGGCAGGGGGTGTTACGAATTGTGAAATAGCATCTTTCTTTTACTTTCTCATCCAAAGATATTCCCACAATACGCTTGACGAATCCTAATTTCTTCAGGTCTATACCGCAAATATTTTTTATGCGTGTTCCCCATGATAGCTTCGAGGTAATCGTAACTCCTAGAACTTCACTTCGTCTGTTGCCTTTATGTTAATACCATCCACAGCATAAACATAGTTAAAGTTGGACAAATTCTGCAAAAAATGTACCGACATGCATTTGCTCAGATTAGGTTCGAGTCCCCACTCATGGCTCCACAAACAAACGCTGCTTAAATCCGATGATAGAATTTCATAGTCAGAGTGATCACTAATTTTGCGATAGTTGACAGCGTCGTCAGTAAATAAACGTATTTTACTGCTAATTTGGGAGCAGAGTTCATTAATGTATATAATGAACCAAAGTTGGCCCATTACGCTTCCTTGCAAGAATTCGTTTTTTTTCCTCCTACTATGCGGGAGTTTACTGGTAGCTACTTACCGGCTTGTAGCTAGTAATCTCTCTTCAATTCGATCGACCAGTTGCTAGCTAACTCCCCCATCAAATCTCCCAATACTCTTCCCCTTCCAAAGGTACCGTCCTCGCGCGAATTGACAAGGCAAACGAACGGCGTCCTCGTGTTTTTATACGGTCCCCCAGCGGCGGGCGGCTATCAATATTTGTTGCGACGGCAAAATGCGTAAGCGCTTGTGACAGTTCGCTCGTCGAAAGAGCAAAAGGGGAAGAGGAAAAAAAACGTCGAGAAGGGGAAAAATGACCAACGGGATAATATTTACGCTGCAGGGAAAAATGGCCGACGCGGGAAAGCGTGGACAGCGCTGGTGTGCGGTGGCACAAGCGGGAAAACTATCCAAATGTTTTGGTGGCCACAGCGTTACTTTGAAAATGTTCAGACTAGCGAAAAACTTTACAAATGCGTATCATTGCGTCAAAGTGAAGCAATCGCCTACCCAGTTGGGGACTGAATTGAGGAGGACCTATTCCAGATTTCTTTCGCATTTTGATAATAGTTTAGTAGAGCTTTTTTTTAGCGAAAAGCTTTTAATTACCAAGGTAACTCAGGTATTAAAAGATATATATCTAGTTAAGTAAAAAAATAAGGAAGTGAACCAAGATGGAACGACGCGAAAGTCAGAAAGTCATTAAGGCGACCAAGGAAACTGCATAAAGGAGGCTCGTTTCCATCACAAAGAAGGCTGATTTCTGTTGCTACTTCGGTCGCATTTTAATCAGTTTTCAAAAATGTCCGCGGCGCGGTGATGAATGCTATACGATCCACTTTTTTTCCAAACATTTCGTAATATATTGTTTGCAATTACGAGGAATTGGTTTGAACTTTTATGAATTTGATAGATCATATCATCGTGTATGTAAATTTCGGTTAAAATCCCTAATGATACCTTATTTCTTCGGGAAATCGGATCAAATTGTCCGTCAGAGACGCGAGTGGTGACTTTTGAAACCCATTTAAATGCGCGGTAGTTGAAGACACATCCTGAAGTATTGCTGAATCCTCCTGAAAAGCCCAGTATAAGCATAAAGTTAAACCTCCGCAAATAAAAATCACAAACTATTGAAGATATACGCTAACTAAGTTGTCCCGTTTTCTCCTTAAGGTTTTTGGAATATTTATACTTTCTCCGACTCTTTTTTTAGCACTTCCTCTATCCTCTCATTCCTCTCATTTTAAAAAATAGGCAGTTTACTTAAACTCTATCCTCTCATTTTAAAAAACGAGTAGTTTCCTTGCTAGCGTTTACTAAAATCAACAAATGGTAGAATTACTGAGAAATGGCGCGAGAACGGCGGTAGGTACGGGACAGAGATACGTGGGCGGGAACCGCTCCATTTGTGCGCCGGGATTTTTATCTCCCTCTCTCCCTTGGGGGTATGTGGATCGGAGGCAGTTCCCACCGCTTCTCACCTTCTCCTAAAACCCTTTTTCCAGGACTCCAATCCCCAGGGAATGTAGTCCACTGGCGGCTGTGCGGTTCGGGATGGAGATTTGTATGAGGGAAGGAGAAAAAAAAAAGGCTGAAAGTCGTGGAAAGGTAGATGCACGGATGGGTTTATCACGGTGGAGGGCTGAAAAATCTATGAGGGTTGAAGGTCGGACGGTTTAGTGCAAGGCAAGTGCTTCAACTCGCGGCCCGCCGGCTAATTTTTTGCGTCCCTTAGGAGACCAGAGAAAATATTTGCAACTACAAAAGTAAAGCTGGCCGTGAGCATAAAATCTAGGAGACATAAAGAGTCCTTCCGATTAAAGGAATGATTCCGATTTCACAAAAGGGGAGCCACAAAAATCTGAGGGCAATAAGAGAGAAGACAATGGAATTCAAGAATAGCTCGAAGGCTTGGAAGAGGAAAAGAGGGAAAGGATGAAGGGAGAAGAGATTGGACGCGGTCGGAACGATAGGAAATGAAGGCGAAGCACGCGAAGCTCGGGGAGCTTCTGCCGGAGATCAATTTCGCGTGGACTAGCGGGAGCCGCGTGGCCGTGACAGAGCGGCTTTTGACTCTCCCTCTTCCTCCTCCCCGTCGAATGCCCGCCCTTCCGTCTAATGCGCCCCGCAACTCGCGGAGGGAGGAAAGCTAATAACAATAATGGCCACGGCAGACCGATGCTCCCCTTGAATGAGGGGGTTGGAAACCGAGCTCACGGCCAAATTTTCAGCTTGAATCTGGATTTTGCGTGGAGAGAAAATAATGCCTCATAGCACATTACGGGACAGAAAGGTAATGAAAGGCCATGTATATGGTCTAAAAAATTAATAATAGCAAATTATCTTAATCTAAATACTACCCTGTAAGCTGCCTAAAAAGGCGTGTGGCAGGAGGTGTTAGGACACCAGCTGTTTATATATATAAAGCAAGTACTCAAACAGAATTACGATAGCTATTTATTCTACACCCTTTTGACTTGGAGGAAAAACGTATTCCCGTATCTATCCGTTCTGAAAAATATCTTTCCCTAAATTTATCGCTTCTGTCGGACCTATGAGGCGTGCTGGCCTGATGAAAATAACCCTAGAAGGACAAGTTGAAGGAAATAAGGGTAAAGACGGCCCCAAATGAAAAGTTATACACTACCTATGTGAAAGAAAACAAATACGTCCCTGAATGTATGAAAAGTCTGACAGATAGAAGGGAGGTATGGAGAGCTTTGTCAAACCAATCCTAGGATAGTTGACAATTGATGATGATGAGCAAAACATATCAACACAAAAAAATCGAATTCAATCATTTCAGACATAATATTGTAGAGGTCCGTTTTGAATTCAGGGAAGAGCAACCAACTCAGGCTAACACTGGTAGGGTTAAATCATTTTATGAAACATAAATAGCACATATTGCGGTAATTAGAATTTGAGGGAAATTTTAAAAGTGCTCGATTAAGAAAACATATTTTGTACCAAAGGAAATATGAGAGATATGTGGACAAGTAGGCAAGAATCACTGGAACTAACATTAAGTCGGCAGAAAAAGAGACCAAGAAATAGTATTCATGATTAGCTAAGCAAAAGATGCTGGTCAGCAAATGCTTGTTATTAGGAGAAATTATGGAGCTTCCCACAGACTACTACCATATCAAAATGCATGAATTAAGACTTTTGTATGCATGAAGACATCCAAACAAAATAGCGACGAGGGAACATTCAAAGTAGTTTAAGGAAAGAAAAATAGGAAACTAATCCAATTAGTATGATATACAAAGTTATAGAGGCTTGGAGTAAACATTTCCAAATTAGACACAAAATATAGTTTTAAGAAATGAATTTTCCCACAAGACAAGAGACGCTACATTTTCTTATTATCAAAACAAACAAAATACCTAGAAATCTAGAAATGATCTAATATGAAACATTCCATGAATTATCTAATTGATATGAAATACAAAGATATAAAGGCTGGGAGTTACCATTTCCTAATTGGACATCAAATTTAGTTTTAAGAAATAAATTTTGCGCACGGAGGCTCTACAGCTTCTTATCATCATTATAAACATAATACCTAAATATGAATTAAAAAGTACTAAAACGAATTTTGATCGAAAAATACGGCAAAACTGATCATTTTTTTGACCATACTTTAAACTCGAAACACGCCTGACATAAACTGGAAAAAGAGTTACAGAGGGAAAAAAATGAATGAAACGAATAAGGGAAAATTGAAGCCATGGAAACCCACATCCATATATTTTCCTCCCATCCAATTTCCTGCCACTGCTTATGAAATTACTGACCAGGCACGTGGGTTGTTGGATAGGGAGGGGAAAAAAAGTTGATCACGCGGGGGTCCGACGCGGAAAAGCTGTAAAATACGTTCGGAGTGGAGCGGCTTTTTGTCCATATTTTCTCTCTTGCCTTCCATACATCTCCCCAAAAACCCCGCACTTCAATATTCCCGAGGCCAAAAGCCGCTCCGCCGAGCGAATCGAACAGAAAAATAAATATGGTAAAAATTTCGCTCGAAAAAAAATAAAAGGTCGGGTTCGGAAGGGATTTCATTTATTTATTTTTTTTTCGCAATCCCCGCTTCGGGAACCCTTGGGATAATTTCCCCAACGTCAAAATGTGTTCTCTTTTCTGAGCAAGGGACAAGCTATCGTGAAATTTTGTTTAGTAAAGAGAATAAATATTCGTTTTATAGGTTCAATGTTTTTGACCAACTCGGAAAAATGGCGCGCGGAAGGAAATGAATAATTCAAAAATGGTTGGGAGCTCGAAAACGTTAGGCCGGATAACACGAATATGCAAAAAATGCTATCTTCACCTACGAAATAAAATCATTTGTACGTGAAATTCGTCTCTTAATACATTGGTATCAACGCAGGAGATAAGATTTCACAACAGAATCACACCATAAAAAAAAGTATAGGAAAAAATAGCTATGATAATGAAATGTAAAAAAACTTTGTAATTCCACATAAATTGCAAAGTTTTTTTTACAAAATCAGAAAAAATGAAATGTAAAGAAACTTTGTAATTCCACATACATTGCAAAGTTTTTTTTACATTTAATTATCATTAAATCTATCCCTTAAAGTCATTACCGAGACAACGAATGAGTAACTAAGTTTTCAACACACATTTATTTCTTCAGCGATTAAAAATATAGGGCCATTATTAGACCTACTTACATGCAATGGAACCACTATGACTTAACTTAAGAAACTAGATGGTTTAAGACAAAAAATTCTAATAGTAGGTATTCAATTATGGTAATTCTCTATTTGGATAAATTCGCTCCGAATTTATCCAAATAAACTCTAAATCAATTCTCCAAAAATTCTGATTGAATCGTTCATTTGCAGAAAACCCATAATCAACAATTTGTAAATTTTAGGGAAACCAAGAAAAAGTTTACTTACTCCTCTGATACAGGAATTTCTGCATTGAACGAGTAATTTGATGATCAGCCTAAAGCCTCTAGAATATTTGCATTTGTGTAGTTTCTGGTCCAAACAATGTATTAAAAATTGTAATTAATTGTGCACTAAAAAGCCATAATCGAAAATATGACGGTGAGGGGTTTTCCGTAATAAAATATTCAATTCTTACAAAATTCTTTTGAGAAGAATACGGAATATTTACAGAGTAATGTGGCACTAAAGCAAGGAACAAATGACAAACTGAGTTTAGATACTAAATATCAGGGCAAACAGGCTTTTAAACCTTAACTTACGCGGTAGGGATATTTTCAGCGAAGCATCAATCGTAGTAGAGTGACGTACTTGGGGTAGATAAACGGAAAACAATGACGAAGAGAGGAAAGGAGACAAGAAATTCATCAGGAGGAGGGTTTATGGAGTAAATTTCATCGTAAACACGACTTTTTGCATCCTCTTTAGAAAAGGGTAATATTAAGGGAATGTCGCACCACTTTGACGAGCGCGAATATATTGGAAAGAATGGTGGGCGAAGGATCATAAACAGCCAAATGGAAGAGAGGAATAAGGAGAAGAACGGCTATCAGGAGCAGGGATTATGAAGTTAATGCCACGGCAAACTAGCTCCCGAATCAGATTGTGTGGCCAGGGTTGTAAGGTAGCGTCGCTCGCAGTAGGGCGACGAACCTGAGTACAAGAAAAGCAACGGAGAGAAAGATGATTCAGATGGGATAAGAAAATGAAAATTCATAATATAAATATTCTTAAAGCAACGAGAGTGAATTAATGTATAGGACGTCTATTACATCTGTAGAAACCGGTTATTCCTACAGATATCATGAAGATATATTTCAAATTTATCGCAAAAGCACAACATCGAAGGTGGGAAACCCAATTGTCTTGGGGTTTGGGCAGTAAATTCTAAGGTAAACATCCTTCAATACCTCATCACAAGAAGAAATCATCCACCATAGGAAGGGGATGAAGGCGGGAACAAGATGAAGAACGATGGATCAGGGGTTCGATGAAGTGGAGAAGAGGAAGTGTACAAAGGAAGAAAATCATCATACCTCGAGTTTCGGCTATAAATGCCACGATAAACATCTTCCCCAACCTCATCGTGGGACTAGTGCAATATTAATGAAACCGTTGGGTGGCAATGATGTGACGAACGTTGGAACAATAGGAGGACTTAGAGGAAAATGTGGAAGAAAATTAATCATAAAGAGGAGAGAGGTGATAGAAGGAAGAAGTTTATGGACGGGGTTGAGGCAGCAGATACCATTGTATCCGCTCATCATCAAGAGGATTTAAGAAAATCTATTGAAACTTCGTTCTGAACGAGCCAACGAAAGCGGGTAAGTACTTCACAAAAGAAGGCAGATAAAGGCACAGAGAAAAGCTGATGGAAACGACTGAGGTTCGATGGAAGGACATAATTAGAGCGGGTGTATCTGGGAAATTACACAGTACGCATGGTTGCGAACATTGTTACGAGGTCAGGGTAGTAGGTACTTACTGAATGTAGCATACGGTAAGGTGACAAAATGCGGATTAATTGGAAAGATCTACGTATAAAGATATGGAAGAAGACCATATAAAAGATGATAGAAGTGAGAAGACAGCCATTAGGAACGAATTCAGGCAATAAATTCCACATAGGACGCATAAATATCCAAAACTTATCAAAAAAGTAGAGAAATATTTAGAAGAACCGTCAGCTGTAGCAAAGTGACGAACATAAAGAGGAATTGACGTAAAAAATGGGCAAAAGTTGGTGAAATATTCGGGTTTGTGTGGAAAATTTCACAGTGAGCATAGTTTGGAACTTTGTCAAAAGGGCAGGGTAGTACTCAATGAGTGTAGTTAGAGCCAGGTGACGATATCTGGGTTAACGAGAAAGATCGCTGTGTAAAGATACGGAAGAAGAGCACGTGAAAGATAGTAGATAAGGGAACACAGTAATTAGGAACAAAGCTTAAGCAGTAATTACATTAGAGCGTAGGTAAATTTCCAAACCTTATCAAAAGGGCCGGAGAAATTATCTATATCGTCTCAGGCTCAACTCTGCGGGAGTTCAATTTATCGTAAATAAAGGGAAAAACTATGTTGTATTCCGCAAATTTGCTTTTAAGTGCGTCTAGTTTCGAATCAGCTACGTCATCTTCAGATAAGTGCCTGAGTTTTACGCCACCGCGTTGAAAATTATCGTACTTAAAAAGAAATTGGTGACATATAACAAAGTTTTTCATTTCATTGACGATAAGGCAGAGAAATCTTTAGAAAACCGCTAGTAGCAGCAAAATGACGAACGTAGAAAAGAAAACGGCGTAAAAAAATGCGCGGAAATTGTTGAAAGATGCGGAAACGGACTAAATGTGAAAGAACAGAAGAGGTACGAACAGGAAGAGAAGAGGCACCTGCTGGACCAGCCACGGATCGATAAGGAGACCGGAAGACCGAACCAGAGTGGCAACAGTAACGGCGGCGTATTGGTGGGGGGGTATATAGCGGAGGTGCTGCCGCCTGCGCGGAGAGAGGGGGAATGAAGGGAGAGAGAGAGAGCGGCATCAAGCCATCGCGCGCGTAGCCCAATTCGACGACCAAATGGGGCTCTCTTTTTTTCCGGCGGGAATAGTGATTATGGGCCATATCACTCAGGGGAAGGGAGAGTTCTCGGCTCGCTGTGTAGGGGAGCTGTAGTCGGGAGGAGGAGGATATAAAGGTATTGAGTAGGGGGAGGAGAAAAGAGACTCTTTTTGCGTTCCGATGTGTGGCGGCGTGTGGAAAAGGTGGGGGGCAATGTTGACTACCAGTGTGGGCGCTTCAGAGCTGAAGGGGTCCACATAGTATGTGAGAGAGAAAGAGAATGGGGGAAGCTTTCCGGGGGTTGGTCGACAATAAAGGGAGACATGGGGAAGTTGGGAGGAGGGATACGGGGGAGGGGGGGTGTATAGTGTATGGGGGTGGCAACCCTGTCGTGCGCGGGGGTGGGAATGAGCAGTAAGGCTCCAAGAGAGAGGGGGGGAGTATGGGTAGGAGCTTTCGGATACGGTCTGGGAGAGGGATTGGGGGTGGGATAAAAGGGGCTACATTTCGACGCAGGCGCCCTCTGAGGGGAAACTGCTGAGTCACAATGGCGCTCCGTGTTGGGGGCGGGAGGGGGAGGTTACCGAAAGAGGGGACAGTTGCTGGAGACTGAAGGAGGGTAGGAGGAGTAGAATAGGGGTGGAAATGGGGTAGAATGTAGAGATATAGAAGGGGGAGGGAAGGGCGAAAGACACTAACTCGAGAAAACGCCGATAACGCCGTGGGGAGAATCAAGGGGTGCGGTTAGGTTAGCCGAGCGAGTAAATGCAGTGGCGCAAAAGGGACAAGGGGGGGGATTGCTAAGAGACGTTTAAAGTGTCACAAAACTCACCAGTAGTTGCCTAATTGTAAGATAAGTGAACAGCGGAGACCAAAGGGTGATGTGCAAAACTTGGTAGTTTCCAATAAACATTATTATAAGGCTTAAAATATTTTAAAGAATTTAAAATATTCGGTATATAATCAATGAAAGGGAGAAGGGATCTTTTTACGCTAGGGAATTTCGGGAATCTTTTTACCCTAGAATATAAAATAGAATACCAACCCCGGTTTTCGTTATCTGGCCGTCATTTATTGATCTGTATTAATGAGCATTCGTGAATATCCTATTCAAGGTTATGGCAACAATCAAAAAGGCAGCATGAAATGTGAGAAGGGGTATTGCAGAGAGACGTTTAAAGTGTCATAGAACTCACCTGTATACACTTTATTGTAAGATTACAGAACAATGGATGACAAAGAGTGATCAAAATACCATAATAGTTTCCAAGATGTATTATTTCTAAACTTAAATATTTGGTAATATACAATCAATGCAGGGCACAAGGGGGATTACTGAAGGAGGTTTTAAGTACCACAAAACTCACCAATATTTCTATTTGTGAGACACGAGAACCCTGGTGTATATGATTGATCTATATACCATGTTACTCTTCAAGATATATTATTTTAAAAAAGTATTCGGTAATGTATTACCAATTCAGCAGATACACCATTTTTAAACCTAAATATTCGGCAATGTATAATAAATGCAGTAGTATATATAATAACCATTATTTGCCTAAGATACGTGAAAAATTGAGCGCGTTGCGCGACTGATAGGCTGTATTATTTAACAACATATATTTACTCCGAGATTAATTATTCGGTAACCTACAACCACGCCGGAGGACAGGGAGCAAGGGGAATTGGAAAACAACTAGAGAACGTGAACGAGAACAAAACTACCATAGGCATCATTTGGTAGAATACGAGAATACTGGAGGCCGAAGGGAGATCTAAATAACACGGTATTATCCAAAAAATTCTTTTGAAAAGTTTTAGACGATAAATTTTCAAATGATTACATAAAAGGTTTTGCGAATATCATTAATCTTTTCCTATTGATTTTGAGGGCAAGTGAGGGAAATCTTAGAGCCGTAGTTTTTTTTGAGAATTCTACATTTAATTATCAATTAACACATTGAAACCTTTTACCATTTAAAATAAATAGGAAAAAGTCGGAACGAATGGTTTTTTATCATGAAAGTTCACATAATTTAAATATCGAATATAGTGGACAACTAAATTCATAATCCTGATGAGCTAACCCCTTGAAAAGCTGAAAGAGGTAAGAGAAATGCCATTGCTTTAAAAAGAGGAAGCGGTTAAAATTGAGAAGAAAGATACCTGTCGTCTTAAAGTTTTCATTTTTGAGAGATCAGCTTAATAACCAAAACCTTAAATAATACATCTTTTTACCCTTGTGAATAAAATAGATAACCACCCCCGGTTTTCGGTATTGTCTCTGGCCGTCATTTATTGATCTGTGTAAATGTGCATTCATGAATATCCTAGTTAAGGTAATGCCAACAATTAAAAAGCCAGCATGGAATGGACGTGCATAACGACCATCAGGATACATAGAACAATGCCGAACGTGGCCCAAAACAAAAAAATAATAAAATGAACGAATAGATGCTTGCAAATCACGTCACTTAACAAAATCTGGCAGCACATTCGCCTCAGATGCAACGAATTTGTTTCACATCACATATTAACTCGAGCTGTGAAAGTTTCCCCTCTTTAGAATCAATCGCTGCTTCACCAGTCCACAGTAACACTCCAATATTTCGCTCGAGCGACTTTCGGTTTGGTCCGGCAAAAAAATGGTAGCCCTCCGCCCGCAGATGAATAAATGATTGGGTCAATAACGGCTGCACAGTCTCCACTACGGTCCACCTCTTACCAGTGACAAAAAACACGGGAGACGAAACGCACCGGTTGGACTCCAATTTGGGAAATACATACTTACAAGAGGTCGTATGTGAAGAGAAATTTAGCATGAAAAAAAAGCTTATGGAAGAGAAAAAAGTGGAAATTGGACTTTCTTATCCTTGAATGGCGCTATGACTGGGAAATTTTATAGTATGGAATCGATGTGCATTTTTTAGCTGTAAGGATCACCGATGTAGCGCGAAAAAGTCGTAGCCATAAAATGTGAGCCATAGAATGTCTAAAGCCAACTTCAAATGGCAAACACAACATATATCTGTTATCCCTTGTAGGAATTGAAGTGATCACACCAGAGTAGTACAACCTAAAGCATTCTCATGAGAAAATATTACAGCACGAATTTTATGCACATGTAGCGAAACGAATCAATATTTTAGGAAATTACTATGCGAAGCGCTAAATCTATCATTCAATTATGACGAAAGCCTTAGCGTTTGCTTTTTCTGCCGCACGGTGATTAGAGCCATTGTAAGATTGCGTACCCATCTACTTCCAACAAAGAACTTGATTAATTTTTAAAATTTCAAAAATATTTGGCATGCAAAGTATCATTGGGTGTCCATACTTAAAATTACTTGATAGATATTGGTCCCCAGCAAAGATATAAACTTGAATGGGTGGAGCTGCGTGATGAATGTGGTGAAAGTATTTTAAATCCATTTTTGCTGTCACTGCCCATAGGATAGATTAACTGAACCTTAAAGAGTGGAATCCACTTTTCCCTCGACGATTGTCTTCATGTCTCAAGATATGGCCTATAAGAATTTTCCGTCTTCTAATTAAGGCTTAATGAGGCTTCTTTTCTATCCTATTCCTCTCAGGACTTCCTCATTACTTACTCGGTCGATCCATTTGATCCGCAATTATTCTTCCGTAGCACCATATTCCGAAGGCTTCTACTCTTCATTTTTCCGCGACTGCCATTGTCCATGCCTCACTTTCGTACAGAAGTATACACCAAATGTAAGTTCTGATCAATTATTTCCTTACTTCTATGCTTAAATTTTCCGTTGCAAGTAGATCTTTCTTTTGATGGAATTTTCACTTTGCCTGAGTTATTCTAATGATAAATTCTCTCTTACTTCTTCCGTTGCATGCCAAATAACATAATTAACCCTCCTCTTCCAGCTCTTGTTTCCCTATTTTAATGCTGATCTTGACCTAACCAGTGAAATTAAAGTTTGAGACCTTCAGTACATCATAATCATCACCACTGGTCAACAACCCTAAGATTGGTTTGACGCAATTCCCGACTCAATTCTCCTATCAGCTAGTCTGTTCACGCCTATTTCTTCTCTTTCACATCCTTCTTCACCTGTTCCATATTACATTCAGTTTTATCAAAGTATTATACCAATTAAGGTGGGTTTCCATGGAGTACTTGAGAAGAATACTGGCATCCTCTCTCCCTATTCACCACTTCCCTCTTTAATTCACAATGAGGCCTACTCTCTTTCATTCCATCTAACAATCCTATTCTTTTCCTTCCCCTCCCTCTTTTCCCTAACATTCTTCCCTCTAACACTGTTTTTAACATCCCCTCCCCGCTAAGTACTCGCTCCATCCATACCTTCTGTCTCCTCCGTATCTCATCTATAAGCTCCCTTTCATTCCATCTAAAATTTCTATTCTTTTCCTTCCTCTCTCTCGCTTACTTAACATTCTTCCCTCTAACACTGTTTTCAAACCCCCTCCCCGCTAAGTACTTGCTCCATTCATACCATCCGTCTCCTCCCTTTCTCATCTAAAAGCTGCCTCTCCTCACCCACCATGTCCACCACTTCATCGCTCCTCCACAGTGCACTAAACAATGAACAAGATTTTCACTCAGCTTATTAAATTTTGCAAAGCGAAACTACGATACTCCAAATTTAAGTTCTGATAAACCTTTTCCTCACTTCTACGCTTTCTACATTGCTTTATATACTTGGGATCTAGCCGTGACGGTACCTGGTACAAGACCTGGACGAAAAGGGAATGCAAGGGTTGAAAATGGAAGTATGGAATATGAGCAGTGGAGAGATAAAATGGCGATACGGTGAGACAGAGAGAGGAAAGCAGAAAGCGAACGAAATATGAGAGAGAGAGGTTTTTGGGGTCGGTGGAGAAGCCTTCGAAGGAGTTGGGGGATGGAAGGGGTGGAGGGGGTGGGGGGAGGTAAATGGGAGGTGCGGACGACGACTGGGGTGGGGGACGATCAATGCCGTACCCACACACCCCTTCTGGTAACACTCGTTGCGCAGGCGTAGGAGGGGTCGTGGAACGTTAACGCAAGGCGGAACACGCGGTGAGGGAGGGTTGGGAGACTAAGGTGGGCGAAGCAGGACTGGACTGGGCACGTATATATATACATATATATTAGAAGATGGAGGCATTGGACGGATGACGGAAAAAAGATGGCTTTCGACACGCAGACGAGAAGGGGTGCTGGAGACATTGTTGGGGCTTAAAGCGTCGCGGCAACGAAAGAACCTATACCTTTACTGATATTTCGACTGACTCTTGCGATCAACCACAGTGAAGCGACTTCTAATTTTTGAAAAAATATCACGCAGTGTCCTCGAACTGTCTAAAACAAAATGTGTGCGCATTTCGAAAACATTTAGGACTCAAAACGTCGCGACTGATATTTCGAATGACTTAAGCGATCATCTACGGTAAGACGACTTTTAATTTGTAAAAATCACCACGTACCCTCCTACTGTCTGAAAAAATGTGGGTGCATTTCGAAAAAAATAGGGCTTAAAGGGAGGCGACGAAGGAACGAAGGAACCTATAGCTCTACTGATATTTCGACTGACTCTGGCGATCATCTACGGTGAGGCGACTTGTAATTTGTAAACTATCGTCAAGTGCCCTCCAACTATCTGAAACAAACTATGGTTCATTTCGAAAACATTTATTGGCACCCAAAGTAACTATGTTAATAAGCGACTCAATTCCACTTCAAAGATGTCCATCAAAGTCAATAAAAATCATTTGCACGGTTAAGGAGTCCGTAAAGGAGGCTGAAGAGGATCCTACGAGATCTTAAAAATTAAAGCAAATAATTATACTGTGACAAAAACCCATAGCCAGCGTAAATTTCAAATTGGAAAGGTTTTTCTTTAAAAACACCTTATTTATGAACTATGGAATCTATATTATTTACTAACTATTTATTAAAGGCTGATGTTATAACGCCACCCACCACACACCCTTGAGACGGCTTACGGGGTAGTATGTAGATATAGAGTCATAAATATTGCATTACAGTAAACCTAGTTGTCAAGCTGATAAAAATCATCAATTTAAAAAATCATTTAAGGTATTTTTCAGGACAAGAGGATATATGGTGATAAACAAACAGATACAGAATATTAAGTGCTAAAGGTAAAAGAAATGTGGTGCAACAGAAAAACGATAAAAATCAAATGTATCGTCATAAATAACAATCCTAAGGAGAGTAGAAGAGAAGAGAATTCTCATGGAAGGCTCAGCAATTACCTACCTAAAAATTAACAGATTTCAGGACAAAGCTTGCATATCAATTAATTTAAAGCAAACATTTTTAAAACCTCATGTGGGCGCCAGAGAAATATGCCTCGTAGATATAGCATGGAGGTTAGATATGCAAATATACAGAAAAATAACTACGATATCTGTTATTTTTATAACTTATATCATCCGAGATCACCAGGAGGTAATGGGTGAAATACGAAGGTCGAACGACTTCATCTCCCACACCTTCATGCATGATGGCCTGATGAATGAAATCGTCAAGGGACAAGTATAAGTAGATGTGATTGCTTTTACGTGATTACTGGGTATCAATGCTACAGACATGTAATTATGTTGCGGCATAAAACTTCAATCGAAAAAATATAGGTAAAAAAGTACATTCGTAAGAAATCAGTTAATTTTTAAGTGATATCATTTGAGATCACCTTGGAAAGGTGATGGGTAAAATACAAACGCCGAACGACATCATCCGCCAAGCCTTCATACATAATGGCCTAATGAATATAATCCTCGAGGGACAAGTAGATGTTAATATAATTGATTTTACATGATTACTGACCATCATTACTAGAGAAATGTCATTGTTTGCGGCATAAAACTTCGATCGAAAAAAAGGATAAGTAAATATACTCCGTGCTCCCCATATTTCCAAAGTACGGCATTAGTGCGAATCAAATAATCAACGATACGTCCGTATCCGAGCGCCAGCCGCTGATTATTACTGCGACGTCGGGCGCCGTGATCAGTACGAAATCATTTTCATACCCCAAGCTCATGCATGGCATCGCTTTTGCGGAGCGGACGGCAGCGGAGTACATTAAATATCACTGCCGGGGATCAGCGAAAGAGTTCCGCTTTAATTCCCTCTGGGAAACGGGGTCGCGCACAGCAACGGGCCCTGAAAGAATAATCTCTCGCGCAAAGCAAGCGGGGATGAGAAGAAACTCGGGAAAAGTTTAATGGAAATCATGAAATTTCGAAAAGCGTAGCAAGAGACGGGGATGTTGAATGAGATGGTTCATCCATCTTCTTCCAACTTCCAAAAATGGTACAAACGTAAACGATGAAGTTTGATCCATCTTATATCTCTGTTCCAAATGGGTTGAAAAAACGAATGGATGCAACACCTATTCTCTGGTTTCAACAATGATATAACGCTGTCGTCAATAGTATCTACAATATTGAATTACAGGGAATTTTTTCACTTATCAAAATCTTTTTATTATAAACTGCCTTTCCTGGTGAAATTTTCTCGAGTTTTCCACCAGGTGAAATGCTTGCAGGCCGGCGTTTCGATAGCGCCTCTATCATCGTCCTTAGGGTATCTGAATGTAGCTGCATTTTCATTTGACTGAACATGATGACATGCATATTTAAACAAATATCAGGTGCCAAGGGAGGGAAAGTGTCTCATGTGTCGAGGAAGATGACAGAGATACCTATCGAAACGACGGCCTACAAGCAACTCACCCGGAAGAAAATCCGAAAATATTTCACCAGCGTCATACGCCGGGAAAGAAAAAAATCGTAAAGGAGAGAGTTGCCTATATCGCACCGCTTTCCAAATCGCAATACAATCCTAGAAACCAACGTATTAGACTTATATGCCATCTAATCGCTGGACTTGGAACATCCTGCAACCCTAAGCACACCATACTTCAGTTGTGACCACCAGTACAGTGACAAGTCAGGGGTGAGGATATTAAGGAAAGATGTCTCTCTTCTGCTATTTTTTCTGTTATTTTCACAAGAATACTGAAAACAGGTAAGTCGTATTATAGCTGTAGCTACATGTCATTTTTCTGAAATCTTTGTGTTTCATTTAGCACGATTACCAACGTGGTATGATCACGTGATTAAGAAGAGGAAATTATTCCACGTAAAATGGCGGTCGATCCCAAATCGCACCACGTCTCTCTGCGCCCGTGCGATTTGGGTGACTGCGAGTGGCTGAGGCCACAGCAGCATTAAAAACTTACATTGCGTAATTCATTTTTCATTAAAATCGTCTTCCTCCAAAACTGGTGAGATTTAGGCAACCTGGCGATATGACCCTAATTTCAATACACCCCAAAATGTTCGGATCTCCACGATGCCCGGCACCAAATATGACAATCTGCAATAGAACGTTAAAAAGTCGAAAATTTTCTGTATAATTCACCTGTCAATGACTATAAATCAATAAAACATCAATCAAAATACATGTATACTTTCTCCGTTGAGTCACTTCAAAAAGCTTATGGCTTTCGTCGAGACGCTGCCGAGCGTACATGTCCTGGGAGACCAGAAATTCCTCTTCACTGATTCAAGACAGTGACCTTCGTTCTGGTATGTTCACAATTTTGCCTTGGCGTCACCAAGGTCTGCTCTTCAGCAGTGTCACGAGTTCGAGAACATACGTTTCTATGACTATCTATGGCATCATTTTGTACCTTTGAGGGTGAATAAATGGACGTGCCGAAAAATAAATTTGGGTGTTTACCAATGGTGAGGAGAGTGCACACCGTTACAGTGTACATTCTCAATTTTAACAACCATAAAACTATGTGGTAGAATTTTTAATTGTTTAGTAGACTCGTGATGTACAAAAACTTTAAACGGGCCATAAATACTCTTCAAAAGGATTTTTTCCTTACTTACACTTCCTTGAAACTTCAATTCACGAGAAAAAAAAATAGATCCTGTGAAAAAGTATGCAATTATTGATCCAACATATAATCTTCGTTGCCTAAATATTCGCTTTATTACTCGGATTATTACACTTGCGGTTGTGATAATCGTGTGTCAAAATTATCAGATACTTTAGATATATATCTAGTATCCGATGGCATAGGATGGCAATGGGATAAATTCTGCACGTACAAGCCCATACAAAGGCAAGGACGGGTATTACTCGTTATTAATATACAAAAGGATCCAATCAACGAATGATGGGAGTCCACTTGAATCCACAGGCTTTAAAGGGCCAAAAATGTACAGGAAAAGACTTAGCAAAGGGATACCTCCCACATCCCCATCCTAATTATCGTTATCAAAGGACCATTCCGACAATTTAAACCCCTTTCTAATGCTTCTAAGGACCGACTACGGTATTGCTGGACCTCTTGTGGTTTGTAGAATGTTTGCGAGGATGAGGAGAGGGTTATTTTTTGCAAGAGACGATGAAAGGTTATGGAGATCCCAAGATGACTCTATTATTATCAGCCCTATCTTCCCCCAGCTACATCTTCCCTTTAGGATGAGTGCATTCTCCTTTTGCCCGTAAATAATGGATGAGGGGGCTGGGAAGGAGGGCTTTCAACAGTCCGGCTAAGGGGACACAAAAAGCTCTCATGGCCAGTTATGGTCCATCCACAGTGGGAGCTTTGGAAGCTGGATCCATGCCAGGATATATCTCTCCAGGGTTGATCCGGTGAGATGCTGAAGACGGCTTGAAGGCGCCGGACAGACACCGCGCAATTTGCCCACCCGCTATGAGCTAGTTTCCGTCCGCGTGAAAAGTTCTCGGGATCGCCACCGGGTCAGGAACTGCACTTGTGCCGACGTTTCGATGGCCGAGTCTGACAGCGAGACGTCAGCATGAATGCAGTTCATGACCCGGTGGCGATCCCGAGAACTCTTCACGCAGTCTATTCGCCGGGAAAGCACCAATTATTTCTTCACATTAATTGAAATGAGAAAAAATTCCCCTGGACCGGGGCCTTTGGCTTTCCGGGCCACTGCACAGCCCACTACGTTATCCAGGTTCTTAAGTTTCCATGGCAATTTTACCAAAGTTCAATGGTGCTGGGTGTTCTATTACTGGTCGAGGGGATTTTTTCTCATGGAAACTTATGCAAATTTCACCGCAGTTAAGCGCGGCAGATTTTAAATAAACTACATATCTTTCTTGCTACCATCCACCCGGGATAATCAAACCTACTGGAACACGGATTCCGGATCCTTCATATCCAACGATATGTAGGTTTAGAACTGGCTAGCATACGAATACATGGCTAATACGAATACATGAGCTAGAGATCCCATCATCAGCATTATCAATGGTCAAATATCCTAGGGTTGGTTTGACCAGCTCTCCATCTAACTCTCTTATCAGCTAATATTATTTTTCTACGTATTTCTTATCTTTTACGTCCTTCTTTACCAGTCACATATAATTTGTTCGAGGATGATACTACTACATGAGGTAGGCAGGCTACCTACAATATCATCATCACTGGTCAAAAATCCTAGGATTGGCTTCAAGTAGACCTCCACTCACCTGTCTTATCAGCTAATCTTTTCACGCCCACGTATTTCTTCTCTTCCACATCCTCCTTTACATTTTCCATATATTTGGTACTCCGTTCTTCCCATCTACTTGTCCTTCGCCGATTGTCTTCATCAGGCCATCGTGTCTCAAGAAGTATAATTCTAATTCTTCTGTAGTACCACATTTCGAAGGTCTCTTCCCCTGATTTTTCCGCGGCTGTCATCGACAATGCCTCTTTTCCGTAGAGAGGTATATTCCAAATGAAGTTCTCAAAATATTTTTACTTCTATGCTTGAATTTCCGAAGCGACGCAAAACGTACCCTCTCTCAACGTCCTTCATTGTGATATCACGTGGTAATCACAGTCGTGCATGCTTGTTTATGAGACAAATTTCATGAGCGCGATACTGAAATTGCTATGTAACTACAAGGATACTTCAGCACCAGTGCTGCAGTTGGGAAAAAAATTTAGGGGGTACTCACCAAAATTTGCCAACAGCTGATCATGTATTGCACATCCGACCGCGATTGAAATGTCAAACTACAACTCTTATATTAGCTCCAAGTTTTGCCACGAGATAACTCTGAACAAGTAAATAATCATTCCCGATTTTTCTTTCTAAACTCCATTGGACAATTTACAATAGGGCTATTTTTTACAGATTTAAAAAAGTAGTTTAACCGGTACCCTTATAACGAATTTGGATTTTAGGTGGTACGCCGTTACTGCCCGTACCGTGCCAACTACAGCACTGGTAAAATAGGAAACCACTATTAAATGTCCCAGAAAGTTACGTTTTTGAGGAACAACTGTGGCTCTTTTTCGTCCCTAGCTGGAGTGCTTCGTTCTGCTTGGAGGACCAGAGGGAGACAAGATTAGCGTGGGAGTACGGAGAGAGGGGAATTGCGGTATCCCCATGCGCTTCACCTTAAATAATTGATGCTCCAAAGACCCTCAGACCCACCCCACCGCCAGAAGAAACTAAGTACAGGAAAGGAGAGGGAGGGCTAAGCTCTCTTCTTCGCTTGGACCAGTGATGCTGTGACGCAAAGACTATATTCCTACTGAATGCTTTCAACGGATACAGAGAGATGAAAGGAGTTGTGTTTACATGCTCACCGAAAAAGAACATGTATGCCTTTTGTGAGGATAAGATGTGCACTCAATATTTCCTCTACATCTACATGCTTCCCCATAAGTCATCTCAATAGGTGTGTGGTAGGGGGTGATAGGACTCCAATCGTAAGCAAATAAAAAGTAAGAGCTCTAACAAAGTTCCGCCTAGCTTTTATTCAAGGCCTTTGTTGTTCGGGGGAAAAACGAACTCCCATACTCATCCCTTAGGGAAAATATCTCTCTTAATTAATCGTCTCTGTTGCACTCGTCAATAAACTACGGTTCTTAAATGATGTCCTCACTGTCGCGTTTAAAGACATCTATTCTCAAATGCTAACGCTATCTAAGCTTAGCGCACCTGGTACTCACAACACCTGACACTCACTTCTATCTTTCCTATCTTTCTATTTAGTACTTTCCCGAGCAATGCCGGGTGGCCTGCTAGTCTATACATATAAAAGAGGATGTCTATCTATCCGTTATGCGTTTCCATACAGCTAGAAGGATTGGGACCAAAGTTAGTACATGGATGCATCTAATATTCCCAAACCCCGCAGTGCTACTTTCGATAGCGTCCAATGCGTACCTTGAGTCGTTTCCTTATTACCGTTCGTTACGTCATGTCATACAACTTCTGTGTTTGGAAATCCGGCCGGGTAGACACACTTCTTCACTTGCTCAAAGGCAAAACATACCTTAAATAATACTTCTCCTATCTATTAATCCTCCCAGTGCAAACCTTTTTGCTGGGGTATGTGTTCACGAGAAGCTTTTAGTCTACTCACGCACGGATAGAGCGATCAATTTTGTCGAGCTATATATAAGCTGATCCCGTGCTCATTTTACGGAAATCGTTTTTTCCATTGTTTTCTGTTCAGCGCAGTGGCGCCGACTCCTTGGGGCCTGAGGGGGCCAAAGCCCCCTCTAAAATTCGATATAGGCGGGAGGAAAAGATGTGTCAGGTTTGTCGATTTTCCCCGGAGTGTCAAGTTACGGAGAGTCGAGTTTTCATGGTTCTAATGTTGATCATACGACTCTTCTAACATGCTAAAACAAACTTTAAAACTCAATTTTTATACAATTTCCCGGGGCAAGACCCCCAGAATGGGCCCCTCCAATATTTTTTATAAGGTGGCACCCTTGGTTCAGCGTGCCTAAAAATACTGCAAAGTTCCAAGTTTTCCACTTCTCTTGGTACCATCTTAGCTACTTAGGTACTATCCATAGCAACGTCGGGTAGCCTGCTAGTAAACAATACGACTCTTCTTACATGCTAAAACAAACTTTAAAACTCACATTTTATAAAAGTTCCCGGGGCAAGACCCCCCGATATTTTTTATGAGGTGGCACCCCTGGTTCAGCGTGCCTAAAAATACTGCAAAGTTCCAAGTTTTCCACTTCTCTGAGTACTATTGTAGCTACTTGGGTACTAGTAGTGAAGGCTATTCGAGTTCTCCACCGGGTAATCTCCTCCATGGCTGCCGACGTTTCGGGGAACGAGTGACTCAGCCCTGAAGATGGAGTACGACTCGTACCCCTAAACGTCGGCAGCCATGGAGGAGATTACCCGGTGGAGAACTCGAATAGCCTTCACTACCAGCATACGCCGGGAAAGCATCCGATCTTACTCGGGTACTATCCCTAGCTACGCCGGGTAGCCTGCTAGTAAACAATAAAAGAGGGGAAAAACGCAGTCGGTAATTAAACCTTTCGGAAAGGATGCAGCGAGCAGAAGTCTCTCCAATCGATTTATGACATGCACGTGTGGAGGTGCTAAAATTTTCGCGCGAAGAAAAGCGATCCATAGCATCCTCGGCGGTGTACTCGCTCCGGGATAAGCCCAGGCAGGACGGGAGGTTGTTTAACACCGGATGACGAGGGAGATAAACGAGAGGATCCTTTCTTCGGGGATGGGTTGGCACCCGCAGATCCCCATCGATAAACTCTGCTTAATGCGACGGATTACAATCCATTATTCCCTTCGCGTGGCCTTCACAAGGCTTCTTAGCTCCACGCCCAGACAAACGACGATCAACATCGAGAGTTTCAGGTGCGCATCCGATGCCGACCAATAAAACGATACAACAACAGCACCCTCCGTAATGGTCCTTCATGGAATTAGCGCCTGAGACCACATAAACCAGGTATTTTTCACGCGCGCATTGAATTTTCCATTGCTGTGTTTTATGCGTTCCGCTACCTAATACTTTCGAAATTGGAGCGCGGGCAAATAAATTAATTGCAGCAGTAAAAACCATGCCTTACTCCCTCAATTATTGCTGCACTCCTTTTCAATAAGGGATGCATTCTTAAGACACAAAAGGAATGCATTAGTCCCACTTACCCTAGAATGAATACCGATCGCTATATCGATATATTTCACTGATACTCTCTCCAGCCTGCTATTCCACGTCTCCGGGTGACTTATATACCGGATACAATCGCTAACTAAGGCGGGAGATGCAAATTTGAACCCATTACTGCTCTAAAAAATTGAACTTAACCAACCTCAAGCAGCCGCCATTAAGAGTACCATTAAATCCACCAGGGTAAGAGCTAAAGTTTAATTCAAAAACTTCGGAATAGGAGCAAACAAAACAAATATGGGTATAAGGATTTTTTCTCCGCAGTTAAAATCACAGAAGTTAATGCAACGATGCAGAGGTTTACGGTAATAAGGGGCGTAGGAGAAGAAAGGCAGGATTTTCCCCATAGGATCAAATTTGCGATGCTGTTTACAACATGTATCACGATAAAGTAAAGTTTCAGTATTTTACAGTCAACAATTTCGTTGAATAAGAACACTTAAATTTTGACATAAAATGTGCCACCAATAGGCATATTTTTCATACTTAAATACCAGGCGAGGTTAGGACGCATTTAATGGTTAAAGTATGTGCATTATGCATTAAATAAACTATAAAAAGCACAAAACCAAAAAGTTTTACTTGAATGATGGTGAAAAATTCCATGGATCTACAAAAATAACATGGGCCATGACTCCGGAGAAGGCAGGTATACAGGCAGAATTTTCACATAATTCACAGAAATTTCACAATTGAAAACATATGAATGTCACACATGCATAGAAAAAACAGCTTCTCATTAAGGATATAGCTTTTCAGCTGCGTGATTCAAAGCATTTACTATGCTCATATGTTAAAAAACACGTTTTACCATCATAGACGACATCAATATGCTACAAAGTAATTTTTCTGGAATAGAAATTCTGGTTATTCATTCCTTGTCAATACTTTATCCAGCTATTGCCAGTCACTGCTGCGCCATTTCCGTGAAAATAGCTTGATTGGTAAGTAACCAACATCTTTCACTTGCCTGGACAAACAAAGTCGTAAGAGGCTGTAGTAAGCTGTGTATATTCAAACATGATTTTATACAAAAACATAACTTTAGTGCTGTACGTATGTGTGTACAATTCGAAGGGCATATTTTGAACATTACATTAAAAATGATGCAGTTTCAAAACAACACTAATTACCTGAAATTCACCTTGTTGGGAAATAGCCGGGGTTGGCATGTGAAACGAAACTGAAACGTTTCGTTTCGATCCGGAGGGTAACTAAAATGCGAGACCTAGATTTGGTTTCTTTCCCGCACGAAATTAAAAGCACCAAGGAGTTTGGTTTCGACCCGAAACGAAACTTTTCTCCCAAGAACGAAACTAAATTAATCGAAACTCCGCCGGTCATACTTGATCGATTCGATCCCGGAAGTTGAGTGGAGGGGGATAAGAGGGAATAGTTTCGACCCATTTCAAGGCATAATGTAGAGATGCTAGAATATTGAGATTAAAAATCGAATGGCCAGTTTGCGTTCACCGTTCCGTTGTTTGTGTTAAAAATATGAGTGCCGTATATGCATCTAATGTCGGTTGGCCGAACCTCTACTTCATTCATCCACACTTCGTTCTCCGTGTGTGAGTCGAAACTAAACCGTTCGAAGGTGAAGCATGTGGTCCCTCCGGAGCGAAAAATTACCTGCGTTTCGTTTCGTCACAGAGTTTTAGCTTAGTTTCGTCCCGAAGTAGTTTTGACTCCGTTTTCGTTTCGACTCTGAGTTTAGCTTCCCGGGTTTGATTCTTTATCGTTTCGTTTCTACGTTTCGCTCCCGGGAACGAAACTATCGAAATTTTACTGGTTTTGACTTTCGTTTAGTTTCGATTGCCATCACTGGAGATGGCTGGGTGTAGTAGCATACCTGATCAGAATTCGGGATATCTGGGTTCGGCTTCCGACTAAGGAAAATGACTTATTCAAATACTCTCCTGAATGTAAATACAAAATATTACAATGTAAAAATAATTATTCATAAAACATATTGTTTTCTAGCGATAATTTTTCAATTAACTTTGATCTAAACAACTTAATTGGTATGATTTTCTATCATTCAACTTCCTTTTATTGATGGCTGCGCCGCCATCGGAATTCGGTTGCCATTTTTTCCGACTAATTTTCATATTTAATTTTAAGTTCTGAATAAAAATCGAGATACCGTTCCGATCACAACAAAAGAGTTAGGATATTGCATTGCCATCTGGCTCTCAGTTATCCGGAAAGTATCAGCTTGATAGCTAATCGGAAAGTGGGTTAAAACTTAGTGAGATTTGTGTAGCGAGATTTGACTTGGGCAATAAGAAAAACAACGGAGCGAGTTCATAAAAAAAGTTTTCGTTTTCAGGCCCGAGTCCTGGATTGAAAGAACCAAATCTCGTCCTTGTTTGTGGACTCCTCTCTTGTGGGCCTTTCATCTCATCCGCATCGCGTTCTTCCGCTGGCCCACACCTTAAGAATACACTGTTCGCTCCCTCGCACACTTTCCGAAGAAGAAAAACTTACCGCCGTTATCGCACGCGAGCAAATATTGCGTTTCCCGCGAGTTGACATCCGTCGCCGCCGCAGTAGGTGGAAGTTCCGCCTCGCCACCTCCAACGAAAAGGACGGGGAGAAAACTACGGTGCGCGTGATGAAACGTTCGTATTGGAGGTGGAAAAACCAGGAAGAGAAGTTGGTATTGAAGACTTTTCAGATCAACCGTCGAGCTCAGCAGCAAACGGCCCATTTATAGAACCCTAGTCCGCTTAGAGCCAATTCCGCTTAGAATTTATCCCTTTATTACACGCTTCTTCCTATACTTGCTTCGTCTGTTTGCTGTTTCATCGATGGAATCTTATCATTGATTTTTAGCCCACTTCCCATTGTCGGATCGGGTTGAAATTTTTCAAACTTGCTTGCTTCTGTTGACAATGTAATATTCACCAGTCAGATATATATTTTTTAATATTTTTATTAAATTATCCAACTAAAATTCCATAAGGAAAATAGTTTTAAATTTTCTTATTTATGTGGTTTACCCTTCCCTTGGGCTACAATCTTGTCGCGGTGGAAAGGCTTGCGAGTTCCTATGACACCTAAAGCTGCACTGGCGGGATTAATTCTATATTATTCCCGTTAGAGCCACCCATGCCAGATAGGTCGAAGGGTAGGAGCCAGACGAAAGGTAGTCCACGCCATGTGTCACGTTAATAAACACTGTTGGAATGGAAGTGGGAAACCCTACCAACTATCTCTTCCCTGAAAACATGGAGCACAACCAAATGCACCGCGATCACTCCCGTGCAAAGGACATTAGTTGACTAACAGCTCAGGTCATTCGTAAAATTGTGAAGGGAAGTGAAGAAAAGTAGGAGCGAAACCCAGCGCCGGTATTGCCCAGAACTTAACGTCAGGCGCCTAAGAGGCCATAGCTAAACGACTAGCGACGATCGTAGTGCTGTAGTTAAATTTCCCTCCGCTTGGCGCTTAAGCAGAAAATGTGTGCTATGTCTCTGAAAATTTTTGTCGGAAATTTAACCAGAGCCTACTGGTTCCGGATAAGTCAACTAGCCACCAACTATTAGAAATCTATCTGTTACGCCAACCTGGTACTCAGGGATCTGCAAGTATTTGTAAACGGAGAAATGGTGGGCAGAAAAATACGTAAATATTTCATATCTTTTTAGGCATATAAAGCGGTTCGAGCGAGCAGTCGGAAACGAAAAATGGAATGATCAACAAAGTCATTTTGAGGAGTGGGAGCAAGACAGTTAAAAGCAGCTGTTCGAGAAACAAGTCGCAAAGAACAGCCAAAATGCTTTTTTTTAGGAAAATAAGACGAATTAAGCGTAAAATAACACAATATCAAACCGATCATAGTATTAGCAGCCTACATAAAATGTCTAGCGGAAACAGTCCGTAGCTCCGCAAGAAAAATGAATGGCCGACCTTGAAAAATTATTTTTCAGCGGTGAAAATGAAGACACTTCCCTATCAGCGTTTATTACACGAAGTAATGTAACATGCCTGTGAACAAAATTCTCATTTCATGCTATTTAACCTCAGAATTTGGCACCAATAAACTAAGTAAAGTTCGCAAGTACACGCTGTAAGGAGCAATGGAGGATTGGAAACAGCAACCGAAGTTTTCCATTTACTTAGTAGAAACACGATGATATATGTGTAAATATTGGCACTAGTACTAAATCTTATAATAAATGGATTTACCGATTGCTGACCGATGAGCTTCCACCGTGAATGAGACATGGCAATATATAGAGATGCAGTATGTTGGCGTTGAGAGGCTTAAGGTCTTGTCCATTGAGTTTAAGAGGCTTGAATGTTATCAAGACGAGAAAATGACGGAATTGTGGCGTATGATATACCGAACTGTTGCATTAGTGCCTACTACGAAGAAGCAAAAGAAATTTGTTGATACTGAGGTGAAAGTTAAGATACTTCCCAATCAGTGTTTAATTCACGAAGCACGGCATCAAGCCTGTAAACCAAAGGCTTAAATTACGGTATTTAACCTCAGAATTTGACACCAATTAACTAAATTCAGTTCGAAAGTACACGCTGTACGGATCAATCGAAGGTTTAAAAGAGCAACCGAAGATCTCCATTTGCCTAGTAGACACACGATAATATATGAAGGGGTGGGTAGTGAAGGGGTATAAGTGATTTTTTTCTAAACCCAGTTACGCACAGTTATTAAATAAAGGAAATAAACTAGATATTTCGTATTGCAATTGATTATCCACTCGATGTCAGCACAAAACAAAGACCCAATCGTATCCCGTGGCCACCAAGTTTTTGAGTATTTCATCTATGAATTTCTGTACCTGACTCTGTTTATAAAAATAAAATCACCTGTGCTCATTGGCCTTAATCGCCCTCATATGTCTGAAGATTGGAAGCGTTGCTAAATCCCATCATAAATAAATGGGTTTACGGACTCGTTTCCTAGTTTTTTTAATGTCCTAAGTACCCCTGGTAGCATTAAATCAAACGGCAAACCAGAAGAACATCAAGATCGCTGGCGGCCCCGTGGGATACACTTTATCGTCCGGGAGACTAACATATCACACCCGAGGCGGTAAATACGGCTTTTAAGCTCCGAGCGGAGGCACGTAATATTTCGTCACCACTCGAAGTCCTCCCAGTAAACCAATCACCCCGACCGCGGTGTGTGTATCTCTCTGCTGCACACGACATCGACCAAAACCGGACCTGCGCGTCCTTCCCTTTTTCTCCCATAGATATCGCCACTTCCAATAGGAGGGGCCAAACCCGGATCCTCATTCTGCCTCCTATCTGAAGACGATTGCATATACTTTTAATGACCGACATCATTTTCTATATCGTCACCTTAAATGTAACACCTCATATATCAAAACTTTCATAAGAATTAGATTTTTAATGGCATTAGTTGTAAAACCTCTTATTTAGTGTAATAAAGCTGAAAGAAATCTATTTAAAATTAGATTTAACGGATTGAAGGACCTGAACAGTTTTTAAAGTTTTGTTTCACAAGAAAAATAAACAGTTTTTGTTCATACTGTACATTTTGAAGTGTTTTATTGACGAGGTTTTCATATCAAAGATGATGACATACATGCTGTTATATACGTTTCTATTCTTTTCGTATGCTTCATTTCCTTAAGTTCATTTGTTGCATTTGCTTTTTGACTTTTTACTGTTTTTTGATGAATTGGCGCATAGGTTACAGAGAAAAAGGGATAGTATTAAAAGAAGCCATATTGATTTGTTAGTGATAAAGAAAGATAGAATAGTGTCAAGTGACATTGAAGTTTTTCTTTTATATAATCGCTTCAATACACATAAATACAAGACATCCCTAAATAACTACTCCACATATACTCCCGATATTGACAGGTAAATACTACTGGGTAATTTGTTAAATTGAAATTCCCGAAAAAGGCACAGAGGCCTTTTGTTGGCCAAAAAGGAAAATATGAGCTCTTTCACCAAAATTCTTTACTGCGAAAGTATGTATATTGTTTTATACGGAGTTTACATCTCTGAGAGAATGACTCTAGATAATTGTAAGGCCGTAGAATTTAATTTAATTTTTTTTTCGACAAAGATGGGAATGGAATGAACCTACAAGGAACCAAAATGAATCAATGTCTTAAAATGCCTTTGAAAATATTGTCAACGCAATCATTTTTCAATTTTAGGTGAATTTGATAAATATTTTATCAAGTAAGATAAGGCTCCTCTTAATTTTTAAACATCCCACCACTCATACCTCTGATATATTCCTTCATTAGCATCACAAACCGCAAACCAATCGTGACTCAGCTTTTAGAATTCACTGCAGTTGTGCAAAATTCCGCAAAGAAAAAAATCATTCGCAGTGAACGGGATTCGAACCCGAATTTCTGTTCGAGCGCTTTAGCTATTTAAGCTACCAAACTGCGGGTTATTCCGGAAAAGTTATAACCCAGTATATTTAAATAACGATAGTTGTTGTATGCCTCGATAAATAAAACTATCTTCCCAGCTATTTGTTTACTTCAAGGGATATTTTTACTTTCCTCAAATAATTAAAATTTTATGTTTCCATATGAAGGTTTTGTGGACCAAATGACGCAATATAGGAGTTAAAAACTCTCTCAGCAACGCTAAGTTAAGCTAGACGAAGTTAGTGTGAACAAGGCTCACGTCTTTACCACAGTCGTAGCCCTAAAAATTCAGTCTCTTTTTCGTCCGTCTAGCCCTTACCTCCGTCTCAGCATCCTTCCCCTTATGGAACTCATTAGAATTCACGCCGCGACGGAGAATATTAGCGGTGCGACGGAGGAGCACGAATAAGCAAGACCCTCTTACTCTTCCCCGGTGGAGAAAAAAAAGAAGCTCGCACCTTTTTACGGCGCAAGGCGCCACACGTACGTACCCCTCCCTATCGCTTCCATTCTTTCGTTTATGGCTTCCTCATACATTTTTTTTACCTTCCCTTCATCCCTTTACGACCATTTTAACTCCTTAACAATTAGCCCTTTTCCTTCATCCTCGGGTATTTTTAGCAAAACGCTGCTCGATACGTTAACTCACACTGTAATGAGAGATAGTGGGAGACGTTTATGGTTGTTTTACATTTCCCCTTAGCTCTTGATGCCCCAGGTAATTTTCTCTGTAGAAAAAAAATGACGAAACTCACAAAAGACGTGTACCATATTTAAGGACGCCTAAGTTATCGCGTGGATCTACATATATTAATCAAAAGGTTTTCAAACACCTTTTACCTGGATTAGTCTGAGAAAAGTTCTATGGAGGCTACTTGCTGGGTGGAGTTGCTAGAAGGATTGAAGCCATGAATTACTAAAGAGCAGGAGAACATTTAGAAAAGTTTTGTGAAATAAACAATCCACTTTATCGACCGCTCCTAGACGTAAATTATTATCTCAAAAACTCTATCCATAGATGCTTACCTCGAATTTCTAGTCCAGAAAATCGTATCTGTAAAATTCGATTCACATAATCGTATCTGATATTTCGTCTACTATTCACTGGTATTCTGACATACGATGTTATGTACATCTGAATTTTTTCCATGAAATCGTATTTCAGAATACCAGTCAACAATGGACGAAATTTCAGATACGATTATAGGACTCAAATTTTACTGATACGATTTTCTGCACTAGGAATTCAAGATACGCCTATGTGGAATGATTTGTTGAGATACTAATTTACGGTGGTTATATCCTCAAGCTACCAAAGCCATCAAATTTTCTTTTCCGATATCTATGAAGATATGTTACCCGATTTATTATCCATTCGCTGGGAAAATCGAATCAATAGCTTCTGTAATCTCAAATCTCAAAAAATTCCTCATCTACATTCCTGCCATATGATTTCATGACGTTATGGAAACCATTGTTTCAATTAAAAAAAACAGCAATAGTACGGCCGATATAATTTTTAAAGCTTAGGAAATTATGAAAGAGTAGAGATATATTTGCATAATGTAGATATAGTAATTATCGTTTTCCATGGGTCTCATACGATGATAACATTGTGAGATCACTGGAAATTCCCAAAAAGCATACATTTTTTTATAATACCCTTTTATAGACAGACGAACGGAATATTAACACCAACATTCATAACGTCATTGCAAGGGTAAATGGAGTATGTTAAAAGGTGAAAATGGCGGCACTACATAATCAAATTTCAAGGAAAAAATACCATCTTAGTATGTACTAAAATAATATTTTTAAGCTAGTAATGAATTGTGTAAAGGATATAAAACAGAAAATAAAATTATAGATTTATCAACAGCCAGTTTCAGGGTGATATTCAACGCGAGGGTACAATTAATGAAGAAAGCAGGCTCATGGTATATAAACATGGAAGTTAGTGAATGCTTAAAATTAAGATCTTGAAAATATCAAAGAACATATGAGGTCGAAGGAATATTTGCACTAACTTAGGTGCCGTGTAATCCTACCTATCAAAAGTGCATATAATAACCAATTTGAATTTTTAGCCCCCCTCTATTACGCCAATGTAAATCATTAAAAAAATTAAACTCTTCCGAAAAGTTAACCATAATTGACTAAATATAATGTTATTTATATTGAAAAATAATGCTAGCGCAACGACGCCTATCAAATCTTACAAAATTACGTGGTTTTTATGTTACTTTTTAGTTAATTTGTCCAAGGTTATCGAAGAACGGTTTGTATACCATGGCATTGAATCAGTGCCTTCCAATTCCTTTTTTATACTCCGTCATAAATGCGATTAGAGGTCTCACGGATATAATTTCACAATAATCTCTATTACAGAGCTGAATAACGAGCAAACACAGACGCAAAGATAAAGCTTGCAGCCTGAATTTCCGAGCCTGCCGTCATTATTACACGTCATTGTCAAAATTTTCACTCTTCGCCACTAGACACGCCCAAGGAGTTATCAAGGTAAACATGAAGTGTGATTACTATCAGTCGAGTATCACCTCGCGCGATTACGCGGCTTTTTGAGTCTTACTGAGCACTGAACCACGAAAATCTAAAAAAAGGACGAATAAAAGAAAAAAGCCGTATTTACCCTCCGCCATTAGGGCGATAAGTTTGAGGCTCACACATGAATCTGAGATAGAGAAAAAATTAAGTCCAGTTCCGCCTACACTAAAGTTTATCTCAACTCAAATCTTCTTTCGGAGCGAGTAGTGGAAAAGAAAATAGGAGTAACAAGACAGGCAGACGAACATTCTTGAGATTCATTTAACAGGTATCAATCCGTAAGTAACAATCCGCTACTCCACTCCAGCATGACTTACGTGCTAGTATACCTCGTGAGGGTGTGTATGGTACTAGTACACCTTAAATGCAGCGCCGAAAGGTAAAGCTATGCGAATTTCTTTTTGCGCGTATTTCCTTGCTGAAAATCATTTTTAACTTGTATGCATCTGAAAGCATTCCTTAAAAATAAATGCAAGATTTTAAATGAGTAAGATCTTTTAACGGGCATATTTCCTTCGTAAATGTCAAATTTGTGCTTAAAATAAACTGGAAAAGGTCCATAAAAATCAATTCAGAATGTAAATAAAGAGCTATAGAGTTGCCTAGTTACTGTACCACCCGAGTTAAAAAAAATATTTCATATCAGGGTAAGTAAAATCTTATGCAGCCCCGATATTGGGATAAAACCAAATCCAAATGCTTTTGATGAGTACCCTATTCACAGGGAAAATACCTGCCACAGCTGAAATAAGTACTCATATTGGGTTTTGGCGCACACTGTGTTTGTGATTGCAAAAATTTGCATCAATGAAGTATTGCATAGTGTAAAGCCATAGTAACGTATTGACCTGCAAGCCCGGGTGTCAATTCCTGAAAACAGAACTTCTGTTTGACCCCCTTGTGTGTCATATTTTCTTTGATACGAGCCGCCTTCCCTTTCCAGCAACCTAAAAACTATCTTCCACACAAACTGAAGTTCTCTTTAAAAAAAAAAAAAACGTTTATCTAACCCTCTTACGGGATGCAGAGTGTTGAGTCTTTGGGTGAACGGTCGTGAAAGGGACAGTCTGGACTCCGGGAGATGTGCATACGTGCGTGCGAGTGTGATACTTCAGACAAACCGTTTCAAACGTAAACGCACAAACAAGAGAAACACACACACACTAAATTCCACCGTTCGGATATTATTATTACTACATAATACAAGTTACATGCGGGCTATTGGCCAGATAGTAATAGTTAATATGCAATGAAAATGGAATATATGAATATACATCACCAAAATGAATCTAGATCAGTGAAATCGAAAATTTTAAGTAAGCAATGTAATTAGTTTTCCAAGATAAATTTTTTGCACCTCTCTATTCTTGAAAATCATTATGTGCTAGGATAGAGCTGAAACAGTTTTGCAGGGAGTCTATTCCAAACATCAATTGTGCTGTTTATATATGAGAACTTTCTTACGTTAGTCATTAGTGCCTTAAAAATGACTACTCATCACCAGGAGTCACATATTCCGTAACACCGACAGTTACAGAGAAGCTTTGAACTACTAATACGCCATTTCTCAACCAGAAACGACGTGGGAAAACTTCGAACTAACTGCACAAACATTTACGATAACTACAGGTAATTAAAGGCCATCTCAACACAAACATCCCCCATTTTTATGGATACATACACTTTATACTTGCTTATCGAGAGATAACGGCGCCAGTCTTTAGAAAAAAATATATGTATTAATTGAGAAGATATCACGACTAAATGGTTTATGCTTTCAATTTTGAGCCCAGGATTGGAGGAAAATGCCGTGAAATCGTTAAACGCAACCACGGCCAATTACAGGAATGGGTTACGAGCCTTGATTGATTACCACGGACCAAATACGTAGAATTCCTACGGCCATTTTTGAGTCTGCAGGCGCCGACTTACGCACAAGGGGTACTAAAACGGGGGGGGGGGGGGAGATGAAGGGGGGTCCGCAAAAGCTTACACGCTTGGATCCAGGGGTGACGCCAATTGGATTGAAGTGCTACCCGATGACCCGTTAAAAGCAAAAACCCGGGATCGTAAAAATAAAATGGAGACGTTGGAACGCTTGAAGCGAAAATATCCCTTGAGTTCGGCGCTGCCAAACTCCGCGGAATGACACCTTAAATAAGAGTAAATAAAACGGCAGGCCTCACTAAAAGAAATAATAAAATGGTGAATTCATCTATTCGCTGACAGTCACCAGTGTAAGGGCTCTGGGATAAAATAAATGGATTAGTTCGTACTCATTCGTATGCGTCAGAATTACGGCTTTTTTTTTAAATTCACGATTGCTGTAACATGTTCAAGCAGCGAATCAAAATGTCAACACTGATTATGAGCTAGTAATATTTTTGTTTAATCTATGAACTGCAACTTATGAGGTTGTAATATCAAAACGAGGCTTATAAAATACCAATCTCTTATCAATACCAGTATTTTGGCATAGACTATCGATGCTGAATATTACTATCGCCGATCACTCCATAATTAGGATCAATGTACTTCTACTAAGATAACGTTATCCATTATATTTCACAAGTAACGAAATCGGGTTAGTATACAGGCTAGATGTTTGGCTACCAAACAAGTGGGACCGGGTTCCGCCCCGGGAATATTTTTTTTTCACATATTTCCCAAATTTTAGGAAGAATATTTTCCGAGTGCTAAAGGAAGAGCAGCTGTAGTAAAATAAGTAGAGGTAAAAATATTATACCATAATTAATAACAAAAAATATAAAAAAACAAATATACGAAAATAGTAAAGTTTACTATACTTCAATAAAGATAATATTATACATTATATTCCACAATTAATGAAATCGGGTTGGTATAGAGGCTAGAGTGCTCGTTACTAACCAAGTGGGGCCGGGTTCCAATCCCGGGATATTTTGTTTACATATTTACCAAATACTGTTTGAGTGCTTTAGGAAGAGCACTTCAAACAGCACACTGTCCGTCGAATAGGACGTTAAAGCGTGGCCCAACTCGTGCCTTTAGTTAATAACAGGCTACTGCCGACGCCGAGTTTCTCTCCACCCTACTTTCCCCACCCTTCCCTCATGGCGCAGATGACCTCAGCTGCAGAAAAAATATCTGATGCTTTCCCGGCGTATACTGATAGGGAAGGCTACTAGGGTGCTCCACCGGGTAATCTCATCAACGGCTGCCGACGTTTCGGGGTACGAGTCCAACTCAATCCTCGGCACACGTGAGATATTTGGTCTGAGATGTGTCACATTCAGCCCTGAGTACGTTTCGTACCCCGAAACGTCAGCAACCATGGATGAGATGACCTGGTGGAGCAGCAGCCGTCACTACCAAAAATCATCGGGAATGCATTAGTCCTTTTTTGACATGTGACATTCAGCCCTGACAATGGAGTGCGAGTCATACCCCTAAACATCGACAACTATGGAGGATATTGCCCTCTGGAGCACCCGAGCAGACCTTTGAACTGCCCTAAGCTGGAGGATAACTCCTCGAAACACCTACCGACCAACCAAAGAACATATGTAGAAGGGCCAGCACTACGGCTTTGGAAAAGACTCAACGAGGCCGTATCTTACAGAGCAAACAGTATATCCAACTCCTTGAACTAGGCCGAGCGTTTCATCTTCCCGTGGTCCAGCGCTAAGTGAAAGAGATGAGCTGGTGCCGAAGATCTTAAAGTAACGTAGGCTAAACGCCTTCAAACGACGGCTGGGATGAGAGAACTGACTTTGGCGGCGAACGGAAAATGCGTTTGGAGCGGCTTCCCTTTGACAAACTGTCTACTTAACCACCTGCTAAATGATCGTTTTTTTTTTCTCTCTCTTTCTTCGGGAATAAATAGCAGGTCTGTCCACAGCAACGTCAGACCGAGTAGAGTCCAATCCTTGGAATGAGACGCTGGGAGATGGGGCAACTGCTTTACTTCTTTTTTTTTTATTTTTAACGACATTATAATTTGTCCTGATTGGTGTTCCCGGCAGAGTCGTGAAGTAGACTACCCGGGAAAGAGAGGAAGGGGAGCAGAGAAGAATTCAAGTGGAAACAGGAAAGGGTGGTAAAAAAGGAAAAGCGATTCCTATTGTGTACTGTAAGCCGGAACAGAATCTCCGGTCGCATTTCTTTGAACACAAATTCTACAGATTTAGCGCTGAATTTAAATGAGTTTCTAACGTGAATGAGGTATGACTATGTAAAGGGATCCAGTGTGTTGGAGCTGAGAGACTTAAGTCAGTTTTCATTAAATTCAGGTGGCCAGAAAATTATCGAGAAGAGAAAATGACGGAATTTTGACGTCAGAATCACCAAATTATTCCATAAGTACCGTGAAAAAATTAGATTCGTGGATATTGCAGAATTCGTGAATAAAGACTCGGATAAGAATGAAATAAATTAATCGAGTACAGCTTATACCGGCTAGATGCATTATGGCTAGCAGCCAACACATATACTTTTAAGTACTTTTCGAAGGAGGATATGAAGTAAAGATATTTGCACTTTTCCATATTAATATATTGAAGCAAACGTGAAAAAGGTGCGAAGTATCTTATCCTACCCAAAGTTTCATATCCTACAAAGTATTTGGAACTCTTCAAAGTATCAGCCACCACCATTTATTTCACTTTTCAAAGTACTTCAATGGGGTACAAACTCGGAATTATTGGTTGAGAAAAGAGTGAACTTCTGGCTGCAATTACTGGGAAAAATTGAAGCGGAAGTTTTATGAAATGATGCACGAAATATTCACGGCTAAATGGAGGGATTTTCATTATTTCCCGGCGAAAGGTAGCTGCAAATATTTCTCGGGCTTTCCACCGGGTTGGGCACTCCATTTCTGCCGACGTTTCTAGGGTACGCGAGAGACACACTCAGCCTCCACAATGAAATGATAATAATAAAGGATAGATGACTAGAAGGAACTTGTATTCAATATTTTCAAAAATATGCCGCGGAGTTGTCGGAAAGTCGTTATAAGAAAATGCGAAGGTTACATTAATATATTTTCTCGAAATTGACTGAGGATCTCCGTCGTATCGCGGTAAAACCTTTCGAAAGAATGGGTAACTACGCAAGGAAAAACCAGGGCTCCAACAATATTTATCGGAAATCACCTCCATCAATGGGGCACAAACTCGGAATCATTCCTTAAACAAATAATGTAGTTTTGGCTGAAATTACTGGGAAAAATTGAAGCAGGCGTTTCATAACGTGATATACGAAATATCCACTATAAAAGTTTGATAAGGGAGGACAGTTAACGCGAAGAAACTTCCTAATTAAATACGAAATAAAAATAACGCGGAAAAGCGTAACTCCTTTTTTGGAAAGTAGTTATAAGAAAATACTAGGGTTTCATTAATATATTTTCTCGAAATTGATAAAATAATATCGAAACGATTCCGAGAATCTCCAAAGATTCGCGGTAAAACCTTTGGAAAGGAAGGCGAACCACGCAAGAAAAATCCAGGGCAACAGCAATATTTATGGGAAATCACCGCCATCAATGACTTTCGAGGTAACGTCATCAACAGGAATAAGAATGAAAAAGATTGAGGAGTTAGAGGAACCTAAATGGAGATCTCCCGTCTACGGCCATCATGGACAGTCCATACTACAACCCTGGTGGATTGTGGGAATTGGATGGGAGCACCAAGTGATGGAGATCGTAAAAATATCTCAATGGATACAAAGAGGACTGAACCGCGTTACATTTCTGCCTCCGTCCTTTTTTATTTCTCAAAAGATTTTCGCTTTACTGCCACTTCTTTACCCGGGACAGTCGTACGAACGGCGGCTACCGAAGACTTGGCCGTATCCTGAGGAAAACGGCAGCCATCCCAACCACACTACCCTCCGGGCATCAGAACTCAAATAAACTCCTTCAGAGAGAGAGAGAGAGAGCTGGTAGTCTGCCTTTGAAGGTGTTCTGGTTTTTATTGCACCCTGACGCGGACCGAGGTGAATTTGTGAGGTGGGTTGAGGGGGATAAATCCCAGAATGCACCTTACTACTAGCCCAAGAAAACTTGTATGATATGGTTGAGCCACATGAAATCTGTAGCAGGGGATTGGGTTTAGATAAGTATGTGAGAAGATATGTGGAGTATATGTGAGTATATGGAGGGTATATGGGGTATGTGAGAAGATATGAAATCTGCAGCAGGGGATTGGGTTTAGATAAGTAAGTAGATAAGATATGTGGAGTACGCCGCTATTATGAAAAAGGAATGGTTTAGGATTTATAGATCGTGAAAAGGCGAGCAGAAAGATTTGGCAAAAACTGCTACGATAAACATAGTATTTATTCATCTTAATACCACCGAAAACTGCTCATATTGGCCTTTACATCGGGGCTTTTTAAACATTTTTTTAACAAATACAAGTTCACGAACAACCATTCCCTGGATAGGGGCAACCTACCCAGGCGGGATTCGAACCCGCGACCTCTTGTTTGGCAGGCGAAGACTTTACCCCACCGCTACTGAGGCGGGCAAGTAGCATGACTGAATTAATTAGTAATTTAGAATGGGAAAGTCTAACCGATCGAAGGGAAAATTTTGGATTAAATCTTTTGCGGAAATTTCAAGTAGGTTACTTTCTGCCTGATAATCAAGATATTTTGAGAGAGCCTAACTATTATGGGAGAAACGATCACAGGGGTAAGATTAGGGAACTAGAATGCAGAATAGATAGATTTAAGATGTCGTTTTTTCCGCGTACGTTAAGGGACCATTAAACGTGCGATAGTTTAGCTCTACGATAGCTTGACTCGGACCAATTAAAATAAGCCCTCCATGTGTAGTTAACAACTATAATTGTCAATTAACTATAATTGTCAATACTAGATACCTGTATGCATTTCTTGGCAAGTTAAAACTAATGAATGAATCCGTTACTACGCTAACTTTTCGTTTCCTATTAATAACTAATAGTTTTATTTGCATGGTAGCATTTTCGTGTGCTTATTATTTTCCTAATTTCTCCAAAAAATACATCGGTAATTCATGAAAAGCAAATTCAGTTACCTTTGGACTGTAAGAGTTCCTTTAAATGTTCATTTTAGTTTAAGCTATTAACAAAAGGGAGTAATTAAGTCCCGGTAACTTCGGACCGGCAGCATTTTTCAACTCCCTCTCCAACCCTTCTATGCTGAGAACCATGCTGCCGGAAAATTTGGGCAATTATAGTTTACGATTCTACCGCCGGACAATATATCGGACGGCGAATAAAAAATGGACAGAATAGGTTGGGACCGGTGTGTTGGACCTCCGTTTTTATGTGTACCAACATCTTTTTTCCATGTCGAAGAAGTCTGGATCAAATTCATTCTTATGCAAATCAGATCGTTCTTTTTTCTTTGCCTATTTTTACCCTATTTAATGACTTGGAACGTCTCGGAGCTATAATTGCTGTGAAAATGGGGTGTTATCTAACGAGCGTGGGACAGAATTCGGAAACCCCAGACAAAATACAACCCTTACAACGGAAGGGAAGGTTATCCCACGGAATAATTAAATGGTAAAAATTATGAATAAGGTTCATTTCATCAACAGAAGAGCTATTAGAAGTATAATACTAGACAGTGTAGTTGAGCATGAAGGATGGAAATCCAATATCGCTCTTAAACGTCACCTGTTCCTTATCCTATTTTGTCTTCTTTCGTCAGTTCGTCTAAAAGGCATAGATAGTTTTGTAACAACTATCTATTATTTATAAAACAACACTTTTATTGAACAAACTAGCGTGAGGGTCCCAGAAACATAGGGAGAGCATACCACATGAGAACCAGATATGATCGCCGTGTCTTCCTATCGTAGCGTTGCTCAACGTCCCCACTGGAAGAGGACATCCTTTTCATATCTTCCTGTTTATTCCAAAATAATGGGGTTGTTCAGTGAACAACCCCATTTTTTTGGAACAATGTTCACACGAACGCAAAAGAACGATTTAACAAAAGAATTCAGTAAATGGAAGGGAAAGATAAATGGAGAAGAAAAGAGAAGTCTTCTTAGTTCAGTAATTTTCTCACAACATGAAAATTTAAAAAAAAATGCAAAAGCTACCGCCCACTTTTTATGAGTTAGTGACGTCATAGGAGCTCAGGCTTATATTCATAACAGAAAGAATATCTTACTACAGTGATAATAAAAACGCACCACGAGAGACGGATACGCGAGGTGAAGAATTATCGGACAAGCGGTTAGCCTCAAGGCAAGAGTCAATAACGTCATCAACTTATCTGCGAAAGTATTTCGTCGGTTTTTCGCGAGGAATAGCTCGAGAAGTAAGAGACGGATGGAAAAATGAAAAAAATACGGGTGTTTTCATTTTTCAAACACTATCACCAAAAAATAATTTAATATGCCATACAAATTACAAAAAATGATACCACCATATCAAAGTCTTAATGCAATTCTAGAAAAAATTTCTTCGTTCAATTAGTTTTTTTCCGAGAATAAATTCGGAAAAGAGCTTGAGTATAAAAATAATACGAAAAAAGGAGCGGACGTAGAAGTTATAAGAAATTGAAGAGAGCATATGCTTTAACTATCCCTGATAATATGGCTTTCAATAGATGCGATGGATAGGGTAACCGAGGTCTTTGTGTGACGACATTCGAAGACGGCCAATGGAAATAATCTACACAGCAAAAATCCACACTAAAACATGAAAACAAGTAACTTCGTGCGAAGAATTCAGGCTTGGAGGTGTACTTGCTAGCTTACCTGACCGTCAATCAAAAGATTCAAGTTCGATTTACGCCTTCGGAAAATATTTTCATAACTTTTTTTTCCCATTGATGTATATATCGATAGCAACATGAATGACGTGAGGAAAATATGAATAGAATATTAATAATCTTCACATTCACATTCTTTGTTTCGGTTTTAAGAATTGAATACAGAAAATTCTAGCACTAACTAAACATCAACTTTACTGAGTTTTTTAACAAAATTAATCACCGAAAAATAAGCTCGCTGAAGACAATAATAGCAAAATTATGGAAATCGTGGACCAAGTTAATTATATTTCGATGCCCAAATGGAGCAGTTTTGACTCCATTCACGGAAAAGCGAAAATTGTCTGTTTCCTCTGACATAGATCGCATTTGGTATCTACAAATTTGTATTCCCATAGCACGAAAATCAAGCTTTTCAAGTCTGCACCCGAATATACATAAGCATTTGAGGTCATCTCCAATGAACGCTAAGTGCATTCACATCTGTAGTAATCATTGAGGGGACTCGGACGAATTAAGCAATTGGAACCGACCATGATAGAAAGATTAAGCTTATAAAATGCACAATATGGTGGCATTGTAGCGTGTGGTTCGACACATAAAAAATGACTTTGAGGAATTTAAATAGATTCTGGTACAAGATATAAGTGCTAAGTGTACTAATGGCGCAATTTGTCAAGAATATTAAAAAAAACGGCCATAGCGATCACTCATTTACCGCCATTTTCTCCATATACCCATAAAAGCTTTTACGTGTGTCACTAGACCTAAGATCTTACAAACAAATTGGAGATAGTTAATCTATTTACGGCAGTTGGCCATCAGTATTAACAATAACGCAATTTTGGACTCTAGCTCTGAGTAATTTATAAAAGACAAACTATCTCTTGGATGTTGATACATTTCAAAAAAAAAATTTCAGCAATAACGAATCATACAACTTTCTTCTTTTGTTACTGTGATCTTATAATCACAGTTATAGTTAGCAATTCATACAAAGCATCCTGATACATGGATATCTTGCTTAAAAACATCAATAACATTAACCTTATATAACTAGAGTTTTTTAATTTTTTCCATTGCATTAATGTCAGTTTTATACCCTTTTCAGTTTCAATTCATATTTAAAATTATTGATTTTCACTTTACACTGGCCATACAACCATTCATCAAAAAAACGTTACCATGGTTCCATTCATCACAGCAACATCGCTGCGATATTTTTCGATTGTTTTCCATTGGAATCAACATATCCTCAAACTTAGGTAATCCATAAAATAAGGCTAGGAGATATGGACTTAGGAAACAAAATTCTGGTCATCGACTGGACAAATACACATTTGTCAGAAAAATAGCCAACATGATTTCGTTCACCGCGGCAACATCATCATTATTAAGAGTGACAGCAAGGTAGTTCATAGATAAAACCACCCGCATAATCTAATCATGGCTCTCTCTCCGCGCCCTCCAGGTTTCATAGGTTTTCTTATGGCCGCAAGAGCAAACATTTACACGACATCTTAGAAAGATCTACATCAACCCTGCACTCCGATGGGGAAAAAATAGAAACCAATGGGAAAGTCTCCACTCACCAGAGTTTGAGCCTTCGTTGTTGTGATGATGGTGAGCGTGGTGACCGTTGCTATGGCTGCTATTGTTGTTGTTTACGTTGGTCGTGTTGTTGTTGTTCTCGCCCGCATGACCTCCAGGGGCCGCCGCCGCCGCTTTCTCCAGCACCTGAAAAACACGAGGCGCAACGGATTGTCATTACACGGTGTCAACGGCTCTCTTATCCGCATTGTCAAGAAGACATATCGAGGTCGTTATCACTGTAATGCAGGGGCTTACATAAAGGCGGGGAGAAGGGGACCCGTCCTACCCCCCAAAATATAAGAACGAAAATATATTACCGCATAAAATCCTAATAACCCAGCATGCAGTGGAATTTTTCAATATTGAAAAAAAAAAACACTTGCAATTTTCCACGTTCCGACCTAGGATTCGATGTTACTACATCATCTACAAGGTACAATGTGTCCATTTGGCTAAGACTTTATTTTTAGGATCCTATTTGCCGTGTCCGGAAAATTTTGAAAATCCATCCGATTTTGAAAAAAAATCGGAGATGGCTGCTGCCACTGCTAGCTTACCAACCATTGCCGTCCGAGAGCTAAGGTTTAAAATTTGGAGAAAATTAATGCGGAATTCGGTAAAAAAAGACAAGTGCAAGGCAGGGAATTTTGTAAATATAACGATATCTACAAATTTCAACATCATAATGACAAAAATTTTAAGTCTATGCATAAATGAAAATGGATAAAACTTACGTATTTCAATTGTGAATTTTGGCTACAACACGACCTGGGTTTAAACGCTTCGTATCAACTTCAGGTGATGGAGTTCCACCAGAAGCTCTTTAGGTTCACCTGAAGTTGGCATAACTAATAAATAATGAGACGCAAGCAGTGATGTAATTAAAATTTCGTAAATAAATTTAAAAGTTTTATTCATCTCCCGCAAATAAAAATTTCATAATATTGTCCCCGAAACGATTCGATTTGTTTACACAAAGAGTGTCATATCCCGTGGTTTACATTGAGATTTCCATGGTTATGCGATGCGTGAGGGTAATAAAAAATATTTTGAGTAGGCAACCCGAACACTACCAAAAATCTCTGGCTACATATAGAGTCACTAGACATTTTGCCTCTTTGAAGCCGTAATCGCGACAAATACTTTTTAAAACTTTACAGACGGTATGAATGGAGCGTTTATTTAGCGGAGAGGGGACGTTAAAAACCGTGTTAGAGGGTAGAATTTTAGAAAACGGGGGAAAGGAAGAAAATGATAGGATATTTTCAAAAAGAATGAAAGGGAATAGGCCTAATTGTGATTTGAAGAGGAGAGTAAATGAAGAGAGGGGCGGCCGCCCAAATGCTTTTAAACTACCCTATGGAAACCTTAATTAATCGGTAGAATATTTTAAATAACAATAGCGATAAATTTCATATTTGATTATCCCTGAAACTATTCAATTTGTTAAAACAAAGAGTGACTTACTCTGTGGTTTACATTAAGAGTTGTATGGCTATGCTAAGCGGAAGAATAATCAACAAAATTTAGTGTAGGCACAACCCAAAGCCACGTATAAAGTCACTTGCCAGGTGTCGCATTCGCGACAAAGATTTTTTTCAAACTTAATAGAGGGTATGGATGGAGCGATTACTTAGCGGAAAGCGGAAAGCGGATTACTTAGGGATTGTTGAAACGGTGCTTTAGGGTAGAATGTTGGGCAAATGAGGGAGAGGAAGGAAGAGAATGAGATATTTTAGATAGAATGTAAGGGAGTAGGTCTTATTGTGAATTTAAGAGAGAAGTACATGAAGGAAGGGGAGGCTGCCCAAATGCTTATTAACTACTCCAAGGAAACCAACTTTAATCGGAAGAATACTTCAATCAAGTAGACTGCATAGAGGCAAAATTCCATCCAATACAAGGGTAATTTCAATTGTCACTTCGATCGCTTTTTAAAAATGTCCGCGGCACGGTGTTGAGTGCAATGCGATCCTCTTTTTCCAATGGTTTGCTGTAAGTATAATGTCCGTAATTGCGAGGAATAGCATTGAAAAGTTACGACTTTGGTAGATCACGTAATCTTGTACGTAAATTTCGGTTAACTCCCCTAATTATACCTTATTGCCACGTGAAACTCGGATTACTTTGTCCGTTAGCGACGCGAGTGGCGACTTTTGGAAACTCATTTAAATGCGCGGCGGGTGACATCATAATTAGAGGCGGACTTGAGGATTCTCTTTTGTAATATACGTGACTTTTATAATAATCTACGTAAAGGCACAACTTTACATGCGGGTAGGGGGCGTCGGCTGTTTCCCCTCCTCGTTCATAGATGGGGCGTCGTGAAGCGGTGGGCGGTCGCTGTGGCGTCGCATGATTGGAGGAACATTGAAATGGCTTCTGTCTCATTCGCCGTGGGGTCAAGCGGGTAATTGAGATGTGCACGTGACCTGCGAATGGACGAAAGTCAGGGGAGTATTGAGGAAGATTTAGTGGGGCCTGATCACACTGGCCGCCGAACAAAGTGATGCTGCATTCGCTCACTTGACACGCCTAACACTCGGCTGACGGGAATGATCAACGCCCTTAAGCTACTTAATCCAGGCTCACTTCCTTCTGTATGAACAGTCATTGGCAACCGGTGGTCCAGCCGAGGGGTGGGCTCTGAAGGTTAAACTAAACCCCCCAGTAGAAAAAAATATTTCTACCATACGATGCAAAATTCTGTCACTCCAGTTTGAAGACCAAAATCTCACAGACCGATCATTACTTTTCAAATAACTTACATAAAATAAGAAAATCCCTTAATTCTGCGTTTATTGATGCAATGCAAACTAATTTAGAGGGCAAAAATATTTCATCGTTCCGACACGGAATTTCAGCTGACATTTCTGGTTCACGCACTGATGCATTGCATTGAATAATTTGGAGCAAAAGCATAGGTAAAATTTTCCTTCTAAGCGTTTCTTGGGGCGCAAAATGCATGACGCCGAAATATGCAAGAATTCGTACATCAATACTACATGTGTTGCATACTCACAAACTGTGCACAATTAAGTCACCAAAGACCCAAACCCAAAGGAAACTGAGCGTAAAATTTGCGTACAGGGTATATCACCTGTGTATGTTCCCAGTACACATTTGTGAAAAAATATTATCTAGATATTGCAAATAATAGCTCCAAAGGATCTGTACACAAAATGGAATAAATATATTAAAAACTGTAAAAGTAAAAACACTAATTGTTCTTTCGATAATAAACATTCTAATATTCCAGCTTGATTTCGTCAACCATACCTATCCTACGTATAAACTCTATACAATATAAAAGGGACTACTCTATTAGCCCCCCTCTCCATTAAACCCTATCCCTCCTATCTACCCGTTCCACACGCATGGGCCGGCAACATTCCCTCCACACGAGGCCACCGAAGCCTACACCCCGCCCCACACGGATTGAAGTTAATCTTCGAAGACAGCTGCGTGAGATGGATAAAGCCTCGGCCGTAGAATGGGTGGAGGGGATGAAGCATGGACATTGGCTACCGTGGCTTTGGACAGAATGGAAACAGGGAGATGAGGCGTTGGGGGTCAAGCCCACTTAAAACCCTTTAATCTCCCCGCTACTGAAGCCGCCGACCCTTTCCAAAAGGGTCATGCATACACAAGGCTGCTCTGCATGCGTTAAACAATGGAATGGACGAAGCGGCGTTTCGGCTCAGAACATCGGAGCCATTATGAATCCGTTAGCGGCCATGTTGTGAACGTTAAATCAATTTTACATGTCCGACGCGTCGAAAGAGGAGCTATACCCAATGAACGACACGATATCAAAATGAATACTCTAAATTAAAGGTCGTACAAGATCATGGAATCGTCCAATAGATAGAGAGAAACGTACTTCAATGGGTAAAAAGAACAAGCTAACAGCATTTCCTAAGTTTAAAGACAATAATTACAATAAGCGACACAGACTGCAGTGCAACCTCACTGTATTCCGTATCAAATGTTATGCAACTTTACGATTCATATTTATACACAGGCTTGTAAGCGAAATATCACTTTGAAGGAGCATCATTTTGAAGATTGTTTTTTACATAATATCATAAAATGATATATTAAAATCCAATCCAATATTTCAATAATCGTTAAGACTAAAAAACCCTTTTTTTAATACAATAGAATCACTGAGATTTTGCCCGCGCAAAAACCATGTGCCTTGAATTTATTTGCAATTTCGCGAAAAAATTGCGTCAAATATTGCAGCTATAATAAGAATTTATACAATTAACTACATAAGCATTAATATTTGCGGTCCAAGTGACATGCCAGAATCCTTTTTTTAATCACAAAAAAAAACGATGCTTACGCAAATCATTACCACATGCCTGTGGGAAAATTTACACAGACATGAAATTAGGCAAGCGTAGTAGCTCCTAAAATTTCTCGCACATAGGGACCCTGAAGAAAAATAAAGCCTTCGCGAGGGTAACATTTTCGTTCGGACCCGTTCGGACATTGCATACAAAAAGGGTCAAGGATCGTCAATGGACTACTGATCGAAGGCGATAGGGGCCAGGGGCGGGTTTTTAACACAGTAAAACCCCCCCATCCCTCTGATATACTATGTCCACGCCCTTCGTCCACTCACAAACACGCTCCTCGACAATATTTTCTTTTCTCCCGCGCGCGCGAGGGATTAGCGCCGAGTACGGCAACCAGCGAAGTGACGTTTTGAGTCCATCGGATTCAATTGAAACGGCGGCGACCGGCGTCCGATGAGAAATGCCAACGTTTTAGCTCTTCAGCGGGGATAGATTGAGGGAGTTTGAAGTGCAAGGGGAAGGGTTCCTTGTTACTAAGGGATGGACGGCTGGAATGTATAGGAAGGGATTCGCATCGATTATGTGGAGGGAATCGCTCGGGAAACGATATAGGCCAACTATTCGGAGATGATGGATGTTGATTCACTAGAGAAACAAGAGCGTCAAGTTGACGTCAATGTCAAATAATGCTGCCCTAATTTTTGAGGATGGCAAAGGTCTACCAAAGGTATTTTTAAACCCTTCCTGCATAACCTAAAGACCCTCACGAGAAGGTTAAGTAATACTGAATCGTATGGGTCTTTTTCATTTTGTATGTTTTCAATGTTAGAGGTGATATTTATATTGTATTACTTTTATGTGTTTTTCTCCATGTATGTCTTTTTCTCGTTACAAAGTCATGTACTACCTTGTTTAAAACCAATCTATGATACCCCCTGACCAAATGGTTGGCTTGTAACTATATTTTTGATAATACTTTCACTAAATTTGCAGTAAAATAATGGTTCCACCTGGGCTCAATGTTTAGAAATTTTGAGTAGATAAGTAAGACTTCAGTTAATACTCTACTAGCAATGCTTTTTTTTGTGTTGAAGGTATGCGGAAACGCATGATAAATTTAATTTCGATTTGGAAAAAAATCTGTTGTACGCACATCATAGCATATTAATTATGATAAAAATAAAAAGCTTGTGTCTCAGCATTACTTTCAGGTGAAGTTTGAAAGTCACGAGGAAATTCAATTTTAATTCGAATATAAATTACGCTCTGCTAAAAAACCAGATTGGAGGCGCCCCATAATAAGGAACAAAAAGTTTGATAAAATCTGCACTTGTTAATAATATAATTCTTTCGTTGTTGAAAGTTTATATCTGAACCATATATCAGAAAAACGTTCGTTCAAAGTGACGCAGAAACTGCATGAATTTGTGAGTGTTCATAGATAAATCCATTGAGCAATCTACATTTTCGGATTACTTCGATCACAATTAAATTATCACATCGAAGAATGCCGACTACGAAAATAAAAGCTTTAAAATAATATATCGAAAACGATTGAATTGAGCCCATATTCCGAATTTTGGGAAAACTATTGGAAAGTGAATATTTTCTCACGGTAATATTTAACTATTTCTGCACTTACTTCCCCACAGTGTCGGCAGACTTTGGAATAATGATGACATGCATAACAATTGCTTGACCAGTTTTTTTTCATGATCAATTACTAGCTAATTACTAAAGCTACCTCGAAATATTCAGAATATTTACCACTGACCACATTCAATACTTAACTGTAAAAAGAGCCGAAATGTTTACTTCAATATAATTTCAAGTCTCAAATTATTATATTTTAGATACGGGGAAATGATGATAACGATTTACCCCATTTATAATAATGATTTAATAAGAATAATGTTAGTTTATGGCAAGTAATACGTCGTAAAAATGACGAAATATGACCAGTCGAGCGTTAGTGATGGGATTATCATTTTTTTCGGTGATATAAAATATAAATGGAACATAATAAAGGGAAAAATATTCAATAACGTAAAAATTTCATGAAGACACTGTTATAGCTTTTTTTAGATTGTCCCTTCATATGGTTTGCTCATGACTATGAGTAAAAAATATAAGAATGAAGGAAAATAAGTATGACATGCTTTTCCTCTTAAACCAATAGCATGCTTTGACATTGATGCGGCAGGACACCGCGAGAGGTCAGGATATAATACTTCTTCCCCTCGCGAACCGCTTGTCTTTTGTCATGGCGTCAGTTCCGGGCGGGAGGAGGAGTCTAGCGGAACGAACGTGGACAGGCAGCTCGTCTCCCGCGCTCCACACGCGCGCAAATGACACGGATACGAGCGCCATCGCGGGGAGGGATACAAAATAAGTTGTGAATAAGCAATCCTCGCACGGGGATGTCGAGGCGATTAACTCTTGGATTCCGGATTAAATCGTTCGTTCCCAGAGCTGCAACTGCGTTCGCTCACTCGCTACTCTACTCTCCTCGGCCTCGGAGGCTTAATTCCCGAGGCTTTAACGTCGCCATTACGATGATCAAAGGGTTTTCGACTCTGGGGAAAGGGAGCGATGCGGGGAAAAAAAGTATTTGAGGAATAATTTCATCCGGCAGTCGAGATGGGAATTGGGAACTGTTCAATCTCCCTCGTGCTCCAATTTTTCAGCGGATTCGCGTTTAAGTCGACTTGAGCTACGCCAACGCATATCTGGGGAAAAGAAAGAGGGATTTGCTTTCCCGCGCTACATCAGAATAGACATAAAACCACACCAATGTTAGTGACTTTTCCACGTTTCACTGAATACAGTTTTATTAACCGTTCAATTTCCCATTAAAATCGGATAAAATTGAAGAATAGGTCGTTTTTATTGAGAAGAAAACCATTGTTTACCATAAAATGTTTATGATAGACCGAGATGCCTAGTAGAACGGGAGATAAGTTCATTTTTACGGAGGAAAATTATTCAAATAGAGAGTATTGTATACGCAAGATCTTAAATAGCCTTCTTTGACTCGCATAAAAGTTTTTTTCTGCAGATTCGTACTTATAGGCCGACGCCGAGTTATGTGGGCACATATCCGAGAGAAAGAAAACGCATTTGTTTCCATGATTCCTCAGAATCGACACACAACTGCCATTATGCTTCTAATAGATTCAAATTTTACTTAATAAATTTAATACAGTTTTATTAAATGTTCAAATTTCCATTCAAATGGGATAAAATGGATGAATCCTATTCAAAAGGCTCCCAGCAACATGAGATTCTCCTTCCCGTTCGCCTCACTGATAATTTAACCTGTGCTCTACAATGATTCTACTCTCTGTAATAACTTGATAATGGCAGTATCAGTTTTAAAGAAGTGATAACTCAGCAACTAACGACCGGTGAATAGGAAAGGATGCGTATTCTTAAATCGGCACGGGTTCCTTTGAAAAAATCTTCTCCACTGCATTACCTCTTAGTGGTTTTGGAGCCCACTCTTACAGCTTCGCCACCGGCACTTTTGTAGATATCTCTTTGAAGGAAACCGCGTACTTCATTGCATGCTCGCTTCGCGCTCGGGACATTTGCCTAGGAAGGCTCTCCGAATGATGACTAATGGTTCATGCATGCATTAGCATAGGGAGTATTTTTCAGTGGACTTCAGTGCATGCACTCTAACTCCTTGTACGGTCGTTCAACCGCTCCATGCTCCGGCTTCATCCGCCTCGCTTCCCGCGGGGACCAGGGAGAGCGGCCGGTAAGTTGTCTAACTCAACGTGCGCCAGGTTTTCCGTCAGCGGGACTGAGTTCCCGGCGCTGGGGTCTTCCCTTCAGCTCGCGCTCCAAGCCATGTACAAACGCCGAGGATTTGAGTAAGGATACGATAACGAAAATAAAGTAAACTGACGAATAAAACATCCTAATCAATTAACGATAAAATAATGGGAAATTGTATATTTTATTGTCCATTTTATCACCCAAGTTAAGCGAGCTCCATCAAACTGCGTAAAGAAATGCACTTTCAAGGCAGATGCGTGCAAAACTGAAGCAAAGATGAGGCTATAAATAATAATAATAAATATTTGTTGCTGATTTGGAATCATATAATTTAAAATAAGGCAAAAGGAGAAAGATACACAACGGATAAAGCAACGTAAAATACATTTTTACCGCACATAATATCTCCATATTCAAAGCGCAGGTATTAAAACATTAAGACAAATAAATATTTTAATCAAATATTGCTGCATAATTTAGCAAGTAAATATTTTTCGAATGGTTAAAGATAATTTGTCACCATCATTATGGATACATTACCCTTTTTTTCGCTTTAATTTCTTCAACTTTGTTTCAAATTATCTGAACTCATTGCTGCAATTGGCATATAGAGGGATGATTAGGTAATTAACTAAGGCCGCGGTGTCTAGGAAATTACGATTACATTTTCTTCCTCACCGTCGCTCTCGTGTGAGATGCAAAAGCTATGAAACGTGGAATTGCTGCAAATGACACAAGAGTGAAATCGATATGGAACAGGGAGAGGGATGCTATCATCGGACATAAATCGGGGAATGCTTATTGAGCTTGCCAGTTAAACGAGTATTAGCAAGAGATTCCGTTCGAAAGCGATCCCCAGGGATAAAACGCGGGGGATTTGCCGCAAAAAAAGTTCATCTCAGTGATGGAAGTGGATTGGTTGTCGTGATATAGAGTAGGAGGAGAAAGAACGGGAGATATAGTAGGCTGTAGTTGACAAGAATACTTTCCCGTCAGGGGGAGTGTGTTTTTAGTATTTGCAAAAAACTGAAAACACAAAAAGAGAAGATAAAACCTAACATAGCTTCGTCTGAACAACGCAATGAGGAGCGTACATTTGAAAAAGTTGCCTAAGCACTGATTTCTCTGGAAAATTTGGATTTAAGTTCGTACCAAGTGGTTTTTAAGATCGCTGATCAAGAGCATGAGGTTTAAGTCCATATATTTTCCAAATGTGGACTATTGGTGAGAAATAATTGAAAAAAAGTAAAAAAAAATTGACCTAAAGCTTCGTGCAAGGATCATTTGGGGGTCAGAACTAAACGACATTACCTACACTGATGAATGATAAGTAGTTTTGTAAAGATTTTGTTGAGAAGAGTCGGAACACGCTCTTTTGTATATAATCTGAGGTTAATCAGGCGAGGTGGAGTGGAAACGGAACATAATGAAGAAGTAGTGAGGAATTTCCACAATTTTAAATTTATTGGTACCACCGGTTTCACTTACAGCATCATCAGGCACAATGATGGTGCTGTAAGCGAAACCGGTAGTACCAATAAATTTAAAATTGTGGAAATTGCTCTTGCTTCTTCTTTACGCTCTTTTGTTATAATTATAAATTAAGATAATAAGTATTTATTGCTCCTTTGAAACTATGACACATAAAATTAACCAGCATTTGCCAATGTTTCACAAAATTATCTGCGCATCGTCCAAGATGAGAATTTTTGATGTGTAACGTATAAAACTCAAAATACTTGAAAACTTTACCAGAACTGAAGCTGCAATAACGGAAATGTTTAATGATAAATATTAAATTTTTAATTAAAAAAAACTGAGGGTCAACTCTCAACTTTAACTTGAACCTTCAGTGCAAATTGTGTTTTACTAATCTATGGTACATTTACACAGGTATCGAACAAATGAGTTCAGCGAACATCTTAGGCGGAAGAGAGCTTCGTGAGAACTCCGTGCTCCTTGCGAATGCTAAGAGAGCGGCGCTGTGATCGACATAAAAGCGCTGCTGTCGCGGCATTTCCCGAGACGGAACGCGCTCGCACGGGTGCTGCCACCATAAAACAAGCGGCCGTCCGATGAAATTCTTAATTCTTTGTTTTACGACCCTTGAGATTCAGGAGTGGGCTGAGAGGCGAAAGGTAGGGTTCAGGAAATAGGCGCTGGAGGGAAGCGGAGAGAAATGGAAATGACGGATGCACTAAGCCGTCGGAAAGAGACCGGGAGACTCACGCGCTGCTCCCGCTATGATTAATGTCGAGCAGTCTCGCCCTTTTATGCGGCGACACTACATCACGGGCCGCAAAAGCAATGACGGGAGAGCTAATGGCCGCTCTTTGAGTGGGATGCCTGCGACGCACCTAGGTATGTATGTTCAATCGGTTCACGATTTCAGGAGGGAGTCGTATACGTCGCGGCGTCTAACAAGGGGATTGCGCAGACAATCGGACTGAAATTCAATGAAACGGTGGTTCATGTTCAATGATGCAATATTACAAGTCAAGATAATGAATTATCCATCTTTCTCAACATTGATCAAGAAGAATCATCTTCGACTATTTTACTGTGAGATAATATACCATGAAATCGTAAAAAAACAAGTGTGGGCATTACAATCCCTCACCCATTTTGTTCACGAATTCTTTTTTATTGATAAATACTGAAAAAACTTAGTACTTTCTACGGAAATGTATTTTTACACTGGACAACTAGTTTATTGATAGTTATATATCAATTAGAACCACATTCGCATACTTTTTAAACATTTTATCCGGGATGAACGAGATAGCTTTGTACTTTAAACCCTATTTCATTGTAAACTGCACAACGTGTTTCACCTCATTGAAGCATATCCATGCTCCCATAAAATAGAATAAAAATACAATAATGCGGCATAAATGAAATAAAATAATACCTCAATATTCTTTGAAACATCAAATCTTCTGAAAGTATCGACTAATAAATTAAAGAGTACCCTTTATATGCTAAATAAATCATAGAAAAGTATTCATAATTTCACAAAGATGTGCTTAAAAATACAAGGCACTTAATGCCAGCTGCCCCCCCCCCCCCCCAATAGAAGCAAAAATCGCATATGTCTTTAAGGGAAATAATATTTTTTCAAGCAAATAATATTAAAAACTAATAAAGAGCTGTTAAAAATCCCTTAAAATGTAGGTTTCATTCACATTTTCCATATTTAAATTTTACCTATAACTTGAACAACAATGGTTTGCCCCCCCCCCTAGTTTTGATTCTGGGCACGCCCTTGCTTGATGCGTGGATGAAAGAAAAAAATTACAGTCCCCCAAGAAAGATCAATAAACACCCGCAGCAGAGATAAGAATAATGAAAACTGAGCATACGAACTTAAATCCCTGTGGAAGACAGAAAAATACGGGGAAAACCCATGGGACAGTAAATTAAATAACATATAACAGAGGAAAATGGATAGATAATGATAATTACTTATTCTAATATTTGAACACAAACAAACGAAATACTTTACCACAGCAAATATATATTATTACCAATAATTTCATTCGTAAGATATAAGCCATAACACACACTTCAGTAAAAATTTGGTCTTCTTTCATCACTGTATTGTATTTTATTTGAGGGACTGTTCTCATCTATGCTTGAGAGCATCTACATACGTTATGGATGGGAATATAAATGAAATATATAAATAAAATCGAAATATATGTGCCACTCTCTTTTTACTAATTTTTTTACATTACCTTTCCCAACCTGGGTAATATTTATATTAAATACCTCATCGTGGAATTTAGCAGAAATATTACCCAGGTTGGGAAAGATAACGTAAAAGATCAGTAAAAAAAGACATGTATATTTCGATTTTTGTAATTCATTTGTATACGTATACATTACGAATATCGAAACATTAATTCTATTAAATGTACTCAGTCATGACATTCCAGCATTCTTTCGTACTCATGCATCACCTTAATAAAGAAATTACAGTACTTAATATATCTTTGGGAGTTAATATACTACTCGATGAGGATGGGGTAGTTAGACAATAAAATATTTATATATAATGATAGAGAATGAAAAAATAGTCGCGTGTATAAATACACGCGAGGTATGTGAGTGGAGTAATGCTTTCCTTCCTACTGCCCATCCTTACTGCTTGCTTGCTCCCCCGTCCCACCTCGTGGTCTTCCTTGCAGAAGAGGCCGTCCTCGCGCAGGGCGAATTCGTCGCCCGGGATGAGTTGCCGCTCGCAGGCCGTGCACCGGAAGCAGTCGATGTGGTAGATCTTCGTCTTGGCGCGCATCACGAAGTCGTTCTTGCTGAAGCTCAAACCACACTTGTCGCACTTGGTACCGAAGAGCCTGCGGAATAAACGGAACGGAAAAATAAAAATGAGAATGTGATCGGTATTGAGTAATTCAATTAACCAATTCTATTTTAAAAGTAAACCTCGAAAGTAAAGAACACTGTATGTGTATATTTTATGCACTGTATATTTTATGTACTTGATTCTCGGCATATTTTAGGTTCATTTGATTCCCGTAACATTATATGTATTTTGTTTCTTGTTATATATTATTTATTATCTTGTTATTGCGCCACTGTAAATTGGCAATAATTGATGCATGTGGGCTTTTGAAATAAATAAATAAAAGATGATTATATTCAACTCTCACTTTTTTCCGCCTTCCATCACTTCTTAATTCCCTTCCTCCGAGTATTGATCACTTTTCCCTATCCCCGAAAGTCTTTACTAAACTGGCTCTATCTTACCTCTCTGAACATCAATAGCAACACTTCCCATTTCTTACCACTACTACAATTTTCTTTAGCTTTATGTACTTGTGTTCTTTAATTTCGAGGTTTTGATTCTCGTTATATTTTACGTACTTGATTATCGGCATATTTTAGGTTCATTGATTCCCGTAACATTATATGTATTTTGTTTCTTGTTATATATTATTTATTATCTTGTTATTGCGCCACTGTAAATTGGCAATAAAGGCTGTATGTGGGCTTTTGAAATAAATAAATAGATTACATCAGTGGCGTAACTTGGGATATGCTTTGAGTGGGGGATGGGATGGCCTGGGGCGGGAAAAGTTTTGAAAAATGACTTGCCTGAATATACATTTTACATCATTTTGGCACTAAACATTTAAATTTAAGCAGATGCAGTTATTATATTTCAAAACTATACAATATTTTTAATTAACTTTTTTATTTCTCTGATGCTTTGGGGGGATCTATCCCCTCAATCCCCCTCATAGTTACGTCACTGGATTACATAATATATTTCCAAGCTTAGTCAGAAACCCCCGAAATCAATTAATTTTGTTACAAAAATGTTAACCTAAAAAAAATTATTCTAGTTAACCAATATCAAGTTTTGACAGTCCTGTCTTGTGACTTTATCCCAGTATGATGACAACTGACGTCACACTGTTACTGGCTCATTGTTCTGAAACTCTCCATTCGTTTTTATCAATCATATGAAATTACAATGAAAATAATACCGTTAAATATGATTTGATGCTCTTTCGGCGAATAATGTGGGTAAAATCTTCTCGGGATTCCCACCGAGTTAAGTTATCCAAAACGGCTAATGTAATAGTGCGGTGAAAATCGTCCTCCGAGTCATGAATACTTTATTGGAAATTACTAACTCCACAGTGCTGAATATGGAATGAAACAAGCCTTTACAATAAGTGAACAAATAAACGAATCAAACAAATAGAAGTCACGGTTTAAAAGTTATTATAAAAAATGTTGAATTTTCAGTTAAAAAAATGAAACAACATTCAGCAGCCCTGGTGAAGACCCCCGAGTCGAAGCTTAAAACGTTGGCCGTTATGAATAAATTAACCCGGTGGAAATCCCGAGAAGAGTTTACCCACAACAACATCTTTACTTGATACCTTAGAATAAAATAGGTTCACGGTCATATTGCAAGTTACGGCAATGGCGTACCCAGCGGGGTAGGCACCCCTCAAAACCAATTAATTTTAGCATAAAAATATTAACCCATAAAACACATTTATTCTACTCCACCATTATATTTTAGCAAAACAGCTTCCCGACTACCCATCGAATGCGTGATATTTCGTACCAAAATAGTATAAAAATTAATTTATAGAGATAAAGATGTTCACCTTTTCCCCCACCATACTAGGCTCAGTAACCGGTTACTGGAATTAATGCAGTCTATCGACGAAATATATTTTCAAGGATGACAGAAACACATGCAAGCTGCTGAGGCTAATTCTTTCGACCAACCAATTCTAATTTAAAGGTTGAGTACATCATAAATTACCAACATAAAGCCACTACCCCGCCATACTAGGTACAGAAATTGGTTACTGGTATGAATGAAGTCGATCGACTAACCCTACATTCAAAGTCGAGAGAAACATATGTTAGTAATTGGTGCTAATTCACACGCTACCCCATCTTGGCAGATAGAGAAACAGGGGAACAGCGTCATGGAAATAACCGCGGACCAGTCTGAGGTACGTGAGCCAGCGTAGGTACGGAGTAATCCGCACATGTAAGTTCAAAAATATTATAGCCAGAGCTTTGGCGGCTTGGACATTCGCCATGGACATAATTCATGGAAATTGAAAGGTGAACACCAGGTACGAATGAAGTTTCCTCTGTGGTCTCTCCCCAAAATACGTTTTTGTTGAGAGCGGAAATATTTACGCAAAGCAAAATATGGAATTAAATTGATTGCTTTAAAAGCAAATTGATGGAAATATTAGATATTCATGATAGAATAAGTAAACTCTGTAATTTCTGATAGCTTAACGGCATGGTAAAAAGCGTTGTGTGAGTCTGAAATAAATGCGCAGAAATTACTAACTTCATTGATTCAATCGTGAATATGGAGTAAAGTAAGCCCTTGCAATTAATCAACACGTTGACGAATTAAACAATGCGAAGACATCGTTACCTCCACTGCATAGACGCTCAACAATCGCCTACTTAATCAAATCCGTTCACCTAGTAGTTGAGCTACTAGATGAGCGGATTTGATTCGGTGGGCAATTGCTGAGCGTTTTTGCAGTGGAGGTATCGACATGGTAGTAAAATATTGCAATTCTGACTAAATACGCATGTAAAATAAGGATTTCCAAGCAGTTACTTTAAAAGATTTTTTTAATGTTACCGAGGGGATCGGAACTGATCGGATTAAAAAAAAATCGGAATCAATAGCAGTCAACATCGATGTGTATATCCAAATGTACGTTTAGGAAACGGATAATACCTAAAATTACCGTAATCGTAATCTACGTGATCACTGTGGTGCGGTTTTTAAATCGAAGGATAGAAAAAGCATGCCTGCATTATCCCTCTGAGTGTCCAACCTTTACGCAACAAATCCCCTTTCTTTTGCACGGATACATTTCTGCCGCCGTCACACTTTACGACCGAGTCTTTCACCATCGAGATATCGATCCTCCCGAAAAAAAAATAACCATTCGCTCCGTGCCTCCCGTGACGTCACCCCGTTTCGCGATCGGAAGGACGTCTCTAGACATCTCTCCAGGGCCGCGTGAGGAAGTGGGACGGGCCCTGCTTTTATCCGAGCAGAGGCAGATGGCCCAGGTGGAATACAGGGGCGGCAGGGGTAACAATAGGCTGGGAAATAAGGGGCGTTGCGATGAAAGACACCGCCCATCGCCCAAGAACGGATCCCACTGCTACAGTTGTAGCACCACGAGCAAAAAAGCGATTATTAAAACAAGTAATTTTACGGCATCGATCAAAACTAAGTGAAGCGAAAAAAAGTTATCTTTAGGCCTGGGTAATTCAGTAAAATCAGTTAACTAATCGCCGATTACGAGCAAGTAACGACAACAAAGAAAGTAACGATTCCTATTTTACCATAAGGAGTAAATTACATACAAAAATTGATCGTTACAAATACAAATTACTGCAAAAGTAATCGTTAAAAGTAATGTCGGACGGACTCATTTGATTACCGCGATACTTTTCCGATAACTCGATAAATCGCTTCATTCCATGCACGGAATACATGGGCTATACGTATATTCGACTATATTATTATTACTATTCGACACTAGCGTCATCTGTAGCTTGATGGAGATACTACGATCAAGTTGGTAGTTCTATTTTTTCAACCATGTCATCGATTGTCTACACTTATTCAAACAAACTTGAATTACGGTACGAGAAGTGAACATCCATCCAATTGTAGGCCCGCTTCGATTGAAATGAAATTTTATTCCTGGGAAAAAGGAGCCTATTTCGAAATTTTTAACTGCAACGTTAATTGGGCTGCTTATGTGCCTAAACCTGTTTCTATATTATCAGTAACATTGTTATCAAACAACCTATATGGACGGTTCACGACGCTTTTTAAACCATTTACTCAATATATTGGCACAATTGATTCGCAATCGCCAATTGTCTAGTTATTTTTTCCCCTAAAATACGATTATGCATCGATGTTTTAACTTAAAGATACAAGGTCCATAAAATAGGCCATTTAAATGTTAATTAATGATTACGTCTTTCGAAATCTGCAATAGACTGTAATGAAGGAAGCAATGAATCGTTTATTGCTTTCTGGCAATAATTGTCTGAAATTCCGTCTTGAATATCATACATACTCTCCGTAGTGCTTAAATTGACGGCCTCGGTGGGCAGGGGTAATGACCTTGTCTGCCAACCCATGGGTTTGAATCCCGCGTGAGTGGATTTACCAACATCCAAGGAATGGATGCATGTGATTGTCGAACGAGTAAATTGCAAGAAAGGACTATGTACTGCTAAATTCACTTGTAATAAAGACGACGTTACTTTAATTATTTATTTATCTAATGCAATCCAAAAAGAGCACGAGGCCAATCACAGAAGACCAACAATAACAGAGAAAACAATTGACTAATAGTAAGCAATACGTGAAAAACAATGAACAAAATAATATTCAACAATATTATCAAATAAATAGCAAAGAATGGTAGATTTCATAGGGTCTTGCGAGGAGTGGGGTGAAAGTTAAGATGGATATGGTACGAGATAGGTGAGGGATGAAAAAAAGATCAAAATTTCGAACATTTTGAATAGGATTAAATGGAAAATGGAAGTCAAAATATGAAAGAAGTTTAGATACAGAAAGTCAGGTTTTGAAACAATGAAGAATTTATTTTAACATTACTAAATATTATAAATTGGATTAAATTCGCAAAAAATCATTGAAGCGTGCGACAAGATATGAGGGTTAAACTCTGTTGAATTCTGCCGTAAGAATACCATTGGATACACAATCTCGCGCTTTCCGCGTTGGGCGCCTGTAGTCGTGGAGGTAGTGTTCCAACCAGCACATCTCCGAGGCTACGGTCCTCCCATACCCTCCAAATGACACGAAAGGCGGGCAAACGGCAGAAAGACGATAATGACGATCCCCGCGCTTTCAAGGGAGGCGACACTGTCGTCAGCCGGGGATTGTTACCATGGAGAGAGAAGGATATTGCAAGACGCGCTCTCGAGAGGGGAGGTCCATAAAGGAGTGGAAATGGGGGAGGGGTTTAGGTTGCAAAGGACCGCGTTGCTCGGTAATGGACCCTTCCACTGTTCCCCCTCCCCTCGCAAGACCCCTGTTCCCCCCTACTTTACCATGCCTTCCCATTCATCCCTCTCGCGACAATACTCTTCCCCCTTCGCTATCCTTACCAGATTCCTCGCCTCTTATCTCCCTTGCTTTCCTCGACAGAGCCGCCATATCGACGATGAAATTTTTCGAGATTTATACGAAACTCTGAAAGGGTGACCTTAAAATTCAAAATCTCGCATAGTCAGGTCGACGGTTATTAAAATAATATCTGTTGTATGGTACGGTATAACTTCGAGGAGGCTATCGACTGATGAGGTCATTTGCACCACGAGAGAAGGGTATGGAAGGATGAGTGGAGGGAAATCCGGCGTCGGCATTAGCCTGCTCTTAACGAAAGGCGCCAAGGGGACCACGGCTTAACGTCCCATACGACGGACGTTGTGTTGTGATTGAAATGTCTACCACACAACATTTAAGCAGAGCAATCTCTGAAAATTCTCTACCACCGCCGAGATTCGAACCAAAGCCCACTATCTAAGAAGAAAAACCTCCCGCCACCACACCAAAACGATCCCCAATAATATCCATATTGTTGTGAGATTGGGGAATGTTCAATCAACATGGGATATTTTAATGTCTATAAGGTGATACCACAAATACCACCAAGAAGGTCGACGCATCCTGAAGGCCGTTTTACACGGTACGAGGAATTGCGCAAGTTAGTGCTGCATTAATTTCTAGAATGGCGTGGAATTGCGCGAATGCATGAACGAAATTAGAACAGGGGCTATTTTGCCGTCTCGCATCCACGCATTCTCGCATGTGTTCTAGCAATTCACCGCTTTACACGACGCAATTTTGATTGCGCCTTCACACGTACGTCAGACTGCGCAATCCGTGTACCGTGTGAAACGGCCTTAATGAGTTTAAGAGGGTTACTAAGGAGTAGTGTTTCTTTAAATTTAGGTTATACAATCGCATGAAATGAATAATTTTTGCAATTTTTTTAAGAACAGGTTTTTTATCTATATCTGTCATTCACTGGAATAAATAAGAAGGATGACTACGTATCAACCCGTCCTAGTTTTTCAACGCTCTGACTTATTATTTGTTTAGTAACTTCGTTATCCTTACATTCATTTGGAATATACATGCATCAGAATCCTGTTTGAATTCGCGTTTATATTTTTTTATAAAAATTCACTACTGAAAAATACCGAAGTAAAACGATATAATTAATATAAAAGATAATCTCGAAAAGGGTCTACTTCATTCACGCGAAAAACTTAAAATTGATAGCGCAATTTATAAACGAGTAACGCATACATCAGATGTTGATTTCATCGAAATTGATAAAATTGTAAAGGATAAATAAAAACTAAGAACGGACTCATTCAAAATAGAACCTAAGCATGAAAATGAAAAAGACACATGTGTGCACGAAAGATGTGAAAGAAGTTCCACAAGACGAGGAAAAAGAATATATTCTGGCAAGATGGGAGTAACTTTCGGCTCAAAGAGGAGCGACAATGTTCGGTGGGGTTGGAGGTTCGTAGCGGGCACAAAAGAGCTCACACGGAATTGAAAAAAGTAATATATGTGGGTGGGGGAGAGAGTTTTTGACGACGAGTTGAGAGGGGAAGGTAGAAGGGGTTAGGAGAGGGGTGGAGGGGGGAGAAAAATGTGACAATCGATAGTTGTGGAGGCGGAGATACATTTCCAAAGGAATCTTTGTGACTGATGGAGGTAGGTCTTTCGTATTTGGGCCTCCAGACTGGTTGGGTAGAGGTTTACCTGAATGAAAATTAGCACATTTTCAAAGGAACACCTGCAATTTTCCACGATCATAAACTTTTACTCCCGACTTAGGTCTCGATATAACTACATCATCTTCATCTGAGTTAGTAATATCAAAATGTAGATCGCGGAAAATTGTATTTAGTTTGGCATGCCTAGTTTGTTTCGGATATCATTTATATAAAATTTTTCCTTTTTTATCAAGGCTGGAATGGCATAGATATGTATTTACTCATATGTTTGTCTATGACAAATGTACCTGCAATTGTAATATAGCATAGTTATGATCCTTCAAAAATATCGAGATCGTTAAGAGGTAGTCCACAAAAAATTGGCGAGAGGGAAAAAGTTGGGAACGGAGGACACTAGGACTAAAAGAAATGTCTATCAACATAAGACTTTAACGAAGCCAATAGGGTAGTTTCCTTCATCAAAGAAAACGAAAGGCATTGATTGCGATTCGTTACCCACCATTAGTGTATTCATAATACACAAATTATTTGGTTTTTGAAATACCGGTTTAGACGAATGGCAAGGGTCAAATTTTATCCTTATTTGAAAAAGGCCAGATTGGCGCCCATGCGATTTCACTCCACGTGACGTCACAGGGACCTAGTTTCTACACGAGAGGATAGGAGTTATACATCGTCTGAGGTTACCAATGCATGCATGAGGCACAGAGCTCAGGGAAACATGTCTTAATAATCACCTACTAAAACTGGCTAAGGTCGGAAAGTTTTCTTCGTTTGATAAGACATTAATAAACCTTTTTTAAGCCAAGCGCTACCATTCAGCAAGGTACTCAGCTACCCACTAGCAGCCTGCGACGTATCAGCGCTAAGCCTCGCCTCAAGGTCACCTCACCGGGCGGGAGGGGGAACCAGAAATACGACGTACGGAGATATTTCCCAGCATTCATACTTGAGCGTCGCGTTTTCGCGCGCTTGAAAATTTTCACTTTTCATTTAATCGCGAAAAATAGATATTGTCATTTAAAAATCTAAAAGCGTGAAATACGTACTCCAGGAGTAATAATCTTTCGATTAAGGCAATAAAAAAATAATAGGAAACCACCCTATTAGGGTGCAATATGTTATGAGCCTGGCTCAAAGTGGTGGTAGGTAGTTGAAAAATATCTTTTCACTCTCATCCACAAGCTAATTCTTGATTTTTTGCTTCTTAAATATTTTCAATGAGGACAAAATTTTTTGTTATATTTTGAAAGATAAATTTTGAACCCTTCAATAAGTACGGTATGCTCGAATCTGAGATACTTTTAAACTCTATCGTAACTCTATTCTCTATTCAACTCTATTGTAACTCTAAGTAGGCAAAGTTCCACATTTTTATTGCTTAATTTTTTCGGTATTTCTTATAAGTGATGCTTTAGATTAATAAGTCAATCTATGCATATACGAGCTACGAGAACGAGCCTACCTGTGTAGGAACCCGTCTAGCCTGAACGGAACTTCAGGGGTACCTGGGCGTTGCAACATACCCAAAAATCGCTCTTTTAACCAAGAAGGGGGAATATCTATGGCGTTGGTAAGGCGGATCGACGCGGTTTGCCGTGAACCACAAATCTTTCGGTCCGAAGAAGTCTGCTGGGAAACCGTCGACCGCTTTGCATATCGGAGATGGATAAGGGGAAGAAAACAGCAGTGGTTTATGGTTGGTGGGGATTAATACGGAAAGTTTCGAGCCAAAATGAAGAGGGGTAGACTTACAAAATACGATATGGAAGATTTGCACCCAAGAAACTTCAAGGAGATAGAGCAAGTTACAAAGGAGTACAGCATATATTAGATATTGCTTTAATATAAATTGATAAAAATAGTGATAGGTTAAAAACTAAGAACTGACTCATCCAAAATCAAGGAATTTGGAATATACTGACGGCGCTGTTTCAGAGTTTTTTTTTTGCGGAGTCAACGTTCCGCAATCTTAGCTTGACAATTTGCGAACTTATTCTCCTACGGATATTTTGAGGTGGCTAGGTTTTTTCCCTGAAAATGAACTGCAATAGGTAAGTGAAAAATGCTACCATAATCTCTAGTATTTAGCCGGTGATTGCCAGTCGGAGTTTTCCCATCATTCGCTATACTTCTATTAAGTAATGTATAAACTCTGTGTTATCCTAATGTTATGGTTTCTTTTTAAAAAACAACTGTTTGTTTGACAATATTGTCATAACGAATTATCACCTTAGATACTTGTAATTACTCTGTTATATCTGAGTGCGATTTATTTTTTTTTTCCTTTGTTGAAATTGTTTCCTTTGTCGCAAATCTTTCGATTTGCGCAATAAAAAAATAATATGAAAACCACACTATAGGCTCAACAGCATGAAACGATGAGATCTCCTTTTCCAACTCGCAAATTATGCGCAAGTATTCGCTCACATGGCCATAAACGCAAGTGACACGACTTGCCTTCTTAACTCAGAGCCACTCCCACCTCCTACGTCTTCATCTTGACGTCTCATTCCGAGGGCGCAACCATTAATTTCGCGGCGATTACCACCGCCACCTTCCGGTCCTCCACCGGCCCGCCGGCGGTTCTTTTTTTAATGGCCCACCCTTGCCTTTATACCACGAACAAGAGATTAAATTGACGAACATCGGCCCACTCCTCAAAAGAGAACCCAAAAACTCATCGTTTAACATCGTATTAAGGAGGACTGTCTTGTCTTTCAAAGGTAGCGAGAACAACGTGTGTAAACACCTCAGTTAAATCCATGTTTGGCGCCAGTAATTTATATTTTGCTAATTATTATCCATATCATTCAAGAAACCGGATTAAATGGGATCGATTTTGTTGATTTCGTTGAGGGTAAGGTCATTAAAAACCATATGTGCAAGGCTTCTTTTTGTTAGACAGGACGTAACCATGAAAATAGTTTTGTATTTGATTATGTCACTAAACATAAGTTAGCTTTTGCGAATTACATCCCGTAGCTTTTCAGTGCCTCATATTTAGTGGCTGAATTATCTAATATTACTCGGTGGTGACCAGTGGTGCAGCAAAGGGGGGTTTTGGGGGATAAAACCCCATCCAGAGCTCAGAGAAATATGTTTAATCCATTTTACTTAATTGGATTAATGTTACTTATAGAATAATGTAAGGATTATAAAAATATCCCTCAGAAATCTTAAACATTTTTTAGGGGAGGGCCCCGCACCACCAGCTTCCCCTGGCGGGTATTCCATATCCCCTAACTCCCCAGTATTAGTTATGCCTAAACCCCTCCCCTAGCCTTAATTCCTAGCTGCGCCCCTGGCGGTGACCACTCTTGGCAATAAGCGAAGTGTCATGGAGGCAAGGGCACCCGCAGCGTTGAGGCCCAGGAGGATACCAACCGCCTATAACAAATACCGGCCAAAAAAAAAAGAAGGGAGACACACATCCAGATGGTGTCCGCGATACGGAATAAAAGTATTCTTTTACAAGGGCGTATCGCGGCCCGATCGACAACCATCCCGCTGTTCCTCCAGGGACCTCCGACACAAAGGCTGCCGACCATACTAGTAGTGTCACCGAGGGCACGAGATCCAAGGTGTGATCTTCACGGTGGCCGCTTTACATAATCGTAAAATGGCGGCGGCCAGATGGGGGGAAGTCTGAATAGGAATGAATACACCTGAATGAACCAACTAGGAATGAATCCCATTCCTTTTGTAAAGATTGAAGGCCGCGTTAGTAGATTTCACATTATAATCACGACTAGGCCGCTTTTATTCAACCCCGGAGTGAATCGGCATTTAAAGGTAATAACTAACGGATTAGAATAACTGGATGGGAAATATATAATTGATACCAATGCAATCATAAAAATCGCCTATCAGTCATATGCTAAACTTAACTATTTTGATTTAAGGCTCATCTTTCATTATAATTCAATACTTTTCGCAAGAATACCAAGCGACACTTGGACGGGTCACTATTCCAGTTCAAATGGAGTTTGACGTAGCTAGGGTATATGGGCCACGGCTTCTGATGCCTATTAGGTTGTCGTGTTTTTTTACAAACAAGTTTTCTGGATAGATGGTAGATTCATTATGCTCAGCACATCCCTTTTTCACCGGCAGAATCCATTTTATGCAATCTTAACGCTTATTAAAACTAGAAAAGTATTTGATATACTACAGAATGACATATAATGTACATGCAGTACACAACAGAACGATATTTAAAATGAAATATAGATGGAAGTGTCCACGTGAAGATAACATGAGGCCCATTTCAAGTTTTGATGATTGTATTACTTGAACTAAAAACATAGTGCTTTATGGTAACCTTCATTAACCCATATAGAAATAAAATGTAGTAGCACTTATCCACAATTATTTAATGTGTTATACGCATACAATAACTGAGGAAAATTGGATCTACCCTTCATTTCAATATGCCGTACTTCCACTATATTACTTCTGAATCAGTTGAACTCTTTTATAAACTCATTAGCAAGCGTCGACCCTTGGGTTGATATGCTTTGGAATTACCTAAGGCCAGTGGCGTAACTATGGGGGGAGGGATGAGAGGAATACATCCCCCCCAAAGCCTCAGAGAAATAAAAATAATATTAAAAAATATTGTCTATTTTGAACATATAGTAAATTTTAATGTAACCTTTTAAAAAAGCACAAATTTTAAGTGCCAAAATTATTTAAAATTTATCTTTTCCGGCAGGTCATTTTTACTGAATTTTCCCGAACGGGGGATGGGGGGTCGCCCTCCCACATCCCCCCAAAGCATATTCCTAGTTATGCCACTGCCCAAGGCCATGGTATATAACACATGTAAAAATACCCAACCTTCTTATTGTTGAGTATTCACCGGGCCCACAACACCGTGGGAAATCAGGTATTGCGGCAAAGGCTTCATCGGGGTCCCAGCTTCCGATTGGCAAAACAGCCAGCAACTCAAAATCGGACGCACGGAGGGTAAGCTTCGAATGAACACGCCCAGCGAGGTGGAAGACGGGTGAGCGAGGAGGAAGACGGTGCGGGAATTTGAAACTAGCTCCACCTCCTCTGCCCAGTACGTAACACCAAGGAGGTTGTGAATATCTGGAGGCGCTGTTTCCGAGTTTTTAGCGTGGTCAACGTACCGCCATCTTAGTTTGACAATTTTTGGACTTAGTCTCTGAATGATATTTTGTTGTGGCTAAGTTTTCTCCTGAAAATGAACCACATTAGGTGGAAAATACAACCATAATCATAAGTATTATGCCGGTGACTATCCCCGGATTTTTCCCATCATTCGCGACATTTCCATTAACACTACTAATACCGGACTTGATATCCCTCCTAGAACTACCGAATGGAGTCATACTGACTCCTACCTTATCATTATGTTTTTTCTGATTATTTTGGCTTTTATTGATACATTACTTAAGGTAATCATTTTTTTTAATATGCGAAAATCGAAAGTATATCAGGCGATCGCGTACATCGTGAGGAGTCAAAATGACTCCATTGGTAGTTCTAGTGTTAATGTATAAACTCTGTGTCTGTCAGCCACTTTAATGGCGGGGATATACTTCAAAATATGCTTTCATACTGTAATTGTTAGATTTCCGTTGGCTATAATAAAATTAAATACGGGTATAAGTGCAGGGAAATGACCGATTAACACTCGTAAAATTTTATTTCCAGCTGAGTAGGAAGAAGAAATTAACCGTGGAGATTGATAATAATTTTTCCATGGGAATATATGTTTGAGTCAAAAACTTCGCGAAGCCTACCAATGAAGTAAGAAAAAAAAAGGTTTAAATTGTGCGGGTCATAGGTTATTTAAATGTAATTTGAACTTATAGTTGGTCCGACTGATATTTTGAGGTGGCTAAGTTTTGTTCTGCAAATGCACTACATTAAATGAAAAATGCTACCACAACCACTAGTATTTCTCCCGTGATTGTTATTGTATTTTTCCCATCATTCGCGATACTTCTATTAATGTATGAACACTGTGTCTGTTACCACTTTACTAGTGGGAATATTCTTGAAAATATACTCCTTAGTGTAATTCTTAAATTTTCGTTGCCTATAATAAAATTAAATACCAGTATTAACGCAGGGAAGCGACCAGTTTACACTCGTAAAATTTTATTTTCAGGCGAGCGGTTTGTAGAACGTAACCGTGGTGATAGTTTATAATTTTTCCATGGGAAAATATGTTGAAGACATAACTTTGTGAACCATACAAAATAGTGTAATTAAAAAAGGTTCACCGTGTGAGTTCCATAGGGTATTTTAATACATTAACGAGTTAAGACCAAAAATTTCACCAAATATGAAGCATTGACCCTTCTAGGATAGTCAATGTTTTGGTCAAAGTAGGCGTGGCTTATCCTACCCAAGCACCCCTATTCCTGCCACACTTCGCTCCACGATCGGAACCCGTAGGGGACCCTCCACTATATTCAAACCTTCTTGCGTAACACCCATTCTCCAACTCCTGGCACGGCCCTCTCCGACCCCGATAAGGGAATGCAAGGACGGAATCCATTCCTAGCACGCCTCAAGCCCTCCAGGAGGATAGGACCGTGTCTGGGGGTAGATGCGAGGATTGGTATTCAAAAGCCGGATTTACGGCATGCAACTCCTTCCCTTTTTCCCTCAAGTGCGCCATCCGCTTCGCTTTTGTTCGAGCCGCCCCTCTCTGGCGGGAAAAAGAAGTGGGAAGAGGGGAATGGAGTAGGGCGTTAGGGGGTTGGAGAGGGTTTTTTCATGGGGTGAGTCCGGTTCTCTGGAAGTCCATTCTCGGGATATTTCAAAGGAGATTAAAAAGTGAGCAAACGAGTTGCGCAAGATGGAGCCCAACCAGAGACGAGTTCGATGCTGGATTCGAGCCATCAATATTCGGCTAAAATCACTGTAAATCTGGGTTTGTCACTTAGAATTTCACTTCAATAGCAGTCGACAATGAAATGATACGCAAATACGTGGAAGTGACCATTTACTTTTATTTAAAAAACCTCCAATATAGAAGAAATATCCACTGTGAACGCCTAAAGGCCGTGAGCAATTGCTGTTTTGATGTTAATAACCATTCCGAAAATGAAGGTAAATACCTCGAAAAATTGCGTTGAAACGAGTAACTTAAGGGATGGATAACGGGTAAACAGAAATGGCTGATAAAATAAAAATACTTGCTCTTCTACCCTCGTAGTCAGAGTTCGGTGATTGTACCTCGTTTAATCGAGTGTAAAAAAAAACAAAAACTTACCAACGAAGTGCTGCCTGTGCTAATTGCTATGGAGACTATCGTGTTTGTGCTTAGGCACATAAATATTTCGTAACATAGAGGCGCCATTTCGGTTAATAAATTTTCAAGTGTTAGTCACGTGACCATCACAGCCATTAGACCATCTAACAAACTCTTGCAAGGGAAAGATGGTTTAAAAAACTGACTAATCATAGCGCAGAAGCGAAAGGGCTACATAAACACCGCCAAAATGCAAATATCGGCACTTCCACCTGCAGATGTGTACCTGGCGAAACTGTCATCAACCTAGGGCTATTCTAACTATAAGTAAGTAATCAGGGTTGCGGACAGAGCTCTACAGTCTTTTACATGTAATGTCATACATTAAATGACTTGTAGTGTAGCCGACTAACTTAGGTATTCCTTAATGCATGTTTCTGAATTTTCTTATTATTTCTAACAGTATGTTTTGTGTGTTTTAGCTTTATTGGCAGCAGTGGCGTAACTAGGAACACATGGGCGTACTCAGCGGGCAGCTGCCCCCCTATAAGCTAAAATAAATTTAGTTCAAAGCAAAAGTTATGAACAAATTTTTATTTTGAATAAACATTACATTAGTATAATACATGGAACTAAAATTAAAATTATTTTTTTTTCAAGCAAACAATTATAAAAAATAATGAATTTCTGTCGTAATTTCCTTAAAATTTTGGTTTCATTAGCCTTTTATGTGGAAAAAAGCTACAACTTGAACGACCACGGTTAGTTTAGCCCCCCGCCCCCAGTTTTGATTCTGGGTACGCCCATGCAGGAATACGCTTTGGGGGGAGGAATGGCCTAGTGTGCGACCCCCTTTCCCCGGGGGGGGGGGGGGGGGGGGCGGGAAAAGTCTAATAAAATGACATGCCTTCAAGTACATTTTGCATAATTTTGCCGTAAAAATATTAACTTAAAGCATGTGCAGTTATTAAATGTCACATCAAACTAGACTCTATTTTTAAATATTTTTTAAATTTATCTGAGGCTTTGGGGGGATCTATCCCCTCATCCCCCCATAGTTACGCCACTAATTGGCAGATTACCTTAATGAGTAGTTGGCAAGTTTTGCATTCGCATGAATGTGGTAGTATACTTTGTTAGTATGCGTAACGTTTTTTGGACCGTGTGGTGTGCACGTGGGAATCCCATAGCTGCTGATTGATCAACCCTTGCCAAGCACCCTAGCGGTGGCTAACAGGGTATCTTGCATATGTAGATACACAACCTCTGATAAGCAACGCGGCGAAAGCCCAAAAGATGGAGACCTACAGAAAACCAAGGAAAACTACGAGCCAAGATTTGGGAAATATTTGCATTGGGGACATGGAAGGATCAAAGTACTCGGTTCAGTGCGAGGCGAGATGCTAAAACCAGACGAATATCTTGCACTGTACTGGGGAAAGAGTGGTGCTTTATGGGCATGCCTCAGAGGGTCGAAGCGTGTCTTACCCCGGCATACCAAGTTTACAACCCAACAATGGCTTCGGGAAGGGATGGGGGACTATCATATCGAGAGCTAGGGGAAGATAAAGGGACCAATGGCGAAAGGCGGTGGAGTGGGCTCTAAAATTGAACCAATAAAAGAGGGCAAGGACTCTCGCGCAACGAGAGCTCTGGCCACAACCCTGATTACTTCCACCTTAAAACAGCCCTAAAAGAAAAAAAAACTTCTCCTTTCAATAACCCACGCATGTACTCACGTGTGCATAACAACAAGGAACGCATATCTTGCACAGGTAATTTCAGCATACCTTAAAGAAAGCTCCAGTGCGACTATCCAATCCAAAGCAAGCACTTAAGTTTTATGTGTTTTTCAAACAACCTCCCAAGATTGTCGAACGCAAAGGTATACTCAAGTGTGAATAACAACAAAGAATATCTCCATCTGCTCTAGCAATTTTTATTTCTCGAATTGAAAACTTCTACGTATTTCTAATCTATCCACCTAAAAGTTATTTATAGCCCTAGCCTCGAGATGATGAGAGTTTAAAAAAAATGACGGTGGAATAAGACTTAATCATAAACTGCTCACTGGTGTAGCAGTGATTGAAGCTTATTTCTTTAATGCAGAAGTTACCATTAAGTTTTCACTTGTTCGATTGCCGGCAAGGATAATTCAACTAATAATACCCAGCGAGCCACCTCTAAGGAAGTTTGGCAGGGGGTGATCAATCACCACACGATCCAAAAAACGTTACACATACTAATAAATTATTCTATCGCATTTATGCAAAGGCAATACTTGCCAACAACTAATTAAGACAATCTGCCATTTTATCTATAGCTTATATTAAGATTACGCCTCAACTATGCGGTACTAAATTATATCCATCAATAACACTCACACAATGGTGGAAATGCGAGGGTAGTGGTCAACCCAGACTAAAGCAAGCCACAGGAATTGAATGCCACACATTCTGAATAGGAGGTCCAGTTTCTTTCCTGAAGATACTCGCAATTCAATTTTCAGGAAAAATAAACTTTTTATCTATTGATTCATAGTTAGGCAGGAATTATTTTACATAGTTACCCACTCTCTAATAGTTGACTTATCCATGCTGGCAATAGAACAGGTGCAAACCTAATGGTTTTCTATGCAAATTTAGCGCCTTATTAAATAAATAAGCACTATTAACTGACCCACGAGAGAACAGTTTATGATAGGTAAGTCTTATTTTACCGTCAATTTTTCTTTTTTTTTGAACCCTCATCATATCGAACCCTTTGGAAACGGTTGGCTGTCTGCCAGTTGCCCGACTGTCCAAAATAGGGGTCCATCTCTGTTCCGGGAGTCCAAGGATGAATAATCTCGGAATACCCATTAAACTTACTCTTTTTTGGCCCAAAACCGCCGAATGAGGGCGTTTTTGCGAAAAAAATACCAGAGATAGATAAACTATGAGTCAAAGTAATATCACATCTGGAAACCAATTATTGGGAGAAAGGAAAATTTTTGCTGCATGCCAATTAAGGACTTATTCAAGCTCTGTGGTGGAGCAGTGACCAAGAAGAACTCCGAAATGCACACAGCTAAAAAAAAACTTGAGGAATTGATTGAAATGACTACGGAACTGAATAACATACGGACCAATAATTCCTGGATTTTTTCTACACCCTTTTTCATAATATATACCAAACACTACATTGTACCATAACTAGCAATGCTAAAACTAGACGAATATCTTGCACTGTACTGGGGAAAGAGTGGTGCTTTATGGACATGCCTCAGAGGGTCGAAGCGTGTCTTACCCCGGCATACCAAGTTTACATCCCAACAATGGCTTCGAGAAGGGATGGGGGACTATCATACCGAGAGCGTTATTTTCATTGTCATTTCATATAATTGACAAAAAACATGCATAATTTCAGAACAATGAGCCCATAAGAAAAATGTAGTTGAAGCGACGCGTCGCGACGTCAGTTTCCATCATACCGGGGTTAAGTTAATAGTCAGGACTATCAAAACTTGATGACACGTGTGAACTGCCTTCTATATCAGTTCACCAGTCAAACGAAAGGGTATCTCCGTGAACCCTGGGAATAAAAAGTTAAACTGCAATAATATTCTGCGATAAATATTTGCACTAAAGAAGTTCCACAATATGCTAAATGATAACATAATTCGTAATCAAATGAATGATATCACACTCACTGACGAAATACGCAGCTAAACTACATTATTGCTTCACACATTCAATGCATTCAAGCTTATATATCACACGATACCGAAGTTGCTGGTGACGTCAATCACATTGACTGACCGTAGTGTCGCCACCTAATCAGTACATGATATAACTTAACAAGAGAAAAATACCCCCATATCAAGTTCAATAAAAGAAGACAGGCACATACATGAATTTGGCGTTAGTATTTATCTCCAGTTCCCAAGGAAAAAATAATTAGCATTTTCTACTTCCAAAAATTACAATTTATTAAATTTTTTATGAGAACGCATGGCTACTTCTTAACCGTTCGTTTTCTATGTTTTTTCGTGATACATTACTCGTTTAAAAATTATTTTTAAATGTCATTGCCATTAAGTAGCAATATTTTATAATTTTCCCGTAACTAGAATTTAAAACTGTAACATCAAAGAAATTAGTTAGGCAAAATTACATTCCATGTAACCTGTCCTATGTAACTCTTTCGGGGCCGTCCCTTACCCATATTCCTTTCAACTGTCCTGCTGCGATTGTTTTCTTCAGGCCATGATGTCTCATAATGTGGCCGAATAAGCTACTCATTCTTCTTCCTATAGTTATTAGAAGACTTCTCTTTTTCCCTCTCTCTGTAATTCTTCATCGAAGAGTTATGAGAAAAATAATGAAAGTGCAAACTCATAAATATAAAGGTAACCCGTGACTACAAATCAGGTACCCCTTTTGGAGCTGAAAAACGAGGTTGGCTAGCAGCAAAACAATGACGTTTGATACCCTAATAGGAATTTTCAATTTAATCCACGAATTTATCTCCCCTCGCCCACCATGTCTAGTACACAGCTCTTCCTTGTCGTCCTCTTCGCCATCTCCACTAACCTACAGACTCATATCTCGAACGCCTTCAAGTCTGTCCTCGAATACGTGAAATTCACTCGCCAGTGGATAAGTCCGGGGCGACCTCTACCCTAACCAGTCCCAGCGAACCTTTAAGTTGTAGGATTATGTGAAATTAAATAATAAAATATAAAAGAAAACAAATATCTTCAACCTACGAGGACTACTGAAGTATTACATATGGGAATTCTATTTTAATCCAGCCCAAGGTTAAAAACTATTGAATAATTATATTAGGTAACTGTATTTTCCGGTGAGCTAGCGCATTATAAAGATACGACCAATGTTACGAAGAGGATGGACTAGCAACTATGTGAAATTAAATCAAGAAAATCAATTATTTTAAGCCTTATATGTAGATCGATCACATGAAAGAGTGGTCCTTTTGATTAGGACCAGGGTCCATCTTGTTTTTATTTCTGAGGCGTTAGGGATGAAAAGCTCTTTAGCATCAACGACTCAGGTACGTTGTGAAGATTTCAGTGGGGGATGCTGGGTGAAGCAGGGGCTGGGAATGGATTAAGGAGGGGCATTTGCAAATCCCAGGAAAAAACCGAGGGAGAACAGGTAAACAGGGTAAGCAGGAGGGGTGTCTTCAAGGAAGTGCAAACGATTTCTAAGGTACGGTTTAAAGTAGCGGAAATGACAATGGCGGGGTCGTGATGCGCATCGAGCATTGGCCAAAAATATAACTGATAACTTCAGGCTTTACTCTGTGAAACCTCTCCATATTGGAAAAAAAGAATAAAACTTTGGCACCTGAAGATGTAATTACGTTACGAAATTTACCTTTACGTTACGAATTTCAGTCGTACCTTTTTAAATATATAAGTGAAACTTACGAAGTTTTTCTTTTATTTCTAACAGGCCAAAAACTTAGGATAAAAATCATTTCCATTACGAATTTCAATGCCACACTTCAAGCTACGACTCCACCTCCGACCTTAATTTCCTAGGACCCCTTCATCAGTACCCAAGGTCTACCTTCTAGGCTACCTACCTTCCCAGGAATTTTAGTTATTGGAGATTTTTCCTCATTTTTCCCACTGGAGAAATTCCTCATATACAAGTAAAATTAACCTTCATGGTTTTTACTGATTTACTGCGAGGTTAAAAAAAGGTGTGATAACATCCAATTACTATTGTCTATTAGCCCGGTCAAAATAGACATTGACCCTTGCATAAATTGCCAACAAGCTGAATATTTGCATAAACCTCAAGGATACCACTCTAATGAAATCCTGAAAAGTCCCTATCGATCCCGTGTGAACAAAAAATTTTATTCAAGGTCAAAGGTCACAAAAATGAGTTTTTTTGCATTTTTTGGCCAAATGGTTAGTTTTATGATAAAAATTGCTCAGACCAAAATTGTAGGTCAAAAATTTATCTACAAAATTGTGATTTCACTTTTTTCTCTAAGAATTACTGTTTCTGAGAAAAAGCCATTCGAATGTATGCGAGTTACGCGTCCAATAATGTTCGGAGAGCGCAACAATATAGTCATGCATAATACGAAGAATACAGCTGTTGCCTACATTCGAATGGCTTTTTCTCAGAAACGGTAAATCTTAGAGAAAAAATTGAAGTTACAATTTTGTAGATAATTTTCTGACCTACAATTTTGGTATGTGCATTTTTTATCATAAAACTAACAGTTTGGCCTAAAAATGCAAAAAACTCATTTTTGTGACCTTTGACCTTGAATAAAATTTTTTGCACACACGGGATCAATGGGGACTTTTCAGGATTTCATTAGAGTGGTATCCTTGATATTCATGCATATTTTCAGCTTGTTGGCAATTTATGCAAGGGTACCCCTATTTTTTGGGCTAATTAGACCGGGCTATATTGTCTTGAAACCGCTTTATGAAATCCATGTTTTAATAATTTCTATAAAATACATAGCTTCTCCTATTCAGGGCTGCTACTGATAATGACTGCTCTGGAAAATGCCGTGCAGGAGCTATGCACCTGCCGATGCTACGAACAATGTAAATTTTATAAACCTAATGCTACCGAATTGGGAGGAAGGAAATCTTATAGCTTTACCCAAATTTAATGATTGAAAAAATATTAGATTTGGGAAGCCGCCTTATCTACATATTGTACGGCAAAAAAATATATGTCTTCATATCACACTCAATAAAAGATGATCTACGGCAATGACAGTTACATTTCGCTGTAGATATAACACACAATTTTTGCATTTTCTCTGCCAAAACCGATATAATAGAATATCTCGTCTTTTACTTCGAATGTTTAGGAGATGGATGTGACAATTAACATTTGCCGATAATAATACTATGGGCAAATAAACCAACTCATTGATTCAAAACAACATTCTACTGAAGTAATCACCATGACAATTTCTAGAGTTATCATTTGTCCCTAATCACAGAAAGAATGACTCGCCAAATTACTTTGCTATTTGTGACTCAGAAAATACGTAAAAGAGGGTTTACTAATCCCTTCAACTTCAATTTATTTTCTGAATAACAAGCTGCTATCCTCCATATATCTCTTCTGTGGTTATTTTAAATGGAATTGTTGGTAATGACATGATATTTTGTAGTTTTTAATCAATGTAGAACAGTAAAAACAGTTATTATTAAACATCGAGTGCACAGCTATCGCTACTAGTATAAAATCATTTTGCTTCTTATGGCATCATATTCTATGAAATTCGAGTTCTTTATGCACATTATGAATGGCTTAGGATTGTTAAACTTTCAAAATGTACATAAATATATGGTTCCACAAAATAGTGCTGAAATTAAGAAAATCTGATTTACTCGAGCTACTGTAGCCATTGCGTGGTTTGGCATTGGAAGTTCATAAAGAGCTAGATTCGTCATTTAAGCGCAAGGGGTTAAGGAAAAATGGCTCGCAAAAGAAATAATAATCTTTGTGATACGTTGAATCAAGGAGTTCCACGACCACGGTTCCTATTGATCTACGACGGAATCATTGCCGAGAGAGGGCTATTATGGAAAGAAGCAGGGTAGAAGTTTCAAGGAGAGAAGGCTGGCAGTAAAGGCGGTGAACGTAAGAAGGGCAGATTGAATCTGTCCGGAGGGTGGAGTCGTAAGATAAGGGGATGGAGGAGATTTAAAAAATGTATAAAAATTTGAAAACCTTGGGAAACACCGAGGGGCTACTAGGGATTTGAGATGAAGGGAGATGCTGAGGGCATGCGCTTAAGGGAAATCCCTTTTATTAAAACGGGATCAGCCGAGGATTCCATAATGCACGGATGATGAACCAAATGGATTTACCCATCGAACCTATCTTAAAAGCGTCCGTAAATTTGATCGAACGAGCTCAGTTTTCTTATCATCAATAGACACTATAAATATCTCTTTCGAAAATGCTTTTCAACTATTTGAACTTCCATGTATGCTGTAGCGTCTCCTTCAACTAATTTTTAACTGGTTCATACATTTGTAATCCCAATTTTTATTCATAATTGACTAATTTTCTCCCCATTTTTCATAAAATTTGCCTACTAACTCGATGCACTCGGTGGTTTTTAGCAATATCCTCAGCTTACGAGAATTACTTTCGAGCCATATATAGCACAATTACCTAAATCCAACCCTAGGTTATACACTATTGAGTAATTAGATTAGGCAATTGCATATTCCGGTATACTATCTCGATATTAAGATTTTACCGATGCTACAAAGAGGATGGACAAAACAAAATCAATTCAATTTGTATTTTCTTTCCAAATATTGCAACCGGACTTTTAAAAATATGATTATTTGTAATAATATATTAGATACAACACTGATTACATTAAAAAAACGGTCTACGGTGTCATGTATACAAAAACACTTAATATAAAGAGAAAATGAAAAATATAAAGAGAAAAAGAAAAGAAAGATGGCTCCCTGCGTGTAGATTAGAATAATTACGTACAATTCTTATGGTTCATGGGACACGTGGGCAGAGAATAAATGCCGTACATTGGTCCCAGCTGGAACGAGAAGGCTCTAATGGAACATAAATGGTAGATTCGAAGCTATAGAGAGGTGCGGGCAAGGAAACAAGAGTTGAAAATTTATCTCGCGATCCATCTTCACAACAAGTATTGCTCTCCCCCTTACTACCACCATTACATAATAAACAAACGAGATCGACAAGGCGATAAGTAACTCAAACGAACAACATCAGTAATTTTTTCTCCGCGAGATGCCGGCACGTGCTAGCGTATTGAAATGGAAAAAACGTACCCCTACCACGAGGCGCAATTGGTACTGATAGTATTGCCTCGTTCAGATTACGATTGTTCCAGCAATTGTAGGAACTATCGCGTATTCACACTACAACAATGAAACCTGTGCTGCCCTCCAGTGCTGAAATCTAAAGTGACCTACAAATTGACGGTTACCAAAGCTATTGAGGTATGATGGTTTACTATATTACTATGTTCAACCTGTATTTAACGTATAATAGGGTAGTTTCCTTCATCAAAGAAAACGAAATGCATTGATTGCGACTCCTTACCCACCATTAGTGTATTCATAATATATAAATTATTTGGTTTTAGAAATCCCAGTTTAGACGAATGGCAATGGTCAATTTTAACCTCATATGAAAAAGGCCACATTGGCGCCCATGCGATTCCACTCCACGTGACGTCATAGGGACCTAGTTTCTATACGAGCAGATAGGAATTTTACATCGTCTGAGGTTACCCATGCATGCATGAGGCACAGAGCTCAGGGAAATATCTCATAATAATCACACATAAAAAATACCAAAGTTCGGAAAGTTTCCTTCGTTTGATAGGGTAATAATAATCCTTAATCAAGCCAAGCGCTACCTGCTAGCAGGGTACTCAGCTACCTGCTAGCAGCCTGTGTCGTATCAGCGCTCAAGCCTCGCCCCAAGGTCACCTCACACGCCGACAGCTGGAACCAGAAATACGTCACACGGGGTTTTCCCAGCATTCATACTTAGCCGTCGCGTTTTCGCGCGCATGAAATTTTTCACTTTTCATTTAATCGCGAAAAATAGATATCGTCATTCGAAAATCTAAGAGCGTGAAATGCGCACTCCAGGAGTAATAATCTTTCGATTTAGGAAATAGAAAGATAATAGGAAACCTCCCTATTCTTCTCCCGCTCATGCACTTCCTTGCTGGGACGACTCCATGAAAAAATGTAGCGATGGGATCTTCACGAACTTTTCGTTTTCCCCTTTTCGCTTTCTCTTCCGGTTTTACAGCGCTTAACCATAGTAAAGTGGCAACTTTCGGAACCACATGTACCATTGTCAGGATATGCGTTCACATCACTAGTTCTGCCAACTATTGATAGGAAGATCGCTGGAACAATCGTAATCTGACCCAGGCATATGATAGGTCTATGTTCTATCCCGTAAGCCACCTCAATAGACGTGTGGCGCGAGATGCTAGGACAGTAAGCGTTAACTTGCACGAGAAAACAAAAAAAACAATAGGCTCGCGTTTTGAGAAATATGAATTTGACCTTGTATATATTTTTGGACTTTATTGAGTTATCACTTAATACAAAGCTGAAAAGGATGAAAAACATCCAGAAAGGTAACGTAAAGCTTACGGTGTCATTTGGTGAGTTTGGGATGCTTTTGATAATTTTCAATCGTCTAAATAAATATTTTAGTGGACCTGGACCTGAACTCAAAATATTTCAGTTTTCGGGGAGCAACCATTCAACACAAAATCAATAGGCGATGAACATTTCCTGGGAAATCCCCAAGTCACTTGCTGTATATGCATTACTTTGAAGACTTATTTACTATTTCCAACTCTCCATAATGAAGTAAGCATCAGTGAGGCATCAAAGGTTTTCAATCTTAATCGAAGCTTCTGACTACTGCGCAGCCACGAGGAGCCTTCCGTTATAGTCCGGTCAAAATATAGTTTTCCCTGAATAGTTTTGGGCAGCCTGAAATCCTTTAACTGTAATTAATTTTAAAGGCACTAATTCCGAACCTCAGGTTTGTAAACACTAAATTCTGTGGTCATTATTTACTCTTTCAAGCAAGAAAGAGTAAATTATATTTTATTTTTAAAATTTATTTGTTTATTAGTAAAATGTGGGTATTTATCAACAAATTTATCAATTAAAAATTAAAGATATGATTAACTACAGATTTTAAACGTTCATATTTTTCCTTCCTGGAACCCTTCTAGCTCCATTGACTTTGAAACTGGCTGTTTTTGTCTGTCTACGTCAAACTTAACCGTTTCCGCGAGTAACTACGAAAATCTACGGTGGTATATACACCAAGAATGGCAGTCGACGCGAAAAAAATCATTTGGCTTAGCTGGGATTTCTATATACTTTAGAATATTTTTTACGATAATTTGACTGTACTATTTCCACGGTTCACCTACTTGGGCATAGGATGCGCGAGCAAAGAGAATTGTGATGAAACATTTTCACGCGACCCATCCTCACAACAACCGTTGTCCCATTCCCACACCCCCCTCATAAACAAGTGAGATGGACGAGGCGATAACCGCTCACAAGGATTACGCAAGCACCATTTTCCCATGAGGAGAGGGCTCCTTCGGAGGTCGACACGTGGAAGTGAATTAGTTGGGACGATTACGATTGGGCAGGGTGGAGATGAGGGCGAAAGGACGGGGCGGGAAGAATAAAAACTAGCGAAGATCTTTACAAACATTTACGGGAGAAATAATTCTCTTGTACCGGGAATCGAACCACGGACCTGTGGCTTTCCAGACCACTGCGTACACCATTACGATATCCACGTTCTTTAATCTCCATTGCAAATGTACCATTAACTGAGTTGTTGTAACATAAGTTGATCTCTTTTCAATTCCACACACTTTAATTGGCACACCTCGATCGGTTTCAACTCTCCCGTGTAATTTTATAAAGTATTTCCTCTAGAAAATGAGACGTAAAATGTCATCGGAGCCAAATAGATCTAAGCGGTGGGCCCTAAAATTTGCGTTAAATGAACACATTGTCAGGGGCGGATTCAGGATTTTTTTCTTGGGGGGGCAAAAGGGTTTGATAGGTCTCCTCGTATTTGAGATTAAAAACAAAATACAACTATTACTGCATAAAATATTCTATTTATTTTGATATGAAAGTTATTAATATTAAATTTAAAAATGATTGAGGCTCCGTAATGCACAAAATAAAACGAAAGTAATCATAACCGTATTAAAAATCTTGTCTATTTTTTTAAGCGTCTGGGGGGGCACGTGCCCCCCCATAAATCCGCCTATGCACATTGTCACGCTCTTTTAATGTCAGCTGGCTTCTTGATGGAGAAGACAGATTGGGCACAGCAGGGTACTGAGGAGAGATTAAATAGATAAGGAGGGAGGCTGCAGCGTTTTATAGAATGCATCGCTCCAATCCAAAGCGGCGGTATGATACCACACAAGAAATCCGGAGACGTGGCTTTTATCATTCGGGTGTGGGGAATATTGAAAAAAAAAAGACAAAGGAGGATTGTATTGCAGTCATTAAATATCTTTCGAAATCACGAAATCGTCCTTGAAATCCGATGGACGATTCATTCACATTTTCCTCCGATAAAAATATGAACAAAGCATCACGCCACTGAAGTGCATACGTGGTCGCCTTTCTGATTGGCGTGAACATATGCATTCGGCATGATTTACAAAGCGTACCGAAACAGGACTGATTTAGGTAGTTTCTAGAAACATGAAACATTTACACTTCAACTGAGTCTGAAATTACTGTATGCTGATCATGAAAATCCACCTTCTGCATTATCAAATCCATTTAAATGTATGTTCATATAGACTTGTTCTACACTGAGTATTTGCAAGTTAAAAGTGCAGGTTCCTCCCAGCATATTTCTCACAACGGTTTTCATTATTACCTTAACTTCATCCGTATCAGACCCTGTGATGTAGTTAGTTAAATGGAAGTTTAGAAGAGGAATTTTGTACAAAATATTTTTGAAACTATTATCTCCCTGAAGATGATGTAGCAACATTGAAACTTAGGTCGGGAGTGAAAGTTTATTATTGTGAAAAATTACAAGTGCCTTTTTCGGTATGGAACAATTTCAATTAGTTCTTCTGATTGTATAGAGCAGGGGTGTCAAACACGCGGCCCGCGGCACCATGACTTCTTCAATCGCATCGACACTTCCTTTGCTCCTTTAAGATTTACAGCTCTTGCAGTTGGAAGATCAAAACTCACTGGCAATTCATCCATATTACCCACATGCATTTCTTCATGCACTTGTACAGGCAAAGAGGTGTCAAGTAACTGGGAGTATTAGTATCAGGGATTAAAGTAAATAAACTCTTTCCTGTCTTTCAGTTGCCTTTTTAAATAATAATTATTATAATATGGTTGCGGTAGTATTTTATATAATTCTCCTGTAACTGGTCCTGAAATACAAATGCGGCCCTAGCGCTGTATGAGTTGGCTAATGTGGCCCGCCGAGGTGAATAAGTTTGACACCCCTGGTATAGAGAATAAAAAAACCTAAATTCATTGCATTTGCGGTGGAAACGCATAAATGAGGGAATGGAAGACCTTACGGGCGTTGTTCCCTTTCGCATCGTTGTTTTCTCCCGCGTTCTCCTTCCTTTTGTGTTTTTTTTTCCTCCAGAGGAGAGCGCCGCGGCTCCTCCCTGCAGCACAGCGGTGGCAGAAGGGTGTGTCTTGTCTGCTGCTGCTCGCCGTCAAAAGAATACTCGAGGGTGTGAGCGAAGACTGAAGGGATAGAAAGAGGGGGGGGTTTGAAAGAAGAGGAGGAGGTTGCTGTGACTGAGGAGAGGAAGAGGGAGTTGAAGAGGCACTAAATGCAAAGGCAAAGAAACGCCAAGGAAGGGGGGGGGGAGGGTGGGAGGAAGGTGGAAGGGGAAGACACTTCAGGGAGTTGGGGAAGCAAGAGTGTAAACGAACCTCACGAAAGGGTATGCTAGGTAGAGATTCGCATCCTGATAGGTAACTGAGAAAAACGTTACCAAAATATGAATCTAACTACATTATGTTGTGTCCCAATTCTCCAGTTATTTTTATTTCGAATAAAAGTTTTTATTGAAATTTAATTTTTAAATTTAAATTGCACTCCTAAATAATAAAAGTGAAGCAAATAAGCTAATTAAAATTTCAAATCTAAACGTTCTAAACTAACTCCCTCCTACCATCGACCCTTTTTACTTATTCTGCAGCAATTCACCACACAAGCTTTGTTCCATCTGTCAGCAAATTGAACGTTTTCCTCTCTTCTGTGGTTTATTCTCTGTTAGTTATTACATTCATCATCTCTGGTCAACAATCATGACATCGTTCAAGGTGAAGCAAAAAACCCAGTACTAATGCACAAGCTTTTTATTATTAGCTGTCAACTAGTTTCGACATTTATACCGTCATTATCAAGACTTGAGGTATAAACGTCGAAACTAGTTGACAGCGAATAATAAAAGTTTGTGGAATAGTACTGGGTTTTGTTTCACCATGAATATTTCATCGTTTCACCAAGTAACGCCCAAATCAGTTGATATTAATGGTTTTAATAATGAGATTGGTTTGAAGCAGCTCTCCGCTCAATGCTCCTACCAGCTAATGTTTTCACACCTACGCATTTCTTCTCTTTACCTGTTCCACATATTTCATTCAAGGTATCCCTTTTCCGTTCTTGCCATCTCTACGTTCTTATGCTGGTGAATCCGTGAAAAAAGAGTTTACAAGTTCACAACATCTTAGCTTCAAATATCTCAGCCTTTAATCGAGAAAAGCTCAAATCTCTGCGAAATTAGCAAGTAGCCACAAGGATAATGATGCAATTCGAATCCGGACTTATTAAAGTTAAAGGCTGGTTCACACGTCAAATTTGATCGCTGAATGAGTAAACGATTAATATTGACTCGTGCGCTCGGATACAAGGCCGCGAAGCAATGTTCTCTTCGGAGAATTTACCTGTTCCATATATTTACATGTTTATTAAGTATATTACATTTATCTTTAACATGTACTTCTACGTAACCTTCGGAAAGATTCTTTACCTGTTCCATATATTTCATTCAAGGTCTTTACCTGTTCCTCTAAAGTCGTCAATATACTGGTAAATTGACGAGTTTAGAGGGACTAGAACTTAAAGAGAACGAGATAACTAGGTTCAACGAAAGGCTTCCACAATCTGTTTTAAGTTCGTTGTATAGTGTGGTATATTTGACCGATGAAATCTTACAGGCAGCGATAAGGCTCACCATAATAGACTCCAGCTAGGCAAAGTTAAGTTATTGTGATAGAAACTTCAATTCCGAGTTTTCAAATCTGTACGACAGTCGGCTCGCACGCTGGATACACACCAGGCAATGGGCACGACTTCGCTTTGTGAAAAACAAGGTGAGGAAGAGAGAAAAAAAGACTGGAGGAAGGATAGAGGTAAAGTCAGCCTCCTCCAAGAGGCACGGAAGGGATTGACAAACAAGACCAGAAGGCCAACATACACACAACGGCAGATTCAAGAGCGGCAGTAGTGGTATAGTACTCAAATCGTCCACAACTCGGCGGCGCCACTGAGAGAGAGAGAGAGAGACCACTATGTAGGGAAGGTCCGAAGAGGGTCCATGGCCCTCTGAGGGCGGGTTTGTCTTAACAGAGGGACGCGCCTTCGTGGGTGGGACTGCGGAGTGCGCGAGTTTGAAGAGTGTACACAAAGACACACATCTTCTATAGTCGGAAGGTTTTTCAGACGCGGCAAAAAGAGTAGCCGTCTCGTCGGTCCGCGTAGGAAATGCATACCCGCCTTGCTTTGCCGCCGACTCTCTACCTGCCTTCGGCAATCTCCTCTTTACGCACCTTCATTTCGTTGGTTTGGTTAGGTGAAGGCAGAGCTCAACTCGGACTAGGTCACAGGCGTGTGAATTTCACACATTCAGGGTAGAGATTCCATGCTCATTTAGCGCATGTATTTGCACTATTTTTATTGAATGGAATACTAAATATGAATTATAAGATAAATATTTTGAAAATAAACTATCACCTTAGGGCATAAAGTACATCATACGCCTGAGTCATTGCGAACAGTATTTCAGCAAAGCGTTGATAGGAATGGAGTACCAAACACGGTGGGAAGCTGCTTCCGTATCTTTGTACATACGTTATTTATTTATTTATTTATTCATCTCAATTACTCACGAAAACCGCACAATGAGGCCTTTACATCGGTAGTTCAATAAATAAACAACAGACGATTTCACACACACCGATTTCTTGGAGGGGGAAACCTATCCAGGCGGGACTCGAACCCGCGACCTTCGGTATGGTAAGCGAGGACTTATTTCCGCCGCCACCAAGGCCGAAAAATCTATTTCTATCATTTGTTCACAAATGTGCGTTGATTTTACAAGTTTTTTTGTTGGTTTCTATAAGCGCTCAAACTAGAGTATCTATACTTTTGGTACAGACAGTAGTGATGATGATGACGTTCGCTGGACTCCTTTAGTTTGGAATTCCTAGATTGAATCCCAAATGTGTACACTCACCTCACGTAATCCCTTTTGCAGTACGTCTTCCCGTCTCGAACGAAGCAGGTGCAGTTCTCGTCGAGGAACTGGTGGCACTCTGCGCATTTAAGGCAGGCCGCGTGCCACTCGAGGTCCGGCGCCACCCGGAGGATGTACTGGTCGTGGATCTGCGCCCCGCAACCAACGCATAGACTGAGCCGCCGCTTCTCTGCAAAGAATAAAAAAATACAGGTTTAATCACGAGACTAATCGATAGAAAAAGAACTGAAACATACCTTCCCGCAGGGTCCCGCATTTACTATCCATGAGAATAGTAAATCTTATGCCACGGCGTATAAATTGGGCACTCATTTTACGATATTAATTGGTTCCGGATGACTGATCGTATGTTGAAACGACATCATTTCCGGACGAAGAATTAGTTGCAAAGTATAAAAAATTTTCTACAGAACTAAAAAATAATTGAAAAATACATTCCTGCAGGGTCCCGTCTCTACTTTCTTCGAGAATTGTAAATCTTGTGCAAAGGCGTATAAAGTGGACACTCGCCTTACGATATTAATTGTTTTGGATGACCGATTATTCGTTTGGGGGAGAAATCCCCCATCCACAGCTCAGAGAAATTTTTCAGTTTTATCCATTTTACTTAATTGGATCAGTATTACTTATAGAATAGTGTTAGGATTAATCAAATATCCCTAAGAAAGCCGTAAAACTCGCCATTTTGAACCATTATTCTTAAAAATTTTCTGGAAGAGGGCCCCCGCAATACCTGCTTACCCTGGCGGGTGTGCCAGACCCCCATACCCCTAAGTATTAGTTGCGCCTAAAACCCCCCTAGCCTAAATTCTTAGCTGCGCCCCTGGCACGATGACATATCGGTATTTAAGTTCTAACAACACGTATCTCAAATACGGCCGGTTTTTATTCAGGTACCTTAAACAAAGTGTAATATCATTAATAAACAAAATAAAAGCAAAAAAACAACTCTTTGTTTGTAAATTAATGCCTCTTTTTCAGTTTTATGAACTTTTGGTATTTAATTTCAGTGTGAAAGTAAAAAAAATTAATAGTTTTTTTGCTCTCCTGAAAAGTTGCTATTTTTCAGATACGTGTTGTTAGAGCTTAACCATAGATATAGTGACGCGGACAATGTTGTCTGGACGTTGTTGGAATATCGATGGCTGCTTGGGAATACATTCGACTCCACACCTAATCCTATGTGCCACTAGCAAATGATAATAACGTACGCAAAAAAGACAAAAGTCACACTTAGGGTAATGATTTTTAATGTTTTTTCCCCCCGCGCCCAAAATCTCGCATATTTGCTTCCATTTAAAGCAGCAGTGTTAAGTGGAGAAGATTTCCACAGAGAATGCCTGATTAACACCTTTCCTCGTCGGTTGTGAGCTTGCATGAATATATGCTATCGAAACCTCGACTCCACCGGTTTTAATGACTGCGAATGAGCAAATTTGAAAGACTAAACGACAGAAGCCAAAACATTTGTTGAAAGAAATGCCGTTTCGGACAAGTATCTTATACGGACTTAACTAGGAAAATGGCAGAAAAAATAATAAAAAAAAACAATATACCATATTGACGGGTACCACCTGAATGACACAAGGGTTTTTCATCAAATTAACACAGAATCTACGTGGTGTAGCCTAATTAATGTAAAATAACACATACTAACACACAATAGGGGGACACTATATTCATGAATTAGGGAATTGCAATGACACTGCTATTATACAAGAAATATCATAAGCTGTGGGGTAATGTTATACTTAATACCGATTGTGGAAGATTAAAGTTCACATTCATCTAGCATTCTATTCTATTGCTTGATCGATAAATTCATATTTTCACCTCAAAGCCCATCTAAAACTTATAATTTAGCAGCTTGGGTGAAATAAGTTGGTGAAATACTCGCCATGGCTTAATTCTTCGAAAAAAACTTAAAATCAATTTGGAACAGAATACAATGCGAAAAATATCTCAGGCGGCATCATGATTCCTGCTTCAGATATTGACAAGATCTAACGAGCGATTCCGTAATTCTAAGAACTCAAAAGGAAATCAAGATACATTTTTTTAAACAGGAAAATCTATCAATGGAATTATCTCTAAAGGGCCCCATCAGATTTGGAAAAAAATAATCAATGATACAACGTTTAAAAGATTTTCTGGATGAAATAGGTTAAAACGAATGTAACACGATGGAAACGATCGCGATTGAATCTTCAAGATAGATGAATTTAGGATAAAGTGAGCGGTGGACACCACAGAGAATTTTTTTGGATTATCAAGTATGCCTCGATGATCAGCAATGCCGTAGAATAGAGGAATATATCTACCCAAAGTTACCCTGACCCATAGCTATATTTTAGAGCTTAAGTAGATATTAGCTCGGCTTATTTTTCGCAATCGTCGTCAATTTTAACCAAATTTATTTTACTTTATCCTTAAACAACATTTCAAAATTTAAAGCAGCAAAATGTCTTTAATGTAAAGATATACTTGGTGCACGAGGTAGTACACAAGGAAATCTTGAGACACACTAAAACTGTAGGTGTATATAAAATATGAAGATTCAAGCGCGATGAAGAGGATTTTTTCAATATTGAAATAGATACTTGAAATTGCCACGATTATAAATTTAATACGAGCTAGGTTTCAATGGTACTACATTGTATTCAAGGTACAAATTAATATAAACATTAAAATCGTGGAAAATTGCCAGTATTTATGTCAGTAAGTAGGTATATAGATGGAAAATAGGATTTTCATTTATATAAACAAACGTTAAAATAAAACGTACGCGTTTGATACTCGCAGCCAATGGCGAGCGGCGACCACATATCCATGATGTGAGGATAGACTCCTGCTTCCTGGGCGGGGAAACCGATGTTCCCGAAGCCACAGAAAACCTCTGAGCCACTCATTGCCGAAGACCACATCGCGCCGGAGGAACACCGAATAAAAAACTGTGCGGAGCAGTCCAGAGAAGCTGTTTTATGAAAGAAGTGGTCTGACGCGATGGCCATGGGTGGATTATCTCAATCTGGGTGCAAGGATAAGATGCAACGGGGCGGTCAGAGGTACCTCAAAAGACATCGGAGACCGCCTTTGTGGAGATTACTACGGATGGCATCACTGTCGGGGAATCTGCATTCATATCTGTCGGAATCGATTGATATTTTCCTTTAACACACACTCCACAGTCTTGAGGAGATATAAAAAAGGTTCTTCCTCACAATCGATATCGCTTCGGACGCTTATTTCGTTTGTGATTGGTAAGATAGAAGAGTTGTATCGGATTTCCGAACGATTGGTACAGCGCAGGGTGAAATAAAAGATATGAAATATATATATGTATATATATCAATGAGTTCTTCGTGAGAGAGAAAAGGAAAAGTTATTTGTGCAAACAAAATGAGGGGCAATCGACCGACAAAAGGAGTCGGCACCTTTTGTTTCACTTGCGTCATAAACAATCTAATCAGCCGATAATCCTGTGCCCACTTGAAGACGCAATCAGTGTCAAGAATACTACTCGACTATCTCATCCCAGGTGGGAAGATAACGCTAGATATGGTCGAAAAACCAGTTCAAACCAAACAAATGAACGCGGCTTAACTTATTCGTAATCTTAAGAAAATAGATTGGTGGACATCCAATCAAAAAAAAAGTATTTGGTGACAGCGCAGCTCTTCAGGGAAATTTACGGACAGAATTTAAGGGGACTTAGGATAAACAATTTCATCTGTTTAACATAAAACTTATCTCTAATATTACATCACGCATTTTGCCATTTCAAATACTCGAAACTTATTTACCCAGCGAGAAACGAATGGATCAGAGGTACCTAGTAAAAATTGACGAAAGCGAAAAAAATCACCATATATAATAACAATCATCAGAGTAATATTTGATAAAATAACTCATAAATGATTTTAAATTACTCCGCTACTCATATTAAGTCAAGTAATTGAGAGATATTACGAATTATCGAGAAAAATGCGGTCAAAACGACTAAACTTCTTTTTATAAAATTTTTGTTCACTGGAAAATAATTAAAACGCTGTTATTGAGAAAATTAATTTAAAATAAATACAAATACCGAAATAAGCATTTATATTATTCAATATCATAACTGTACAAAGATCCAACCCATCTCATAATGTAACCTATTGAATTTAAAACGCAAAAATCGGAACTTTGCCTAATATAAACTGCGCATAAATATTTAGGTGCGCGATATGTCAAAAGGAAAATGAAGGATTTATAAATATTAGGAATTAAGCTAAGAAAATGGTAGAAAAACTGAATTGAATGGAATAAATTACAGCGAATTAAGGACAGAGAAGGTAGCAAGTACCATAGCTGGCAAAAGCTGGCGACACCACTCAAGAGGCGTAGTTGAATGGGACTTCCTTCGTCAAACGCAGCACTATCCACGCATGCATGACGAGAATTATCGCCGGGATGAATGGGATACAACAGGAAACGCTATCGAATAAATAAACAAGTGCCTGCGAAAACAAAAGACTCGCAATGGGCGTAATTCCCTCGGCGCATTTCGGAGCACACCTCGGCAGTAATTAGCGGCGGGAAACGAATAAGCGTAGGATGAGACGAGACGAAAAACAAAGAGAACGTTCAATAAGCGAAGAAGACGCGTGGAATACTGCGGAAACGTTGGCAATTGTACCTTTGCCACCACTGTCTTATCTCAATGCGCGTTTTCACACGGATATTAAGTGGGTACAAAGTTTTATTTTTTTATTTTATTTTATTCTCCAACCACCGGATACAGCTCTTATTGGCCATTTTACACCGAGGTGTTCAACAAATGTAGCAAGTAAAGGTACACAAACAACCATGCCCTGGGCCGGGGAAACCTACCCAGGCGGGACTCGAACCCGCGACCTCTTGTTTGGCAGGCGAGAACGTTACCCCGCCGCCACCGAGGCCGGCAATCGTTGAATCAGATATTACTTAATATTCAATGAGTATCGTCTACCATTTGGCTATAAATATACACCTAAAATATATGTGTTCCATGTTAAAGTTGTTTCGATTTTCCCACCGGGTGAGGATCACCCCTTGCCAAACACCCTAGAGGTGGCTCGCATAGTATCATGTAGATGAATATGAATATAGATTATTTACTGAGTGCTTAATAAGCTATACTTTTTGTGTGCGTTAGGGTGGGCCGAAAAAAGGTTTTTTTTATAATAATTTTCTCGTTGAATCAGATATTACTTAATATTCAATGAGCATCGTCAACCATTTTGCAATAAATATACACCTAAAATATATGTGTCCCATGTTGAAGTTGTTTCGATTTTCCCACCGGGTGAGGCTCTCCATCTCTGCCGACGTTTCGATGGCCGTGTCGTCCATCGTCATCAGGGCGTTATGCCGATTGACGACACGGCTACCGAAACGTCGGCAGAGATGGAGATCATCACCCGGAGGGAAACCCGAAATAACTTCAACATCTTCATACGCTGGGAAAGCCTCAGGTCTTTCTCCACCTGTGCTGTATCACTTGTGACACTGGGAAACTCTAATTTTAATCATAGTTTGAAATTTGCACTTTATAACATATCTCATTCCAAAGGTAGATCATTCCCTTAGCCAATAATGCTCACTTTATCAATTGAATATTACGCCTACATCACTTAAAATAAGAGAATACTGAAACACGAAAATCCAGGAAAATGTGAGGGAACAATTTTTTTTAAGGACTATTTGAGGTAAGGCACTACTACAAAGGCACTATTAAGGCATTGGTGGCCTAAGAAAGTGAATTGGCAACATGCTGTCATTGGGACAGTTTTCAACTTTTCAAGCGAAGAACATTCTTTCAATTTAAGTTGATCCAACGTAGATATGGTAGGCAAAATTTAAGTAATAAAGGGAAATTAACTGTATAAAATTTCAATCTACTAGCATTTAACAACATTCTGCTTTCTACACCTGGTACATGCATTTCTGTACCCATACCTGATAATAATGTGTAATAAATATTGATGTAGGCAATGACCAAAACAACATATTTCACAACTAAAAGAAACATGGTTCAAAGAGAGAGATTTATTGAATACAACGCATTACTACCGCTTGACCGGTTTATTTTGTGGTGAGTAACATATTTCAAATTTATGCTATCATCTTGAACTCTTCAAGGTAAATAGGATCTTGCTCATCTCTAGTCAACATTTTCATAACGCAAGCGACGGAGGCCATCTGGGTACGAGGCTATGAACGCCACTACGATGCAAGCTGCTTGCTGCCGAGAATGGCGGTAGCGTAGAGTACCCTGCTAGCAGGTAGCGCTTGGCTCATATAAGAATTATTAATACCCTATCAAACGAAGGAAACTTTCCGACCTTAGACAATTTTAATAGGTGATTATAAAAGACGTTTCCCTGAGCTCTGTTCCTCATGCATGCATTGGTAATCTCAGACGATGTAAAACTCCTGACTACTCGTACAGCAACTACGTCCCTGTGACGTCACTTGGAGTGGCATCCCTTGGGCGCCAATCTGGCCTTTTTTAAATGAGGTTAAAATTGACCATTGACATTTTAAACTGGGATTTCTAAAACCAGATGACTTCTATACTATGAATACAGTAATGGTGGGCAACGAATCGCAATCAATGTCTTTCGTTTTCTTTGATGAAGGAAACTACCCTATTACACTCGCGAAAAAACATAAATTTCCACCGGTACATAGTCCTTTTAATGAGAGAACTTACCAAGGAAAGAACATACATCAAAACACGAGCACTTAAAACTATTCCCACGCTTAATCGCCATGCGTTCCTGTTGAGTAGGCAGGTACACTCCTTGGGAGTCATGAACCAGAGGGACTCGCATGAATGAAAGGTGGGTCGCAGCGAGAAATGAATGAACTGGAGGCATGGGATGGGAAGGACAAAGCGGAGCTCTGTGGCAGGGGAGAAAAACACAAGGGCGGACCCACATCCACGCCGCTGCAGGGGTGTGAAACATGGGAGTGTGACGAAAGATCGCGTTGGTTTCCACACCTTGTGCTGCGGGGCGTTCTCCAGCTAACTCTCATTAGAGGCGCCGGCTTCGCAGACGAGGAGAGGGGACAAAGACCACCGCCAGCCTAACCCCTACCACCTGGGGAACTAGCGATGTAAAAAGATTTTTTTGAAAATTTTACGAAATGGCCGCATGCTACCCCCGAAGCAATTTCACACAGCCCTAACAACTTAACTAATGCCTTGGGTTCAAAATCCTGTAATATATAGCGTGGAGAAAAATTGTGTCAAGAAATGTTAATCCTGGATAGCTGACGCTAGTAGAAACCAAAATAACTGATGATTAGAGATACGTGATGATCGCACTTTTATTTTTATTTTATCGCACTTTCAATTACTGTTTATCGTATTTTGTAGCGTCTGTTTTTTGTAGCCCTATTGCCGGATGCTCTGGACAACTATGACTTCGAATGCTTTGCCTGCCGGACATTGCGATCTATCCAAGACATCCGGCAACAGGGTAAACTCGCGGGCAATCGGAGCGCTTGGCTCTTAGTTTCTGTAGTTAAAAATTGGAGTATTTTTGAGGTAAACATCATAAGTAGTTTTGGTTCCTAATGGCATCTACTATCCAGACTTTACATGTCGTAAAAAATTTTCTCTGCCCTGCATTATCTCTATGCCTTTTGTGCCATCTTAAATATGGCTTTTTTTTTACTATTTCTTGCGCGGGTTGACGGTGGATAAAAATATTTCGCATCAGTTATTTAAGATTTGTGAAGAGAGTACTGGGTTACAGTACCACGCGAATATTTAATGCTATTTAAAACATTAATTTTATATTTTGGAAGTAATTATATAATAGCCTGATTAAATAAAATGGGTAACAAGATTTATATCACTAACGAAAAACTATACTAACGATATCGTATATTACTGCCAGACTTGACCTATATTTTTGAAAAATTTATGCTTTCGAGTTAAAAAAATATTTATCTTAGTATTCAGGCCTTTAAAATAATTTTTAATGAATTATCATATTTTACGTGAATTGGGAAATGCCTGTGATAAATATTACGAGGATAAAAAAGAAAATAAACACAATTTAGATACTTAAGCGAATTTTATGTCACTTATACGGCGGATAGCGTACTTGTGATAACATAGATGTGGATAACTGAAAATGCATGGAAAATGAAGAACTTAGAAGAATATTTTTTTTTTAATCCTCATAAAAAGCAAGTTTACTAGAATAAATGATATTTATAACAAAACATGCCTTCAACCTTGCTCTTCGTGACAAAATATTCATCCATTTGCCTATTTTTCCTAAATTTTAGTTTTTTCTTTTGTCTCTGACCTGAACCCGGTCCTCGTATACTTAGATAGTATTGGTCAAGGTGTGAGCCGAAGGAAAGCGGAGTGAGAAAGCTTGTACAATTATTTAAAGAGTTTGAACGGCGTCGTAGGCGGAGTTGCAGTAGCAGCGAATGTAGTGTGCAGAGTCACTTAAGAAGTGTGCGCATGTTGTTAGCACCCGGAGACCGTTTCCGTCGCTGCGACTTTAGGACGGACCTACCCACCCCGACAAACCTAACCTCACTCATGCTATTCTCGGGAGCTGACAAGCCTCTTCTATCAGGGAAGAGAAGGTAAAAGAACGATATTGAGTCTAAGTATGAGGAAAATTTGTGGGTACTGGAGTCCCTAGAAACCAAGCCGTTTGAAAATATTTATAAAAGTGCAATTTTTAAAAAGGGATCAATTCCAATTGAATTAATGAAGTTTTAATAATTTCCTAAGGTGCTTTTGAAGTTTATATGTGTATGTAATGATAGTTAAACAAATTTAAAAATACAATCATCCTCACTAATCATACTTAGTTCTCATCATTTCTTCATTCATCGCCAACTTCTTCCAATTTTGGAGACTAAGCATCGAAGTTAACCACGGGTAATCACTTGAAACATTTTCCCCTATAGGGGATATTCTTTGAGAATGGTTTCTTTTAATATGAACTTAACATGGAAGGTACTTACTTTTTTGAACTTTCTTTCCTTAGCTCGCCCTGACAAAACTCCTAGTTCCAGCTCTGATTATAATCACACATTTTCATCCAGCCTAAGCCAAAACGCTTAAAATTTTCTTCCCTGAATGTGAGACTCAAGATAAAGGTGGGTGGTGAAAAACTTGAGCAGGTTGAGCAATTCAACTATTTAGGCAGTACGTTAGAGGAAAACGGATACAGTAGTAAGGACATCAGGAAGAGAATAGCATTAGCGAAGGAGGCGTTCATGAACAGGAAGTAGCTTCTGAGAGGATCGTTGTGTATGAGTTAAAAGAAAAGGTTAGTGAAGAGTTTGATTTGGAGTGTAACTCTCTACGGTGCGGAAACGAGAGAAGATTGGAGGCATTCGAGATGTGGGTATGGAGAAGAATAGAGAGGGTGAAATGGACGGAGAGGAAAAGGAACGACGAAGTGCTGGATATGGTTGGCGAGGAGAGGCAGCTTTTAGATGAGACACGCAGGAGACAGAAGGTATGGATGGAGCTAGTGCTTAGCGGTGAGGGGATGTTGAAAATGTTGTTGGAGGGTATAATGTTAGGGAAACAAGGGAGGGGAGGGAAAAGAACAGGATTTTTAGATAGATTGAAAGAGAGTAGGCCTTACAGTCAATTAAAGAAGGCAGTGCTGGAAGGGAAGGGAGGCTCCCAGGTCACTTCTTGAATACTCCATTGAAATCTACATTAATCGGTAGAATACTATAATAATAATCTACTTCTTAAGTATTGCGATTCCACCTGAACAAACCTGTTTAGCACACCCACTGACCGACGATAAAGTAGATATTTTTCGAGAGCATTCAGCGGATACGTCGACTGCTTCGATGCGGAGGGAGGATGTGGAACGGAGTGGCAGAGCTGATGAAGAGACGCCCGAGTATTTCCGTCCCGTCGCCTCCGAAACTAGACGCCCTTAAATCCGCCGAGAGGGCCACCTGTCGCCTCGGGGGGAACATTCTCATACCACGACGCGACTGCACGGAATTCTAGGCGGGAGATATGAGAGTCGAACGGAAAGGAAAGCGGCGAATAAAAAAAAAACAACAAAGTTTGTGCAAGACGCGAGGGGAAGCAGAGGAAACGTTTGCAAAAAAAAATTTGGCGGTCGTCTTTGACTATCAAAAGGAAAAGGCGAAACGTCTGTACGGCCGCCGGAAGGCGCCGTCGGTAATTTTTTTCGCGGAGAGAGTGTTTTGTTTTAGTTTCGCGGTCTGATTTTTTTACGCTCGATGATAACATTTTTTCTTTTGCGGTTTTCTTTCATCCGAAGACGCCTTCTTTGCAAAATCATCCAGACGACATTCATCTTAACGTCCGAATACAACTAACACATTTGGCTTTATTAATGGCGTAAATTTATATTTCATTGTTTCCTCTACCTTGGCCGACTCGCTGATCGAGATTTGCTGTTTGGTGTTGTGAAAATGCTACATACGGAATTTGAACCCGGGACATCAGCTCAGATAAGCACTCAATACATCTGGTTTCCCCGCTCTCCTAAAGCAAAAAGTATATAAAAATAAATAAATAGGAGTTAATATTTCAAACGAGTTACAATTACTATTATTGTATTCCACCGATTTAGGTAGGTTTCCATGGAGTACTTACGAAGCATTCTGGGAGCCTACCCTTCCTTCAAGTACATCCGTCTTCAATTCACTGTAAGGCCTAATTCTTTCATTTTACCTAAAAACCCTATTCTCATCCTTACTATCCCTCGTTTACTAACACTCTACCCTCCATCCATACTTTCTGTCTCCTCTGTATCTCATCTAAAAGCTGCCTCTCCTCACCCACCATGTCTAGCACTTCGTCGTTCCTCCTCCTCTACGTCGACTTCACCTTCTCTATTCTTCGCCGCACCCTCATCTCAAATGTCTCCAGTCTTCTCTCGCCCTCCTTCCAAGTGCCCACATTTCCACATCGTAAAAAGCTAAGCTCCAGATAAAACTCTTCACTAACATTTTCTTTTAACTTTGACATAGCTATCCTCTCACAAAAGATTCCAAAATTTATCTTGAAAAGGGTACCCTTCGGCACACAGAGGTGCCCAGCTACTATAACTTGGTAATGTATTGTTGTAATGACAGTATATACTTCGGCTGGTTTAAACTGTTAATACGAGTATTCCGGTGTACACGTTCGTGCCTATGTTGCCACCATTGTTCTTTGGTATGTATATTGAGGTAAAGCGAGAGGGTAATAGGAATGGATTGGAGCCATTAGTCTGAAGCGTGGGTCCGACTGGAGTAATCCGCTAACATCCCTCGCCCGAATGAATCTTCACCTGTCCCCCGCGGTGATTAAATCTTCTGGCACCACTTCGCTTGAGTTCCCAGCAAGCCCTAAGGGGCGAATGCATTGCAGGGCACGGAAGGAGAACCTATAAAGAACGTCAAAGGAATATCTATTGCATGGGTCTAGGATGATGTCGTTTAATTTTCTACGCAAGTCTGAAATATCTTCAGGACAGCGGAATTGATCGTGTTATTATTTACAAATGTAAAATATTTTTCTTAAAGGTGTAAATATATTCAATTCCTTTTAATTTAATTATTGTAAATTTATCCAAGTAATTAATTAATTTTTAATGATTAATAGCCATCATGCATGGTTTTCGGGACAATAGGGTGGAAATTCTTAAATTTTTTTTCCAAATGAGACCTGGCGCATATTATTACTGAATTATGACGCTTTTCGCTTTTGCTATGCCTACCAACAATTTTGGTCCGAAATTGTCACCCGATTTAGATGGTCAATGTTCAAATCCGCCTTGGAGTTTAATCAATGAGCTAGATAGTGATTTAGATGTCTTGTAGGTCTATGCTAATCATGGAGTAGTTTACACTTGGTAGAAACTCATGTGCATTCATAATAGAAAACTTATCCTCTGTCAAAAACTCTCGAGATATAATTCTTCATTTCTGATTCTTTCTGATTCTAAAGACCATCATTCACCATCGAAGATCATATTTGACCTAAAGGCGCTGTCAATAATGCCAGCGAAACTGATGTCTTCGCCACAGCAACCGACGCAGTAGTAAACGAAAATTAAGAACTTCATCGCACACCGCGGAAATCTCTGTTCTCACAACCCTCGAGGTGCTGTCAACTTAGGTAACTTAGGCCCATTCCAGGAAACTTTAGCACAGAGACGTACAAAGATTCATAGTTCTATATTTTACCATTTAAATAAGTTATTGACTTTCTTTCATCAATGTTCTTTCATCCTAAGTTCTTTCATCACTGGCTTCACTCCTGTATCAAGGTCCATAAAGACACCCCAGTAAAATAAATTTACAGGTTGAAATCAAGGAACACTTGTAAACTATATACCTAGAGATGTTTTGTGCGGAATATCTTTGCACATAATTTAGAACTAGAAGAATTTGCATGTTATTTTTAGATTGGGCCAAAGTTACCTTAATTCAAGGTAATTTTGGCCAAAATAAAAAAAAATCGGACTATAAAAACAGAGGTTCAGAAACAGCCATAAATCGAAGGTGTCTTGATCTGTTAATAATTTTAACTACTTACTTTATATTCATTTTTTACTCATTTTCAAGGTTAGATATGCTTATTTGTTTCCGCGATATCAGACAAGTTGAGCCTACTCCAGTTGGTGGTAGTTCGCAAAATCGCCATAAAAACAATCCTTACTTCACACACACAACGAAATTCGTATGCATAATTCTCTATTCACTCCACCCTTTTATCGCACCAGTCAACTGTATTGGGGAATTGAACACCCAACCCCTTCCCTTCCTTATTTGGCCAATGTCCAGCGATGCAGGGGAAATGGAAAGGAGGGGTAGTTGCTATGGAGGGTGCGGAGGGGAGGAAAAAAAGAGATACGGGGAGAGGGCATAATTAAGGGCCAGTCACCCCTATCCGGCCCACCCCTCCATTACCCACGATTCCCCACCTCCTCAAACCCAATATATTTACGTTCCCATCGCCTTGTTATCTCTGCGAAGGGCTCCGAAGCTTTGCCCGTGTATCCAAGCGCCCTATTTTACGAGAGGGGAAAGCAGACGAAGGGAAAAAACTATCTGTGAATGCTGCCAGAGGGAGGGAGGATAAATGGTAGGAACAGACAGTCAGTGGGGGATATCAGTCAGCAAGCGAAGAAGATGGACAAATGAAAAACACTAAAGGACGATTCAGACAATCCAAAGGAATTCCTTCATTGTCTGAGTTCCTACAGTGAAGGTAGTTAGAACGCCATAGTGAAGGTAGTTACGGTAAAAGTAAGAATGCGATGTTGAAATTAGTCAAGTTGACGACTGTAGATACCTTTAAAAAAATCATTTTTGACGTTGGAATTGTGCTAAGTTGCAAAATTGCACTCATATTTCCTTCCTAATTATGTTTTCTTTTGTTTAAATTTTTGGTGACTCTTTTGCGTAATTAATAGGCAGCCCGAGTACGTCACTTGACTTCAGCCGATATCGCTCTAACTACCTCAAGGATGATGAAAAATAATTAAATTACAATAGATTAGCTTAAATTACGATAGATAAGCGTTAAATATATACATAGATAATCACTTATAAATTTATTGATAATATCTCTCTGGGAAATTGAAAACCCGTATCAAATCTCTGCGATAAAAGAATATTGAGACAGATAAGATGAATATGATATTAAAGACGAAGATGACGTCTAACTCACACCTACTAAAATATGCTCTCAAACTCACTCCTATAGAATTCAAAATAGGGCCCGGAATAAGAAAATTTCAAGGTAACTTTCTAAATAAAAAGTAATCAAGGCCAGTGTTTATAGGCTCTAACACACAGAATGTTTCATAGAGTCATTAAAAAATTCAATGCTCTGATTTAACAAAGTTAAAAAAAATGAGGGAATCCATTCCTCAAATCTACGGGTTGTATAAACTTTTCACATTGCCTTAGCTTGCATACTGGATGGGAAAAAAAGCAGTTCAGAGTAGAAAACTCGAACTATTTTCCGAACTCGCATTATTATGTTCATGCTTATTATTAGATCACCATAGCAAGACAAATGCTAAGCAATAAGTATATATAAAGCAGGGAAAATGCTGAATAATGTGCAATAAAGCTAACACAAACCCAAAAATAACAAAGGAAAAGGTTTGAAAAGCATTAATATATGTTTAAATAGAAAGTTTAACTCAAGCTTTCAATACATAGCACTAGGTACTTATGTGAAATATCCAAGTTTACTTTTCAAAAAGTAAAATTTACAGTGAGTTTTGAAACACGCCAGTTTTGAGACAAAATTTAAAAATACCTTTGCAATCATGCAGTCTCATGGCTATTAATCAGCCATCAAAACTCAACTCACTACTCCTCGCTGCAGGCTTAATAAGATGTACCGCAACCGGTGTTTCTGATGCGAAATAAAGCTAGTAAGAGGAGAAAGGTCTCTTGAAAATTTCATGTTCTGCATTAATATGCTAATGATACATTTTAGACCACCATAGCGAGACGTAGGTCATGAAAGTTGAGCAAATTAAAGGCTTGAAACATACATGAACGGTGGAAGGTGCTAAACAATATGCAACAAGGCTATCCCGAAGCCATAACGTTAATCGGTGAAGAAATTATGAGAGCTTTATGTCATCGTGTTTGAACCTGCATGCATAAAACTCGAGGTTAGAGGTGAGAAAAAGGCAGAACGAAGATGGGTGGGGGGTCGAAGTAAACAACAAACCTTTGAAGGACTGTTAGGGTGAAGTTAAGATGGCCAGTATGTGAGAAAGGTAAGGGAACAGATAAATGAATGACAATCTTTATGAGGGCCTGTTGAACTTGTGTCTGGGTGAAAAAGAGTAAGAGTTTTTGAAACGTGAAAAGAAAGGTTTTTATTTGCACTCGTAAAACTCACTACGATGGGCGAGGCGGTAATTCAACTCCCGTCGTGTTTGGATTCCCTGGTTTATCTCATCCCATTGTGCTCGATTTCTACAAGGTCAGATATGTACTTTATCGTGAGCATGCAGCAGGTGTTTTAACATAGGCCTAATACCATGGTTAACGTGAAGAAGTGCTGTTTTTACGAAAAATTTAAGGTTTGCCAGGTGAATATACACGGGGGAGAAAAATTATGTCACGAAATTTTAACCCTTGATAATAGGGTAGTTTCCTTCATCAAAGAAAACGAAAGGCATTGATTGGAATTAGTTACCCACCATTACTGTATTCATAATATACAAGTTATTTGGTTTTAGAAATCCCAGTTTAGACGAATGCTAATGGTCAATTTTAACCTCATTTGAAAAAGGCCAGATTGGCGCCCATACGATGACACTCCACGTGACATCACAGGGACCCAGATGCTATAGGAGTAATCAGGTGTTTTACATCGTGTGAGATTACCAATGCATGCATGAGGCACATAAGTCGGGAAAACATCTCTTAATAATCACCTATTAAAATTGCTTACAGTCGGAAAGCTTCCTTCGTTTGAAAGGGCATTAATAATCCTTATTTTAGCCACGCGCTATCTGCTAGCTGGGTACTCTGCTACCTATTAGCAGCCTGTATCGTAGCGGCGCTCATAGCCTCACACGGCGGCAGCCGGAACCAGAATGGCGTCACACGGGCTTTTCCCATCATTCATACTTCGCCGCCGCCAGTGGGAACCAAAATTACATGCGATGTTTATGTAAAAAGCGCATTTTTAAACAACAGAAACAAAGCGCATCGATTGGCCGTGAGTTTGCCCTGTTGCCGTGTGCCCTGGACAACTCGTCTCTTCGAATGCTTTGCCCACATTTGCCTTTGTCCAGACCATTAGGAAACAGAGTAAACTCGCGACCAATCCGAGCGCTTGGCTCAAAATTTGTATAGTTGAAAAATGGTTCGTTTTCGACCTAAACATCATCAGCAAATTTTTGTTCTTACTATCAGCTATCTAGGGTGAAAATTTCGTGACTTCATTTATCTCTGCCCTGTATACAGGTGAAATAGGCTGTAATTCTTTTAAGGATATGTTTAAAAGCCTTCTTTGGGAGCAGAGAGAGGATGGTCGAAACGTTTTAAATGAAGCCTTTCACCCGGTTGACGACTGGAGAAGAAAATGTGCAATGCTGTTCGGATATGCCATCGGGTCAAATTCTTCATCTATGACTTTTAGTCCATCGAAACATCGGCAGAGATTAGACCCGGTTGCATACTTGAATAGCATTTATTGACAAAAATACGCCGGAAAAACCTTAGTTCCCAATAGCCAAATTTACCTTCGGGCCATCGAGTGGGTAAAAAAGTCACTGTTCGAAATTGCTTAAGGTAGCAAGAGGTTTGAAGAACAGTGTGAAAAAATAAACACGCAAAGGAGATAATACGAAATACATGGAGACCGGTTATGTGACCAAAATTTTTGAGGAAAATTGCTGTTCACTTTCATAAATACTTACTTCCTAAGATCATAAGTACTTCCCAAAGGAATCAACCCAAGCTGTGGTTAATACGCCTACATAAATACGCCTACATCAATACACAACTTTACCCTCATCACTAGTTCGGAATTTCCTGTGTTGGTATCATTACAATTCGTATGTACCGTCGTCAGGTGACGATACTATATCTATGGAGACCGATTGTGTTACCTACATTTTTTAGGAAAATTGCTCGTCAGTTATATAATTACTCTGTTCCAGATATCATAATTATCTCCCCAAGGAATCAACTAAGACCGTGGGTAATTACAAGGAAAATACCCCTACATAAATACCCTACCTTACCCTTATCACTAGTTCGGAATGTTTTGTATCATTATCTTTACAATTCGTAAAAAACTACACCTGGTGAAAATACGGAATCTATGGAGAGTAATTGTGTTGCGATAATTTTAGAGAAAAATTACTGTTCACTATTATCAATGCTCAGCTTCTAAGATCATATGTACCTACCCCAGGAATCAACCCAGGCTTAATTACCAGGGAAATACCCCTACATAAATACCCTACCGATTGAGTATATTCCAGTCCCTCATCAACGGCTCCGAATGTCTTCGTGGGCGAAAAACGCTGCGACAATCCATGCAAAATAGTACGACACCTGCTTCCGCAGTTTTATCGCACGCATGTGCTCCACAAAGGGATCCGAATTAATTGCAATCCGCGCGCGCTGAGTAAACAAATATCGCGGCAGCTCCGGAACCACCAAAACACTTTTGGCCTCTTTTTCTTTTGAAAGGGTTCCGCTAATCATTAAATCATCAAGGGAGACAGATGGGAGGATGAGTAATGGAGGGAGCGTGGAAAGGCAGTGGAAAAGCAGGAGGGAAGGGGTGGAAGATTTATCCGGGGAGTGGGGGTAGCGGCTGAGATGTTTAGGGATAGGAAAACGGAAGCAGAGCGAAGCGGGACAGTCGAGTGGTATTCGCCCACTACCAAACCCGAGAGACGTTCAGGCACAAGTGTTAGTTATCGTGGCATTTACGGCTCGGTATCCACGGAGGCAAGATAAACATGTTCGTATGTACAAGTCTCGTACCCAATATAACGCTGTGCTGACGGGAGAAAGCCCTTAAATAAATATAGATATTAATGTTATTTATTTTTTGCTTTGTATTCGAAAAATTCCACTAAAAATTAATACTTACGCTTATGAGTTCGTAGCCTTTAATGCATAAAACATTGATATAAGTACCTGAATGAATAAAAAAACCTGTACACTTTGCCAAGAACGGTGAGTTTCTGCTTGATGTATTCCGAATCTTAAATAATAAAGTCGATGATTCTAATTGCCGTTAAAGTTTTGAGCATTTTCTAAGTACTTCGTACATTAACATTTCAAACTGTAATGCAAAATAAAATTACTTAACGTTCTATCGAGGCCTTTAACCACCAGCTCACGGTTTTTATTATTTTCATCGGCTCCACAGTTTCATCATTTGCCATCAAATTTTAACTTTGAGTGGATGGAATTATTCACAAAATTTCTACTTCCTACTATCCATTTACGAAATTACCACTCAAAATGGACAGCATTTAACTCAAAAATATATTTAAACGGAAGAAACAAGGAACCGGAGAACTTGGAGCATAAACTCAAGCGGCAGCTAGAAAATTCATGACGATCATTCAATAGATAAATAGACAAATAAAGTGGCTATAAACAGGGAAATTCAATTAAAAAATCTATTAACATGGAGCAGCTATGTTAAGGCAAGCCTTTTTTTTTAATTGTGCTCGAAAAATTCCACGATGCTTAGATCATCAACACTTATGAAATTGCAGTCCTTAATTTATAAAAAAATTATCAATGTACATGCTTGAATACCGATACACGTAGCCTAAAACGGTCAGGAAATTTCCGCGGCCTGCCAGAGGTATAACTGAACAGAGTTACCAGCAAGCGAACTTACAGTACAAATATTCCATAAATGAATAATCGGAATACTTGGTAGTTCAAGGGCCAGAACACCTATTTTTATTTACGAAATGAAAATTTTATAACTATAGCATAAGAATCATGAAAAATTGAAATAAAAGGTAAATGCTCTACTCATAATTATTTTGATATAAATCATGAAAATTATAGGCAGACAGTAAATGAATCTTTTTAAAATTATACAATTCTGAAATTCGATTCGTTGGCCGCTTGGGAAAAGTTTACTGCAAGTCTTTATGAAAAAAATCTTATTTGTGATGACTCTTAACGTGACAATCTAGATAAAAACAAAATTTCTCCCATTTGCCTTAAATAATACCTTTCGAGTAACAATAGCAACTAAAAATAGAATGCTAACGCCAAATAAGATTAGAATAAAGTCGGACTACATTTAAATGAGAATTATTGTGTGTATAGGCCAAAAACGCCGAAGAAAATGAAATATTTACGGTAACACAACAATTTTATGAACAAATGTGCTCCATTTGCTTCGCACTGCGCGAAGTCGACAGTGCAATGAGAAAATTCAAAGCATTGAAATGGAAAGATGGAAATTCTGTAACCCTAGGTAGACAGGATAATAAATATGTGCATAAATTATTTGAAAACTTTCTAGCCTAAACCCTACAGGGTTACTTTAAACTATAATAAAATCGTTTTCACACCTCGTAATACCTTTTCAATTCAAATTTCCATTTCCACAGGATAGCCACAGCAATGTCAGTTGCAACCAAGCTCATGAATGCAAACCACCTTGGCCCTTAAAATTGTGCGGCGTAAAAAATATTCCTACGTTTGAGGTGAGAAGTTTAATGAAACTGAATTTCATTAAAATTTGAGATTTAAGATTTTAATGAAATCTGAACTTCTTTACTTTCCACTAAGTTCTAATTACTAGCTAGGTAAGTTAACGGCTGTGTCATGTTCCGGTTAAATCTAAGCAGACATAAAACTGGCTCTTACTATGCTTACCAACAGCGGCGGATTCAGGGAGATCATTTCTTCTCCATTGTTAAACTTCAAAAATATCCACTGCAGCCTAGTGTAGCCTACTAACTTATGTAAAACTTAATGCATGTTTCTGAATTTTATTATTATTTCTAACAGCATGTGGTAGTATCGTTATTTAGTATGCGTAACGTTTTTTGGACCGTGTGGGGTGCATGTGGGAATCCAATTGCATGCTGCATACTGGTGATTGATCACCCCCTGCCAAACACCCTAGAGGTAGCTCGCAGGGTATTGTGATGATGTAGATGAAGAAATTAGCCGGCGGGCCGTGGGTTGAAGACCCTTCATCTAAATCTTGTGACATAAAGATGACGCCATGGTCAGGAATGGGACAGAGCTGACCTCAGAGCAGCTGATTAATTTATTTCCCTCATTGGCACAGGCGTCAACAGTTATACGGGCGCCACACTTCCAGCCAATGGGCATTAACCACGGGCGGAAATGGCCCACATCCAACAAACATCCTAATTGCTCCAATTTCTACGGAATCCGTGGTTTTACGATTTGACCGGAATGGACCACGCAACACAAAAAACGGCAGCCCCAGGACATACTAACGACGATGAAGTTTCTCAGGAACGTCTCGCAAAAAAATGGAATCCTTTGCTGGCTTCGTATCAGCTCCAGCCCACTAACAAGTGTTTATTTTAGCTAACGTCACCGCACTTATATCTTTAACGGCCTATTTGCTCAAAAACAATAATTGAGCGTCACTATTACCCTTAGTCATCTATTACAATGTATGAAATCAAATGTAAAATGACGTAAAAGCATCTGAAAATGCATGCCAATTCAAAGGGGTATACGATGAAATATTAATTAAAGTGAACAAAATATTGCAATTGAACTAAATTATTGCGCTCTACTATACTATATCAGATTTTTTTATGTTCATTTAAATATTTGCCTTCTTGCTAAATATTTAGTATTTAAATATTATGCGACATTCTATTACAGTGATGCATCGTGCTAATATTCCTTTTGTATGTAGTACTACCTCTAATATATGTATAATCATGTATGTTCCTAGCGGACAAACTTGTCCCTGAATAATAGATATCGTTTTCTAATTCTACATTCTATCTCTAAGCAGCACAGAATCGACAGACACTATTGTACTACAGTCACTTTCCAAAATTTATTTTAGAATATACTTTGTGGTACTCGGCAGTATACTACAGAAACTATAAAGTATGTGCTAAAATTGTTAGCCACTTGTATATAATATATTAAATATGAATAAAACATTTCTCAATGTATTATATTATTGAATATCTATGAGTACACATATCCTAAAACGGCCCATGCAGAATATAAAGTAATGCTTGCTGAACTCTGAGTCTTGAATAAAAAAGGTCCTCGTTATTCATTTGAAATACATATTTTTAAGATTAATTGTTATCATTTTGCAGGGGCAATTTCGCACATGGATTGCCGAGAGTGCAGTAAATAATTATACGTACTCGAGAATAAACTTGATAAGGAACATAGCCAATGAATAACCGGGAATAATAATTAATTTATTAATATATATGAACCTTGAATAGGTGGATAAAATCCTTCTTTTAGCGTGAAGTAATTTTTTTTGAGTTAGAGTGCGGCAATTTCACAATTATGGGCATACCCAGCGAGGGGCAGGAGGGGGTAGCTGCCCCCCTAGAAGCAAAAATCGCATATGTCTTTAAGGAAAATAATATTTTTTTCAAGCAAATAATTTTAGAAACTAATATCGGCTGTTACAGTTTCCTTAACATATTGATTTCATTCACCCTTTCCATTCTTAAGTCTTGCCTACAACCTGATAAATCATGGCTTGCCCCCCCCCCCCCCCCGCCCTCCTAGTTTTGATCCTGGGTACGCCCTTGGGCAAATTACAAAGTGGCATTCCGCAGTATGCCACGTTCCGAACTGAACCGCTAGTCAGGCAGTCTCCGTCTTCGTCAATCAATGCTATCGGATTCTTCGATTTTCTCTGAACTGCGTCAGCCGATGACAAAAATGAAACCAGAAAGAACCAGCCTGCAGCAAGGCCATTGCAATATGGAGGGAGGGTTGGGGACGTCGTGAAGTGCGCCCAGGTCGGCCAGCCCACTCCTCCTCATTCTTCGGCGGAACCTCCTCCTATTCCTCCCTCCCCACTCCGCGCTCCTCACACTCTCGCCTCTGATTGGGCGAGGGGGACTCAGGAGACGCCGCCCCCCGTTCCCCGACCTCCCCGCCCCGTTCGCTAACACCCCACTCCCCTCCTCATTCTACACTCCTCCCAACTTCCTCAGACACGCCAGTATCCCAAGATGCCGTGAAGGACGTACGGGGAATAACTCCTACCAGTGGCGGATACATGGCTGATACATATGGGGGCGCAGGGGGCGCGTGCCCCCCCCTTGTTGGACCGCCCGAATTGCCGAACACTGCAGAATCATGGGCATACCCAGGGAGGGGGGAAGCTGCACCCCCCACCTAGAAGCAAAAATCGCAAAAGTTTATTGCAAGTCATTTTGACAAAAATTCTTATATGTGATGCCTCTTCACGTAACAATCTACACAAGAATAAAACGTCTCTCATTTGTCTTAAATACTTAATACCTTTTGAGTAACTATAGCAACTAAAAATAGAATGCTTACGCCAAAGAAGATTAGAATAAAGACGGACTACATTTAAATGAGAATTAAAGTGTGTGTGTGTAGGCCAAAAACGCCGAAGAAGCAAAAGAAGAAAAGAAGAAGAAGAAGAAGAAGCAAAAATCGCAAGTCTTTTAGCAAAATCCGGACTGAATTGAAACGAAAGCATTCGAAAAATTTTCTTTAACCCCACGAAAAATAATACGTATTTGTATAAGATATTTAACTAAAATAAAACTATTTTTTCAAAGAAATAATCTCATAAACTAATGTCACAACTTGGTTTGCCTCCCTCCCTAGTTATGATTCTGGGTACGCCCTTTTCCAGAATCACAATTGCATTTATATCATAAGATGGAATTGTTTTGCATAGGTGCACATTCAGTTTTAATGAAAATTTTTAATCATTGATTAGAGCATAAGTATCTCAAGACATCATTAGCGCCCTCTCTTCAGTTTTTTCTATACCCTTTACTGACTCTTACGGAATACTAACGTCTACTCATAGAAGGATTCACGCTTCCGGCCAATCTACAAAGTATGTGAGTGTCACTGATCTCTAAGAGCCACTCCTATGGAAAACAGTGTTGCACAGTTGATTGAAAACTAGACTAAACCTATTATGTAAATTCAAGAGCTCTTCACTTCCGACAGAGTCGATCATGTCTTAAGACAGTTTTACACCGGGCACGTACTTGCACAAACGTGCATCTGACGTGTGTGCGAAGGCGGAGTCATTGCGTCGTGCAAAGGCCGTTTTACACGGTACACGGAATTGCGCAGGTTAGAGCTGCATTAATTTCTAAAATGGCGCGGAATTGCGCGAATGCATGAACGAAATTAGAACAGGGGCTATTTTGCCGTCTCGCATCCACGCATTCTCGCATGTGTTCTAGCAATTTGCCGCTTTACACGACGCAATTTTGATTGCGCCTTCGCACGTACGTCAGATTGCGCAATTCCGTGTACCGTGTAAAACGGCCTTAAAGCGGTGAATTGCTAGAACACATGCGAGAGTGCGTGGATGCAAGACGGCAAAATAGCCGGTATCAATTCCGTTCGTGCATTCGCACAATACCACGCCATAAAGAGAAATTAATGCAGTTCTAACCAGCGCAATTCCGTGCCCCGTGTGACGCAGCCTTTACGAACGCCAACATGCATCTACTTAGTACTCTGCGAGCAACTTCAAGGGTTTTTGCTAGGGGGAACATACTACGGTAAATCAGATCATAAAAATGGAATAAGAGAGATAGGCTTTAGAACATATAAATTTTGAATGTCGTTCATTCCGCGATCGATAAGAGATTATAACGGCAGGGTTAGGACTGAGAAACACGTAAGTTGACTGCTAGAGTAGCTCACTAATTTACGCATTTGAATGTTTATGAATTTTCCTAGCTTTTCAAACTGCATGGATGCTCTAGCGTCATAGGCAGATTACCTTCCTGAGTACCTAGGATTATAGGCGGATTTAGAAGGGGGATGGAGGCACGTGGGCCCCCCTTAACGCCTAAAAGTAGACAAAATTTTAATACGGTTATCATAACTTTCGTTTTGCGTTGTGTATAACGGAGACACAAACATTAAATTTTATATTAATAGTTTTCATAGTAAAATAAAGGAAATATTACGTTGAGTGACTGTAGAACATATCTTATCTTTAATCTCAAGTATGAGAAGAACGTTTGCCTGACAGACCCTTGTGCCCCACCAGAAAAAAATCCTGGATCCGCCCCTGCCTAAGATATGGATCAATACGGCAGATAAGATATTTTAACGGCAGCGTTTGGACTTAGAAACGAGGTTAGTTGACAGGTAGTGTACCGTACTAACTTAATGCATTCCTTGATGCATGTTTCTGAATGTTACTAGCATTTTTAACAGCACGTTTTATTAGTTACCTACAGCGTCATAGGCAATTTACCTTCATGACCATCTAAGATATAGATTAATCCCATAGCTTATATGAGTGGGTTGGAAGCCAACGGGTACAAGTGATTTATTTTTTCTACACAGAGTTAGGAACAGAAATTAGGTAAAGAAAACGAAAATAAGCACGTTGATATTTAGTAGTGCATTTTATTTTCCACTAGATGTCAGCGCAGAACAGAGACTCACTCGTATCCCTTGGCAACCAAGTTTTTGTGTATTTATTCTAACAATTAAATTTACCTAACTCCGTTGAGAAAAAAATCACTTCCCCTTGGCTTCTTAACCCCTCATATGTCACACATAGCGTACATGTTGCGTAGTACATGTTAGTGAAAGTTAATTTTAGTCTTTTAACTCGTTCTTTTAAATGAACGCAGCGCCGCCATCGGATTTTTGTGGCAATGTTTTGTACTAATCTCCGTATTTAATTTTAAATCCTGAATAACAATCGAGATACAGGAAAAATACATAATAAATGTGCTAAAATATTGTATTTTCATTTGGTTCTAAGTTATCCTGAAAATTTCAGCTTGATAACTCATCGGAAAGTGGGTTAAAATTGAATTCTAAAAAATTAGACCAGGACAAGATATTAATCAACAAAGCGAGTTTTTAAAATAACGTTATATTAAAAAAATAGGCAGGCTATGTCGATTTTTGGAAGAAAAAGATAAGTTAATTTGCAGGATAAAGGGACTCACGACCTCATTGTTGACCACGACCAACTTTTTTTAATTAATGGCAGCCTCGAAGTAGCCTCTAATTCCTCGACAAAACTGTGACATCAAACGGCGACAATCCACTGAATGCTAAATCCGAAACCCTCTCAATATTTCTCCCTTTTATACCACCGCCATAAAATGAGGAAAAATATACCATAAAAGTGACTCGGACGATCGCGGCGAGACGGAAAGGCATTGGGGGAAAATATTTATACGACGAAATAGACCACGGCAGAGGATCCTTACAAAAAAAAAGAGCTAATGATTCCGCCGGGCTCGGAAAGAGACAGTTATTTTAATTTTTATGCGGTTGTTTTCAATAACAATAGGGCGACTTTCATTTATAACGGGGTTTACGGCTTGAGAAAAAAATTTCATCCGATTCTCTTGAAACAAATTTCGTTCCCTCATCACGATAATGGCACTTTTTTCTCAGAGAATGGCAATGGAAGCGTTTTAAATTTAAGACGCAGCGAAAAAGAGGATATCCTCAACAAAGGAAGACAATACACCTTACGAAATACGAGCGCAAAAACAAACACAAAATGGTTCAAATTTATTTGCCCGTGTTGCTAAGTTTTGTCGTTTAGAGTTCCATAAAAGAGGACACGAACGATGGACCGTTTCCAAATAAATTTGTGAGAAAGATGAAAAACAAAGATAAAAATTTTCCTGTAACTTCCACAGTGACAAAAAGAACATCAGCTGCCCGTATATTTTTCGGCCAAATATACACTTTACTCCCCTCAACGAAGGTGTGTATTTCAAATAATTATTTCTCACCTAAACGACTTCGATCGGCCGAAAAATATTTTCCTAGCGCTTTGCTCAACATGAATATTATAAGACATGAACAATCAATAAAAGGAAAAAGAAAATTAAATCTTCAACTAGTACAGACATTTTGAATGTATAGAATGAAGAGACACAGACGGAGTTAATAAAAACCGAACAGGTTTCCTTGGGGTTAACACTGGTTAATGATTTGACGGCGAAAGATACTTTCAGACAAGAAATGTGATTATCGTGCCGAGACTTTGCAATGGTTATCCTTGGATTTTGCAAAAGACATAATTTTTCTATCAATAATGAAAAATAAAAACACAACCAGGTTCTGCGAATTATTTTAAAAATACTGACAGTAGGTATTCAAATTGGGTATGTCGTACATTCACGTCAAATTCTTAAGGCCGTTTTACACGGGACTCGGAATTGCGCAGGTTAGAGCTGCATTAATTTCTAAAATGGCGTGGAATTGCGCGAATGCATGAACGAAATTAGAACAGGGGCTATTTTGCCGTCTCGCATCCACGCATTCTCGCATGTGTTCTAGCAATGCACCGCTTTACCCGACGCAATTTTGATTGCGCCTTCTCACGTACGTCAGATTGCGCAATTCCGTGTACCGTGTAAAACGGCCTTAAGGCAAGAAATGTGATTATCGTGCCGGGACTGTGCAATGGTTATCCTTGGATTTAACCAATTTTCAAAAGACATAATTTTTTATCAATTATTAAAAATAAAAACACAGCCAGGTAAGTGAGTTCTGCGAATCATTTTAAAAATACTGACAGTAATCAAATTGGGTATATCGTACATTCACGTCAAATTCTTGCTCACGTTACGTTCAGAAAATAAATCCCTTAACCTTTTATAACCCAATGTTGCTTCTAAGCAACATCAATAATGTTTAAACTTTCAGCTCTATTTAGGAGATATCTAAACTAAATATTATTTTGTAGCGTAAATTTTAATGACGAAATATTTAGATGCCAGGATGATTGTAATGGAGTGTAAAATTTTACAGTTTGCAAATTGAAAAATCTTGAAATTTGATTTCTCCCAGAAACAGCTCTGGGTTGGAAAGGGTTAAGATGTCTTCCTCACATGGCACCGTACTGCAGTCTCCGCTCGCATCTGGAGTGGAAGGTCACAGGGGGGTCCTAATTCGTGACGGGGGGTCAGAGGGGGAGGGTGAGGAAATAGACCCCGGGGGTGGGTCAGTAAACAATCACGCGGCACAGGGGGCCACGTCTGCCGGTCCCCTCCTCCCGTGTCTGGATTCGCGTAGCGAACTCCCTGCTGAGCGCGTATGTCTATGGACCCTTCTGCCTAACACTGGCCATGTCTCCCGGGACGAGATGACGGCTCAGCGGAATCACGCTATTAACTCAAATAACAGAAAAATGTTAATAAAAAAAAGGCGACGGGACTTTAATTTGATGACCAGAGAGATGCCAATATGTTTTTCGATTAATATATCATCACAATTCGAAAAAGAAATGGCTTACCACTGAAACGCCACAGAGTTTTTTGTACGCATATCACCTCATTTCTAAAAGAAACGGTTCTTTCGATAATTTTATCTGCCATTGCTGGTGCTTCACACTAAAGATTTAACTACAGTTTTATACATATTTTTATACGAGATAAATACATCGTGGAGGTGTATTCGGGCATTCCTCCGGGTAAGGTTCTCCAACTCCATCACGGCCACCGTTTCGAATAACGACTTGTCCATCGTCATCAAGTCATCAGGGCGTCATCAGGACAGGGCATTGCCCTGATGACGATAGAAAACTCGTTCATCGAAACGTCGGCCGAGATGGAGTTGGAGAACCTGACCCGGTGGAATGCCCGAATAACCTAACACGATTCGATACGCCGGGAAAGCCTGCGATCATTCTTCACATCTTCCACAACTTTGGAATAAAAATACTTAAATTTTCACAATACATTTTAGGTGATCTAACATTGATAAAAAACCTGAACGCCATTACAAGACCTTCAGCGCAGACAGTATTTGAAAATGAAATATCACGCATATTAATCTATTAAAAGTCAATTATTTCAATAATGGCCCACCTTTAAAATAATTACCTCACAATACTGCCACACGCAGTACCTACAACAAATTTCTGTGGCTGTAATAAATACTGTAACAGCACAATAGAATACAAAGGAAAAAGGTTCATCAGCACAGATAATAGAAAATTTTGACAGTGAATGAAATACCAATAGCTCTATATCTCCAAACAGGCAAACCGATTGAAGAGGCACACTCAATTAAAGATAGAGCGAAGCCGTACGATCCTAAATTTGCATGCGTAGGGAGTGAAGAGAATGAAACGATAAGGGATTATATGCTGGGAAGAGAATTCCACTTGAGATGGGACGCTCCACGGAGCAGAAATGGATCCAATCATTGAAAACATCAAGTGGCGGCGATTTGGGGGGCTAAGCCAGCATAAGGGTCGATCGTATTGTGGGAAGCCAAAATGGAAGTTGGCACTGTAGCTAATTCAATGCACAGGGTTGAGTTACCACAAACTTTAGATTACACTTGAGTGGCAATGAGAGAGCAAACAGCCATCCCATTTCGAGGATAAACTTCATCGAGATGGATTGCGTTCGATGAATTGGCTTCACTCACGCGAGCCATTGTTTTCAAGTTCCATCTTGCATTCTCAACAAAGAGTGATGGCAGAAGCCCGAGAAAAACCCAATATTTGTACCGTGAGGGGGATTTACCACAAATTCATGTTAAACAAACAAAATCGTGTTACTAATCTGAAGATTATTAACTAATATTTTGCACCTATTACCCTTCCGCACCTAAAGCAATTTTGCATACACAAATAGTTCAAACTTCTGCCTTATCTTAATCACCGTACATTGCAATAGAAGACTGTGAATACTTGAATACGCACGTACTGCAATAGACGACTATGAAAGTATTGTAAAATATAACCAAGAATATGTAGTAATCGCTAGTCCAAAAAGGTTAACAACCAAGCCACAACGCCAGCTCGACCCTCGAAGATCAATGGTTTATTATTAACTTCATCTACTACTAAAGAATTCTACCGATTGGATAGGTTTCCATGGAGTACTTTTAAAGCATTCAGGCAGCCTCCCCTTCATGTACTTCCCTTTTCAATTTTCAATAGGGCCTACTCCCTTCATTCTATCTAAAAAAATCCTATTCTCTCCCTTCCTCTCCCTCGTTTACCTAACAATCCACCTTCTAGCACAGTTTTCAACATCCCCTCTCCGCTAAATACTCGCTCCATTCATACCTTCTGTCTCCTCCGTATCTCATCTAAAATCCGCCTCTTCTCACCCACCATGCCCAGGACTTCGTCATTCTCTTTTGTCATTGAAAATTAACAATTAACAATATTAGGTTCAAGTTTTATCAATGGTTACACGAAATAAAAATGTGATCATGAAAAGTACGATTTTCGTAACTGTTTTTATTGATTTTTTGTTCATTAAAATGTCTTTGGTTGTAAATATTGGTGTGTTTAAAAAATGTCTTATTCCAGTTAACCAGTTCATCTTCTGTTTGTGGTTATGTTCACACAAAATGATCACGTTATTTTCTTCATTATGGTATCATTCGTTTACGTTTATTTTATGTGACATATATTCGATTGTATGTTTACAACATATTTTCAATGCTTCTCTTTTTTCCAGAACTTCTCATGTCAGTTGTTTGTTAAAGTGATAGTAATAACCTCAAGCTCGCCACTTATGTAGAGTAGGTGCTCTCAGGGGAAAAGTACCCAGAGCTAATGAATGTCACTATTTATTCATTTGATTGATTCTCCACACACAGCAGTTCTGCCAATTTAAAATATTAAAATGATAGCAATAGATATAAGCATAGAGTAAGTATAAGTAAGTATAAGAGAATATACTTACTCTATGATATAAGTAAGAAAATTAAATTATAAACAACAACGAAACACAAGTTTCGTCAACATCAGTTATCGTCTATCGTCGTTATATTCTATCCCACCGATGTAAAGGCCAATCAGTGCTGTTTTCGGGGTTAAGGAAATCGATAAATAAATAAACAATTCAATTATTATCATTATTTAGTGATTGGAAGGGAAAGATCTTAGGGTAATGGCCTGGTTCATTGGACCAGGCGCCGCCAGCGACGTGGTGGGAGTTTGTGAGAGGCTCTCTGTAAGAGAGAGCGATAGAGTTGTGTGGATGGGGGTTGGAGGATGTTTGTTATTTATCGCTTCGCAACGCACGTCCACTCCAGATGACGAGAGTCGTGTCCTCAGACGAACGAGCTGCCTTGACCGCTCTCTATATGTCTGCTCAGTGTTAAGAACCTTAGCTCCACACAAGCGATACCCTGATATCCCTACGCATCCCGTGGGCCAGGCTCTCCTCGAAGCGGGGACCGTGAGAACGGCTGCTAACGGAGTGAAAGGCTTCATTCATGGAGAAGGTGGAAGGGTTCGCTTGTAAAGGACCGGAGATGCAGTCGATCACTTCGTTCGGGAGATGTTCACAACAACCTAACTTGAAGTACTTACCATTGCTTAGGAAATGATAGTAAAAGACTGTCTGCGGTCAGTCTGATCTGCAGAGCGATTTGAAGTTTAAAGTTAATAACGATATTTCTGAAAGTTTCACTTACGCTTAAACCGTATTCCAGCAGTTATGGTGTCTGGTTTCCATGCCAACGTTCCTGGATCGAATCTCTTTAATTAATAATGGTATTTTTGTGCAGTTTTGCTATCGATCACCTTACAAAAAAGTATACATGATATGAATTTCTTACATGGTTACCAACCTAATTTACATTCAGATCTTTTAATGGTGAAAATTGTTATTCATTTAACTTTAATTATTCACTATGCTAGTTCCAAACTATTAATACTTTATTTATTTTAGTATTCTATTTATGTTGCTCAAAATATGTATATTTATTTTGGTTTATTAGGGTTATAGCCTCAGGGCAATTGATATAAGAGTATTTGATTCCTTCTTTAATTTCTTTCACATAGAATGTCTGTCTTCTGGTATTAATTTTTCTTCCGCTGACTAAAACAGGAGACAGGTTTGGTTAGGTGAGGGTAGAACTCATCCCAGACTAAGCCAGAGGTGCGTGAAATTCACTTATTAAGGATATGAGGACCAAGTTCCTTTCCCTGAGCTACCTTGCACTTGGAAATTTTTGGGTCGGGTAACGAAAACTTCACCCGGTATTTGAACCCGATACCCTTCGGTCAACAACCCTACGCTCTACCCACTAAAGCTACTCAAACATAGACAACTCCTTTATTTAAGGAATGAATATAGAATAAGTAGCATTTAATTATTTCATTTTAGTTCATTTCATGCTGTTCACTATAAATATGAAAAAAGAATAATATCGTTCTTTCATTACAACTATTTGTGCTAGTACAAATTAATACATAGTCACATAACGTAATTGGTCAAGGCGATTTGTTGATGGATTCAACAATGATCGAATAGGGATTCAACGACCTGCAATTAACGCTTTTGTAAGCAAGAAAGGCTCACAATGAATCCATTGATGCCCCATGATCTAAGTCTCCTCAAAGCGAGGAGTATGAGAACGACGTATAATGGAGTGAATGGCTTCATTCAGGGGGAACAGATGTTAGAAAGGCTGTCTCTCTGGAACAAGGAAAAAGATGAGGTCAAACACTTCATTGGGGACCCAGGAGATGATTGCTATCACGAATTCAAACAGCCTCTACCGTGAGTGTTTTTACACAAATATTTATTAAAACTAAAAAAAGTACAAAAAAATTCTGTTTTCACATATCATTATTGATTAAAATTCAACAGCAAATTCTCGTTCGAGCACTAAAAATATAGAATCACCTCCTGGGGGTCGAAGAATTCGGTTAGAATTAGTGGAAGCTGTTAAATATTTTCTTCGGTTTTAGCCTCATCCCCTACCATATTCAAGGAAAGCTCGTTCGCAATTTCTTTACGTATTTCTTTCGACTTATTTACGATTCGTCATTTCTTATTCAACCTCTTTCATTTTGAGGTGATGAACAAAAACTTTCTTCTCTCCTTATTGTAGGAGTGGTTCCAAGAACGCATGCAGTAGTGCAGTAAACACTGAGTAGTATTGAAGCATAACGCCTATTCTTTCGTAAACCATTGTTCGAAATCATTGTGGCAAAAAATTAATTTGTTATTCTCATATAAGTTTCATTGAAATATTTTTCATTTTTACCTAGAATAAGTGCTAATAACGAGGCTTATTATCTTTAGCGTATTATTTTATGATTAAATTCATATGGATATCTATTTAAATTAACACTTCAGTCTGAATATTTTGTATGATATATGGCACGGTGTGGTAGCAGTTATTACTATCAGTTAAATACGAAATTGCAATATATTCACTGAATTAATTATCGCACGACTCGTTTTGTTGCTACAACAACATGAAAATGTTGATGGCACTTGAAGATGCAGTCGTAACGACGATACGCGTCCTCCAAATTAAATTGAGCGGGAATATTGCGACGTCTTTTTTAACCAATAATTCTGACTTAGCCGGCCACAACGACATTTTCAATAAATAAACATATTTTAGAGCAAATTAGGTTTTACACCACCAACAAACATACCAGGATAAAAATATCTGTACATTCGGCATCTCTATATCATTTTAGCGTTTTTTCCAGATATCGCTTGTTAATCGAAAGAAAAAGCTCGACTCTTAAACAAAAATCGAACCGAAAATGTGAATCGAAGGATCGATTATTCGAAAAAAGCGATGGTTTCCTATTTAAAATACATTTTGTACAAAAAATGTTTAGTATACATTCGAAAAACACTCCAAATACGCATATGAGATAAAAAATAATACCCAATAACATACTTAGAATACATGTGTGATTTATTAGTAGTAAAATCGACATATGTATGCACATTTGAGTGTTGGTATCACCATTCGGCTTCAAAAAATATTTTAGAAAAATCAACAGATTGCACTGCTTCGCTGATGATACAGGGAGAGCTTTCCAATTTTACCAGCCTCGGAGAAAACTTTCACAAGGGACGGATGATGTTCTCATTGGTCAGTAGTGACACCACTGAGATCAAACGAAATGGTCAATATCGTGGATAAAAAAAACCGAGATTAGATCGAAACTCGAAGATCAATGATAGATCTCGATTTACTCGATATTTGTCCTTTAAAACTCGATTTTCGATTTTAATCGGAATCGATTTTTCCATCTCTACACCTGTTATTACCATCGAAGCAAGGACCGTGTGAACGCTGGCGAACAAAGTATATCGATGGCTAAGTTCTAACAACACGTACATCAAAAATAACAACTTTTCAGGAGAGCAAAAAAACGATTTTTTTTTACTTGAACACTGAAATTAAAAACCAAAAGTTCGTAAAACTGATAAAGAACTATTAATTTGCTAGCAAACAGTTGTTTTTTGCTTGCATTTTATTTTTTTATTTTATTACACTTTGTTCAAGATACCTGTCTCAAACTGGCCGAATTTGAGATACGTGTCGTTAGAACTTAGCCATCGATGTGTGGGAAGAGGCGTAGGACTGGTTCCCTCGAACAGGTAAAGGGATGAGGTCAAAGATTTCATTCGAGACATGGGAGATGATTAGTAGCGCAAACTTTAAACAGCATCCACAAACGCTAACCGAATTTGTCGACACCCAGGAGCGAGCTTATATTTCTTTTGGTGCTCGGGAAAGAAGGTGTTTATTGACCGACTTGATTGATACCTTCCAGTGGACAGGATTCAACTTTTACCCTACACACATCTACCTGAGATACCTGCGGTATCTCTTCTCTACCCTTTTCACCATCTTCCCTTTGAGGAAAAAAATGAATAAATCTCCAGTTTGGGTGAGCGTGACAAATGTTCCGTGAATGCTAAACAGGTCATAATGCGGAGGAGGGCTTCCGTAATGAGTAAACACAAAATTTCGAAACGACCTAATGTGGGTTCGCGGCTGAGCAAACAGACGCACTGCGATCTTCATTTCTTTTCCATTCCACCGAAATACCCGGACATGACAACTGACTACTGTCAAACGCGATGGTGGTGGTAACATGTAAGATCTTAGGCACGAACATAACAAAAGAGGGCCCTCAAGTAGGCCATTGAATGTGTTGTCACCCACCGCGCATTTACTTAAATGGGTTTACAAAAGTCGCCACTCGCGTCACTGACGGACGAAGTGGTCCGAGTTTCACGGGAAAATGAGATACAATCAGGGGTACTAATCGAAATTTATATACAAGATGATGTAATCTATCAAATTCATAACTCTTCAATGATATTCCTCGCATTGATAATCATAATACTGCAAAATATTCGAAAGAAGTGGATCGCATTGCACTCATCACCGCGCCGCGGACATTAAAAAAAAACGATTAAAATGCGGACCAAGTGGCAAGAGAAATCAGCCATTTATGGGATGGAATTTGGCCTCCTCTATGCAGTCCCCTTGGTAACATGCTAAGGATATGATAAAGAATCAAATATACAGAAACCGTGTGAAGGAAAGGAAAATATGTATGTCAGAGCTCGCGGTCAGATTACAGAATGATTTCTGGATGCATGGAAAGTAACACTTTAGCTAGATAAAAAATTTGCACTCTAAGAAGTATTTTTTTACGGGCGGACCCTCGAAAGAAGCTTTTATTACTGTTATTGTGAGCACTAGTGACTTAACTAGTGACGGGAGATGCAAGAAAGAAATTATCAGCAGAATAGCCCAGGCGAAGAGAGCATTCCACCAAAAGAGAGACCTGCTTACAGCGGGAAACTTAAATATGGATGTAAAGAAACAATTTATAAGAACCTACATCTGGAGTATGCTCCTATACGGAAGTGAGGCATGGACAATGACCGCAGCGGAGAAAGCAAGGATAGAGGCCTTTGAAATGTGGTGCTGCAGAAGAATGATGAAAATCAAATGGATCGACCGAGTTAGTAACGAGGAAGTCCTAAGAAGGGTAGGAGAAAAGAGAAGCCTCATGAAAACCTTAATAAGAAGACGGAACAACCTTATAGGCCACATTTTGAGACATGATGGCCTGATGAAGACAATCGTCGAAGGACAGGTGGAAGGCAAGAATGGAAAAGGAAGACCTCGAACAAAATATATGGAACAAGTAAAGAGAGATGTGAAAGAGAAGAAATACGTAGGTGTGAAAAGATTAGCTGATAGGAGAACTGAGTGGAGAGCTGCGTCAAACCAATCCTAGGATTGTTGACCAGTGATGATGATGATTGTGAGCACTAAAGATTGCCAGAAAAAATGAAGAAGAAAAAAGTTGGAGGAGCAAATTAATAAGTTGATAAACTATAAAAAAATAAGTATCTTGATAATGTATCTGATCGGGGATAACGACAAGCAGAAAATGAAACAATTAAGGCCGAATATAAGGCAGATAAAATAGCTCTGACGTAATCTCTATGACCTCCCTTCATATAAACTATACCTACTCATCTTTTCGTTAAACTGCCAGTTAAGGATTTATCCTGAGCAATATTAATGCAATAAGAATATTTCACAAAATGGCTGGTGGCTGTTTAGCCGACTCTGCGGTACATGAAAACTTGTTTTGATGGTGGAATTGTACGTCATGAAGGAAGGAGCAGCAAAGGAGAAGAATCAAAATGAACTAAATTTTAGCGAAATCATGGCCATTCACACCGTGGAAATTATGTATGCAGATCCAAATATTTTCTCCAAAACGCGAGGACATCAACCTACACTAGCCCTCCACCACGTATATTGATGCAAATGGGATTGCTTTTGGAAGCTGCTACAGAAGAATCTCCTAACGAAGTGATAATATTAAATATATAATATAACCAGACGAAGATGAGGAAAAAAGAGGCATCTGAGATAAGGAGGAACAAGTTATACTGACAGAAACAAAAAAACGTTCAGCCTGATTAGGTTGAAATTGAATGCCTGGAATCAGATTACTGAAGCAGTAGCAAGGAAAAAGGCACAGTTCTCCTTATAACGGTATATCCTTGATTAAAGGAAACAATTTACAAAGCAAGATTGACGGTGGGTTGGTGAATGGTAGATAAGGCCGTAGAAATAAACTTTGAGCCGCTGGAAGTATAAGGAAGACAGCTCCGAGATAAGAGTAGATTAAATAAGCATGGGGTCGAGGAGTGCTGAGACCAGAAATGGACATAATGAGACTTAGAAAGATGCTATGATGTTAAATTAGTTTTAAAACCTTCAATGGTGTATAAATATCTCGTTAGCATTAATTGGGATCCAATTAGGGTGTGATCGACAGGACCGTGGTTGGTTAGGGCTCGGAATTCGGAATTGAAGTGACTCGGGCTGAAATTACTTTTACCCGAACTCGAATATAATTCTTTCCATACTATTTATTGTTTGTAATGATTCCGGGAAATAAGTTTTCGGTAACTAAAAAAAATATATTTATCCTGAGCTATGACATTCTAATAACCTAGTGTTGAGCTAGCTCTACCCTTACCCATTCAAAACAATTGCCACTTTAAATCACCTTATTGAGGTATATAATTGCAACGGAAATAACTTCGTCAAATAAAGTAATTAGTACGTAAATAAAGTGTTGCCTGATTATTGCATTTAAAAAATTATATTATATTATGAGGATTGTAATTGAAGTATGCACAATTAGGTCGAGATAACTGCTGTAGATACATTCAACTAAAATTAACGCAATCACAAAGTATGTTTAATCCTTCCCCACATTTTCGTATTTCTATGGTAATAGCTAAAGCCATATCATCCGAAAAACATCCTTTCAATAAGATTTTATAGTTTTTAAGAAATAAGGTAAAGAAATAAAAGTAAAAAATTGAAATGTTTGTCAGTTAAAAATAATAAACTTCCCACATTAACCGGAATTATGGTACACACTCCAATAGCCTACTCTAGGACGAGCTAGCTTTTATCACCAATTCATACTTGTCGTCTCTTAATACCACGGAAGTAGAGCGCGAATAAAAGGCACAATGAAAAAATAGCTTTTTCAAATAACGTGATACGTATACCAGAAGGATTAAACTTTTGTCCCAACATGATATACTTCTTTAAAAATAATGATTTCAATACCGGTTTCATTAAAGTCGAGAGTTTTATTACCCCTAAAATTTCCGCTTAAAATAACAAAATTCAGAAAATATTAAAGTATCCGTCCTCACAAACCTATTTCTTGAAGGCCTCTCAATTGAAGAAAATCCTCTCATTAAGGTTTTCTGTTTTTTAAGGTTTTCAGAAAAGAATTTTTCGGCAACTCAAGGAAAGAAACGTGCCCCCATACTCTGAACTACAGTTTACACTTTAATAACCTAATATGTGGAGAGTTCCTCACTGACGTATTCATACCAACCCTCACTTAATATCACAAGGCATGGGAAATATTATCGAAAAATAATGTAATGCGCATGTATCACGGGAAAATTTTATTTGTCCAAAACATAGAGAATATTTTGAGAATAAAAATTGCATCGTGCACAATGAGGTCCAGAAATGAGAAGTAATGTCCACTTCAATTTACAAGAATCACAAAAATTTTTAAATCAGTCCACGAATTTCCTTAAGGGTTGTAGTATGATGACACCAGGCTGTGTACCGCATCGCTCCACATCTTAGACGAGAAGCCACCAGGCGAAGCAGAGAGAAATCTTCACACTTCATGTTGGTAATGCTTCACTAACTTGATGACGCAGTAGGAGAATATGAGGGTGACCAAAAACGTGATGAACAACGCAAGGAAGAAACGTATGAAGTAATACAGGTTGATGCATGTTTGGCTTTCTGTAGGCTGAACACGACTCTGGAGGACTATCACTCCTGTTGTGTTCGCGAATTCCCTTGCCTGTGAATGCTGCGAGATCTCACCTGCAGATAGTCCAAGGAGAAGAAATTATAATGAGACCAGGCATAATGAGAGCTAGGATTGTACCATTAGTAATCTAACATTTTTGATATAGTGCCCAAAAGTCAAATAGGGTCCCATAACAACACATTTTTTATAGAAAGAAGCAGAAGTTAAAAGCACAAGAATACTGTTGCTACCAAGTTCTTAGGCTCCAAAATGAATAATATTGAATAGAAATACTTGAATTTAGTTCGTTGAGGAATATTTCAGAGCCTTTTAGTGCATTGGAACCTGATTGCTATCGTATTCCTCTTGTATTTACCGTAATTATTTGAATACTCAAAGTTAGTTCGAATAAACATGTATTCACCTGGATGGCCAGCTAGTAAATAGTTTATCTAAGTAATCACTACGGTGCTCGAGTGATAATCGGCCGTTAAAATTTAGTAATCAATTGAAACTTCATTAGTTTTATCGATTCAATTGAGTATTCGACACAAAACCCTAACTTACCAACGTAAGCTCCGCGAACCGGATTGGCTACTTCAATCGTCACTGGCACCGACATGATGGATCTTTAAAATAAATAAACCTGCAAGGATCTTCACTCGATGCCGTAGTAACAAGCTCTGTGACGGATTTGCGAAAGCATTGTTGAGTTGCTACTCACCGCGTTGTTGAGTTGCTACTCTTCAAACCTATTGTTGCTTCGGAATATGGCGTTACCTAATATTCAACCGAAAAAGCGTACGAAAAAAATAAGTCTGTTCACATTATATCTAGACTTAATATTGGCGGGATGAACTCTCGAGAGTTAATTTTAAAAATTTCCTCGGGAGGAAAATGCAAAATTGAAATACGCAATTTCTAACGCTCCTTAATTAAAGTGTCTCCACGAAGTCCGGCCGGATCCAGCTATTTTACCACATATTTTTTTACCATGTAAATTTCCCATGTGCAAATAAATAGAATTTAACATAATCATTAGGTGATTAGGACCTTCGTTAAATTCTTTTTTCCCCAGTCATGCACGAAATGGCTTCATTGTCATAACTTTAACAAATTATATTCAATGAACGAAAGGGATATTATGGACTGATTACCGGGCATTGATTTCAATTAAAATTTTTATGTGTTAAATTTACTCTATTGAAATGATTTCGCAGTGCAGTAAAACAAAGTAATCAGAGAAAAAATTTCGCCTTTCAAATCAAATTTAACCAAAGAATACGCTGTTTTTTCCGAACTTTTTTGCTTTTATAGGCTAATAATCAAGGTTTTGTATTTATTATTATTATTTAAAAAAACTTAATGCCACTGAGATCTCAACGTTATATTTACTATTTATTATTATTTATTTATAATTAATTGTGGTTATATTCCCTCTATGATGACACTGCACACATAAACGAGATATCATAACTTAATATACAGGTGGTACAGCCTCACTCATTTGTATAGGGGAGAAATATTTTCTAAGCGAATATACGATATTTGAGTGACATGGTATATCATGAATGATTTCAAAATTCGATTCGAGAAAGCAACTTGATACACAGGCATAGGTGTCATAACACATAAGGCTTCGTCTTTACTAATATTCATTTTGAAAAGCACAAATATCCTTTGTAATTTGAAGTGATGAGTAATAATGTAGGGAAAATTTTATCTCTTCTGCATTGAGATTCGTTGTTACAAATTGGACTTAAGTAGTTATCTAAAATCACTCGAAAAAAAGCGAGTGTGTTTATTACTCAAAATGGAGAACGTATATCATTATTTCTACACGAATATGTTTGTAAGTTTTGAATGCTTGATAGAAATGAAAGTCGCAATGAGTGAATAATTTTCTTTAAAATTAGTCACAATGATTATGAAGCTTGACGATCAGGTAGGACTTGGAAACAATAAATAACAAAATTAACAACAAGAGAGAATGAAAAGGCAATAGAAAAATCGATTCCTCCATCCAACGGGCAAAACCTTCCTGAGGGAAATAACTTTCGAGGCTTTCCCTTAAAGAAACTAGCATTTCCTCATTCTCTTAGCGTACTGCATCAACAAGTCTATAGCAAACATACCTTTCTCCCTGGCACCATTGGGCACACTCCCTTCTTCCTCCTGCGAATGACAAAGCATTTGCACGGGACGTCACCCACTTATTCCTTGCATGAGTGCCTGAGATTTCTGCACCAAAAACGATTCCATCGATTTACATAGCATTTTATCATTGCTATACGATTTGACCGCAGTTAAGATCGTGAATACCAAAACACCACAAGCTCATTCGGCAAATTTTGTAGACCATCCGCTCCCTCTAACTAAAGCTATCAAAGCTATTACATTCCCCATGAATAGACGTGATACTCAACGCAGCCCCAATTAATGAAAAAAACATAGCCCCATAATTAAAGGTCCCAAGAAAGCATTCGCCTTAATATCTTGTCCAATGGATCGGTAGAGTTTCCGAAGTAGGCTCCAATGGTCTTCTTAACAGGAATCCTATTTCGACTTCCCCAGATTTTTACAAGAGAATTACGGATTGGCTAGCTATCACGGCCGATGATACTATCAAAGGTATTTCATTACAAAGACGTGATTGCACTTCAATAAGCCAAACTCAAGATATTTTAAACATTTTTGTGCGTTATTAAATTATAAACATCATTAACCTCCACCAACTGAACACGAGGGTGATTACCAAGTTTTTGAAAGCCATGGTGCAAAAGTTCATGAAGAACACTAACAAGTACTCGTAGCTACTTCATTTTTCTTTTACTGGAATAAATACTTCGTTTCTCGTTCGAAACCTCTATAATATTAGCAAGATGGAAAATCGGTAATTAACGACGCATGGGACAGGGATTGTAATCGTAAGATCGACGATCACGTGAGGAGTCTAATGGTTCTGATTTGAGGCGCCCCAACCGAAATCAAGTTGAGTTTGAGCTGGTCACCAGTTGGCAGTGGCGGATGCAGATGGGGCCGCAGGGGGCGCACGCCCTCCTTGTTTGGCCGCCCGTATTGCCAAACATTGCAGAACTACAATCGTAACTTTTTTATATCATAAGATGGCATTGTCTTGCATTTTTAAGAAATCACTGTAATTAAAAACCTTCTTAAACTTTGAATGTGACTTGATTATTTTTTATTACGATAAAAGTAAAGGTAACTCAAGGTTTCTTTTGCGCCCCCCTTGAGTTTTTTCTGTATCCGCTACTGATGGTTGGTGCACTGCGCAGACACCACTTAGCTATTCAGGTTATTTAATTTCTACCGGAATAATAATAAAAAGACTTTCATTTATGCAATTAAAAAAATGTTGAGAGGGTTTACTCTTTTTAAATCTGGAACTCAAACTCAACTTGAGTTTGAGATCCGAACCACCGAAGTACAGAGAGGACTGAGTCAGGCTTTGTAATATGACCATTACTGTCCTTTGGAGAGGGGGTGGTAGCGACGTGTTCTTGCAACTTGTCCCCACACTCCTTCGTCGTGAGCGCAGATGCAGGACGTGCCCTCTCACTGCTTACGTGTCGCAAGGAATACACGACGCCAGTCTTTGCAGAAGGCTCTCCTGAATGGGACCTTTATCCCCTTCGGTCCAAACTCCCACGCCTTCGTATCCATCGTGTCATGAGCAGAAGCTGAGAGCAATAGGGTAGTTTCCTTCATCAAAGAAAACGAAATGCATTGATTGCGATTCGTTACCCACCATTAGTGTATTCATAATATAAAAATTATTTGATTTTAGAAATACCGGTTTAGACGAAAGGCAAGAGTCAATTTTAACCTCATTCGAAAAAGTCCAGATTGGCGCTAATGCGATGCCACTCCACGTGACGTCACAGGGACCTAGTTTCTATACGATTAGATAGGAGTTTTACATCGTCTGAGATTACCAATGCATGCATGAGGCACAGAGCTCAGGGAAACATGTCTTAATAATCACCTATTAAAACTGGCTAAGGTCGGAAAGTTTCCTTCGTTTGATAAGGTATTATTAATCCTTATTTAAGCCAAGCGCTACCAGCTAGCAGGGTACTCTGCTACCTGCTAGCATCCTGCGTCGTATCAGCGCTCAAAGCCTCGCCCCAAGGTCACCTCACTAGCGGCAGCGGGAACCAGAACGACGTCACACGGAGTTTTCCCGGCATTCATACTTAGCCGTCGCGTTTCCTCGCGCTTGAAAATTTTCACTTTTCATTTAATCGCGAAAAATAGATATCATCATTTAAAAATCTAAATGCGTGAAATACATACTCTAGGAGTGATAATCTTTCAATTCAGGCAATAAAAAAATAATAGAAAACCACCCTGTTGTGCGCGGGCCGGTTGCATTATCTTTAATAAAGAATCAACAAAGAAAAGATTTTGCAATGTCCGCTTAGACTTTTAATTGAGTTGAACACGTTCCAACGCTACTGGGTCATATTAATCAAGGACACAGGTTTTACCCGGCTAAGCGTTTAGCCTGTCTTGAATGAGCACATGATTTGAGCATTTTGCACCAATATTTTCTAAAATGTAAAGTTAACATGTGGTATAATTTAATCTTCCGCGTGAACGCTGGCAAAATTCTTATGAATTTACCAGAGAAAATTTCCTTTGGACCATGAATCGGAATTTTAGCGTTCAGGGGCAACTCGAAGACCACTACGCTATTAATGTTCCTTGATTTCTATGCTTAGGACTTAAAGTTAAGTTTTCATTTTTGAAATTCAGGAATGTCTACAGGTTCTACTCTTTTTGACTTGTAAATTTCAAGAAGTTAATTTGCTTCTTCAATTTTATTTGTAAATTTTATTTCAATTCCATTTTAGCGCACCTTCATTGTATGTTACTTTTATGGATAAAAAGTTCATCTGGAGGTCTCTTTTTGTTATTCAACAATATGTACGGCATTACGATATTTTTTCTGAAGATCATCGCAATCGCCTCTGGGATCGCCTAAAGATCCAAAATTGGTTTTCGATTTATGTTATTTTAAATGTTTAAACTGTTTGAGCCCAACAGTTTAATTCTAATTACGGTTTTCTTATGGTAAATGGATTTTATCTAATGAAATACTTTATCGATACTCAATAAATGGGTTTAAAATGTTTAAAAACTAATAAACACATGTGACAAATGTTTCTCGGGTTTGCATCCAGGTTAAAGCTTTTATGTAAGCCGACGTTTCGGAAGACGACTTGTCTTCCATCCTCAAGGCTGTGTTACTTGAATGAAGTTCAATTTCACACTGAACAGGATCGACCGTTTACGGAGACAACAATACGGCTCAGGTGTCGTCCGATTGGCTGTAGGTCTTTTGAAATTCTTCACGTTTAACCCTTATGTTTTTCATACAGCTGAATACAGGTCTCCATGTAGTGCATTCTACGACGGTATAATATCAAAACTGTCCATCTGCCACCACCTAAATTAAGGCACCGCTTGGTTAGGGTGAAAGATCCGATTGGGTTGAAGACACCAGGGGTTTATGGAATACCTTGTGAATGTGGTAAAATGTATGTGGGGGAGACAGGCCGAACGATTGAGACGAGGCTGAAAGAACACCGGAGATTTTTCAGATTAGCGCAACCAGAAAAGTCGGCCGTGGCGGAACACAGCATTAATGAAGACCATGCTATTAAATGGGACGACACCAAAATCCTTTGCCATGCTCAACGTTACTGGGACCGCGTAGTTAAGGAAGCAATAGAGATCCGCCTCAATCCCAAAAATTTCAATCGGGACACCGGCTTTCATCTAAGCACTACATGGAGACCTGTATTCAGCTGTATGAAAAACATAAGGGTTAAACGTGAAGAATTTCAAAAGACCTACAGCCAATCGGACGACACCTGAGCCGTATTGTTGTCTCCGTAAACGGTCGATCCTGTTCAGTGTGAAATTGAACTTCATTCAAGTAACACAGCCTTGAGGATGGAAGACAAGTCGTCTTCCGAAACGTCGGCTTACATAAAAGCTTTAACCTGGATGCAAACCCGAGAAACATTTGTCAGAAGTATTCACCAGGAAAAACTTAAATCGTTTAATAAACACATAGTTTTAAAAATCTTGATTCAACTTCTCCTTAACATTTAATGGAAAAAATGGCAATGCTGGTATATTTAACTGGCACGAAAACAAACGCCATGCCCGTAGTCAAGCAATCAGATTTTTAGTTTCATTGCCATTTTCATCGTTCCCATCAGCAACTTCAATGATAATAACAGAATTGTCTCGGAATTAATGCCAAAATATTTCTATCATAGAGGGAACGGCTGAGAGGGAAGCTCTAATCGGGTTGCTTACAAAGATTAGCGGGAAAATGAGGAAGTAAAAAATGCGCCATGTTTAATTCAGTGCTCGAAATTTGTCAAAATCAAAGTCTCTCGATCTCGATGGCTAATGTCTCTTTTTCTCGATCTTCGACATTTAAAACTCGATTTTCGAAAATCGAGTTTTGATCGAAACTTGGCGATCGATTCCCGATCTCGATTTCCTCGACCTTTTGCAGGTACGACTCGATTTTGATCGAATTTGATTTTTCCATCACTAGTGATTCAATATCTATTCATAATTCAATCAATCATTCATTTCCATCAATAGTGATTCACTAGTTACGTTATCACAGATGCATTTTTCGTCATCGGAATCGATTCTCGTTCCCCAATCCTCTTCCCTCCCCTCTTTGCTCTCCACCCCCACCCTCTTATTCCACCCCCTACCCTCTTCCCATGCTCTCACCCCCTTCATCGGAGTGGAAAGGGGCGGGCGCCGATGCTGCTGGAAGCTCCCCCGGTCACCCGTCCAAATCCCCGCCAGAGAAAATAAACAGACTGCCTCCTCGGGTCGGTCGGCCGCTTGTGTTGGTGCCGCTGTGGGGCCTCCCCTCAGGATGTTTTTGGGGGGGGGGGACAGTTGGGAAGGGGAGGAGTGTTGGAAGGACGTATTGAGGGGTACCAAAGAGAGTTATGGTACTCCGGTGTGTTTGACGTCTATAGTACTTAGTTGGAAGAGGATCTTATTGTCCTATAATTTTATCGAAGGAGACATACTCCGGGATGCGTAACGATAAAGGGCCTACCCAGGATTAAAACTAGAGGGGGTCGTTCAATCTGTAGTACAGAAAAGGTTAAGGAAACCAACATTTCAAGAAAATTATAACACCTCTTTATTAGTTTTGAAAATAAAATATTTTTATTTAATCACATGTTTTACACTAATATCACTTTTCTTGGATGTAAAGATTTTTTTTTCAAAACTTTCGCTTTGAACTAAATTTACTTTTGCTTCTAAGGGGGGGTGGGGGGAAGCTGCCCCCTCATATCCTCTAGGTGAGAACATTATGGAGTCACCCGCAAAGCACATATGCTCTCCGACTGTGGTACAGTGCGAATGATTTGGACTGGTTTCGCATAATATGCTCAGCGATCCAGACTATCTTGTCCGGAACATTCCCCAAATTTCTGCACAAAGGAATAAAGTCTCGGTAGCTTAACCGGCTTAAGTAGGTACTCGACTAGAAATCGGGGGTTCTGGGTTCGAATCCCAGTCAACGCGAATGATTTCTTTGATAGTGTGATTTTCACCTAGTAAATATAGCTCAAGTAAGTTGTGTTCATGTAAGTTTCTAAAACACAAGCTCTGACGGTCTGACGTGATATAACAGCCACTAATGACAAAAAATACAATCCCTATGGAGGTTTACCATTCTCATTTCCTTCAAACAAGCTTAGATATTGCATTTGATTCGTCAAGAACTAGGGGAGACACGTTGGAATGTGGGTGAGGTAGGAAGAGGGCAGGAAAATGAGCGTTGGAAAGATATATAGTGCAAGAATACGGCGGAGAATGGAATAAACACCCTAAGGGCAGTTGCTACATTTATATTTTTCCCAAAGGAGCGCGGAAAATGAGAATGTAAAGGCCACATGGGAAGGCGGGGGTTCACGCGCGACCAGCGAGAAAACTCTTGCCGAACACAGCCTAAATAAATGAACACGCGCGATTGAGATGAAGACAAATATAGACTTATTCAGTAGCGATGAAGCGAGTGGATGTCTCATATTGCAAGGAAAACGGGTGTGGAAGGAGGGCAAAGAAGAAATTTATGCTAAAAAAACTTAAGGAAGTAATGTATGTGCTTAAGTAAAAAGAAGTCATGAATCAGTAGCGAGGCATAGCTTATGGCAGGTAAAGAAATGCCCATTTGGGAATTCATTTGGTCACTGTAACTCAAAATGTACTTGAATTCCATTACGGTGGTGTAAGCCTCAATAAATTCAATTATAGCTAGTTTGTTTTCAAATATAAGCCTTATTCATTCATATTCATATTAGTAAATGTATTTCCACGAAAAACAACACATTTTATTACGGAATTATTTGCAACCATTTAACAGGAATCAAATATATGACTTTGACTCATTATTGTCATGAATGACATTAACTTTTTAGCATTATTAAAAGTGAGTGTAGAAGATTTCTATAGGTGATTAACGTTTGGCACGCAATAATAATATCTAACCTAATCAGCACCCACGATTTATTCCTTAAGTGATGAAAATCTTATTTTTTTACAACATAGTTTCTGGAAAAAGCGATTTTTTTGTGGTGAATCATGTTACCAATTAACCAAAGCTGTCTTCCAAAAAAATTTTTACTTCCGCCCTCTACTGATAAAATTTAAAACTATTCTTCCATACGACAGACCATTTAAATAATTAGAGCGCAACTGAAGAAAATTTACTATCTATAATTGTTAAATAATGTGCTGTCATCAAAAGCAAGCGAATGTGTAATATTTCAAGCTGAACTGTCTATCCAACAAACAATAAACATTCGAAAAGTCATTTTAAAATTTCCGCGTTTAGATGCCCTGGTCTTACACCCTATGTAGATTTAATTAAGAAATGTCTTTCTAAAATGCCATTCTACTAATTACTTTTGCAGTTTTATTGATTTTTTTTCTTATTTTATTATAATAGGTTAAAAAATTATTAAAATCAGAACAGCCGCTCTTGATTTATTAATTGGGCAAGTAAAGTGTTCATTGATTATTGGTCCGTATTTCGTTATTCAGGGTCAGCTAGCAATCAATTAAAAGATTCCATCAATGAAACAGACAAACATTCGAAGTAAGTTCAGGAAAAGCGTGTAAAAAGGGAAGGTATTGTGCCGGATAACCGTTATTGAAACAACAGTTATTGAAAATAACCAAACCGTGTTTACAGATGAACCGGTTGAAATAAGGTAATTAAATCGAAGTATTTACTTGCAGCACTGGGTAGGAAAGATATATCGGAGGGGAAGAGGTTAAGTGGTAAGAGGATGGAGGCTAGTGGGAGTGAGGCAGAATGTATGGGAGGCAGCGTATACTATTCCCCAAGGAATGGAGTTCCAGGCAGACGACAGTGTCGGAGAAGAAGGGGCCAGCCCCTAAATCCTCCCCCTGAAGACTCCAAACACAGACTGGGGAGCGTGCTAGCGTGTGGTTGCCTTACGCTATGCTCTAGGGAATTCGCTCCACACAGCACGCGCTAAGCATTCTGGGTATACGCCCCCACCCCAGTCTCCATTGTGACCACAATTACTACGCTATTCCATGGGTTCGATCGATTAAAACCATATTCAATGATCTTCATCTTACACAATCTGATCGCATTTTTCGAAGCAGATGTCTCCATAGATACACGATTCGTATTTGATGGACGGCAATGTTAAATTGATCTTCATAAAACAAAAAATTGCCAACAGGTAATCGAAAATCAAAGTTCAATGGTTTTATGGGAGCCGATAAACTGTTAATGATCCATTTATCATCGATTGGGAGCTTTTTTTGCAATGGATGAAAGCTATCAGTCCATGATTTTCCTTAGGATGACGTAGCTCTACCACTCGCCCGGTACTTTTTCGTTACGTCTTACTTACTCGCTTATGGTATCATCTTGAAATTTTCGTGGCACATAAAATTGACTCTAGTCAATATTTGCTAGAATATCAAATTTTAAACTTGATCCCAAGTACTTTCTTAGATGTATGAATGCAAGAAAATGCATGTACAAAAATGTTTCAAGGATTCCCAGCATATTTGCTGACCATTTCAAGATGATAAAGTAAGTTCATACAAACAAAATTAAAAGAAAATAAGACTGATACGATCGGAAGTATTTTGCTCTCCTAAGTTACAAAGCCATATTTGATGAAACCCAAAACGAACTATTGATGTTTCCAATATCAAACAAGAACAACACTTAAAATAGGGAATCGGGTTGGTGAGGCGGCTAGAGTGTTGGATTCCCACCCGGTGGGCTAGGGTTCAAAACCTGACAGTGGCAGAGAATTTTCAGATACCTGCTTGAGTGTTGCACGGAGAATATTTCAACTACAACTATACATCCGTCGGATGGGAAGATAAGCTTTCGCTCTCTTGGGGGCTTTCGTTAAGAGCAGGCAAACGGCAGGTTTCTCTCCACCCTTCCTTCCATACCCTTCCCTCATGGCGCAAATTACCTCAGCTGTCGGTCGCCTTCTCCATATACCATACAAACTACGTAAAATGATGTATGATTTGATGCTTTCACGGCGAATTATGTGGATAAACTTGTCTCGGGATTCCGGGGATTAAAAAAATTAAATAAATCAACATTCAGCCCTGATGATGACCGCCGATACGGAGCTTGAAACGTTGGCCGTTTTGAAAGAATTAACCCGGTGGGAATTCCGAGAACAGTTTAACAACACAAAATTACTTTGAAAAGAAAACTTAGAATCGGATTTTGATGATTAGACAAAATCGAAGTTATGAAATATGAAGTTTGAATTACACGCAAGTTGAGTGAGATCGCTCTGGCTTCTTTCGAGAATTTTTGAAAGAGTCGGATTGAAAACGAGGTTCCCGCGGTGAATGAACCGAGACGTCATGCCTTCAAACGAATCCTTTGACGGTTCGATCGCGAAGCCGAATCGAAGACTGGCGTTTCGTGAAGTTAAATCGAGCAAAATGATGAGTCGAAATGTGCCAAACCACGGTCTCGTCTCGGCTCGATAGAGTGAACTCATTGTATCGCCCAGTGCTTGCTCCAATTCCGTCCGAAATATCGGTCACGAACGTTCTCACGGAGCGCTACACTCTGAAGGCTCTTTCGAGTGTCTCTACATGTCGGTTCTATCTTTTTTTCAATCCTTCTTTTTTTTAAGTGTCCAGATTCACGAGATCACAAAAGCCAGTGAGGCAGATGTCCTGGTAAGTGAGCAGCACATGCCCCTATATCACAGGAAAGAGCCCTTAAGCAAACTACATTGCAATATACTAAATCTACTAAGGTAAAACAAAGATGTAGTACCATACGAAGACAATGTAGCAAGGTAGCTTGCTACGTAGTGGCGTGGAGCCTCCATCAAGATTATATATAGCGGCTTTTTAATGTCCCTAACAAATCGCGAAATAATCGTAATAATTAAAAAGAACAAAGGTAAATAGTAATACATCGAGAAACAAATGTCATAGTATAGTGCATTGCTGAAAAGTAAATAATTAATTCCGCTTAACTATCACTATATTCACCATTAATTAATCACTTAAAACCTAAAAGGTTAACTTTTACCACACATGTATTACGGCAATGAACATGAACATACAACAGTGTGGTAAACGAATTGTGCACTTGAGTGTAAAATTTCTGTACAACCTTCAAATTTTGTTCACAAAACATGAGTACGAAACTCGGAATAAGTATTTTTCAAACTCTAAATCTTAATCGTGCGAGAAATCCACAGAGAAAATAATAATTTCGCCTCCACTAGGATCTCGGACAAGGCGAATGATTTTTTCCTCCGTGGATTTTTCGTACAATTTTGCATTGCGAGTGACTCCGTAAAGATATCACCGTGGCTAGTCCCGGTATTCTTGAATTAATCTAACCTCAATGCAGAAAAATGACGAAGGCATAAAAGAGTACGGCCACCATGGAATAAATCCCCAACGTGAAGTTAAAAAATAAAGGGAAACGACCACCACATTCAGACTTTGAGCGCGAGGAAGCTGTTGATATCCGTAGCAGGCTTTTGCTACCTCATGTCTCAGGATGCTCCGTCTCTCCTCCTGGTGCAACCAGCTTGCTTAGACGCTTATACATATATGAGCTCCAAAGATCTTCCAATCCCTGCCCTACACGTCTCCTTCCACGTCGCTGCTTCTCCGCAAGTGTTTATTTGGAAATTGGAGGACTCCAGTCAATCAAGATCACCCGTCTCTCATTCCATAAGCCACAACCCTAGGGTTCGTTTCGCCCTAGGGTTTTTCGGAGCTGGGCATGTTGGGCTGAGGAGTAAGGTTACAGGATTTGGGAAACTTAGCTCATAGAAGTGAGTCATTTAAGATTTTATATTTTCCTAATGGATCGTATTATTAATTCTTATAGGACTTCACACCAAGTTAATGAGTGTAAATGCTAGCATATTAGTGGCTGAGTCTGCCACTGAGTTCAGGACAAAAAACGACATTTTTCGACCAAAAATGTTTTTTTTGTACCCAGAAAAAAGTGAAGGACATAAACTTTTCCATTTAGAACCCCAATTATCTGGTGTAAAAAGAATTTGAATCAGTTGAGTACTCAAGAATAATTTCAAAATTTAGCTAGTTAATTCAGATGACATGTGGTCATGATTACATAAGATGATCTCATCCCAAAACATCATTTATACAATCACTTGACATAATATAATCTATGAGTATAATATTTCAATCACTATCAATTGTCCATTCGATTTATATACTATTATGTACACATCTATTCAGGATCTTCGAGTTGTATTTTTTCATTAGGCAAATTTATTTTTTGGAAGTTCATTTTTTAATGTCTAATGGTTAATGATGTCCATGACAATAAATGTTTATTATTATTTATTGCAATCAATCGTTGTAAAAGCATCGAAACGCGTCCTAATATGCATTGAAAGAAGTTTTTACAGCAGAAATTGCAATTTTTTTAAAATTTATATAATAGAGAATTTAAGCAACAATTACTACTCATTAAGTCCTGAGAAATTCAAGAAGATAGCGATATGAGCGAGTTATTCTTCAAGAAAAAAAGACTAGGAGAGCGGGAGTGATGCATCCTCTTAAAGGATGCTCGAGGAAAAGATTTCGTTTCCTGCATAAGGAAACCAACCATGCATAAGTATGAGCGTGTATTAGGGAGCAGTCCATTCGGACGAAAAAAAAGAATGCCTTCGCAGCCATTGCGTCTCGGTTGCCAGGGGAGCGGCGCGTAAACAAATGGTGTTATTAGTGAAATGTGTCAATCAAAAGTCGATCCCCTGAGGGAACTTATTTGTGTAGGGACCCATGGCAGCACGTGACGAGACTGCCAAGTAGTTGCATATGCTGTGGCAAGGAGCCAGAGGGAAGATGCTGTATAGGGAAAGGAAGCTGGATCCGCTCAGCCACTCATAATACAATAGAATTAAGATCGCTATGCCACGCGGACGGAGGCCTGGCTGAAGTCCTGAAGCCTGAAGAAGTGGGGCTTACCTACGTGACCAACTCTTACTCTTAGAAAGAAGGACGAGAAACGACAGGAGACGTTCGAGATGTGGATATGAAGAAGGATAGGGATGGTGAAGTTGACGGAGAAGTGGTGGAACGACAAAGTGCTGGACATGGTGGGTGAGGAGAGGCAGCTTCTAGATAAGATACGCAGGAGAAAGAGGGTATAGGTGGAGCGAGTGCTGAGTGGGTAAGGGATGTTGAAAACAATTGAGGTAGAATGTTGAGTAAACGACGAAGAAGAAGAAGGAAGAGAATAGAATTTTTAGATAGAATGAAAGAGAGTAGGCCTTATTATGAATTGAAGGGGGAAGTCCAGAAGGGAAAATTACCAAATACTAAGTGAATACTTTGTAGATACCAAACTTAAGCGGTTAAATAATTTAATAATTCCTCGCGAGTGAAAATACTTTACGGAAAATATTGCCAATAAATTGATAGTAAGTACCGTTATCATCACCGCGAAGCGAATTTTTTTTAAACAATTAGGATTGAAAACAATTTTTCGATGCAACAATTCCTTATTTTTACAGCCCCAGGGTAGATAACGCAAAGTTGACTGTATGCATATGACAGAATGGAAAAAAATCACCGCTATTGCAATAAACCGTAGCTCGCCCAATCTCCAAAAAGATTAAAAGAAACATAAAGGTAAGCAATACATATCAAGGGTCAAATTATCTGTCAAAAGGCCATTTGAAGTGACCAGGATTTGATCCTCCCGACCCTAACTGCAGGATAGGAATTCCACGACTTGATGGGTGACTGCTATCAGGTGTTCCGTCACTATTCACAATCAAACGATTACGTAGCCAAGAGATAAAACGCTATGAAAATATACCCTAACCCTCCATTGGGTGTGTCTTCAAATCTGAGGTTGAATTACGACCCGTTTATGACCTGACCCTATCCAACAGTAACCTTCCCTCACAAGGGAAACTAGGTCTCTTCTAAAGAAAGATATAATTCATTTATGGCAATCGCCTGCGACAATTAAGCCCATTTATGACCTAATCGCTTGTACCACCTTAACAGAGTTGCATAAATATCAATGAAAGAATTCACAGGGAGGGATCGGATCGTAAATTCTGGGGCAGTGTAATAAATTCCACCTACCTCCTTCGAACTATAAACGTTTCCGCTGCCCGCTTCCGTCCGGCGTTTGGTCAATCCGATGAAAATTTCTACGGCTCTCTTTTGTCAACGAGCGGTCGCGCTGGCGTATGAAGTACGCCAATCCACGAAAACCAAGGATTTCAACATTGTACGTACATTTTAGTCTAGAACGGCCTTACGTATTCTTACAATGTACTTTGACTGTCTATAGTGCGAATCTAACGATTTGATCGTTGGATCCTTCTTTCTCATTGAATGATCCTCCAAGATCGTTAGTAGGTATGGGCGGAACTTGAAAAATTACCGGTATTTTTGTGATGAGTATTAAAAATCAGTAATAGTACTCTCCCGGTAGTACCGGCGAAAAAATACCGGTATACCGGTACTTTCATAATTGATAAAATATGTTAATAAGTTGAGATTTAACGCTTGTATTACCCTAATTATCCGGTATTTCGGCAAATTAGCGTAACATACAGACAAAATACACTGAAAAAATCATTAACTGATTTTTTAACGAAAATTTATCGGAAAAATACATAGAGGCTAGATTCTCTAACAGCGAGAAGGGTGAGAGCGATGAAGTTTTTAAATACTTCTTCAGAAATATCCTTGGCATTAATTAAATAAACACTTCTTTTCTGAGAGCCATTGTGAATTGGAGTTTATTTCTTGGAAATGGCCAAGGAGGTTGTAAATACATGGTATATTTACAACCTCCTTAGAAATGGCCTACTTCGCTTGATATATATTCAACACTCAATTGTTTAAGTAGCTGAGTACTAGTAGTTGACTGGGTACTAGTGGTTGATTGATAACACATAAGATCGCAGCGCTGTCGAAGTACCGGTATTTCTAGTACCGATACTCCTGTAGTACCGCTAAAAAAACACTGGCCGGTACTACCGAAGTAGAAAAAAAAAATAGTACTCGGTCATACCGAATACCGGTATTTTTTGCCCATGCCTAATCGTTAGAACATTAATGGCTTTGCCTGGTTTCGCTGTTAGTAGGACCCGCCCGCCTTTGTGACGGTGCGGGATTCCTCGTCCCTTCCCTTCCTTCCCTATCCGCTCCCAGGAGGGGTCGTCGGGCTCCTATCGCGGCGGCGCCTCCTTCCTTTCTCCTTCCAGTCCTCCCCCTTCTGTGGTGCAGAGGTATCTTTGGCTTCAGACTTCGGCCCAGGAGTGTAACCTCGCGAGCCCGCCGTGGGGTTTCGTATCCACTGTCTATAGTGCGAGTTTTCAAAGCTCAAATATTGTAGCTAATTTATAAGAGGAACAGACACCCATGGCGTACTAAGTATTCCGCGCGACTGGCCGTGTACATCGTGTTTTGCTCTTCTTGAATGGCCTCGTGTATTCTTACAATGTCATTTTGACTGTCTATCGCGTGAATATTTAAAGCCCGAAGTATTTTAGCAAATTATTTTAGATCGACAAGAGGGACCCAACACCCGGGGTGTATAAATTACGTCGCGCGACCGGCCGTGTACCACCTGTGTATCTTTATATTTGTATCACCTATAAATGTGTAAGCTTGAGCTATTTTCTACAAATAAAGATGAGTTTTAACAAAAATCGAGTGCTATCATATAATTGCATTTACCGTGGACAAAGTACGCCTTGCGCCTTGTTAAAAAATACCAGGCGCGCCCGCTCGAGGGTCAAACGAAGGCGATGGAGCTACAGAGCTGCGAGGGATGGCTTAAACACCGAGGAGTTCTGAGCACAAGCTATGAATCGGACTTCACGATCACAGGGTGTCCAGCCAATCAATTTAGAAAAATTCATGCATAATTTGGTTTCTGGTTTCCCAGGGAAATTTTGCAAACTTCCTGGTTAATCTTGCGTGGTTATTGCGATAGATAATAATTTTAAAACACCCAATATTACTTCATAACTTTTAAATAATATTATATTTATGTATTTTCAAGAACAAGGAATAAGTTATTTAACACACTCCGGCCTCGGCGGCAGCGGGGAATAGTCCTCGCCTACCATACCGAAGGTCGCGGGTTTGAATCCCGCCTGGATAGCTTGACCCATTCAGAACATGGAAAACAGACGTCAACAATATATATTAATTGATAATAGATATTAATTGACCATAGATATAAATTGGCCTTCTAGAGTCACCAAAAATAGATCTTTACAATCGAAAAAGTATCCACGGTCAGCGTTGATGTACTTACTCAATTTTTCGAAGCTTATTATAAATATAAAACTCGTAGATTAATTTTACTCTCCGAAAAGGAATTCTAAAATAAGGCAAAAGAACTAATAGACAGTGTTGTACATGAGTTGAAAAAATTTAAAATAAATTATATACGGTGATAAAAACTTTCAAACTTTTTTCACGCAGTTCATTACCAGCATTAGAAAGCATTATCGCGGGTCCCGTCTCAGAATCGAAAAGCGGCGTTTGTTTGAGAAGGCCGAGAAGCGGTCTTTCCTTGACCGATGACTGGTAATTAGCGCCGACGGCCGAAGGGCGCCTGGAATGCTAATATCGACGGAGGCGCCAGGTGCGGGTGAAGAATGAGGGAAAGTCTATTGAATAGAATTTGCGAAACCTCAAAAGAGCCGGACTTGACGATGCTGCGAAGAAACTTGTGCAAATAAACAGCGATGGTCAATGAAGGAGGCAAATGTGATCGGAGGCTTTGGCTTACACGAAAGCAATGTGTTCTTCCCGTGAAGTGAATAAAGTTCAAGGAATACCTGTGAGACCATAGATAGATAGACAGCTTCGTTTATCTGCCATCGCGGAGCACGCATAGGAAGGACCAACGCACAACGTACACTTGAAAATGCTAAACTCAACGCTAGAGAGATGTAATACTATCTCCGACTCATGCGATAGGCAATCGAAAAAGCCGAAAACACCTAATTTCAACAGGGAGGACAGCTATTCGCTCTCTAACGAGTGGAAGAAACTCTTCCACAAACCGATCAATCAGGACGCACCTGTTAACCCTTCATGACCTAGAGCAACTTTTGGGAGAATTCAAATTTCAAGATTTTTCATTATGAAAACTTGAAAATTTTGCACTCAATTATAAATATCGTGGTAGCTAAATTATTAGTCACTACAATTAACACCACAAAATAATGCGTAGTTTAGATATTTCCTGAATAGATCAGATCAATTATACATTTTTGATGTTGCTCAGAGTCAACATTGGATTATAATGGGTCAAAAACCAAGGGTATATAAGACGGGAAGAAACTTGCATCCAACACTTCAAACCTGAAGACGCCTGCTGCTAAGTCACTAGTGATAATTCCGAATTATTTTCCACGAAGTTAGACCAAAATTTATTCACCTTGTGGACAATTCCAAGATTATACAGATTAGATTTGAACTCAGGACCAAACAGCTCGTTTTGTGACCGGTTATTTCACCAACTAATACGACGAGGTGTGTTCAGAAAATAATGGGAATTTTAGTTTTTCGAAAAAATATTTATTTATTCGTCTACGCTAATGCAGTCGCTTTCAAAATAGTCACCAGTGGTTATCATGCACTTGTACCCCCGCTTCTTCCACTCCTCAAAACAATTCTCAAACTTTATCTTTGGCGTATCCTTTAGCTCTGTTAGCGATTTCTTTTTATGACATAAATGCTTATGAAACGACGGCCCTTAAAATTCACTTTGCATTAGGAATCAGGTAAAAGTCACACGGAGTGAATGGACTGAGCCTGGTGAATATGGAGGCTGGTGAATCGTTACAGTAATCTTTTCGGCCAAAAGTTCACGAATATGCAATGAAATGAGCCGAAAATTTCCGAGGTCATGGAACAGTGGCGCCGACTCCATGGTGCCTTCGGGGGGCTCGAGCCCCCTCAAAAATTCGTTATGGGTGTGAGGAAAAAATGTGTCACGTTTGTCGAATTTCCCCGAAGTGTCCAGATATCGAGATTCGAGTTATCAGGGTTCTAATGTTGATCATATGACTCTTCCAAAATGCTTAAAAAAAACTTAAAAATTACTACTTATAAAGTTTTCCGGGGCAAGATCCCCGGTTTGGGACCCCCCCAATATTTTTTGTAAGTCGGCATCCCTGTCATGGAACCATGTCTAACCATAGCGAATGGTACTGAAAAACTAAACTAAACGAACACAGCTAAAAATTATCCTGGCTCAGGAGAATATATGCCAGCATAATAAGACAAAGTTTTGACAATCCGGCACTTGTAACTCACGTTAAATTTCAAAATTTAGTTACCGATATTTTTCTGAACACTGTTGGTACATCACCCTTCAAAACAGAAACTACAAGCTCCTATGCCGACATAGAAACTGTTGAGGAGTAGAATTCACAACTGGCAAAGGTGGTTAGATGGCTCATAGATGCACACGATAGCGAAAGCTGTTTCCACATGCACATAGAAGATTCACCGTGATGCCGCAGTACACGAGTCACTCCGGAAAGTCCACATACAAACACTGCCGGTCATCCTCGGCGCGGCGCCTCGTACTTCCTTTGGACACGGAGGAGAGTTTAATCTGCGGTGCTGCCATGCCAACCCTCTTATTTACTCCACCCCTCCCCGTGAACTTTTCCCCAACCTCCGGAACTCAAGAGATCCCCCCACTCCACCTCTTACTCCCATCAGGCCCTCTAAGCCATTTCGATGAATCGGTCGATCGAAACTAGAGATGGAGAAGAGCTTCGAAGATTCGGTCGAATATTTTCGAATGCTTAAATTTTAATTTTTCGATAGAGAGTCTAGATTACAAGCCATATAGAGCAGAGTATAGTCAACATTTTCCCGTCTCGAGTTTGAAAATAAACTTTCCTCAAATGCGTTTTTTTGAATGTTTGTGGTATTGGCAAATATTGCAAAATATCTACTGTGTAGAAAGTACCCGAGTACAAACCCGAGAAGCTTTCATCCTATCTACTGTGTATATTCTGAGCATGTCAAGATAGAGAAATAAGCTTAAACGGTCAATACGTTTAGAAAAAGACAAAACACGATCGGCCAAGAGAGAGTGAGTGAAATTCTAAGTATAGCACTTGTACGCAATCTACATAATACAGGGTTATCATAAAAGAAGGGTGAAATTTTTAACATGGTCAAAATGAAGACACAGAATTACTTACAGTTTGTTTTTTTTTCGAATTTTTCATCACAAACAGTATTTTTATATAAATTATAAAATTTCAATACGTGCGCCTTTGATCACTCGACAAGAAAGAAAACCGGCCAACTCCTAACCAAAGGCGCCAAGGGGACCACATATTAACGTCTCATCAGACGGACGTAGTGCTGCACCTGAAGTGACCTTTTCAAGGCCAGTGGCGTAGCGAGGGGGGTCCGGACTCCCCCCCGAAATATATATAAAATAAACAATTTCATTCCTTCTTAAAAGAAAGCAAAATATTGAAAAAATCATGAAATTACAAAATATTTCTTTCACAAATGAAGTTTTTTCGATAGTGAAAAGTGTTGAAATTAGTTTAAAACCCTCTATTTAGTACCCTGTTTTTTAAACCCCCCCCCCCCCCGAACGAAATTCCTGGCTACGCCACTGCTCAAAGCACTTACGCAGGGATCTATAGCCTTAGAAAAATCTCGGCCATCTTATCCCAAACATTATGAATTACTGCATTTCAAAATGATAAAAAGTCCAAGTATGTAAATATACACTAGCTAAATCAAAACACTAAATTTTCGCCGATAAAACCACACAATTTATGCAGAAGTAAAAAAACGAATTACTACATTAACTTATAAGAAAAGTAGGATTGATACAACCACGATATCATTGGTGGGCTATTACGAGGGTAAATACAACAAAGACAACACACAATGTAGTTGATTTTTCTGATTATGAGATGATAAGCGTAATAACCCCTCAATCAGGACAAGTATAACCTATTACTATACGTTTAACGAGATATAAAAATGCAGTCGTGAAATATCATACACGCTTCCATTTATATATGATTTAACACTTTCCCGGCGAACAACATTTGAAAAATCTTATCGGGATACCGTGAGAATGGGTAGCGAGTCGGTGCCCGAAACGTCGGCGCTCTCATATAATTTTACCCGCGCGGTATCCCGAGAAGATTTTTCAAACGCTTCCATTTTCTATTCTCACCTGGACGGTACTACCATGATTTGTACCTACCCCCTTATAATACCGGAGTCCAATTTTCGAACACGAATGAGAGTTGAGCAAGTGGCGTCCGAAAACCTTTAGAGACGAGCTCCTCCCCGACTCACAAAAAAAGAACCTGCCGTGTCCGTCTCATCTTTGCATTCCACGCGCGGAGGAGAGGCGGATAAGAGGTCCAGACTCCATCTTGCTCTGGCGCCATGTTATGCGTTAATTCCATCCACCCCTCCCACCTTTCCCCTACCTCCCTTTCCCCTCCACAACTTATCACCCCTCCTTTTTTTCTCACTTGTATTTTTTCTCTCCAACCTGTCTTCTCCCGCCTCTCCTCCCCCATCAAACCATCCCCACCCCCTCCTCCTACCTTTTTTTTACCCCACCACTTTAATACACCGTTCCCTCCCCTCCAAACCCACACCCCCGTCATTTTTCTTCCCCTCCTACCTTCTCCAAGGAAAAAATTTTCTTCTGTCTTGCCCACACGGGTGTACCCACTAGCACATGTTCCTGAGGTGGTACAGCCACATCTTGATGCAGTGGAATAACTAGATACATGCTTTTGGGGGATGGAGGGGCTTGGTAGACAACCCCCCCCCCCTTAATGCAACCTGGAAAATGTTTGAAAAATGGTATGCCTGGAAATGCATTTCACATCATTTTGGTACAATTTTAATACATGATATTTCACTTTAAGTAGATGCAGTTATTATGTATCAAAACTGGACGATAGTTTTAGAAGTTTTTTTATTTCTCTGATCCTTTGCGTGAGATCTATAAAGTAGGTAATCATTGCTAAATTTCGCCAATGATCTAGCGTCCCAATTGTTGATATGAACTACCGAATTCGAAAGAGTTTGAAAAATAAGGTCGTTCGAATTTTCCCAGTTTGTCATGAGAGATGAAGGATATCAATTTCCGTTTTTGGATTATCTTCAGTTAGTTTCCTTAGTTAACCACTGCCAATAAAACGTGCTGAACTAAGATTATCGATATAATACAACAGCAATTTTTTTTATAAATCCCATCCATCTTTTCCCCAGGAAGTTCTTATCAAAATATACAATTTATATCGAAATTCAACGTTAAAGATGTACAAAAAAGGAGTGATCAACTGAACAAAATCTTCAACCAAGTGCAGAACTTCAAAATTACAGCACGAAATTGCACGACTAATCTATGAAGGAGGCACTTTTTGTGACGACAAATTGAAGCCTTCAGTTTAGCATTAGCAATAACAATTTTAATAGAGTGAAAAATATTATAATGTCTTCAATACCTACTAGCGACAACAAGTGATCTGATACTATCTTATTAGCACTTAACCTTTGAAATTGATAGCAGAAACTTCCTGAGGAAAAAAGCAACTATGGACCCCGCCTAATATACAAACGTATTTTTCCTGACGCGAAGTCTTTTCTTTTTATTCAGAAGAGGAAGTTTATTTCTAGTTAACCGTTCCCTGAGTTTGAATATCTTCCGTAACAGTTATCTGTCACCTTACAAATAGTATGTCTTCAATACCTACTTCAGGCAACAAATGATTCATCTTAAAATCACTGTGTAACAGCATGCCATCTTATTAGAACTTGAAATTTAAAATTGATAACTGGAACTCTATCAGGAAATGACTAAGTATGGATTCCGCCTATTGTTCTAATATATTTTTCTTGACGATAAGATTTTTCTTGCCACTTAAAACAAGAAGTTTCTTTCTAGTTAACCGCTCACTGAGTTTGAATATCTTCTGTTACAGTTATCTGTCACCTAAAAATAGTTTCCCTTTAATGCCTACTTAAGGTAACAAATGATTCATCTTAAAATCACTGTACAACTGAATGCCATCTTATTAGAACTTGATATTTCAAATTGATAACTGGAACTTTATCAGGAAATAACCAAGTATGGATTCCTTTGCTGGTAAAAAGAAGAAATTTCTTTCTAGTTAACCGCTCACTGAGTTTGAATCTCTTCTGTTACAGGTCTGTCACCTGCCACGGGTGTTTTGGGCGCGCGCTATACATTCACCGTCTTTCCCGGCCTCGTGCCATATCGCAGCAAGGTGGCAAACCATTTTGAGTGATATACATCTCCCGTTCACAATGGCATACACGCTTTTCGCACCGGCACATCCGAGAACCATCTACGCTTTCCCACCTCGTCTTCGCTTCATCTTAATCCACGCACCTTGCGATTCGAACTGCCGCAGGCCAGAACTTGGCCGTTTATTGCTTCCTGGGGGTAAGTTTAATTCCGAACAACACGTCATCGGAGTTATAATTTTTACTTAATATGGCCCGAACGTTTTGGAATGAAACGTGACGTATATTTTTAAGTTTACCAGAATATTTTTCGCCGTTCTTTCCGCACACTACGGTGGAAAAGTATAACGCACAATGGAAAAGATTACCCCATTATTGAAATAAACACTTGCAATTTTCCACGGTTATTTGAAATAATCCTATCATCTGGCAATATTTTTAATGCCATTAAAGAAACTGTGAGTGCAACAGTGAGCACAAATTTACAAAACTTTAGCAGTAGGTTATGAATTAAATGAATATGGTCGAATAACTCTGTTGATTAAGATGGGAATAAAAATGAATTAAATATTATATAATAATACATGGAAAAATTCCACTCCATGACGCTTGAATCTTCGGATTTTATTTATGTTCCATTAGTTTACCTTTTATAATATGAGACACGACGTGGTGTAAGATCTTCATATTACTTAAATGAAACATTGATATGTTTCCACAAGATTTATTAGAACTCGACGCCTTTCGTTGTTACCACAATATTATCTTGTTAATGTTACACTTGATAATGTTGCTGTAACAACGGTCGTGTTCGAATAAATCTGTGGAAATATTGCAATCTTCCATTTAACTAACACCCTATTAGGTTGCTTAGGAATTATTCCAACCCATCTGGTCAATGAGGTGGTATCCCCGAAGTTAGAAGTATATAACTATTCTGGTTATGTCCTATATACCTTATGGGAGGAGCTGATTCTTTTGTTAGTAAAATAGTCGAACGCTGAAGGAAATGGACGCCGATTATTGCGGGTTACAATCGACGCAATTGATTGCGTGATTAGGTGATGCATTTGGAGCAGCTTGAGTGAATTGTTGGCGTTGTATTATTCACTGCCGAGAAGAATCAAATGGTAAACGTAATGAGTGGTGTAATAATTCACAGCTGGATTCACAGCTGAAAATTTTCAGCTGTCACAGAGTCATTCCCCAGAATCCTTACCCAGGCCAATAACATTTTTAAAAATACGGTACTTTAATATAAAGAGCCTTCACATTACTAATCGATAAGAAAATACAATCGCAAAAAACACAATGTTTAAGATCATTTTTTTTCAATTTCTCATGCTGGAGTGGGATAATGAGCAATTTCACTCGCGAATAATTAGCTGGCTGTCACTCATAGGTGGCTAAAGTCTTTTCAGTGGAGAAGAATTCTTACGACTGAAGAATCTGTAATAAACTATGCATAGATATACGTGCTTACTCATGAGTCGCAAATCCATTTGAAAGTGAATTGAAATCATTTATGTATGCAGCCAATAGTGACTAATACTTCATTAAGAAATCATCGATTCACACTCTGCTATTCAATCACCCATAATTACAGCAGACTCATCGCCCTCAAGATAATCAATCAGGCTGAAGTGTCAAGAATATTTGCATACGTTAGAGGTATTCTTAACGCCAATCAAGTATGAAGAACGGGAAAAAAGATAAATTTTAATAAATGATCGATTCATAGGGGCAACTGGATACCCCAGGATTTCCTGAACTCCACATTAGATATCAGTAAACTCACGTTTACTCCTTCAGACCAAAAAAATAGAACAATTTCACAGTCCCCTCCATCAAGAATATTATTGGCCGTCAAAATATGCCTAATAATTTAAATTATTCACCTTCGATTGCCGCTAAAAGCTAATCTCTCTCACATAGATTGGCACCCGAGGCATTGCTGGATATCCCAGGATTTCCTGAACTCCACAGCAGATATCAGTAACCTCTCGCTTACCCCTTCAGACCAAAAAAAGAGAACAATTCCACACAGTCTCCTCCATCATAATTTCGCTAAGGAATCATCTTCCAATTACACCGAATCCTTCTTTTCTTTCAAATCTATCTTCCATCTTTTCGTAAAAGGTAGCCGTTGGAAAAAGAATTCTGAGGCTTTTAACGCCTCCGGACAATCTAACTTCCTTTCTATACCTACGTATTATCGATCTCAAGCGGACTATCTCATTCTCACGTCGACTGCACTGCACTGATAGGTCTTATGAGTCCTGTAATTGGAACATGCATGAGCAAACAAATGGAAATAGGAAACTATGTGCAAAATATAATTTTATTTTTATCGCGAATCTTATTGTATATCGAATACTGCAACAGTTCTTCATCAAATCATAATATACGCTACGTAGCATCAATTAACATCTTTAGTAAGCTTGGACAAGTTTCGTTTAAAGAATCTGCATAAAATGAGCATTTTAAAATTCCATTCCTAGGAAGTGTAGCGTCATAATCAGCCACATGTTGTGGCATGATGGCCTGACGAAGATAATCGTCAAAAGACAAGTAGATGGCATGAACTAAAGGAAGAATTCGGATAAAATGTATACATATGGTAGGCAATAGGGGCTGTGATAGAGATGAAAAAATTATAATGAAACGATTATCCTTTAAGAGAATTGAGCGAAAAAGATTGGCAAATCAATGTAAGGATTCCGGCTAAGTAAAATATTTTTTCAATGCGAACTTCATTCTTAGGTGTATTTAACTTTGCAACTGAGCACGTGACTGCGTACAAAGCCACTTGTTCCTGCAGTGCTTTGAAATTCGTCGTCGCAGACCAGTGACAAAATAAGGGGTTTTCACCCCGACAGTGGATTACCAAGCACGACCACGTGTGCCACAGTGTGGACTTGTGACGTCAACATCTTGTTTGGTAAAATCTATACCGAAGTTCACTTTGAGAAAATGCCTTGGAGGTGTTGAATCTAACTAGCTAACACACCTGATAGGCAATCGGGAGATCCGGGTTCGACTCCCGGCTAAGTAAAATATTTTTTCATGGCGAACTTCATCCGTTGGTGTATTACTTTGCACCCGTGCGCGGGCCTGCGTACAAAGTCACTTGTCCCTGCAATGTAAGTATTGTTGATCATTGATGATTTTGATGATGAAACAATTATAATGGAAGCTTTTAAGAGAATTGAGTGAAAAAGATAGGCAAATCAATGTAAGGATCCCCGCTAAGTCAAAAAATGATCACCAGTTCAAGATAAAGTGCCGATCACAAAGGACAAATGCGAAGCAGTTCTCCTTCTTGAATAGCACCATAACGACCTACCAGCAAAACTATTTGAGTCCTTCCCGAAATATTTACATAGTTTTAAAAAGCGGTTGAAGAAGTAGTGACCAAGGGCTTTTTATAATGTTTTCTATTGTTTTTTCAAATGTTTTCTATAGTTTTTTCAATGTTTTCTATTGTTTTTTCAATGTTTTCTATTGTTTTTTCAATGTTTTCTATTGTTTTTTTTCATCATATGTACATGTTACCACCAGGCCAATGGCCTACTTGTAACAATTTTAATAATAAAAAAATATTTTTTCATGGCGAATTTCGTCCGTTGATGTAGTTAACTACTTTGTCTCCCAGACCAACGTAGGCAATGGATGATTTCCAAATCGTTTTCATTTTAACTCCTCAAATAGCGGCCATGCAATTCTCTCGCATACTTCTTTATTTTTCCCCATCTTTAAACACCCGTCTGGGCTCTCTTCGAGTCTTCTCCGTTGTCCGGAGAGCAAGTCCCGCGTGACTGCAACCAGACCAGACGCACTCTTGGCTTTCTTGCACGCGTCTAACTGACTCGGCGGTCGAGTGCGAGGAAAATGGGAGGAGAAGGCGGAGGGGAACCCAAGGACGCCCACCACAAGGTTTTTTTTAATGGGAGGAATGAAAGGTCTACCACGCGAGTAAAGCGCCAACAATTTCAAAATCTTGCACACACTAAAAAAGCATTAAAAATAAAACCAAGTAGAAATAAAGATTTCTCTAATTAGTTTCCAGCCAATTGAAATTGTTGAAAATAGTGGAAATAAAGGAGTAAAACTTTGTCAGGTTCACTATTAAATTAATATGGGCACGACCAGGGTTTCGTAACGTCGTTACATCTTCAGGTAACATCATCAAACTTCTTCAGGTTACATCATCAAACTACGTAACGAAACCCGGGTCTTGCCCATATTAATATAATAGTGAACCTGACAAAGTTTTACTCCTTTATTTCCAAAATGGAAAGGTTTCACAAAATCAAGCTTGAAGTTATCAGTTATAGAAATTGTTGAAGTTGTTTATGCTGCAACTGCATTTTTGAGTCCTTAATCTTGTAGAATTCCATTCTACTATAAGATTGGGAAAATAACAACTTTTCTTTCTATAACTTTACTACTAGTTGAATCGTTTCGATTAACTGTGTCATTACATTGTCAAGTGTTGAAAATGATACTCTGTATCAAAAATAGTCTGCGATTAAAAGTTAAGTTGCAGAAAACTAAGTTTGTAATTCTTCCTACCTTAGACTTAAATTAGACTATACATCATTTAATTAAAAAATCACAGATAGAGTAAATAAATAAAAATTATATCGAATTTGATGTGCTTATTTTAATACATCAAAATGTATTCAATCACCCAAAGTTTCAACCAGAAGGTAAGTTTACCAACACCTGCTAAATTAGGCACAGTTCATGCCCGATCGGAACATTCGACAACGGAAGCTACGTTCAATTGTTTTTGGGGATTTCTTAGCCAGGGGATTTCTTTATCATAGGAATTCATTTCAAAAATATCTAGTTCTAAATTCACTTAAAATAAAAAAGGCATAATTATTATTATGCAGTCCCATTCCAACCACATTCGTGGCTATACTAAGGGATGCTTCTTATATAGTTTCCTTCCCCCAACCCTCAAGGCATACCTACCCTCCCCTCATGACCAGAACACACCCCCTTTTCCTACTTAAACCCACCCACAAAAACCCCTCCATCACCACCCCACTCCACAATTACCACTATCCCAATGGGCTCCCCCTCCTCCTGTTCTCCGCAGACTTGGCTCCACGCTTATCTCGTCCCGTGAGCCACACGGCATGTCTACCCTCTCTCTTAGAGTTGAGGGGTGGGGGTAAAGGGAGGAAGGGGGTGGGGGAAGAGGTTTGTTGGCGCCTATAGTCCCGGCAGCGTGGTGGATGAAAAAGTGGTGGACTCTCTCCCGACTGTGGAGGGAAGGGAGAATGGAGGAATATCGGAGGAGAGGAGATGGGATTAAAAAAAATACGCAGGAGGGGAAGTAAATACAAGACGAAGGGTTGGAAGGATGAAAGAGAGATGAGAACACGTGGAGCTTCGTAGTCAGTAAGGAATAGGGTAGTTTCCTTCATCAAAGAAAACGAAAGGCAATGATTGGTATTCGTTGTCCACCATTAGTGCATTCATGATATACAAATTTTTTGGTTTTAGAAATCCCAGTTTAGACGAATGTTAATGGTCAATTTTAACCTCATTTGAAAAAGGCCAGATTGGCGCCCATGCGATGCCACTCCACGAGACGTCACATGGACTCAGATGCTATAGGAGTAATCAGGTGTTTTACCACGTTTGAGATTACCAATGCATGCATGAGGCATATAACTCGGGGAAACATCTGTTAATAATCACCTATTAAAATTGCTTATGGTCGGAAAGTTTCCTTCGTTTGAATGGGCATTAATAATCCTCATTTAAGCCACGCGCTATCTGCTAGTAGGGTAATATGCTTCCTGCTAGCAGCCTCCATCGCAGCGGCGCACTCATCCTCGCCCCAAGGTCACATCACTTTGCGGCAGCGGTAACCAGAATGACGTCACATGGGCTTTTCCCAGCATTAATTCCTATCCGTCGCGTTTTCGCGCGCTTGAAATTTTTCACTTTTCTTTTGATTGCGAAAAATATATATCGTCATTTAAAATCTAAAAGCGTGAAAAACGTAGTCCAGGAGAAATTATCTTTCAAATTAGGCAATAAAAAATTAGTAGGAAACAACCCTATTCTTCACAGGGAAAGAGCATAGAATTACAATACCTGATACCAAGTAGCCCCAAAACCACTCATAAATTGAATATTGCACGGCATCTCTAAAGGAAAATATATACTGAATGGTTTTTTTATTTAATATGAAGAAATTTCAAAAAGTCACGCCTCAAACTATTCATTTTTTGGTGCGTTATGTTTTTACGATAAATATAATTCTTTCGGAGGAGCTCAATTTCGGTTTGATTTGAGGATATTTATTTTTTTAATTGTGATGTTTAGTGCAGTTGTTTTGAGCGTTAACCGATGAAATGACAATGATAGGGTTCAAACTAGTGCTTCACAGAAAATCAAATGTAAAAAAGATGTCCACTAATTACTCATGATAAAGTCTCTTTAAAGGACTTTTTTAATAATCAAAACGGACACCACTAGCAATAAAAGGTTAGGTTAAAAGTTATGATGGCGATGAGATAGTTTAAGCTAAAACAAAACTTCCTTATCATTTTAAAAAAATATCAAAAAATTAATAATTTAAATGAACTAAATTTAATATCAACTAAAATGTGATTTTTATGTCCAAGAAAATACTCTTTTTTGTAAACAGGATTTACATAGAATTAAGCCATGTGATTATGAACTTATTCAAAGAAGAAGTAAGAAGATTCACTATTTAAAAAAAAAATATTAGGGAGAATTAGAATCAAAAACGCATGAAAGAAAAGGAAAGAAACTATTACGAGTAAGGGAGCTGCAAGTCGGAGGAAAAATTATTAAACACAGCTATTCCTCAAAGAAAAAGTCCATAGACTGGGCTCGTTTATTTCTTTTGGCGGCTAGCTATGAATACACATTGTAATTAAAAACTAGCAGAATTCCATCGCTATTTTCAAGTGAAACCTATCCAGGTTACGGCGCTGTATGCTATCATAATGGTATATCTTATCAACGGCATAAAGTTTTAACTTAGTGCGGTTAACTTTAAAATCAATTTTAAAAAAGAAATTGTTTTTCTTTCATTATGATCTACATAAAATTTACGCAATCCAAAGCCGAATTCTGCTTCTACAACCAAGAAGACCTAAACAAATGTAGTTCCATATTTTTTTAAATCATAATCAATGAGAGATTAGTATGACGATCTTTATCGTGAAATAGAACATATAAATGGGTCGTTCACAAAGACTCCAAAACCCAATGCATCGATAGAATTCGCTAGATGGAAGGGAAGGATAAGACTGGAAACATATCTTTGTTCAATTCGACCAAGTTCAGATCAAAAAATCATTACAGTTGCCACCCGATTTTAGTAAGTTGTTGACGTGTTTAAAGCTTTGTTCATCAGCCTGCTCAAAAAGAAGACGGAGAATCACTGGAGAGTAAAGAGATAGTAAAGATAATCTTTGGTATTATGGGGAGAATCGAAGATATAAACGCCTCCAATGCACTTGCATTTGCCGATGCCAAGGATTCCTTGTAGATAATTAGACCCGACCTCACTCGGAATTTTTGCAGATAGGAGTAAATGCTCGGAAATTTAGAGGAAAAAAATCTCATTGATTTTACTCGGTGAATTCAAGGCAAATGAAATTTGTTGGTACGAGCAGAGACCTTTAGCATTATTGAAAAAAAAATCGTCACGGAGTAATTCAAAAGATTCTGACGGTGAAATTCCACTCTTTGTCGGTGGAATCCTCGGAGATATGTAGACTATGAAAAAATCCTTCAACCCGCATCAGTCTCCTTAATTGCTTTCATGCAAGTTCAGAAAGAATCCCCACATAGAAAATTTAAGACTTGATCTTGAAAAAGGCGCGAATACCTACAAGTTTTTCACGGCTGAGTTCATATGGGTCATTCCCACAAATTATTCACCCTTAGTGCCTTGGAATGTAAGTTTTATATTAATGCATATTTTCCTGACGGTAAACATTGCAAAAGTTTTTTTTGCGATTGGGCTAGTGTGGTGGTCTTTATATACTCCCTGTTCGGCGCCTATTTTGTGGAAGTGTGCCGTGATTGGTCGAGATCTCTTAGGCCCGTTTCCACGCTCTGGCGGGAGTGTAGCCGTCTTCACAGTTGATCAGTTGAACGCGGAAGGAAACCCGGAAGAATCGCTTCCTACCTGAGGGCCTGGGTTCAAATCCCGGTGGAGGAGATTATTCTGAGACTGCCAAATCCCCGCTTCAAAGCTTAGCATATCAAATGTAGCACTCCGTCCGTTGGACGTGGCGATAAGTTGTAAAACCCTTGGCTTCTACTATTACGAGCAGGCTAATGCCGATGCCGTGTTTCTCTCCATTCTTCCTTCCTTATCCTTCCCTCAGTGTCAAAATGACCTTATTTTACATAACGGCGTCAATAATTTCTTTAAGTATACTTTTAGGAAAGCACAAGTCATGCATAAATATTAGTCAGTTTATCTTAATATATTTACCAACTTTTACGGCATGAATAGCTACATTTTGACAATAAAATGCAGAATATACTCTAACAATTAGTAATTTATTAGTTATGTAATTTAAATTATGCGTTTTAAATTTCTGCCATTTATTTTCTTTCGGTAAGGAAGACGATAACTTAGGAAAAATAACAAACTTTACTTTCTACAACTTGACCTTAAATCGTCGACTGCTTTCGATACACTGTTTTACATTTCGAACACTCATTTACATTAAAGGTTTAGCTGTAGAAGGTAAAGTTATTTTTACTAACTCAAAATGGAATTCTACAAGGTTAACACTTCACCAATTCCGTGCATTGAGAGGATATCTTGACTACTTCAAGAATTTTACACATGAGTTCTTCTATAAGTAGAACTTTCCATATCGAAAGACAAACTTTCAATTCAAAGAGAATACAGGCGGTGGGTACGACTTCAGACACAAATGAATGGGAAAAAAGAATGGAAGATCAGGTTAAAAAAAGTATTCGTTAGCGAATGAGGGGAACGCCGTCGGATGACTGCCGAGACAAAGCCAAGTCTGGATGTCGAGGGTCGGGATGGGAACAGCGACCGCCCGTCAGCCGAGAAGATGAAGAGATGAGACCGCCGATAGCAGCCGGGGACTTAATACACAGCGAGACATGCGTCCCTACAACCATCCGTCTACCATTCACCCATCAAAACTGCCTCCTCCCTCATTACCCTATATGAATATTTCGGCTACCAGAACCTCAGGAATGCCTGTTCGTCCACTCCTTGCTTTTCTTCCGATTCGATCCAGCTCGTGTCGGGTTCAGAAATTCTTTTTAGTTCATTTGGGAAAAAATGGGCGGAGGTGAAATACCTAATTTCGACATGAATCGAGTCTAGATCATCCGGAATGATTCCACTTGGGGTGCTACTGGTTCTCGAAAGAATATTTCAGGTATTTTCGAGAGCTACTCATCAGGGACGAGAGATCTTTCGAGAGTGAAACAACGAATACACCTAACTTCATTGAATAATGCCCCCAGGTTTGGTAAAGAAAAATGCGTAGCAAAATACTTTTTCAAAAGGCGTCAAATATCTTTCATGGACCTGTAAGAATAAAATGTTATAGAAAATAATTTTGGCCGTAAGAACTTCTTCCAGAACACTAACTGTCGCTCAATGCTATATTGTTTCTATGCTTGAAAAGGTATGTTTCTATACTGCAGTATGCGTTAAAAAGAGCAAAGAAAATATGAATAATAAATACTGTCGACCGATCAAAATGTATTTCATGATTAGGATAAAAGATTTCATAAGAACGGACGTTTTTACGTAATATCCTGACTTTTCAGTCTAATCAGCACAAGGCATTGCTAAGCCCCAATCCTAGGAGATACCATCACCAAAATGACGATATACCATCATAATAGTAGCAATTCAAAATAGAAGACGACTAGAAAATGGCACATCTACGCTTGTTAATACTTGATTTCGTGTAGAACTTGATTCAAAGTAGGAAGAAGGAAACTCTTAAGGCCGTTTTACACGGGGCACGTACTTGCACAGTCTGACGTCTATACGAAGGCGCAGTCAAAATTGCGTCGTGTAAAGGGGTGAATTGCTAGAACACATGCGAGAATGCATGGATTTGAGATGGCAAAATAGCCCCTGTTCTAATTTCGTTCATGCATTCGCGTAATTCCACGCCATTTTAGAAATTGATGCAGTTCTAACCTGCGCAATTCCGTGCGAGTTGTAAAACGGCCTTTACAGTATTGATTAAATCTTTTCGGGTTTGGCACCAGGTAAGGCTGTTTAAAGCCAACGTTTCAACGAGAAACTCATCGGCATCAGGTCTACAATCAGTTTTAGCACTGTAGGCGATGAGGGAGTCTCTCATCGAAACGTCGGATTAAACATCCTTACCCGGTGCAAAACCCGAGAAGATTTTATCCTCAGTATTTGCCGGGAAAGCTTACGACCTTTTTATCTTACAGGATTTGTGACATAAGTTCACCCGCGGCGGTCACCGTACAGAGAGGAGAAGCGAGTGATTTCCTTGGCGGGAAACTAATATGGCGAGTAAACGATTGATTGATAGCCTAGTAAGTGAAGCATAGGGGGATGGGCGTCGCCTGATTATTAACTGCGGTGCGGCGCACGAGCGTGAGGTGCAACGAGGCGTGACTGGTCAGGAAAAAAAGGTGTCGTGCGCTCTCGTATGAGGTTCGGAAGGGAAGCCACTCCGTCGAGCACGCGACGCGCTTATGTAATTTGTCGCCGCTGCGATGGGAACGGGATAATGAAGTTAGCGGTAAGTAATAAAAATTTAATCTACCTCATGATTAACAAAAATAAGCATTGGCTGCATGAAGTCTATGTATTATAGCCATCTAGAATGCAATATGTCAATACTTTCTTCAATATTATTTTGTTGAAGAGGAGCGACAGCTATATACTACGAGAGATACCTAGGGAGGCATGGAACTTAATGGTAATTTCTCCGAAAAAAGTACGAAGTACCACATTCAAGTATAATGAAAAAAAACATTAAAATTTTAAATAATTTTTAGTCTTAGGTAATACTTAAAATGTTGTGTAAAGGTCTAATTTAAACCAGGTTTCCAGGAACACTTAGAAAGCTACGGAATACCCTCCCCAGCCTCTAAACAGTACATAGCCCTTTAACCCCCGGAAGGATTGCTGCCCCCCCCCCCCCCAACATAAAAGTATAAACTTCGCCCTTGTATGGAGGAGACAAAAGGTATGGATGTAAGGAGTACTTACCGGGGAGGGGGTGTCGAAAACAGTGATGGAAGGTTAGAATGGTAGGTAAACGAGGGAGATGAAGGAAAAGAATAGGATTTTAGAAAGATTGAAAATAAGTAAGCCTAGTTATGAATTTAAGAGGGAAGAATATGAAGGGGATATAAGAATATGGGGAGGCTTCCAGAATGTTTATAAAGTACTCCCTGGAAACATAAGTTAATCAGAGGAATAATGTATTGATAATAATCGTCATTGGACTTGTAATTTAAAGATACCCTCAATTTTACGTTTTCGGGTCATTCATATAAAAAAAAATTTCATCATCAGCTCCAATCACCATTTTATTTTTTAAAATCATATTGCTAGCCAGGGTAATTTATATTTACATCGAAATTCGTAACATCGTATTAATTTTACATTGAAAAACATACAGGCAAAAATGAATTGCCACAACAGTCATATGATATAGAAAGAACGTGAACAAATACGTGCTCAAATCAGGAGTACTGAAGGTGGAAGAGAATGACAATAGGGCTCAGGGTAAATAAACGAATACGGCTTAACAATTCAAGGAGAGTAAGGGTTGTGTAGCGAGGAGATACGGATAAGCTACCTGCTCCAAGTCGCGTGCTCGGAGAAAAACCAAATGAAGCGTGATAATATAATTGCGTGCCTGCTAAATACAATCCTCCATGTCAAATATCCGCGATATTTGCATATTTTTAACCCATGCGAGATCAAGTTGTTTCCTCGTCAAACTTTTCTATATCCTTCATACCCATTAAATACTCCCCTATAACCTTTGATAAAATACGCCTAAGGAGTTACCCCAGCTTAAGGCAAAGGCTATTGAAGTGGATATTAAGTTCTGCGCTGCTTTGAACTTCACTGACAGTCTGAGATAAAGCTTCATTTTATCAAGCGAAACTTGAAGCTTGTACGTTGTGGAAGGGCTCCATAGTATCAATAAAAGACACTTTTTTTACTTATACAATATATTGTGGGAAATAGCCTAAGTTAATCATTATTTTCCAATAACGGTTATTTATACGAATATCTATTTTTTTGTTTCGCCCCTACAGCTCTTGAACATGAAACGTGTTTTATAAGAAAATATTCAAAAATACCTTTTCTTCTAGTAATTTGATAACGATATTTTCCTCTTAAGACGACCATGAAATCCAATGTAGTTTTAGGTTTCATCTCCGTTTAACCAAAAAAGGTGGTGAGCGTTAACTTGTGAGACGTACCAGTATTCTACTGCATATAAAAAAATCAATAAGCGGAACTTTAATGTGAAGCCATCAAGTACTATAGAATATTTTGTTAAACAATACAGTGGTCCAAACACCAAATGATAAATACGGGCATATATGATATTTCAGGTAAGATTGAGAGGAATGGAAAAGGTAATTAAATTGTGAAAAATAGAAAAATTCCAAAACTTCTATCTCAATGGATACAATTTATCAAGAGCATTCAAGAGAAACCGCATTTTTATTTAAATATTTTGTTAGTTTTATAATTTTTTTTAAAGTTTATTAAATATTAAATTAAAAAATTATTTTCAGCTTTAAAAAATTGATTGGTTTTGAGTGAAAATAGCACTATTAATAAATACTTTAAGAACAATAGTGACTTACAAAAACGTAAGGTATATATAGATGTCTCATCCGTCATTCCTTACATAATTCAGCAATTTAGTATGCAACTGTTTGGATGTGGCGACTAACTTTATAGTCCCATCCGACGGGCGGAGTGCTATATTCATACCAAAGCTATATAAACCAAAGTGCTATACCAACATTTTATACCAAATTGCTATAGATGATAGCCAAAGAGACCTCGCTGTAACCTTCCATCCGACGAACGAAGTGCTGTGCTTAAGGTGCATTCCACCAAGTATTCAAGCAGGGATCGGGCGGTCTCTAAAAAATCACGACTACTACCGGGATTCAAACCCCGGCTCACGGTGTGAGACGCCAACACACCAGCCACCCCAACAACCCGATCCCCCATCAGGCACATATCTCGCATTTCGGACATAGCACGAATATCGATCATCACTATCGCCGCATCGCCAAGGCCACCGACAGGAGCGGAGAAAGACAAGGACTTCGGCTTGAATGAGTGATTAGACTAGAAACGAAGGGGTTTTGCGGTGTTGATAAGTTGAAGGGCAGCGGGATTAGCGCGGTGTGTGTCGGGGTAAGGAACACGCAAATCCCGAGCCGTGCATGAAGGGGAGATATCGCACCTTTCTAGCGAGCGTAATGCGGCACAGGGTGTTGATGTGAATGAAGTATGGAATAGGTCACGGAGGGAGACAGGTGGGGAGGAGGAAAGGTACCCACTGAAGAAAAAAAAGGACGAATAGGAGATAGCGCGATCGTTTAGGTAGTTAAGGCGGCATCGACCGAAGTAAAGTGAGGTACTCGGGCTACTTACCTATTATTTACGCAAAAGAGTCACCAAAAAATAAAAATTTTAAACAAAAGAAAATACAATTAGGAATTGAATTTGCGAGCAATTTTGCACCTTTCAGCACAATTCAAACGTCAAAAATGATTTTTAAAAGGTATTTAAGGTAGTCAGCTTGACTAGTTTCAACACTGCTTCCAACCGTTGCACACTGAGCAGTTGACATTGACAAAATATTCACAATCTAAGTAGGAAATCCTAAATAAATATATTGATTTATGAACAAAATATCTATAAGGCGTATGTAAAAGCCGTATATATTAGTGTAATTTAGGCAAATTCGGTGTAGTGAGTTTCGTTTTGTCAGTTTCAAGCAGTCGCTAATATCTTTCTTATTTAACCACACACTTATACTTTCCCGTACAAATATCTCAAAAACAGCTCATGAGAATCCTTCTTTCTTTGGATCATTGATGCTGCGTCTTTCAAAAAATATGTGACCAAATTTTCATCAACTTCTTGTTACTTTTACCGACGCGTTCTAACTGCCGGACTCTGGCTAGTTTGCAACAAATATATTATTGGGGATATCTCTAACAATAAGTATTTTCGAACCATATTCTCTTTTCAAATTTGTTAATTTAATTTAAATTCATTGGCTTTTCTGTAGTGTATCTTTAGTGTACATTACTAATGTACTTATCAAAAGTTCATCAAAAAGACATTTTTTCCAATGCAACAATATGCACAGTATTTAGATTGTATTTCTCTCTTGTATCTAAGGTGATGCCTCCAACAACCAATAGGGGTCACTAAAGCTCCATCATTGGTTTTGTATATATTTTATTTACATGTTTAAATCGTATAACGAGCAATAAATATATTATTATTACTAGTACTATTATTACTTTTTATCGCCATATGTTTACTCCTTAAAAATTTCTGCTACTCGTCAAAAATTTTCAGGGTACCGCTAAAAACGAAATTTGCACAATATAGTCCAAATAATTACTTGCATTTCTTTAAATGCTTTACTTCTTGAGAATGAAAAATCCGAAAATACTGCTTCTTAGGGTTGAGCGTAGTAATTGATGATTCTCCATTTCTCGGTTGTCATTGTGTATACATATATGCAATTGGAAGTATACCCTCATTATTATAAGCGTAAACGATAGGACACAAACTATTTGTTTTGCTTTACGGGAGTAAGATAATGGTTTTAAATAGAGGATGGAACAGTCCCATTAGAGCGATCATATTGTGTCATAAATTTCTGATGTTTAACCTATTAGAAACTTACCTTAATATCTTGACATCATCAATGTATGTGCAGAAGAGACTATTTCAATAATCAACAGTATTTCAATGTGTAAATATTATCTTACGAGAAATACTAAGGCAAAATTTTAATTTTTATGCCAAAGGAAATTATTGATAAGAGCCAACTGCTGAACACCCTGAAAATTTCAAAATGAAAAGGTATGTTTCAAAACATTATTATGCGAGGAAATCAGATCGATAGACCTGGAGTACACCGATTCTTGGCTACCCAAAATTGCAACTTCTCTTCACTCTGGGGACTATAATGAGGCTTTGAAAACTCATCAGATGGACCTACAGACATCCTTCGCTCATTACACTTCTATCTATTTCTAGGGCACGTCTCTCTTTTTCTATCAATAACCGCAAAACTAACGCTTGGGATATATCATATGTTCATTGAATGATATTTTAGGCCAAGTATTCAATATCCCCATTACTCTTAACACAGCTTTCTCTTATATTATCTAATGTTTTTTATTTTATAACGTAATAAACATTTAAAAAATCATGAGGTAAATTTTATAGTGCACGTGTTTAGATGATGGGTTCAGGAAAGGAATTAAAATGAATAATTTGAAAGGTAAAATGCATCGATTTCCGAAAGCTGGATAAAAAAATAACTACGTATTCAGGGTTCGGATGAAAACTGGATTCTGTATTCACTGTTATTTTTTATAACGACCAAATGTTAGAATTAATGCAGAAAAGTACTTATTGCGAGTTCTTAGCGTTTTTATGGGTGATTTTCGCTCTGGAAGGAGACTAGGTCAGCCGATTTCTATGACCCAAAAATAACTAGGCTGCACATGAAGTGCGTAAAAAATCTATCAGGCCACACACGCAGAGTAAATAGTTCAGCTGTATACGAACTAAATGCAAGGGTGAGGCTGTAACTAAGATCGCATTCGACATAAAATACCAAACGCAATAAAACCAATAGAGCTTTGAACATAAAATCTTTGACGACTTAAGTTTGACACGCAATGCCATTGCAATTTTCCCGTTACTATAACTCTTCATGACACATCAGAACCAATCATCATCTAAATAAAAAGTACTTTATGATCCATATAAAGATTTTGAAGCGTCCAAAGCAAAAGCGGTAAAATAATGATGGACACTAAGGAGATCAAGAACATTTTTAGTAGAGGCAACGTCATTAGTGATGGAGAAAGCATTCGTAAATTCAGCAAAACCTGTCCGTTACACTCCAAGCTATTCAGGCAGTAGGAATTCTCCAGTTTAAGTTTGGATTAAAATATTACCGTGAAATAAGAAGCATAACGAGGGAAGAGGATGATTTTACTCACCTGGGGCACATAAATGGCTACAATGAACTTCAATATTTAGACACAGCGGGCTCTTACTTAGCTTTTGCCGACTATTATTGATTAATGAAAATATTCATATCGATAAAGTTGCGTCATTTAACTCAAAAAACACTGATTAGCGTCGGCGTAGGCGGCAAAAATTCAATGGATGTGATTATCGCGAAAATTTTGAAATATACGATTTTAACTGAGGTTCCTTAATAAGCTTAAGCTCATTTCTTGAGGCTCAATATATTTGATCTAACCGCGTGCCCTATTTCATTAAAATATTGCTGAAGCACATTGCAAGTACACGTGATATAGTAATAAAGTCTCATTTAAGCAGCCAACAACTCGTAAGCTGTACCAACACCATTCTATTAATACATCTACGTCCACGCAGTATGTCCAACATATTTTGTTTTCCAGTCATATCTGCAACTTCAACGAAATCGCTGATTCTCCGAACCGAGGCATATTTACGATTCGCGACAAGTCGTGTGATTTCTGTTTACGATTTATCGGCGATAAAATCTTCTCCCATCGCAAACATTCCCACCTGGTCTTTCCCTATGTTTTCGGACCAAGTTTACTGACCATAGATGTTGTTAACGCCAAAATGGGTCAAAAATCAAAGCAGAATTTCAAAATCACGATAACAGAAATTTTCAACCGTGACGAACTCTCGCGATTGCTTATAGTGTCTAACGTTTATGAAAATGGTGTAATATTATGTCAATTAAGTGGCTTATTTATGGCTCGGCCAAAGGAAAGCAAAATAATCCAAGAATATAATTCGAGGAATTAGATGATTATAGCAGAATCATTTCTGACTTATACCTTGGAATCACCAAATAAGTGAACTTGATTGTGTACTTATTCATCGTTTAATCCTCTCCATGAATTATTATAAGAGCAGTTAGCCACAAAAACGAAACACTACACAAAATTTACCTACAATAATCTCCCTTAAGCTGGGTTAACTATTAATGAGAAACTCCTCTGTTCATAACCATCAGTTATTATGAAAGTGCCCATGTGCAAAAAAATAGCCGATTATTTAAGGTTCCCTGAAAATTTCGTTAACAGAGTAAAAGTATCATACTTAATAGTAGATGACTTTAATGGATCTCTTATAAATTGCGCAGAATTGAGAGTATATCACGTGTCTGAAAATCTATTACAAAAGATAACTAAATACGAGAACTTACGAATGCCATGGAATATCAATTTTATGGTATACTATAACTTTCATTGATATAGTAAATTGACAACAAGGCAAAACAAACTGGTTGAATTCTCTTGCACATTTTCTCCTAGCTACAAATAATAACATACCTTGGAATCGTGGTTGAGGAAAATTAAGAACATCAGCCGAGATTAAGAGGGAACAGAAAAATCAACGAATGATTAGGCAACGGTATAATGCTGGCGACACTTGTTTTTTCGCCGATTATAGCAATCACGAAATATTTAACGCTTAGGACACAACTTCCCATGCATTTTCCGTCGAATACTTTACACGTTAAATCACATGACAGCGAATTTTATAAAAATAAGCATAAAAACTGTGAATGATAATGCAAGCGATATTCAAGCTGGAGAGAAATAATCGATACTTGAAGATATAACAGCGAATATATAAACGTAAGAATAAAAACAGTTGATAAGAATAAACGCCAGATATAAGCTGTAAAGAATTCATTGATACTTGACGACATAACCGCGATCTAATAAAAATAAGCATTAAAAACTGTTACATCAAAATGCACGCGATATTAAAGCTATGGACAAATAATCGATATTTGACGATATAACCACGATATTATAAGAATAAGCATTAAAACGATTAATGAGGACATACGCGAGATTCAAGCTGGAGAGAAATAATCGATACTTGACGATACAACACGCATCGTAAAACCACCACTGCAGACAAGTCACACACGCCTGATACGTACAGTGTTCCGTGTTAAATGGCGCACTTTGGCTACATCGAGGGGACATTCATTCGACTCGGCGAGTGCTATGAAGTCTGCGCTAATCCCCGAGGCCACACACAAGTCTAGGAGGGAATTAGAAATGGCGAGGTCGTCAATCTCCGGTCGAACACGCAGCAAGTCGCGGAAAAGACACGAGGCCGCGGGTACATGTGTTCATTAATCTTTCTCCCTTTCGACACCTACCAACCGCGCGGCCCATTCTACCGCGCATGCTATGCTCATATTTTTTTTTTAAACCGCGCTCTAAACCGTTTCCCGGCTAGACCGCGAGAGACCACTCGCGTCGCGACACGGTCGATGCACGAAGCGCGCCGGATAAGGGAGCAAAGCGTGTTGACAGGTCACGCCCTCGCCTCCATCCCATTCAAACCCCCTATCCAAACAATCAACTTCTCCTCCTTCACGATTTAAACTGGTATTTTCCACGTCCATATCCTCCTCAGCATGATAAATAATTCACGAGAAAAAACAATTTTGTTATCACAACATTTTCATTCGCACAACGTAGTAATTAATATTGATTAACCTAGAAATTCAAAATTTTCAATTAATTTACTAAAGTATGAAGCGTTTCATTGTACGCCATAACATTCTCGAACCACTTGCAACTACCCAGTGGCACCACAGAACGTTGTAATGAGCAATGAAACGCGACGTGCGCAAATAAATTTGGGGAAAAATTGTGCAATATGTAGTAAAAGAATTTTCACCACATCGTATCACCAACCATATATGGAATTCCCACAATATATGCCTAATAAATAATTTTCTTTCCTTAAAATGTTCTCCTCTATGAGAAAATTAAATGCAATAAAATATTTTCCAGGATTTCGAGGAGTAATTGATGATCCTCAATTTTCCTGGTGTCACTGGCCAAAAATATTTCGAAACAAAAATGAATGAGGATAACTCTGGGGGAAGCTCGTCTTAAATACTTTTTGAGTATAAAAAATACGTAAGAATATAAAATTTAAAATAAACTTTTTTTTCCGATAGCTATATTTTTGTGGTGGGAATCAGGGTATTGCTTCAAGATACGGATTCTTTCGAAATGTCTAAAAATAAAAATAGTTAAAGCAATGACTTCAGGCTTTTTCTAGCAGGGTATATTCATGATTACAATAATCAATAGTACTTTTGTGTAGTTTATGAGTAAAATATTAATACTGACTGTAATATCGCAAAACATTCACAATAGACCATAGCAACCGCAATTTCGCTTAGATGTGCAAAATTTAAGTGCTCGTGGAATTTCTCTTCGTACTCCCTTAAAAACTGTTAGCCGAATTTCAGCCTCCTATGCATCTTAAATGCAAATAATATCAGTAACAAACTACAAAATCTCCAAATTCATACACTACACAACAGTGTTTCACCGAGCACTATAGTTTATATTTGTGATTGTCTGAAGCAGGTTTATCTCATTGGAAGATAATTTTACTCACAGATTTGATTAACTCAGCTGTGGAGGAATTTCTCAACCATTATTGTCGGCTGATGGATTACACTCACCTGAAAATAGAAAGAGAACATAATTATTAATTTCTCGATGAAACTGGATTCACTATTAACTAATCATAACCCTTTTTACCCATTTCTTCATTACTATCTGCCCTACTAAATTATTCCTAAAATCATGATATTCAAATTTAAGCTTTTAATTCATTACTTATGTATTTCGATTATTACTAAAATCAGTGAGCTCAATATATGTATACCTACTGTACAGTGGGAACGAAACCCTTAGGGCGGACTCGCGGGATACACTCCTGGGGCAGGGACTATAAGCGATCAGCTTTTCTCCTCTGCCACCAGAAGGAGAAGGACGGGAAGGAGCAAGGAAAGGAGGCGCCGCCGCGATGAGAGCCCGACGACGCCTCCAGGGGAAGGACGGGGGAAGGGAGGGAGGTGACGAGGAATCCTGCACCGTCACAAGGCGGGCAGGTCCTACTATAAGCGAAACCAAGCTTACGCTATTAATATTCTAACGACCTTGGAGGATTATTGTATGAGGAAGAATAGTCCGACGATCAAATCGTTAGATACCTACTGTACAGGTTAAATGAACAGTGATTGTGATAGTCGGACCTGGATATATTGTAAAATCTTGCAGAGTTCTAAAATGTTTCAGAAATAGTCACGCCGTCAGATATTAGGGATGGACGGATACAGGATTTTTTTCGGATCCGGATTCGGATCGGATCCTAAATTTTCGGAGCCGGATCTTACGAATCGGATATTTTCGGATCCAAATGCATTTTCCTGCAATTCCTGCTATTTAACGAAGTAATTATTCAAGTTAATTCTAGGTTCGTACAATCGAAGGAATGCTTTTTAGATTTTCAAACACATTTTTATATTTTTATAAATTGAAAATAATTTTTATAGGCTTTCAAGTTGTTTTTTTTTAAATACCTTTACATGCTCAGGACCTAAACTGTTACGCTTGGGTTTGGAAATGAAAATAGGAAAAATCTTCGGATAAACCACTGACCAGTGGCGTAGGACAAGAATCGCATGTGACGTCACATTCGTAGAGAAAATCGGAACTCTTTCCACCCTTATTGTATTCACTGAAGCTATTATTTAAAATTTCGGATCCAGATCCGATGTCTTCCGCAACTTTGGATCCGATGTATCCGATGAAGGACAATATCCGCGGATATTTGGATCCGAGGTATCCGATCCGACCATCCCTATGACAGATATGCATTCTTAAAGTTTGCTTTGGTTGTCAACGTAAGTCCGATTACCCATCATACTCAAACCGCTGTAAAACGTGCGTAGTGAGAAGCTAGGCATTTGAATAATTTCAAATAAGAGAGCTAAAGAACTTCGAGAGACAAACTTCTAGAAACAAAAGAGAGACTTCACAGAACCAAATTGGTGGTAACACTGAAATCCCTAGATTTATTATTTTGGTAAACGGATATTTTTATCAAATGAAATACGCATGGAGAGATTTAATTGTAATCCTGATACTTCTCAATTCCCGTGAGAATTAAATATATGACATCAAACTGAAGATTAGCAAAAACGATATCATTATTAACACGAATTAGTTTTGGATCAAAACTAGTTCCATACATCATTTCTGGACAAAGCTTAGCCAGTGGCTTATTCATCATTTTAACCAAGCAGATAACGAGACCGTGGCGAAGGCACACCCCGTCTCCGCGCTACCGCCCGCTCAGTGGCCAACTGTCTTCGACGTCGCCTGGGTCAGTGCCGTCAAAAAAGCACGGCGAGGAGGCGTGGACGAGGGTGCCTCTAGAAGAATGACAGACTTCGTCCGGCACGTGCATTAGCACCACATTGCTTCCCCGCTGAAGACGTGCACTAAACGCGTATCTGCAGACGTCAAGAGGCCAATCCCCTCTTCCAGAGTTCTCTAAAACTCCTCTACGAACCAGAAGAATAAGAATGAAGCTCTCTCGATGTTCCAGTCTTGGAGATCTATCTCTATAGGAGTCTTGAGTAGAGTTGATACGCGTCCGTCGCAATATAAATAAAGCCTCGGAGATCCCATCGGGGCAGGATTATTCGCTTTTAATCCTTCACGCAAACATGTTCATTAAGCCGCAGAGCATGAGGGATTATAGGGATCAAACAAGTAAACAGACATGCCTTAACGCGAAAGGGAATCCTGCTCACGACGGATTTATCAGCTTTTGCGGACGTGACTCCCGATAAGTACGAGCTAATAAATCAGCTGCTGGCTACAGGTCTTGGAAGCACCATAGAGAATTATTCAAGCCGACCAGGTTGGACGTGATCTTTTTGCAAGATCGGCGGGTTATTCTCATTAATTATTCCTCATATGCATAATATTGAATAGATAATGGTGTTAGATCAGAGCTTCATAGACCAAGTTCAATGTTAGGTGAAATGTCTACGGAAAACTAACAAATAAGAACGATGTAGGTGAAAAACCTATGGACCACATGGGGTCAGTGGCGCCCTTACAGATACTTAATAAGGGGAAGGGGGTGGGAGTAAGGCGGGCACCTTGGGCCCCTGTCTCAGGAGAAAAATGATGTCACGAAATATTAACCTTGGATAGCCGATGCCGGTACGAACCAAAATTACTGATGATTAGAGATACGTGATAATCGCACTTTCATTTTTATTTTATCGTACTTTCAATAAGAGTTTATCGCATTTTGTAGCGTCTATTTTTTATTTTCATAATGAGGTAGATGACGATAAAATGTAGTGAAACACAGTTATATGACAAAATATGGAATATTTTAAATTATAATGTTGTAGAACAGTAATAAATGTTCAAACTTCGCCCATGCTTCCATCCCTTGCCAGACGGTCATCACTCATAAAGAGTTCGCTCTTCACAGTTTACTCTGTTTATTTCTTTGCGAAAAGCCAGAGAGGTTGTTCATGACTTTAGGGAAACGTGAAGGATTTGAAAGTGAACAGCACTAGATTAATCTCCACTGAAGTGAGGCACGCCTCTTTCTTTGCCCACCATGAATATTTCTGTTAATGTGATAGATTTCATGGTTATCACTACTAATATAATTAATTACATCGTGATAATTACTATTAATATCATCATTACAATTTGATATTACTATTAATGAGATTAATTACATGTAGATTATCAATATTAAATTACTATTCATTTGAATGTTTCCGGCGAATAGGTACACACGCGGTTCTTATTACTTTTCAGAGTTCATGAGGCCCATACTTTCTCTCAGTTTTTATTAAACTATATCACCATGTCCTTTGCAGTGACATATGTAAAAAGTAGGAAGTTTTTTAGAGGCCTCCACCCTTTCTAAACGACCATTCTTCAGGGTTCGCTCGACACAGGTTTCACAGTTATACCTATACGGAAAGCCAGTGAGACTGGTCATGAATGACTACTTTTATTCTTACAACTTTTCAGGATACACAAAGCCTAGAAATGCTCTTATTTCATTATACTTATCAACTAGTACTTTGAATTCAACTGTATTAAAAGCAAAAACGTATTTAGACCACTCCACCCTTTTCAAACGGACATTTTTCAGGGTTCGCTCGAGACAGGTTTCACAGCAATGCATATACGTAAGGACAATGGCCATCTTCCTGCGCACATTTTAATTATCTATCACCGTTGATGTGTTTAATTTTATGATTTTCATATTAAAAATACAATTCAATTGTATATTTCTGAAGATTGAGTAACAACAATCGAACAAACGTGGTTCCTACTACTTTTCAAGATTCATGAGACTTTTTGCGTTTTTATTAAATTTTGTCATCAAGTTCTTTGCTAAGACATGCATTAAAAGTTAAAACCTGTCCAAATCCCGCCACTTTTGCCGAAAACTACCATCCCACATAACCAGTGACGGATCCAGAGAGAGGTTAGGGGGGGCCCTACCCCCTGGGGCATCTAGTTTACGCAAGATAAATAGTAATTTTGATCTTCTGCTGGGTTATCCCTAAGCCTCCCCACATAGCCCCCCCTATCCTTATCATAGATACGCCAGTGCTCATAAGGCCATAATGCCTTCGCAGAAAAATCTGTGAGGTCTGTCATGAACGACCATCGGGAAACTCGAAGGATTTGCAAGAGATCAGAACTGGATTAATCTCCACCGGAGTGTGGACCCTCTTCCTTCGCCCACTGTGAGGCGATATCCGCCTCCACTAGGCCCCCGGGCGCCTCCCGCCCCACTCCAGCAGGCCTCCAGGCCCCACTCCCACCCCCTTTAACACTCTTATCCCCAGACCAACACCGCATCATTCCACCCATCCCGTGTGTAGGCTTGTCTCCTCAACCCTTCCTCGTCTCTTCGTTCGAGCCGCAAAGCAAGAATGCTGCGGGGGAGGAAAAAGAGTTGAGAGAAGAACTGGATGGAAATGGGAAGAGTTAAAAAAAAACTGGATGAGTAGGAAGAAAGGGTTGGGGAGAACGGAGACAGGCGGATGAGGGTGGGGAGATCGGCTCATTTAGATGACTCGGTCTTGTGGTTCGCTTCGCGACGTTGATTCGGTTTATCAAACCGTTCTTAAAGGCCTGCTTACACGGTACATTAACACGTACGAGTTAATGTACGATTGCGTAAATGATTTTGGTGGACCAGAACGGAACATTTACGAATTCATGAACCAAATTAGAACAGGTTCTATTTTCTGTGCTTGCATTCGAACAATTTGGGTGGTTACACGGTGCATTTTGGATTTCATTCTCGCGTTCATACATTTAAGCATTAACCCGTACGTGTTAATGTATCGTGTAACCAGACCTTAATGGGCGAAAGTTACGTGAATAACCACTCCCTGATTCGATTCAATTCGTGCAATCGTACGTGACGAAAGTGGCTTATCACATTTTAATGAATAGAATCAAATCTACGATACTAAATCCAAAACATTTATAGTTGGATTAAATCCAGGATTCTGGACAAATTTGTAGAGTGCATCATAGTTAAAAAAAAATTATTTGCCTATTACATTTATGGCACAAAAAAGATACATGGCATCAATCAAACGATCACTGTTACTTTGAGTTTTGTTAGAACACTGACTTGTTCTAGAATCCTGTTTCTATCCTATTATATCTTTGTGACTACATCTGATCCTGTATGTTATAAAACACAGCAAAAGTTGATTTGTTTTAACACAAATTGAAGCCACCAAACCCTTTACAATAACACGAATTGAAAGCTGATGAAACCAGGAATACCTAGAAATACAATTTAAACATAAAAAAGCGGTAAGTACCGAAAATCTTAATTTCTTCTCTAAAATAGTAAACATTGACGATCTCTATGAATATAATGGACGTCATCAAATATTATACCACACATACTTGCTAGGATACTAGCGATTATGCAGGGTTATCAATGCTACTATATTTTAATCGGTACAGGAAATCTTTATGGAGAATTGAGTGGAGAGCTGCGTCAAACCAATCTTAGGATTGTTTACCAGTGACGATGGAAATGTTGGAGGGACATATGTAGGACGTTTAGCGGTGTGAAACCAGAGATATCTTCACTGCGTTCGTTTTGAACTAATTGAACCGAAAACAACGATTCAATAGCTTCGTTTCGCTCTCATGAATCGTTCATCTCATGAACGACTCAGATCTAATGGTGAGGGTGTGAGGAGAGGTTTTTAGTCTCTAAAATGGGGGGTGGGTTGGCCCCTTGGGGCCCACCATGTCGTGGCCTTTGGGGATGTGCTGGCTCCGGGGAGTGGCTCTTGATAAGTCTTCCTCTCCCTCCCACTTCTCCTTTGTCGGCTTTCGGCCGGGCGCCGCGCCTCAGAGACACCGACGTGTGACCTCACCAAGACTCCGGGACACGATCTTTCCCCCTCTTCTTTTTTTATACTCATTCTCACTCCTCCTCCACTCTTTAAGACCCCCGAAATGTACTCAGCCGCTCCACCAACGTCCAACCTCCTCACCTGCTTCCCAATCTCACTATAGCACAACCGTCTTCTTTCTATCTCCTAAAAACCATCTTCGCTAACGAGGGGAGGGTATTGATGCAGCCTTAAATCTCTTTTTTCTTTAAAAGTTAATTTCTCGTTTGTTTTTTAGTGTTTTAGTTGAGTTTGTCACCTTGGAGACAGATATAAAAAACAAAGGATTGTGATATCAATAGAAAAATTGAGAAAGAAGGAATAAAAAAATTAAAGTGTAGAAAGGTTTAGAAGATATTATAATTAAATTTAACTAACTCATTATTAACTTTGTGGTATTCCATTATAAGTTTTCTTGGATATTACACTATTACTTATACCAATTCTTTTTTACATAACGCGACCTGAGTTTCGATGTGTTATCATAATCTTTAGGCGAAAATTATTAATTATTAATTTTCGGCTGAAGATGATGATAATTCATTGAAACCCGGGTCGCGCTATGTAAAAAAGAAGTGGCATAAGTAATAGCGTATAATATCCAAGAAAACTGATATTATCATAGCTTTGATACGTTTGTATGAAAGTTGAATCCGCTCCTTGAACGCCGTATTTTTTGATTGGTTATTACAGAGGGCCAATATAAACAGGTACTAATATGATAGGTAGTTGCATTTTTTTCACTTTTTTTTAATGCGTAGCTACTATGCGTTTCGGCTAAAAGAGCCATCATCTGGTACAAGAACTTGTTTTCTTCAGGGTGATAGCTCTGTGAGCCGAACCGCGTCGTACGCGATAAATAATTGAGGACAAATACAATTGCCTTTCATGTCAATACGTCGAACTTCAACTATATCACGCCTGAATCAGTTAAGCAAATAGGGAGAGCTATTTTCGACTCCAATTTGATTCTTTGCAATTGATCATTAAAAATCGTAAAATTAGCAACCGATTGTATTCATCCAATATTAGTTTTTATGCACGTAGTATTTGGCTTATTTAAAAAAAAATTGTCATCCCGCGTTGCATTGAAGTTCTAAGTGATTCGGAACTCCATGGTAACAATGAGGATTTTTAGGTCCGCCATATGAGAATAATATCTGAAATGAGTTGATTATCTTCTTTGAGCATCTAACCAGGGACGTTTAAATTTAAAGTTCAGTACGCTACCCACTAGGCTGATCGCTGAGCAATAGATAGGCGTCAATGACAATCGGTACAGCACCAAAGAAGAGTTCCAACTTTCATAAATAGGCACCAAGTTGAGAAACAGAGCATATCTTGAAAGTATCCCCGTAAACCTCAGTGAGACATATTTCAGGAAAACCACAGTAAATATCCCGGGAGTGCGCAAATATTTTCAGATAGAAAATAGGTCACACGTCCGCGGAATTTAGACAGCTAACTGCTCTTGAAATTGCAAGGGGGAAAGACTGGTCATATGGTACGTATTCGAAGCATACTCTGAAAAGGATATATTCCTTCAAGATTTCTGGGACCCGACATAGAATCCCCATCTATATCTACATACTACCCGGCGAACCGTCTTAATCGGCGTGTGGTGGGGGATGTTAGGACACAAGGCAAGGACACATATGAAAAGCAAGTGTTCAAACAAAATTGTGACCAGCATTTACTAAATTCCTTTATGTTTCGGGGGAAAAAGAATTCCCATGTACCTCCGATCGGCAAATTATATATCTCCCTTAATTCATCGTCTCTGTCGGATCTGGAAATATTGCGGGGTTCTAATTTCGATTCACTAATCCTTATTCCGTGAAGGGCCAGTGGTTGGCCGTTAGTTTTGTGAAACGAATTCTCGAGAAGTGCGAAGACTAAAAATAAGTTTCCCCCTGCCAATCACCCTAGAAGTAGCTCGCAAGATATCATGTACATGTAAGCAGTGGCGTAACTATGAGGGAGAGGGGGGAATAGGGGATTTATCCCCCCACCAAAGCCTCAGAGAAATCAAAAACTTATTTTAAAATCCTGTCGGGATTTGATTTATAATAACTGCATCTCCTTAAAGTTAAATTTTAAGGGCCAAAATGATGTAAAATGCCTTTTCAGGCGTATTATTTCTCAAAACTTTTCCTGAACTACCTGTTTCTCGAAGGGGTAGCCCCCATTAATCCCCCTCATCCCCCCAAAGCATATTCCTCATTACGCCACTGGATATAGATGTAAGTAGGAGACTTTTTCCTCCTGAGATCCCATTTGGAGTATGCTTCCGGTATATGGAATCCTCATGAGATAGACTTGATGAAAGAGCTGGAGCGCCAGCAGTTGGTTTTTGGTTTTGTCAGTTACTGTGTCTAATATACTCCTCGACTAACATAGAAACAATTTTTTTCACGACAGATTAAGATGTTTTCTGCCTCTAGGTATATGATATAAATATGTACCTACTTAAGATCCGAGAGACTACCTTCTATCGTTAGCATAGCGGCAATATGCGAAGTTTGGACGCTCACATACAGGATAGTTGGGTTAGTGGTAATGTGCGGAATACGGACAGTCGCGGTCACGGCAGCTTTGGGCACCGTGCGGAAAACGGACGTTCTAATCTATCACCGGTGCAGTTGAAACATGCGGAGAACGGAGTCGTGTGGGAATAATGTTTTTTTGATGCGTGAAATACATGTAAAAAACAATGGTTTTGATGAAAAATCGTTAGAAATATTCTTGATTAGTGAGGAAAAAATTAACTTATTTGAGAATAGAACCAGAGATCTACATTGGAAATATTCATTATTATTGAGGGAAAAATTAACTTATTTGAGAATAGAACCACTGTTGGTATATATTTGGAGTTTAGTACACTAACCACCGGACTGACCGTTAATCAATTGCTCAGCGTCAATAACAATCGGCAGCGCACTAAAGAAGAGTTACAATCACGAATAATACAAAAGAGGATCTTTAAGTCATCCCCTAAATGTGTTGTCACTCAACGCGCATTTGAGTGGGTTTACAGAAGTCGCCACTCACGTCGCTGACGGACAAATTGATCCGAGATTCACGGGTAAATAAGGTATAATTAGAAGTGTTAACCGGAATGTGATGCATGATGATATGATATATCAAATGCATATCGTTTTAACGCTATTCCTCGCAATGACAAATATTCTACTGCAAAACATTGGGAAAAAGTGGATCGCATTGCACTCGTCACCAGGCCGCGGGCATTTTAGAGAACCGATTTAAATGCGAAAGAAGTGGCAACAGAAATCAGCCTTGTATGGGATGGAATTGGGCCTTCTCTACGCAGTCCCTTTGGTTCAAATTTAAATAAATATGCATAAATACCCGTGGCGACCAAAGAATAGCCCGAGTGGAGGTGTCTACTGTGCGTACAATCGACCGACCCCTCTGCACTTCTGTCTTGAGACGAACGGCACGAGCGAGTGAATGGGAGAAAGTGGACGAGGGTAGGGATGGTGACGAAACAAATCGGCATCCGCCTCGGGCGAACACGTCGCACCTCAGGTTGCTGCCCTTCGGGGACAAGAGGAAAGGGAGGTGAAAGGCAAGAACAGGCGTGGGCGACCCAACACTGGCTTTGGACTAGGAACGAATAGACATAAATATAAATTTTGTGGGCTCGAAAGAATTTCAAGACACCTTCCACGTGCGGCATCGAGGCGGTCGAAATTGTAATGGCAGGTCCTGTAGATTCCATATTAGTCTGAGCGTGCAGAAAGCATAACACTTATAAAAATGTAAAATACAAATTTTGATTAATTATATATACTTATGTAAATTCCTAACTAATTTATGGACATGAATGTAAATTTTGTGGGAATGAGAACATTTCAAGAACCATTCCACTGTGCGGTTGAAATTGTAATTATATAAATGTTGTTTAAAAAAATATAAATTTCAAATTATTTTAAAGACATGAATATAAATTTTGTGGGCATGAACGAATTTTAAGAAACGTTCCACGTGCGGCATTAACCCTTTCTAACCCAAAGCTTCTTTTGAGAGAAATTAAATTTCAAGAGATTACATGCTAAAAATGCGAAAATTTTCTACTAAAGCATAATTATTGCGGAAGCTGTATATATCGCCATTACACTTTACAGCAGAAGAGAAAACATAGTTTGAATCTTTCCTGAAAGCTAAAATTAGAAGATAAAGCTGAAATTGTATAAATTTTTGATGTCACCTGGAAGCAACTTCGGGTTATGGTAAGGTGGCTGAAACTATTATCGTCGCGCCTATCTCTGAAGAGTCTATTTTAAATTTAATTAATAGTAACTTCAAGGGGCAACCAAAAAAAGCTCCACCACACCACAGCTCAATAACAAAAGAGTTTCGAACCCATGTATGACAAAAGATTCTAAAAATTGTCTCCCCAACCACCCCCTCGAGTATAGCAAATTCCTCCTGAATATTCCACACCGTCTATATTCCACAATCGTTACTATACAATCGCTATTGGTCCTTAATCTTTAACGTTTCCTCCGCTTTCCCCAACTACTACCAGCCAATTCAACAGACCCCTTGCCTCACACACACGTTGCGGCATCGTCCTAGTAAGTGTTTTTGGGTGTAATCCCGAATTTTTCGTGAGGCCGGCGGTGGAATGGTGAGAACGTCTTATGACGCCATAGGCGCCATCCAGGCCGGACACGATTTTGCATTCCGGATTTTTTTCAGCCCAAAGAACGTTTCGGAACGACCGCTTTGGCGGGCGGTGTATTGCTCATCGGCCGGTGACATCCTGTTCCTGTGGAGTGGGAACATAAATAAAGCAGGAAGCGAAAATAAATGATCTTGGAGATCCGAATGAATTTTTTTCTCACCGAAGTTGACCTCTCTGAACATGAGAGCATACACAGCTTGTGTGATTGGCCAAGTACCGATATAAGTAACCTATGCGGAGTTACTTTGACTACAAAAGGCCCAGCCTTACAAGAGTGGCGCTTCTGTTGCTAGGGTACATATCATTAATACGTAGTTGCCCGCAAGATATACGCTATGTGGCGAATGTAATTGTTTATTAATTAAAAAATCAGCGCATGCCAGCTATCTTCGAGATAAATTTATAGCAATAAACGATTACATTCGCTGCGTAGAGTATCTCTCGTGGGCTAATACGTACTTTGGAAATTATCTTTGCGACTGGAGCATTGTTAACCGCAACTGGTGAGAATCAGTGGAGTCGCAAGTGTAGAAACTCCTATTTATGGTTGCAGCCAGGGGCGGATCCAGGATATTTTTCTTCGGGGGCACAAGGGTGTGACAGGCTAACGATCTTCTCATAATTGAGATTAAAGACAAGATGCAGCAATTACTGTACGAAATATTCTCAGTATTTTAACATGAAATTTATTAATATGAAATTTAATGATTGAGGTTCCCTGATACACAAAATAATACGAACGTAATGATAACAGTATAAAAAAAATTGTCTACTTTTAAAGCATCTGAGGGGGCACGTGCCCCCGTGACCTCCCCTAAATCCGCCTATGGTTGCAGCCAGTGGCATATACATATTAGGGGGGGCGCCCCCCTTGACCTTCCGCATTGACGAACATTGCAGAAACAAAGTTGCAACTTCTTTATGTTATAAGATTGCATTGTCTGGTATGCGTGTATAATCAGTTCAACCAATACTTTATTCAACTTTGCACGTGACTTGATAATTTTTTATACGATGAAATCAAAAGTAGTTAGCTCAATATATCTTCTGCACCTCCCCCATGGGCTTTTTCTGTATCCGCCACTGGCTGGAGCTAACGAAAAAGGTGACGAAATGCGCATGAAAAAAATGACTACGGTACTGCGCATTCTTAAGTATCGCGCTAATTTTCCCGCTTGGAATCAGGCATAAGCCTATTAAGAAATGAGGAAAAGCTGAGATGAGTAGGATAAAAGAGAAGTCTTCTAAAAACCATAAGGAGAAGACGAGAAAACTTAGTTGACCACGTTATGAAGTATGATGGCCTGATGAAAACGATCGTATAACGACAGGTGGAAGGGAAGAAGGGCAAGTGACGGCCCCGAATGAGTTACAATGGATAGGAGAGAGGAATGGATAGCTGCTTCAAAACAGTCTTAGGATTGTCGAATAGTGATGATATGATGACCTATTAAATACGCATGAAATGGTAACAGAGCTCAATTTGTGGAATTCCATTTATTACAACAGTAACTTTTACAATCCATTGTGCTCAAAGAAAAAACTTGCACAACCTGGATTTTAATGCTGGAACAAGATCATCAGGAGACTATAACGGCAGCGTTAGAACTCACAAATCGTTTAAATGACTTTTATTATAGACTACTAACCTGTGTATAACTTAATACATGTTTCTGAATTTTATTATTTCTAATAGTATATTTTGAGTGTGCTGGGTATATTGGCAGATTACCTTAATGAGTAGTTGGCCCTCGCATGAATGTGGTAGTATAGTTTGTTAGCACGTGTACCTTTTTTGGACCGGGTGGTGTGCATGTGGGAATTCTATTGCATGCTGATGATTGATCACCCCCTGCCAAACACCCTAGAGGTGACTCTCAGGGTATTTTGTAGATGTAGATGTATAATTTCACATCCAGGATCCCTATTTCGTTTCCCGCAGAGGAACAAAATGATACGAGGATACCCTCTGAATTTCAAAGCAAGGCCGTCATGCATCGAACTATCCCCAAGCTGCCCGCGTCTGCACGCAGCTCCAAGTGATTACGGAGGTATGGGGAGAGATGGTAAAAGCCAATTTGCGAAGCGTTGGTTTCTCGCCGTTCGTAGAGCAGGAGATTACACACACATGCCCGCGTTAGGGGAATTACTACGGGCAATCTGATTCTAGTCTCCTAATGTCTTCTTTATTTTTCCTCGCCGCCCGTCAATTACCGCAGCGACACGGCCATTGTGCGCGGAGGATGTAGAGAGAGGAGTATGCAAGTCATCATTACCACCGTGCTTTCGAGAAGAGAGATGGAAACTGAAATTTCAAGCGTCAGTCATGGCGCCAACTGTCTTCCGCGCTCTAGCGGTGATACATCAGAACTAAAAACTACGTGAAGGCAGAATACAGCCTTCATTTTTCTTGCCAGTGGTGCTACGATTCGTTTTTTTCCATTGTCATTATTGAAGTAAGTCGCAAAAAAATCGTAATGCTCTCAGCTAGGAATAGTTCAACCAGAATCAAAAATAAAAATTTCCACACTGCTCACTATGTTTTTAACGCCAAATGTCATAAAAAAGCGTTTTGACAAAAAGTGTGGTCATCAGCCATTATAGATCGGCATGCACGCAAATATTTCACGAGAAAATGACGATTCGATGCTTTTAAACTTCGGTTCAAAAAAGTGGTGAGTACAATAAGTAATATTCTTAATTCAAAATATTATTCCACCACGTCAAACCCATTGCATTAGAACTTGGCGCAGCCCCACGTAAAGAGAATATGAAACTACTCCTAGGAAATACATCTGAGCCCACCCAAAACGGTAGATAACGTCTATAAGAAATGTTGTGATCAATAATCGCCATTTTACCAAAGAATTTTCATCACTTCACAGTGGACTTTCCTTATCAAACTATTCATACACGCTTGAAAATAAATATAGCACAAAATTATTGTTTCGCAAAAGGAATTTACACGTTCATAGATTTATGCAATGAAAAATGTAAAAATCCATAAACATTATTCAAAGAATATACGGTATTCTTCTTCCATTTTCCCAATATTTCACTCATTAATTGAAAGACGTAAGGTGAGGACTTCGAGAACAAACCACCACTAGTAAAATGTCCGTTTAACCGGAGTCTAGAGTTGGTATATAAAATTTTAAGTCAAGATAAATGAATGAATGCACCAGTTTTTCAATCTCCTCTTCTCGAGCGTTCACAAGCGTTGCAATCAAATCCCTACTCCACAGTTTAAGATCTCATTCTCCCCATTGTACGAAAGAATTCAGCATAAAAATACATAAAGCCAATGTTTTCAAAGGTTACCTCCACATTAAAATACGCTGGAGCACTCAAACTTTTAAGTAAGTCAGGAAACGAATAGAAACAAATATTTTTCCCAATTCCGGCAACGAAATACGCGAACCTAAAAGAAACTTCCTCAACAATAGAGCCATCCTGTTCGTTGACAGTCCAAATACATTTACATATCCCGACAAGTCCAACTTCGTCACGTGACCAAGTCCTTACCCGAAGTGGAAGGAAAGTTATTTTTTTACTTTACTTTTTTTCGTGACGCGTGTTTATTTTTATACTCACGTTTTTATCTCGATTCCGCAGACAGCCGCGTACTAATCTCTTCTCTTTTTTTCTCCCCGTTGAACAGAAGAGATCATGCATTATTCATGGAAAGTTGGGCGAATCGACCCTTTCGAGAAAAAATTCCGCATCCAATAACTCCCGGATGGTGGAAATAAAAGATTGAGGAGCATTTTTACTATCCCGCGCACTAAATAAAATCGTACACGGATGAAAGGGCAGGCCTGGATTTGAAGAAAAAAAAAACAACAAAACGGTAGGACGCGCAACACAAACGAACTCTCACATGCTAATGACGATTATTTATTTCTAATAATCCTCATTTCCCGCCGGAGATAAAATTGTTCGGCGGCTAGTGGCGACGCCAGATGCCGGGGGAGTTCAGAGATAGGCAGCCGCTGAACTTGGCGTCGAGAAAATTCCAATCTTCTCTTGACCATCTACCCGTTCCACAAAGGATAAGATTAGCATATAATTAAGACTCGGAAGGTAGTCGACCAAGAAGGAAAAGGTAAGGAAGCATGAGAGAAGATTAAGCTTTAAATATCCGGGAGCCGGAAAACTCTATAACGCTTCGAGACAACAACGGAATACACTGCGATTAAAATAAACCTTAATAGTCGGCGATTGAGCAAAGAAGTTATTGCAATGATTTTCAACTGAACTCTATCTAGTATTATACTACGACTTATTATTGGGTACATAAGTAGTTACCATGTTTTTGCAGGCCGTCAGCTGCATAATTCACTCTGATTATTGATATTAATACTTTTAAATACAATTAATGATGCTTTGTTAGTGAAAGCAACGTATATTCACTTGAAATCATCATCAAATCATGGCAGCATCTAAATAAAAATGAATAAAAATGCTAATTCAATTCCTAACACTGCAGTGATGGAACAATATCATTTCAAGTAGATAACTTACAACTGAAAACACCAATTAAGAAATGAATCTAGAGTACAGCTCTTTAATTAACGTTCTTAGCGGTAAAAGCGAACAGTGAATCGGTCGGGGAAGCGGTAAATGGAAATAGTTCTGTCGTAATGCAGAAAGTTCACCTCTACATACACCAGATTTTTTTTCAAAAGACTTTTGAAAGCCAATTGATACTTAGAAAACTCTTCGGCCCTTTCCTGGGCTCATCAACCCCAAGTAACCATAAATTAATCTAAATTTTAATTGCATAAACCTTGGTCCAGGATAAGGAAAAGCTACAAGAGATTAAAAAAAAAATAATTTGTCTTCATTTCTGTAAGGTCAATCGCGATCGTTCTTATCCTCGGTTAGAGATCACAGCTATTGGTAAAAGCTACAGCACTCAAAAGTACGAAATGCATGAGAATGAACGAATACCCAATCTACCCGAATGTAGAGGCAGAGTAAAAGAATATAAAAAAGCAAACCCTGAAGGTGTTACAACCAATTACACGCTGGCCAATTGCTATGCACCATAAAATATGATAAACTTTAATTATCATGTTTTATAACCAATTAATTAAAAATGACGACATCAACCCAACCTTTTCATTCATTAGCATGATAGTATTTGAAGGAGTTGATTCCATATAATGGGAAGTAATGTGATTTTTATAATGAATTCATGAGCCGCATGACTGCGTGTCTTAATTGAGAAAAATTAGATCCGATGAAATACCTTAATGCCCTCAATAAATTAAACGGGAAGGTTTAAAAGTGCAAGATACCCACGAACGTCGTGCAGAGCGTGGGCAGTAATGAATTCATAAACGGGTTCACGCCGAAACACGAGCCAAGCTCTCCCTATCAAAAGAATGAAATCAGGAAAAGAGACCAGAAAATATTTTCGGCGAAGAGGGAAATTTCAAAACGTTGAATTTTACCGAGGGAATTAACATTGGTTCATGAAGCAAGTTTTGAATTTCATTGTATTTTCCTCAGATAGTACCTGATCGACTTACAAGCACAAATAAAAAGCAAGCAGAGGTAAGAATACTTTTCGTAGATTATTGTCACAAAATTTGAATTTAAAAATTTGCATTTATACACGGGCTTCTAAGTCTGATATTAGTCTGGGTATACGAAAAAAGTAGATAAATGCTAGAATATATTCGCCTTTTTTGGCAAAAAGAGTAATATAATCTTCATTTCTTAGCAATCATGATAAAAGTACAAAGCATGCACGTCATTTAACGACAATTTGTGTTACTGCCAAATGAATGCTATACTTTAAGTTTAATCATGTAAGTTACATGATTATGGCGCCGCTATAAACCCTAATAGATTGAAAAAGTGTAAGATTAAAAATACAGCGATTGAATTATCCACATTCTTAGTACCCTTACTTTGTCTCTAATCTCGATAATATATTTAATTGTTGCAAAACACTCACTCTATTGACACTGTTGGGCCTTGAGCAACGAGTGCAAAAGATTTTTTGAGAAAGTATAACGCGCAAGAAATACCTTATCGGCAGATATTTATGCAAAATATATACTTCAACGCAGAAATGGCTCGATCTATTGTGAAATTGGCTGTTCGGTTTGGATGATAGAATATTCAAAATCAAGTCCCTTGCTATTTAGTTTACGTACAGTGATGGGTAGATGTACCATATTACCACTGCTTGAATATTTGTTTAAAAAACTGCTTGAATATTATAGGTAAGTCCGGGTGAGATGCCCCACCGGGAGAGATGCCCCGATTGTGGTAGTTTTAAAAATAAACATCAGATTGCTCTGCTGGTGGTGTCCGTTAATTAGTTTGACAGCTAATATCAAGCCTCAAAAGTTTCGCGGTGATTCGTTATTTTTTACGCTACTTTAGAACATCATTTCAAGTGAGACTCCGAATTTTCCGCTCTCTTATAAGGTAGAGCATAATGGATATGGTCGGCATCAGTTAAAATGTTTGAATACTTTGAATTAAGGGGTGAAAACTTGTAGCAGCATGTTTATCAAATGTCCAAAAGCAGTGACAAGTCATCTTAGACCATGTGTTGGCCCGCTGGCTGTAAGGGCAACTCTCCCGTACTGAAAGGAGAGACGCCCCACCTCTCCTCGGGAGAGATGCCCCAGTGCTACCTTAAGGTATAGATGCCCTACCTGTATTGTTTTCAAGCAATTATAACCAATACGATAGAAGCAGTGGCTGATGTATCGGGGGAATCTGCGGGGGGGGGATGACTTTAATAAATACGTGGGGGGGGCCATGCCCCCCCTCCCTTGGGTATCCAATTTACACTAGATAGAATGGTAATTTTCCGACCCCCACTACTGTTAGAATTTTTAACCACACTTAGCTCCCCTTGTCCTTATCCTGGATCCGCCACTGGTTAGAAGTAATTAGTAAGTACGTCAATGGAAGAGTGCTAAAATGAAAAGTGCCTCCTAATTTTTTAATTGCTTTGATACAGTCTAATTTGTGGAGATGGGTATGGAGACTATCTCCAATATTATCGAATCAGTTTATTAGAGCTTTTTATGCTATACCCCTTACAATCTTAGCCCATGACTTATTGCTTAAAGCATAAAAAAATCAGAAAGGCCACCTAGGCTACAAAATAAATAATGATAGAACCATTCGCAACAGATTCATCATCATCTTCTAAAGGAAATCACTTGTTGCAGCAGGCACATCTCTCTTCTCAGCACTGCCTCCTCCTGACCAGCGTAATATATAAATCCCATCTCCATTAGTGACTGACTAAGTCGTTCGTTTAGGTGATGTCAATCATCGCTCACTATTCACTTGAGTGATTCAATCGATTGTTTAAAAAAAATTCACTTTAGATCATGCCGAAGAGCAATTTAAACAACCTTTCATGAGACTGAGAGCAGGTGATAGCGGAATAAGTGAGGCTGCGAGGTACTTCTAGTCCCCTCTTGGACTCTTCACCGATGCAGGAAGAGGGTAATGCAAGCAAAAATTTCTTTGGGTCCATTTGGCATGCAGCAGGAAAAGCGACTTGTCAGTCATAATCAACGCCTGGAAAAATCTGGGTTTGCTCCTGATTGAGACACTAGGATATCAATAGCCTCTCAGTTTGCTGAAAAACGAGTCCTTCAATGCAGAACTGAAGGTGTCGGGTTATGACTGGCTTAATTCATTTTTAAGAAAAATTAGTGCTAGGCAGTCTTAAGGGTTGTCAGCTGGTAGAGGTGAAGGTATAAATAGAGAAAGCGTTACTTACTTTTCTAAAATACTCTCAGAATTATTTCAGGAGAATGATTTCGTTACCAGGCCGGCCGAAGTCTACAAAATGAACGAGTGTGGTTGTCGGCTAAATAACGTCCTAGGGAAGATTTTATCCACAAAAGGTGCTAAAGATGTTCAGATTCTGACATCTACGGAGAGAGGAAAAAACAGCACTGTGATTTCGTGCTGCAACGCTGAAGACCAAGTTCTTCCTTCGGCATTAATTTTCAAAGGCCGGAAAAGGAATTTACAGAGTCTGAATGGACTCCCACCAAGTCCTGGTTTCAGGGAGATTGACATATTTCCTATGGACCCATCAACAATACCTTAACATTATTCAACATAAGTTATGGAATAATAGCGATAGAAACCCAAAACTCTTAGCGACTGTCCGGAGTACATGACCCTAGTTCAATGCCTGGAACACCAGGCATTGAACTAGGCTCCAGAGAAAATAATCCAGAGAGGCCTTTAAGCAACTTTTAAGTCGTCAAAAGATCATTAGAATTAAAAAATTGCACCTAAAAAATCGTTGAATCAAATATCACCATTCCCACCTTCGAAATAAATTCGAGAAAATTGAAACATACAGCGAAAGTACTGACGTTCGGCGAATATGTAAAATAAGGAAAGATAAGTACGAGGAGTAAAAAATAAAACGTTTCCAAAATAGCAAATTCGGAAAAGAATAAGGAAAAACTGATCATTGACGATGACCAGGACAGATTTTTGGAATGAGAGGATAACTATTTTACCACAAAATTAACAGTAAACTTGATCAAATGTTCGATTGCGATTATCGGCTGCACGAATCATGCACAATTTACGGAAATCTCTGCAAACAAGCGTGGAACCAAACTGATCGAGGAAAAAAAAGACGAGCAATGTTTAAACAAATGTAAATTAGGTAAGAAGCTCCTGTAAAATATTATTTCTTTTGTTGTAGTTCATTAGTTCATACGAGTTTCAGTGCAATATTTAAAGAATATTTTCACTGGAATCATGCAATTCTGAACAATACTTTTACAAACGTTGATTCAAAATGTGTTTAAATGTTATATTACTACCATAAGTTTACGTTAATTTGAATGTGTTATTATAAAACAGGTTTAATTCTGATTGCATTCAGCTAGAGCTGCATGGGGCATCTCTCCCGAGGAGGTGGGGCGTCTCACCCGGACAGTTTTGAGAGATGGCAAAATGCATATTTATGGAGAAGTTTAAATATTTTGGGGTTAATATTTTTTAATCAAAATTTGCTGGTATATTGTTAATAATCAATAAATGTTGTATTATATCGTGAAGTCCTACATTCTTACTACTACCTCAGTCATAGATATGAAGACATTTCCTTAGGTGGGGCATCTCTACCGGACTTCCTTACGAAGAAGAAATATCAATTGGCAGATGTTTATACAGTGTATACACTCCAAACTGAAATAAACATTTGAAATTTTCCACGATTAAAATATTTATTCCTACCAAGGTGCCGATGTTACTACATCATCCTCATGACCACTACATCACCTGTGTTTAATTCAATTTGGAAAAAATCCACACCATAACGCATGAATCTTCGGATTTTTAAAAATTTGATTTAGATGAAATTGGCTGTTCTCTTTCGACGATAGAGCCCCTCATACACAAATGTATTTTTATTAATTCAAGAACTGTAGTGGGTAGATGTAATCAGGGCCGGATTTGTGATATTTGTGGCCCGCGGTCCATTCTGGTAGGAAGCCCATTATTTCGAGGTATGATTGTTCAATTTTTAACGTAGTAATAGGAAATACGATTAACACGATTTTCAGCAAATTTATTACATAACTACTTCTACATGTTAACCATAAAATAACCCAGCTTCACTTAGAATCCCAACATGCATGATGTTTTTTTTCTTGTTATTCCAATTTTGCGAGATTTAACTTTTTATTGGCGGAAGGCTCATGCTTGTTGGGTGCCCCTGGGTTGGTGGATGGCCTAGATCCGGGCCACTTGCCCCCCCCCCCCCCTTTCGATCCCGCCCTAGATGTACCAGATCTTCACCGATTCAATATTTATTCAAAAAAGCACGTAAAATAGCAAGTAAATAATCTGAGCAAATGATGACTCGGTTGATGCATGACGCGTGACCAAAGCACTGGTGCGAAGGAGTCTGGGAATCCCCCGAACGAGGTGATTGACTTTCGGACCGGAAGAAAGAAAGTACCTGCGCGGTTCCGCTCGCGATGAAGCCTCCCTCCCATGCAGCGAGCTTACTTTCACGGGGGATTACCCACGCACATTGCCCATGGCACAACCTCTCAGCAAATTAGCATTTTGGGGGAGAATGAGGGTTGGAATGGAATAACTGACGCTTGGACCCTGAGGGAAATTCCGACTTCACGCAGGAATGGCGATGGAATTCATACTGAGCGTGAAAATTCCACTGCTGAAAAATCAGTGACCTTGAACTAGACCAGGGTTCTTCGAACATTTCAGCTCGTGTCCCGCACTATTTATCAATCATTTGCTACTACACAATGAATAATATAAATAAAATAAGAGAGATAGATAGTAGAACAGACAGATTCAGAATGTCATTTTTTACACGATCGATAAGAGATTATAACGGCAGCGATAGAACTCATAAATAGATTGCATGACTTGTGGTGTAGCCAACTAACCAATGTAAAAATTAATGCATATTTCTTAATTTTATTATATCTAACAGCATATAGTAGTAAAATTTGTTAGTATGCGTGACGTTTTTGTACTGTGTAGTGTGCATGTTGGATTCCAATTGCATGCTGCATACAGGTGATTGATCACCCCCTGCCAAACACTCTAGAGGTGGCTCGCAGGGTATTATGTAGATGTAGGTAGATGAATGAAAGTCCAAGTAAAAATGGAATCGATAACAGGTTCCGTTTTTTTTATTTTTTATTTCATATTGTTAATTTACGTATTCAAATTCCATAGCGACTTATCCTGGAGTAAATTTTCGTAACTTTTTCTCTTTGATATAAAAGACTAATATGACAAGTGGACCACGCAGGACGTAGTTTGGAAACATCTCCCCTAGCTCATTGGCAAAATGATTCAAAATATGAGAATGAAAACGTACTTGTAGGAGGCTGATGTTTTGAATAAAATGGTGAGATAAAGTGAGAAACTAGGAGTCATGCGCAATATCCAGTGCCGGCTTTTCTATGGTAATAAGACTGGGCTATGACATTTGCAGACTCTTTGGGTGGAAGCATTTGACATTTTATGTAAAACCATGATAAAATCACATTGATTGACCGAGTGTGGAACGAAGAGTTTTAATAACAGGGTGGGGGACGAGAGGCCTTCTTCATAAATTGAAAAGAAGATGAGATAACTAAGAGTTCCATATCATTAGATACATATGCCTGATGAATACAATAACCGATGGATAAGTGGATAGCAAGAACGGCATTAGAAATCCTAGAATAATAATATACGAGTAATTATATAGACAAAGAAAATTTATGCATGGGTGTGCATGTGGGAATCATCTTGCATGCTGCATGCTGGTGATTGATCACCCCCTGCTAGACACCCTAGAGGTGTTTAAGTAAATGAAAGGTCGTAGCACTTTTCCACAAGAATTTCATTTACTTAAATATGTCTAACTTCCACCAATTGAAGCCTGAATCTGTTGAACTTACCCTAGAGGTGGCTCGCAGGGTATTATGTAGATGTAGAATTATGTTAGACGAGAATGCTAGGAGATAAGGCAGTGGAAGATAACTGACGCGATGGCTGATCTGCTGCCACTGCAGTGTTTCAACCTCACGCCAGTATCCCAAGATGCCGTGAGGGTGATCTGAGAATTAATCCTACCCAATATTAATGTTGGGAAGAACTAATTAATAATAGTATTCCTTAATGCATGTTTCTGAATTTTCCCAGTATACCAAAGAAGGTTTTTGGTACGTTTTAGCTTCATAGGCAGATTACCTTCATGTGTAGTAGGCAAGGTTTTCCTTTGCATGAAAAAGGAAGCATAATATTTTAGCATGCATGACATTTTTTACGACCGAGTGGTGTGCAAGTGGGAATCCAGGTCAGATTTGCTCAGATTATTTCTTCGCCATTGTCTTGCATTTTTAAAGAAATATTTTAGCACCAAAGATCTGGTACATCTACCCACTACTGTATTTTTTAATTGCAGCAACACACTTGATTTTGAGGGGCCTATCATCCAAAAGGAGCAGCAAATTTCTTAATAGATACAATTCAATTCTGCGTTTGAGTATACATCCACTTTATATAAATATCCCTCCCACTGGTATTTCTTGTAAGAAATATTTTCCCATAAAATCTTTAGCGCAGACTGTAGAGGGCACTACAGTGCTGGGTATTATATAGGTCTAGAATTATGTTAGAGGAGAACGCATGGAGATAGGGAGGTGGAAGATAACTGACGCGCGTTTGGCGGGAGTCTGATGGCGCCAAGCTGGCTCGCGGGGCGTCGTTCAATTATTCGGGAAGGGCCGAGGCTCCATGCGGGACGTCAGCGTATCCTAAGGGGGCGGCGGAGCCACCACCAACCCATAACCTCCTACCTCATAAAAGATTCCCTTTATGTCACGAGCGGAAAGCGCATAGGTCGACCGAGTCGGGTTTTCCAGATAATCTAGATTACTCCCGCCTGAATACACACAACGGGCGAATGTGGCGGACCCAAGCGGCGAGACCGGGAACGAGCGAGTCACGAGCTACCGAATCCAGAAGTCATCGATCAAAAAAAAAAAGAAAAAAATATATGAGAGGGAAAGATTTGACAGGCGGACCGAGGGAGTTGTTCCTGAAAACGACAAGAAATTGTGACGAAAAGTAAAATAGAAGTTAGGTGAGCTGAGGGAGCATGGGTTGGAGCTGATAATGTATTGCGTGAATGCCGTCTGGGAGAAAAACAACTTCATTAGTTCACAAAAATGAGCGAAATATTTCCTCCCTTAGAGCAAGGGTCTTCAGCCCTCGGCCGCTGGGCCGCATGCGGCCCGCCGGCTAATTCCTTGCGGCCCCTTGAGGCTAAAGAAAATATTGCATTGGGAACCAAATATCGACACAATAGTCAAAAATCAACCACGTCAAAAATCGCATTGATTGATTGAACTGTTGAACCAATAAAGATTATTGCACTTTGTATTCATATGTTTTTTTATTGATGTGATGGTCAAGTGACCTAGAGCATTGAGGACGATGTGATATCGATTTTTGAACCTCGCATTAAAAATATTTGAAGACCCATGCCTTAAATAAAGAAAATATAAGCTACAAATTTGGATTGCAGGGAAAGGACAGTACTTCCATTCAGCAATCATCTTTAGAAGCAGCACTTTTACATGAAACTACGTTATTTCCCCGTCGATTAGTATTCTAATTTTTCCCTTAATTTAATTTCCCTTTATTTCTCCCCAAGATGAAAAGATCCCCAATGTTTCAAATATCTAAAATTTTCACAACAGTCAATAGTGTTAGTAATGAAATTTTAGAATTACCATAATGGCACGTATCCGGAGTATTGAGCATAAACACGCCTATTACTGATGCATTGTTAAAATCTGTTCATCACGATAGCGATTAGCATTGCCGGCCTCGGTGGTGGCGGGGTGGCGTCCTCGCCTGCCAAACCTGAGGTCGTGGGTTCGAGTTCCGCCTGGGTAGGTTTCCCACGTCCAGAGGATGGTTGCTCGTGCATGCTTATGTGTTAAATTTGTTGAATACCCCGATGTAAAATGGCCAATATGAGCTGTACGCGGTGGTTTGAGAATTAAAAATAAAAATAAATAAAAAAGAGGTAGGCGATAAGAAATTAAAGATGCCAACAGAAAAACAATGGTGTGTTTAGGTATTTTTTGGCACTTAAATTTTATTTTTCACGTACCTACTACCTATTCAAAATTTTTGTCAACAATATCTAGTATTACATGCTTCGATCATTTCACTAGCGACTTATTTTAAACTTGAAGCACAATGGTATGGACATTTTGCAGTTTGCACTTAAGTTCTATACAAAAAATGCTTTTTATATGAGAGTATAAAATGAGAGTTGGTCGTAATCTCTCGCTGCATAGTAAGCGCTATACGATTTGAAGTTGCGTTACGAATACCAGGTTATTATTAATTACGCTCTAATCCGCGCCACTGCACTGGGAATAAGATATTATGTACTCATTTACGAGTTCCTTCAAATAATACATCACTTATATGATATAATAATATATCATAAAAATAATATATCACAAGTATCACAAAGTAACGAAATGAGAGTTTTGTGTGCATATTACGAGAAGTATTCAGGAATTTTCCCAGCTGTCGCCGATGCGAGCTCCAGTCTACCGTGGATTTTCAGCATCACTCGAACACCTAATGGTAAAATTGCGACCTCTCTCCGCCGAAGTGCGTATTCACCGGCTTTTAACACGCGTCCACATTTTTGCAGCAGAAATGAACGCGATGCTCCCCGTTAAGAGCAGAAATTGACAGGACCTGAAGCCAATGAAATGCATCATTCCACACGGAGGAGAAAATTTTTCAACGACTCGCGAGCATATCAATCAGCGAACTGGAAGTATCCCCTAATGGATAGCAGGACACACACGCCACGAGGAATAACGTGCTCAACGACGGCCATTTGACGATTTGCACTCGTATCGCCATCTGCCGGAACGGAACGTTAATATTTCTCTCACACGAGTACGAACTCACATCCTAATGCTAATTAGGATATTCGCCGATTGAAGATCTTTATATATCGGCGTGGAGAACATATATTTTTCGAGGCGCAAGTAATCAAAGCCTACTTCATCGCAATACATAAATATCGGAAGCGTCGTTAGTATCAGTGTCACGTTATTATTAATACACATGTATACGTAATTATTAATACAATACTTCGCGCTACCTGCCTTAGGGTGTTTGGCAGGGGGTGACTAAGCACCAAACTTATTTCAGCCGCAATAATGGAATGAAACAATACCCGCGATAAAAGCTCCGTGACAAATGACTACGTCACTGCGGGTAAAATAAATTCAACGTTCATTTTTAATTACCATAAGCTTACGCTAATTTACTACACATTCGCGTTTATAGCATCTGTTCGTTCATTTCACGAACCCGAAGCGCCGGAAAAGATGACTACGTCACTGTGTAGGTACGACAGATAATTCCATGTTGATCCAAAATCAGGAAAACCTTACGCTAATTTTCTTTTAAATTGACAAAATCTTTACGTTAATTTCATCAATGAACGTCGCAATCGACCTTAAGATATTGCGATCTCACGTTACCTGTTTCTCTTTCTACTGTATAATCATCCACTAAGCGGACTTCGGACTACCCCAGTATTTTTGGAAACATGAAAGAATTCAAGGGGATAGATACTGTCGCACCGATAGCTCCCTCGTGGCTACGTGCCCCGCCACTCCTTCCCTGTCTTCTTGCATGTTACAATGGCCCGGGGCTCAGAGGCGCCGGCTTTCCCCCATTCCTCTCGGTCCCACCCCCGCAACGGGACCTGGTTACCAGTAGAAGGGCCTTTTGGAGTAGGGGCGAGGGGACATATAACTGTCCCGGAGGGCTTAAATCTTCCAGCCCTTCCTGAGGACACTGTCCTGGCGCCTGGCCCGAGGCCATAGTCTGAAAGAAACTTCCCTCGTCCACCCCATTGTGTCAAGTGTAGGCGGAAATATTGTGACGCGCCTTAACTATCGGCACCCGATGAACTTCACGGTCGGTCACTTCCAAATTTGGTTGGTGGGTATACACCGCCACTGGTCATTTCCACGAAAATACCGCTTACTCCACGGGCTGAAAGGGTAGTTAACCCCTTGCCCACGTAATGAGCCTAAAATGTTGACATTCTTGACTCTTTGCGTTGGTACCCTTAAGCCCGTATGACACTTTCCAATTTATTGGCCAATAAATTGGCGCGCAATATTGTTTAAAACATTGGGCGTTACGTACAGTATGACACGTATCAATATTTACATCAATATTGACCGAAGTAGTGTTCTAATGTCCCGCTAGAGAACGCCATTGTATTTCGATGATTTTACATTGCATAAGCATTCGCGTGATTTGTACGCTTTAATCAGTATTGAAACAACTTCTTTCGTCCACATTTTCGAAACTTCAAGCGAATTTTTGGATGAAATCCAATGCTTTGCAGCCAAACCTGATGTTTTGCGAAGAGCTTTTTGATTTGGCCGCTAGGAGTCGACATAACTGACTTCTGATTGGAGATTGGCCGCGATAAAATAGAACCTGTTCTAAATTACAAAATAGGCAATGTGTGTGCTATTATGTGAAAAGGATATTGGACTAGAAATTCGTGCGTGTCAGTTGGAATAATATACAATGAATAGGGTGGTTTCCTTCATCAAAGAAAACGAAAGGCATTGATTGCGATTCGTTACCCACCATTAGTGTATTCATAATGTACAAATTATTTTGTTTTAGAAATACCGGGTTAGACGGATGGCAATGGTCCATTTTTATCCTCATTTGAAAAAGGCCTCATGCGATGCCACTCCACGTGACGTCACAGGGACCTAGTTTCTATAGGAGAAAATGGGAGTTATACATCGTCTGAAGTTACCAATGCATGCATGAGGCGCAGAGCTCAGGGAAACATGTCTTAACAATCACTTATTAAAACTGGCTAAGGTCGGAAAGTTTTCCTCGTTTGATAAGTTATTAATAATCCTTATTTAAGCCAAGCGCTACCAGTCAGCAGGGTACTAGGCTACCCGCTAGCAGCCTGCGTCGTATCAGCGCTAAGCCTCGCCTCAAGGTCACCTCGCAGGGCGGCAACGGGAACCAGAAATACGTCACGCGGGGAAATTTCCCGGCATTCATACTTACGCGTCGCGTTTTCGCGCGCTTGAAAATTTTCACTTTTCATTTAATCGCGAAAAATAGACATCGTCATTTAAAGATCTAAAAGCGTGCAATACGTTCTCCAGGAGTAATAATCTTTCGATTTAGGCAATAAAAAAATAATAGGAAACCACCCTATTGGCCAATAAATTGGGAAGTGTCGTACGGGCTTTATGCCCCGTGCAGATTACGATTGTCCCAGCGATCGTTGGAACTATCGTGCATTCACACAACGATGGTTAACGCATTGCGTATGGATGGCGAGAATTCTCATCATTTTTATTTCGATCGTTTCAGATGGATGGCGATATTCTCGTCATTTAGACGAGACAAACTTTAATAATTTTGAAGCATTCTATAGATATTTGGTAGTACGTTTTCAGTTGCTGCTCGTTACTTGCTATAAACGAACGTATCTCAATGTTTGATTGAGTTGTATTACTTTTAACGTTAGACTTTGAGCCATGTTAAAACCATAGATAATTCGTCTAAATTGGCACATAATGTCAATAACGACACCTCTACCCAGGTACGTCGTTCTTCAGCACTTAAATATTGCGGTACGCAACGTGTTAAAATTGTGTTGCCCTCTTGTGCTGACATTTAAAGTGAACGATAAATTGACTGTTAGCTAAGCTGTTGAGCTATGCAGGGTCAAGATTTTACTGTGTTCAACGTGTATTTTACGAATAATTATTCTTCCGCCCATATTCTTCCTTGCTTGGACAAATTCATGAAAAATATAGAGCGAAGGGAGCTTCACGAGCTTTTCGTCTTTCTCTTGTCGCTTCCTCTTCCGGTATCCCTGCGCCCCACCATCGTAAAGTGGCAGCAACGTTAGGAACTACGTGGACTATTGTCCGGACATGCATTCACACAGCTAGTTCTGCCAACTATCGTTAGGACGATCGTTCGGACAATCGTAATCTGAACGGAACATAACCGAAAGAAACAAAATAAGAGAGAAATATTGGCGAACGGATACGTATTATAATTCGTTTTTTTATAAGCGAATTGCGCGTCTTTCTTTTGTACTTTATTCAGTTCACGGATTAAATCACGAATATTACATTCCGCCGCTAGAATTGAAGTCGCTCCACGCGCACTAAAATAAGATTTCAAAAATCGCCATTTGCGGTGCTAAAAGTCATCTGTGAACACTTTTCCAGGCTGTAATATGTAACTGAACCAATAAATAATATAATTGGTTAGTGGGGATTATTACTTTCACCTTAGGTTATCCTTCCCTTCCATAAACCGAATTTATTAGACGAATTGTGATCTCTCGTCTCACAATTGTCAGTGAATACCTTATTATCATATTTTGTATATGCATTCCTGATTCCTTCTCTGAAGTTGATGTATTTTTATAGCTATAGATGTACGAAATTCATCAAGATTATACCTCGCTAAAAAAATGTTTTTCATAGAATTTACAATAGAATACAACAAAAATACAAAAAATAGAATAAACCAAAGATATAACAGCAGTAAAATACAACGAAGATGCAACAACAATATAATACAACGAAGATACGACAACAGAAGAATATAACGAGGATAAAACAAAATAATACCTCGAATTTACAATACAACTAAGCACAGCTTTGCTACAACTACCATAGTTTAATCAATATTTTTCGCAATCGTAGCTACCGCAAACAAACGCGCAATGCGCCCGGTCGCAAAACCGCAGGGAACGCCAAATATTTTCTTTCCTCAGAGAACATTGACATCCGGCGCGAAAGCACCCCTCTTGGGCGGCATGTTTGTCACGGCGGGTGCGTGAGCAAGAGAAAGACGACTGCAGAGATATGGCGAGCGTGGAGGGAAGGGTTGGGAAGTGTTCTAAGCGAAGGACGGCGGACGAACGTGATGTTGGAGCAGTTGAGCGGTGCAGCTGGGCGAAAAAGCACGAAAGCCACGGATTTCTCGCCTTAAGTCAGTGAGTCGAGAAGCAAACTATTCCTCGCCTTCGTTGGCTCACTCCCTACGGACCCATATAGTACGTGGGGAATCCTGTGCTTCCGAAGGGACGCAGGGTTACTCTGTCAACTGACTTCTGTCAAGATCCATGTATTCCAACAACACATACACTAGAATGCAGTATAATACAACGAAGATGCAAAAACAATAGAATACAACGAAGATAGAATCACAACAATATAATACCACGTAAGCTCAGCTTTGCTGCAGCTACCATAGTTTGATCAATATTGCAGTAGAATACAACGAAGATGCAGCAACAAATACAAATACGATACATATACAGATACGATATTCTAAGTCCTACCAATAATTTTAAGGACACTTAAAATATTTGTAATGATGATTGATGATTTATTTTAAAAATCTGAGTTAAAATAGGGACTATCTTTTTCCGTAGGGTATAAGCCTTGCTTTTTCATGCAAAGCTGGATTGAAAAATTGCTACTGCGATAGTAAATAGGTGATGATACGTATAAAATATAAAATGTAAATTGCCTCTCTTTTCCACTTTGTTTTATTGCAATCGTTGCACAGTTAACCGAGAAACAGCACCTGAAACCCAAATGTCTCGACTTTTTACGCGGCAAGTGAAACGGAAACCTAATTTCACATCACTCTTATAATGTTTTTTAAAAGAAAATTCACTTTACCCCGCAATATTTTAGTTAATATAACTGTGCCAAGAGAGTAATGTAATAATCATTCACATTGACCCAGAAACGTATTTCTTCTACCGTTTCCCGAAACGCCATTCAGCAATAACTGGTACTCAGCACCAATATCATTAAACTTATTAAAAAGTTACACATACCTGCTATGTTCACAATCCTTATAACGGTCCATGAACGATAGATGAAATGAAGTTTTTCCATCCGGCAGCTACATCGTTGACAGAGAAATCAAATCCACTGTGGATTCCTGAGGGTTGATATTAAAATATCCGGACACGTTAACGTAAAAAAAAACACTCTGTTCCAATAGCTCTTTTCACTCAAGGATACGCGGTTGAAAAATAAAACGGAAGCAATGCAATTTGGGTCGAAATGCTGTATAATGGCGATTCTCGTTCTCTTTATTGCCGCTTTTCCGCCAATAAGCCCTAGTGTTTGACCGGAGAAATTTATTCGTCTCGGATGACTCCAAAGAGGATTTTCTAAGCAGTTTAAAATGAGTCCACGTCCATCGAATGCGTTTATTTTACTCTCCGACGCCGCGGATAATAATTATTCCAACGACCGGCTGGGGATACTTGAAGCGAATGGTTCATGAAATTCAAATGGAATGCGTCCACTAAAACGAACTGTTAACCTTACATGGCTATCTTACATACGGGTGCCAATAATACCGTCACCGCGCTTTTCACTGAAAACGCGTTCTCATTAGAAGGTGAATCTGCCAATTCCGTTATTGCTCTACGCACTATTCGCTAATATTTTTGATGAAAAAATGCACCAATATATTTAATGGGGAGCAGAGGAGGTATTGAAAAATTTATCTCCGTTCACCCACTCATTGATTTAGCCCAAAGATTAGTTTGAATAGGTTAGGGTAGAGCAAATCGACAACGTGTTTTCCACATGTTCACGGCAGAGGTCCAGGTCTTTTCGTTGGGCCACCCTCTATCACGAGAGGTTTGCTTGGGAAGTTTCAAAGGGTGTTGATAGAGGGTGTTCCAAAGCAGAAGATGTAATTAGTGTACTAAATAAAATACAAAGAAAAACGACGCGACATGTTAAAAATTTCACGCGCATTTACTATATTTGCAACAAAAAATTCTAGCTGGAATACTACTTATTAATCAGAACCCATTGGTTATACCATTTTTCATCTGTTTTATATTCTAAAAGCAATTCTCACAAATGTGTTGACGTGCTCCACGAGCTGTGTAACTTGCCCCAAAAACGGGGCGCTTTATTAATACTTACTGCCTTTGGCTAGTTAACGAAATTTTAGGCAGTAATTTTAATTAGTAAATAAGACAAGCAAATATGCCAAAAGGTTGGCAAAGAGTCTCTATGTATGGTGATGTAATTCCTGTTTTCAAAGCATATATTGGTTAGGTAAAAAAATAAAAAAAAACTTCATCCATATAAAAGTAAAAATATCGACTGCGAAAAGAGATTTTAACAAATAATTAAATTAAAATCATGAGCAATCGAACCAAATCATTCAAAAGCAAAATTTTCAAGGTAACACAGAGTGTAAGTAGCCAAAGGCTGTGAGTAGTAATGATTTCCAAAATACTTCATCCAAGAGTGCCAGCCATAATAAATAATTCCCCCACACCAATTCTCAATACGAGGGTTTCTCCATTTTTCTTTCTAAGAAACCATTAATGAAGAGGAACTTACTTTAGACCTCACAGTGGGAGAAGAGAGAAGTACTTTAAAAATCTTAACTAAAATCCTGTACAAATACTTTGGCCACATTTTGAGACCTGATTTACTGACGAAAACATTCGCTGAAGGACAGGTGAAAGGGAAGAAGGGTAAGGGACGGCCTCGAATGAGATACATATGACAGATTACATCTATCTACATCTACTAAATACCCTGCGATCCACCTCTAGGGTGTTTGGCAGGGGGTGATCAATCACCAGCATGCAGCATGCAATTGGACTCCCACATGCACACCACACCGCCCAAAAAACGTCGCGCACACTAACAAATTATACTACTATATGCTGTTAGAAATAATAATAAAATTAAGAAACATGCATTAAGTTTTACATAGGTTAGTAGGCTACACCGCAAGTTATGCAATATATTTATGATTTCTATCGCTGACGTTATAATCTCTTATTGATCGTGGAAAAAATTACATTCTGAATCTGTCTGTTCTACAATCTATCTCTCTTACTTTATTTATATGATCTGATCTTCCGTAGTAAAGATTAAGTGTATTATACGTCACTATAAAAAGGTTATCAGATAGGAAAGACAAATCATGATCTACGTCAAACCTATCCAAGGATTGCTGACTTAAAATGATTGTGATGAAACGTATGGTCGAGAAATATCCCAACGACAGATGAGGAAGTGGTTAAAATTCTCAGGACAGCCACCTACAGATCTGAGAGGAACGAAATCCTGACGATTTCGAAAGTCAAGTCCTAAGAAGCGAGGGCATTGTCCTTGGCAGAATGTAAGTCACAAGGAATAACACGGAGGGAAACAAATAGGCAGTAGTTCTCAAATTCTCTAGCCGCCCAGTCATCGCTTGAAGGACTGAATCATCGTCCCTACGATTCCGAGGACTAGACGCGGTATATGGGATGAAGAGAAAACGGTCACAGCTGTATCAGCCGTCAAAACTGTCCTATGTGTCCTACGATAATTACAGAAATTTTCAGAAGTTTATTTATTTATTTCCATACCACGGAAAACAGCTCTATACCGCCTTTTACATCGGGGTTATTAACGTGTTAACTGTTTAACGTGCACAAACAACCATGCCCAGGAGATTAGAGATGGCAAGTGAAACATAACGAAAGTCATAACCAGTAAAATTTCAATAGTTTCGTTCCTGAGAACGAATTAAAGGAACGAAACGAAATGGATTTAAAAATGGGGAGCTAAACTCAGGGTCGACGCGAAATCGGAGTCAAAACTACTTCGGGTCGAAAGTTTACCAAAATTTTGGGACGAAACGAAACACTGATAATGTTTCGCACCGAAGGGACCATGTACTTCACCTTCAAACAGTTTAGTTTCGACCAACAAACCGTGTGTGAAGTAGAGGTTCGGCCTACCGCCATAAGATGCATGGGGCACTCATATATTTACCGCTAACTGGAGACTGATGAACGCAACTTGGCCTTTCGATTTTTAAGCTCAATGATTTAACCTCTCGACACGCATGTCAGACGTAATGGTTCGAAACTATTCCCTCATATCCCCCTCCACTCAACTTCTGAGATCGAAACTTAACTATGAGCAGCGGAGTTTCGATCAATTTCCTTCCGATTGAACTCCTTGGTGATTTTAATTTCGATCAGAAACGAAACTAAACTCCGGATCGAAACGAAACATTTTTATTTCGTTTCGATAGCCATCCCTGCTGGAGAGGGGTGACTTACCAAGGCGGGACTCGAACCCGCGGACTCCTGTTTGGCAGGCGAGTACTTTACACCGCCACCACCGAGGCCGGCGATGTATAATATTATTATAATACAGATTTGACCGTTAATATATAACATAGCTTTGACCGTTTTCCCTTCATCCTGTATTCCGCGTCCATTCGTTCTTGAAAAAGTTGGGACGATGATTCAGTCCCTGCAAGCGATGACTGGGCAGCTAGAGAATTTGTAAATTACTACTGAAATCATGTGAAAATTAAGGGGGCTGGATGGTGCATCGATAGGTGTGAAACGCCTCACGCCTTTTTATTTTGCTTATTAATTCACGATATGAGCGAAACATATGTTTATTTCACCGAGTTAAATCTAATGGCATCACCTTTAATTAGGACGAAGTACCTACATGAAATTCATTTAAGCACGTCTTTTGTTACTTCCCTAAGGGTTTCATTGCCACCAGTGCATAAATATGTATTTTTGGCACATGCAGGATTCCAAAATATAATCTAAAATGAAATAAACCTAAAGACCTGCTACGCTATATCAACTTACAGTCTTGAAGGGCATGATACAATTTATGCTTAAAATCAATCATGAACCAATAGATCTTCCTCTAAAGAATATACGACACGTAAAATATGGCCATAAAGGATCACAGATTAAATAAACGAACTTTACGCATTATACGTGTCTAAGGACATATTTTTTATCACTCTTGATAGTCATACGGGAAAAATACAGCAATTACTGCTATAAAAAAGAGAAAAACGTATGTTTGTTTATTTATCTTCACCTCCTCCTGACCAGTCGGGACTCTTTAACTCGCGGCCTTCGAATATATTAAAATTTTTAGCGTGGATCCACTTTTGATATGGAAGCGAAAAAGCCGACCATGTACAACGAGCGGGAGGAAGGTCAAGTGACGGCACAGAATGAGTTATAGTGGCTAGGTTATAAAATATGTATTATCCGTCACTATGACAAGGCAAGCGGATAGGAGAGCGTAGTGGAGAGCTGCGTCAAACCTATCTTAGAATTTTTAACTTATTATGATGATGAGACGTATGGTCAAGAAACACCACAACGATGGATGAGAAAGTTTAAATTCTCTGGGCAGCCATCCACAACAGGGTGGTTTCCCATTTATTTTAATGGCCTAAATGGAAAGATTATTACTCCTGGAGTACGCATGTCACGCTCTTAGATTTTTGAATGACGATATCTATTTTTCGCGATGAAACGAAAAGTGAAAATTTTCAATCGCGCGAAAACGCGACGGCTATGTAAGTAGGAATGCTGGGAAAAGTCCGTGTGACGTATTTCTTGTTCCAGCTGTCGCCGTTTGAGGTGACCTTAGGGCGAGGCTTTGAGCGCTGATACGACGCAGGTTGCTAGCAGGTAGCAGAGTACCCTGCTAGCAGGTAGCGCTTGGCTTAAATAAGGATTATTATAACCCTATCAAACGAAGGAAACTTTCCGAACAGGTAATTTTAATGGGTGATTATTAAGAGATGTTTCCCTGAACTCTGTGACTCATGCATGCATTAGTAATCTCAGACAATGTAAAACTCCCACCTACTCGTATAGAAACTAGGTCCCTGTGACGTCACGTGGAGTGGAATCGCATGGGCGCCAATCTGGCCTTTTTCAAATGAGGTTAAAATTAACCATTAACATTAGTCTAAACTGAGATTTCTAAAACCAAATAATTTGTATATTCTGAATACACTGTTGGGTAACGTATCACAATCAATACCTTTCGTTTTCTTTGATGAAGGAAACTACCCTTCTTTGAATGACAATTTCCTAACAGTGGTGTCTTGGCTTAATAAGCATTGTTTGAACGCACTGTCCTTAGCTTTTTTTTAAGTTAAATTTAACTATGTGTTTCAATTGTTTCAGCAAGTATAAAAAAACAAATCGAAAGAAATTTTACTCTGGATACGATTGTATATGTTAGCAATTTTGAGTCAATAATATTAATAAAAGTGTTATTTGATTGTTAAATATTTTCTTAACCTGTACCGGAACGCAAATGAAAGACATAAGAAACCGCTCATTCCGACGTAAAATACTGAACTTTCCCAAAGCTGAAATTTTCGTGAAAATGACACACACTTCGTTCCAAGAACGCTTAAAAACTCATCCTTCTGACTAAACCACTGTGAGGCACTACAAATCGTACCACGCTGCTGAGATCATCAACTTTTTTCCCGATTCGTCCCGCCACTAATTCCGAAAAAACAATCGGAACGTTTTCCGAAGGACGAAGAGCTGATTAAAAAGGAGGATTTCCGTTCGTAGCTGTCGTTCTTTAGGGACGAGGCTCTCTATAGCCGTGGGAGCGGCCAGATCTCCCTTCCCCCACCACTGCCGCCTCCGACGTCGCCGGGTTGACTGACTGACTGGCGACAGGTCCCGTGTCAGCGTCGCGACACCCTGGCGGACAACCCCACACAGCGTGTGTTCCCAACCCATCTCTCCCCTTCCACTCCCTAGCGCTGTTTAGACCTGGGACTCCCATCCCCCAAAACACCAGTTCCTTCCTCTTTGCCAAATGCACGACTTCCGAATACTCGCAGCCACATAAGGTCCATTTTTTCTCGAAAGAATCTTTGTGTAAGTTGATTCTTATTATTGTATGTATCTTATATTATTATTTTTATTATATTATATATTTATATTATTATATTTACTTATATTATTATTATTTATTTTATTTATTATCAACTTCCCCGTAAACAGCACATGACGGCCTTTTACAACGAGGGTTTCCAATATTAACAAAGTACAACACAAACATCCATGCTCTGGATAGGAATCACATACCCAGGCGGGATTCGAACCCACGACCTACGGTTTAGCAGGCGAGGACTTTACCCCACCGCCACCGAGGCCAGCAATCTTACTGCCATACCGACAATTTATTAGACGATAACTAATATATCTTACTTATTAGTTATCGTCCATCGTCGTTTTGCTCTATCCCACCGATATAAAGGCAAATCAGTGATGTGTTCGGGGTTCAGAAAATAAATAAATAAATTGAAGCCATTGGCTTAACTAGGAATATGCTTTGTGAGGGGGCCTGGAGGGGGCGGAGGGGGGATTCGAGGAAAGTTCTTGAAAAAGTTCATACCTGGAAATACATTTTACGTCATTAATAAATGATCTTTAACTTTAAGCAGATGCAGATAACATTGGTCAAAATTAGACAATAGTTTTAAACAATTTTGTTTTCCTTTTTCTGAGGCTTTTGGGGGGGGGGGGGATCTATCCTCTCATCCCCCACATAATTACGCCACTGATTGAAGCTGTCGACGAACCATTTCGTAATCAACTAAATCATGGTGATTTCATGGAGTTAATCCTTTCAGTCATAGTGTCAATCAAAATGGACGCGTATTTTTCGGAATTTTAAACTCGAAATGTGTATACTTGGAGATGATTATGGACAAAGACCATAAACTTTACTTCGCAAAAAATAGCCGATCATTTGGCAAAGTGTATATAACACCATAATTAAGTTCGAATAGCAAAAAGAATAATTTCCACCTGCGCAGAGAAAAAAATATCGAACTAAAATGGATAAGCTAAGTTGAAATTATAAAGTTTCCTTTTTTGATCATCATAATCAGTTAACAAATACTAGGGTTGATTTTAAGTCGATTTTAATTAAAGCAGATGAAAATTTTCTAAATCAACCTTGTGTAAGTGATTTCATGCACTTAAGTTGGGTTTACACTTTGAAGTTTACTTTTTTGATTATCATTACCGGTCAAAAATCCTAGAATTGGTTTGATGCAATTTTCTATTCCACTCTCGTATCCAATGTTCTTCTAATAGTGAAGTATATCTTCTCTTTTATATTCTTAATGACTTGTGCAGTATAGCTCCCTTCTTTGATAGTTGCTCAAAAACTGCGGTATATCTAACCACTAATATGAACGCATAACTACCTGATGAGCACCAAAATGCTTACTGAAAGGAATAATGGAAAAAGGCAAAATATATGATGGACGCGAAAAGAAATATGTTCTTCTTTACTTCTTTATGAGAAAATATAATTAACTGTTTGCAATAGAATGCTACTATATAAGCAAGAGATAAAAGAAAAAGAGGCCGAAACTCAAACAAATTAGTAGCCTGAGAAATTACACCAACATTGCTACTTGTGATGAGCCCACCAAGCATTGAAATCATCGATTTCTTTCGGGTTGTTGACTGCTAAAATTACTGACAGGTGCACTCGTCGAAGTTGACTGAAATTTCAGTTGGCTATTAATGTCGGTTTAGTTACAAATTAGCAGTAAATACTAATTAGTATAAACGATGGAAATTAGCAAAATAGTTTCGGCGATTTCACAGAAAAATTAGAGAAGACTGGACCCCACCAATAATTTCACGGTAAAACTACAACAGCAAACTACCTCCCATAAGGCTTTGATAATTAGTGGGGCTGTTTCATTGATTTATTGTTTGGAGATTACTTCTCACTTGATAGCCACATTATTTTTCTTCCGTTAGATATCCAGATTAGTTTTCATTCCGATGATTCCTTCTCCACGATTCACGGTAAGGGCAAACAAAACACGGTTTCAAAGCGCATGAAAAAAATTAATACTACACTCCGCGCTCCCAATATTTCACGCAGTATTTATGCTTTTAAGCTAATTTACTGGCCAATTAAAAGTTTTACATTTAGAGCCTAAAACAGCAAGCAATTTTAAGCGATTTGAATGAAATATCTTTGCAGAATAACTATGAATGAATTTCATATTTTTGGCAATGGATGAATATTCGCAAATAGACAAAATCCATTTCAAAACATATCTGAGGCAAAACAACCAACCGTATCTGAATATCAAGGATAGTACCACCACGTCATTTTCATAGCCAATTTTTTTATTCTGCGATCAGTTTGCTGCTTTACTTGAACTCTGATTCTTTATTTCACCTCAATTGCTCCGCTAATTTACCTATTTCCTTCAAATATGAATTGAAATGCACGCGCCCGTATTTTGGTAATACGCTTTCTCTCGGGAAATTCCTGCCTTTCTTTTTTAGGGGAAGCATTGGGGTTGTAACAGGTAGGTAGTATTTTGAAAATGGAATGGCTTGCCTCTATGGGAATTTGTTGTGCGACCATTCCGGGGAGCTTGGCAGCGAGCGACCCTAAACAATTAGCCCCCGGACTGACGGACGGTTGCCAAAATACACCCCTCCCACTCTTCACACCCCTATCTCCACGTCTACCCCTTCCACTTTGCCCCTGTCAGCGGCCCAAACCCCTTCCCTAATCGGACTTCGGTGGCTGCAGGGAAGAATATATACAGGGTTTGTCCGGAAAGTAATAGGACTGAGTCGATTTAAAAGAATTTATTGAGCAAATAGTTAAAATTCTTTAAAAACTTTCAAAATTGGCTCCTTCTGCGTCGATGCAGCGCTGCTACCGCGATTTCCAAGCATTGAAGGCGTCACGGAAGGCATTCTCCGGAATAGCCTTGAGAGCCGAGGTGCATGCTGCTTGGATCCCCTCTGTCGTCTCAAAATGCTTGCCTTTCATTGGCGATTTCAGGCAAGGAATCAAAAAGCCGCTCGTTCGTTAGCTAAGAAAGCCATCTACCAAATCCAGTCGGTGCGCGCACGCTCCGAAGTACAGTCGCGGTGAAATAAAATCAGTCCTATTACTTTCCGGACAAACCCTGTATATATTTCTCATGAATACATGGTTATCATAAAAGAAGGTGTGGTTTTGAACATGCTTTAAATGAAGGGTCTTCAACCCCTTACAATGGCTAGTTACTATTTGTAATACAATTTAATCTTGCAAATCTAATGCAAAAAAACGATTTCACTTATGCATCATCCATTTATTTAGCAGCCTTAATAATTTCTTTTGTTTCTGAAAGTTTTAAGTAAATTGCCAGCCTCGGTGACGTTGGGATAAAGTCCTCGCCTGCCAAACAAGAGGTCGCGGGTTCGAGTCCCGCCTGGGTATATCCCGCCAGCTAATATCTTGCGGCCCCTGGAGGCTAAACAAAATATTATACCGCGCCTCAAAAGATAAAAAATCTATCGACACACTCGTCAAAAATAAACAATGTCAAATATCGCATTGATTGACTGAATCTTTTAACCAATAAATATTATTGCACTTTGAAATTATGTTTTCTTTCATTATATTGATATGGTGGCAAAGGGATGTGGAGAATTTGTAGCCCTCCGCACGATGGGAAATCGATTTTTTGCCCTTGCATTAAAAAAATGCTGAAGACCCTTTGTTAACATTAAAACAGGATATAACCGATTATTTTAGGCTTAACTGTGTGAAACCTTTACATTTAGGTAAATGAAAAAAATGTTAGGTTCACTTATATGCGACGATGTAACTATGTTATGACTTATGAGCTTTTCACATATATTAGTGAACCTAAAGAACTTAATAAATTCATCCTCGAAAATGTTATAAATAATAATAAAGACGTTCTCAAGAAGACGAAACAACCTAACAGGGAGCATCTTGAGACATGATGGCCTGATGAAGATAATCGTCGAGGGACAAGTAGTTGGCAAGAACGGAAAAGACAGACACCGAGTGAAATATATTGAATAGGTAAAGAAGGATATGAAACAGTGGGGTAGCCAGAAATTTCGTTCTGAGGGGGGCCCAAAACCAAGGGGGAAATATTTGAAAAGCAGGGTACAAAGTAGAGGGTTTTAAGCTGATTTTAACACTTTTCACACTCGAAAAAACTTCATTTTTCAAATAAATATTCTGTAAATTCATGATTTTTCAATATCTTTTACACTTTCTGAAGCAATGTAATTATTTTTTTTTATTTTTAGGAAGGTTTGGACCCTCCGGATCTCTTTCCTGGCGACGCCACTGATGCGAAAGAGAAGAAATACGTAGCTAAGACAAGAATAGTTGAAAGGAGAATGAGTGGAGAGTTGCGTCAAACCAATCTTAGGATTGTTGACCAGTGATTATGGCGATGATGATACAAGATATTCTCTAATATCCTTTCGTAGGGCATATAGAGGGAAGGAAGTTAAGCATACATGAAGCATGAACAAAAAGTTGAGCTGCACGGAAATTATACAGTTCCGGTGATATTCAGAAAGTAATACGATAGAATGATCAAAATATTTGAGAGCAGATATTGAACGAAGAGCAATGTGCATCCTGCAACCAAGGGCAAAAGAACTTCACGCGTCACTACCTGCCAGTTAGTATGCACATTATTACTAGCTTACACGATTGAAAATCAAATGAGCATCAAAACTATACCAAAAAAAGGCTAAATAATATAAAATAACTAATTTGGATAATGAATCGCATAAATTTTTTTTTGTTGTGCAATTTTCTCGCTCGTGAGCAAAAACATTTTCAAACGACGTGTGTTATATGATATATTTACCTGACTTAACGTAATCAACGAACCTACATCAATTATTGACATGATTTATATATTCGTTAAAGTGGTAAAAAAATTCTGCGAGCGATTCGATAGAAAACTGATCATTGAGTTGTCTCATATCTACCAGATGCGCACAGTAGACTGGATCAGGCACGAGTATAGCAAAAGAATTTTTTTTCATGGCAATACGTACCTATGAACGCTTCGAAAAACCACCACGAGCTGAGAAACACTTGCTCGATTGGGAAAATAACTTTAGCAGCATTCTTAGATTTTTAAAGTGCGTCTCAGGATCACCATTTAATGAGCATGGCTTCTTGACGAAGGCCTTACATGCAAATTAAAAAGGAACTTACGTTTAAAACGCCTCCGGACGATTTAAAATTATTCATTGCCGTAGTTTTTCGCAAGCGCGAGAACATTGAAAATGCGCTATTTAAAAATTTTTCTCCGATTTTTCCACACCTTCAAATGACCGCGTAGCGAAGTTATATCCCTAGTCGGAGTGACTGAATGATGTGCATAAACTGCAAAACAAGTTTTTCGAATTGCATTGGGTCATAATTATACAGAATCATTGAGGAAAGTGTTGGGCTTGAGCGCTAGACAGGTAGCAAGTACTCCGGTAGCAGCGAAACTGTCGAAGCCAAGAATAAGAGGTAGGATTGACTAACGTATAAATAAGTTAGTGGTAAATATACGCTTCTTGACAATTACTGTACATTTATACGTTTCTTGACAGTCGTTGTAAGTATAAGGACGGACATTTTCCACTCATTAAATTTCCACAATTTTTATGTCAACGCGAAAATATTGCAGGGCATTTAAGAATGTACGTGGTAGTACTAAACATTTGAATTTTGTGGTCATGCTCTTCAATTCATTTTTTTTATTATTAATGCGTAAATGCATCCACATTTATCACGGTTGAACTTTACTAAACAAGCTCTCATCTAAAGTCCAAAATGAGTAACTGTCACATGTTCTGGTTGGATTAATTTAGAATTAGGTCATGGGAGTTTGAAAACTACCCTCGGCAGGGGGAAATATTATTCCGCTTCAAATCCACGTTCAACGCAAATATGCTCATTAAATTAGAAGCGCGAGGGGTTGGAGATATGAGAGATATTATTAATTAGCATAGTTTGATTTCTATAACAGCTAATGGAAGTGCTTTTCCAAATAATTTAATTTAATTCATTCTCTATTAGGTTCCAAAGGTTCTTTTGTTTCGAAAAGGAATCGGAAACAAGGCCGAATGTATCGTATAGTATTATTTTAAGAAAAACCAAAATCGAAGAGTATGATTTAGCAAAATTTGCATTTAATTGTGAGGCGTTAGGGTAATGTATTCATTTACGGCCAAAAAATGTGACTGGTGCATGAAAGTCTCCATCAAGTTCCATGCCCGTCAGATAACCGTGGTTTTTTCATGCCGAACTTTATTTTCAGCCATTTGTTATGAAGTTCTCTTCAGAAAATAATATAAGGGCAATTATATTTTAATCAAATTAGGCGTCATTATCATACGATTTGCCGTAATTTAAACAATTTGCAATGTTTTGAACTGAACGTCATCGGTCGTAATTGACATGGGTCTTAACAGACGAACGACCATTAGCGATTGACTCACTCAAGTGAATGGTGAACGGTGAACGATATCACTTAGACGACCGACATGGCTCATTTTTAGTTACAACTTATAACCCAATAAATATAAACCCCTCCTCTATTATTATTATAATATATTATTATTATTATTATACTATTAGTATTATGTATGCAGCTTTAAGCCTTCTTTACACATATAGGATCGTACGCACACGCGATCCACATAAGGGATCTCTACGAATATGGGAACCAGTACGTGAACTGAATAAAAAAGAGATAAAAGCTGTACGATTCGTCAAAAACTGCTAAGGGTGTACAGATAGCGTTACCCAGATGTTAAGTGAATTAAGCTGGGATCCGCTAGAGGCTACACGCTAGGCTTAGATTGCTTGAGCAATTTAGAATAGATATCATTAGGAGCGACACAGAGAAATCATCTTACAAGGAGACATCACCAAAAAGATGTTCGGGATCTGGGTGCGGATATTATTTTCTGAAACTATACAGGCAAGGTAGAAAAAGTGTCACGGCTTTCTTCCACATAGGCCCGGGTTCGAGATATATTTTCATTTAAAGATTTTGCGCCCCATGACTCCCCTTGAGTAATCGTTCTCCCTCATCCTCTCAGTCCTGATGCTCCCATCGTGTGCGTTTCAGGTTCGAGTCTCGTTGACGGTGAGATAAATATATTTTGACGAACGGATAGATATAGAAATTCGTTTTTCCCCCGAACCATAAAGGACTTTAAAAATGCTAGTCGTTATTTTGTTTGAGCTTTTGCTTTTTATATTTGGACCGTTGGTGTCCTAACACCACCTGCCACAAGCCTTTTAAGGCGGCTTGCGGAGTAGCATGTAAATGTAGACATAGGTCATGACCGACGAACAGGCATTCGCGATTTACACACTGAAGTGAATGGTGAATGATGAACGACATCACTTAGGCGACCGATATAGCCCATCACTAGTCACAAGTTCCAACTCATTAAGAATAAAACGCCTCTTCTGACTTCCAATGACGTCACGACGCGTAGGCAATCGAGACAACTTTAAACCTACTCTACAGAGACCTAAACTCTCTGACAAAGTTCGTCCGGACCGAAAGTTATACCTATACAAGTAGTTGGGGACTTTTCCTCTTTCGGGTCTGTTTGACTCCTCCCAAAAAACCCAAAGGCGACGCGACGATTCCTTTGGGCTGCTAATGAGGCGCTATTACACTCACGCACACATATACATGTGATGGTGTCTGGGTTGGGAAGTGGGTAGGAAAGGACCAGTTGGTAAGGGAGGGGTAGGGAGTTTTTTTATTTTTTTTTTTTTAAAGGAAGGTAAATCTTTACGGGCGAGAGAAGTGTGGGGTGAGGCTATCCCAAAGAAGAGGGGAGACTTCTTACCTCACCCGGAGAAGGAACACAGATGGAGACGCCGAGATAGCGGGAAGCCCGATGGTCCATCTATCATGGGCGCGCGACCCTTCCCCTCCCAACAACCCCTTCTCCTCTTCACAAAACTCACCCGCTCTTCCGTAAGGTACTACGATACTCAGAAGTCTCATCGATTCATCTACATACTACCTCATCTCAAAACAAAATTTCTTACAAATTACAGTCATGCGGATTATAAGAAACAGTGACTTTCCCAGGGATCATAAACAAAATTATTTAACCCTTTAAAACCCGGTGTCATGCGTGATATTTCTATGACCGTACGGTGTGCATGTGGCGGTCCCCTTGCGTGCTACTTGTTGATGATTGGTCACCCCCTGCTAAACACCCTAGAGGTGGCTCGCAAGGTATAATGTAGATGTAGATATCATTTCTGGAAAAATTAAACATTGAGATTTTTCATTTAGAAAATATGAACATTTTCAGGCCAATCACAATTATCAAAAGCAGCTTTATATTTAACCGTTCCATTTTGCCACTTAAAATGACCAGTAGTTTATATATATCTTTAAAACAGTTGATAATGCTAATTTTTAAAGGACTTCATGTTGTTTCGCAGCAATACTGGGTTAGGAAGGGATAAGAGCGATACGAGAACATTGTATTTGAGCCCCACTATATTTCCAGGTCCGACAGAATCGATAAACCAATAGAGATTTTTGCGGAAGGGATAGGATATGACAATTCATTTTTCCCCAAACAATGAAGGAGTTAAAATAAATACTACTCATAATTTCGTTTGAGCATTCGCTTTTTAAATGTAAACGGCTGGTTCCTTAATACCGCATGCCACACGCCTTTTAAGGCGGCCGAGAATTCAGTTGTAATCCAAGCAAGATAGGGAACCAATTGTTGACCGATCCGGTACTATTTCAGTATGGGTCGGCGTGCAATAAAATTGTAGAACATTCTCCTCTGGAACTGCGGAAGGATATCATCTTTTTATGCCAAGGGACGTGCAAAAATGAGGTACCCCCAAACACACGGCGAAAGTGGTATTTACTGACCCAACACGTCAGGGGGAGTCCGAAATATCCACCCTTCCTCCTCCCTCCTAACAATACCTTGGGACTTTTACGATTCCTGACGAATAACTTGGTACAGCCGGAACCAAAGGAAGAGCATTGTTTACGCACGGCAGGAGATCACTCATAAAAAAAATATTAACCCTTTTCGCACCAAGCTAGTGACGTTCCAAGTACAAACATTACGAGAGCCGCAGTGTAGACTCGCAGCTGTCTCTCTAATTGGATGTGGAAGACTTGTTTATGGTATCCAATGATGGAGTGCTTAAAGAGATTTTCGACGGATGAAATTAAATAAATAAGTAGGCGCCACAATTGAAGGGCTAGTTGCTCTCAGTCAGTATCTCTTTAATAACAACAAAAGAGGCTTCAAAATTGCGGCGAAACGTAAGATATGATAGTAAAATATGATTTGTCAGTGCAACTTTTGCTAACTCTTTTTAACGCAAAGAGGATTAAAGAATCATAAAATCGTCTTCCGATCTTTTAGTTTAAGCATTTCTGAGTTACAGTAACTTTTTCATGCATTTTTCTTCCGTTTTTTCTTGTTTTGTAAAATGTAACAGTCAGCATTTCAATCAAATCACAATAGAAGACACCTCTTGCTGAAAATAGCTTGGACGTAAAGATATGAAGGAGATATAGTATCAAGTAAAGCCGTGGAAGTATATCGGGAACAAAGCATGTCATTTATGTTATAGTTTATGAGCCACTTATCTGCCTGTCATTTATTATTTATAAAGACTTCAATCAATACGCTTAGGTTATTATTATTGCAAAAACTCCAGGGCTGTAAAACTTAGTTATCTTAACTTAGTTAACATAGAGCTATCAATTTACAGGGCTGGCCGAGGACAGTGGTGCAGCCAGGGAAGGTTCCGGGCCTCCCCCCCCCCCCCCCCCGAAATATAAACACACAATTATTTTCCTCCATAAAAGAAAACAAAATATTGAAAAATCATAAATTTACAAAATATTTTTTTAACAAATGAAGTTTTTTCGACTATGAAAAGTGTCAAAATTTGTTTAGAACCCATTACTTAGTACCCTATTTTTCAAAAATTTTCCCCCATGTTGTGGACCCCCCCCCCCCCCCCCGCCCCCGAATGAAATTCGTGGCTACGCCACTGGACTAGGAGTATTTAAAACACAAAACATCGCTTCAAATGTAATTGAAATGCAAAATACCTTTGCCTTGGGTATTTGAAAAACAAACTACTAAATAGTATTTTAATTACCTTTTAAATAAAACAAATTTGAATGATAACTAAGATACATTTAAAAAATATAACCTACCAAGACACGTAATGGAGAGTTGCAAACACGAAGAAAACGATTCTAAGGAAAAACTAAGTGATTTCTGAAGTCTTATGTTAGAGGTGTTATCAGAGCTACTTCAAAAGTGTTTTACTAATGTATTTTTTTTTAGTATGAGCGAATACCAAAAATCTGTATTTGAAATGCAAAACACAAGATACATTCATATCGTGTATTTGAAATACCAAATACAAATTACTAATGTCTTTCAAGTACGTACCAACTTGTAAATCCTTACTTCCACAAGAACGAGCGGTGAAGATTATTATTAAGAATTAGGAACAAGAAGTGTTCCTAAGGTGCTTGTTCCAAGCTCTGAGGCAGATGGTATTACCGCCGAAAACTTAATTGTGTGAGTCTTTTGTGTTTTTTATTGTGCTCTATATTGTGTTTACCCATGCGTTATGTCTGTGTTATTTTAAAATAATTGTATATGAAATACTGCCCAGCCCTGTCAATATACTAATTTGTTATTTTATTTAAAAAAACCAGGGCTTTGCTGGGAGAACAATCCTTGTCTGCAGTGGCGTAACTAGGAATATGTTTTGGGGGATTAGGGGGGCTAGTGGTGGCTACCCCCCCAGGAAATGGGGATTTCATGAAAAGTTTTGAAAAATAACATGCCTAAAAATACATTTTACACCATTTTGGCACTTCAAATTTAACTTTTAGCAGATGCAGTTATTATATACCAAATCCAGACAAGATTTTCATATAATTTTTTGATTTCTCAGAGGCTTTGGGGGGGATACATCCCCTCATCCCCCCCCACAGTTACGCCACTGCTCGAATGGCGAGGGATGTCTGAATGGAGGAAAAACTTTTCCGCACTCAATACACAAGGTTTGCCGATGGAGACAGAGTGGAAGGAAGCACTAAATCACCCGCCCTCGAGGGCCCAAAAACCAACAGGATGACCGCACGCGCGTAGCTTAATCGAAGAAATAGACGTAATAATATCGACTCACACGGCCAAAAGCCCCGACGCGACAGTCATTGGATCGTTATAAAAAGTTCCGGAAAAATAAAAATCTCTTGACGAGTCTCGGGACGAGGTGGCAAGAAAGGCGCCGCTGGTGAGCTAATATAACGCCGGGGTCGTCCTTTCGGCACTCCGGGATAACGAGGGCCTTATATTACGTCTCTGGAGGAAAGAGGAGCGGTCAAGGAAAATTCACAAAATTTGTTCTGCTGTCGACACCGTTCCGAGGGCCTCGGAAGCCGAGCGAAGCCTTAAAAACCCACCCCACACTCCAAACTAGGGATGAGCCGATTCTCGATTCCACCGATTCTCGGTCACGGAATTGGGATTGAGATTCGATCGTCTAAAGTCGATTTTTATGTTTTGTTAAAGAATTGGAATCGAAAAAAAGGGAAATTTAATCGCTCCTACTCCAAACTAGGGATGAGTTGATTCCAAATGTCGATTCACGATTCCACCGATTCTCGGTAACGGAATCGGAATCGAGAATCGATCGCCTAAAATCGATTCCGATCCCATGAAGATAAATACTTTTAGAATGGACAATAAGCTTGGGGTATAAAAATCACAATACACCTGGTCCATTGTGCACTATTAAGTTAAGTTAAATACGATACGTACATTATTAAGTTCACAATTTATTCCTGAGACAATTCAAGGACTTATTTTTTTACTACAGTTGAGGATATATTACTACAATACTAATTCACTATTTTTAATAAATATACTTATTGGGAAACTTCATGTCTTTGTTCCCGTGTGTATTTTTTATTTTAAGAAGTACTATTTATTTATTATTGATTATGAGTAATTACATTATTATTTATTTGTTATTAATTATAATGTATTATATTATTTATTTGTTATTAATTGTAAGTTACTATCTTATTATTTATATTTAATATTTTATTATATTTATTCTTTTATTCCATTCTATTCATCAATGTTAATAATAAAAATACAGCTAACAAATCGACATCCCACCTGTTAGTATTAATAAGACTCAAAGGACTCGGAAAATCGGGAATCGATTTGAAAGAATCGTAATGGAAGAAAGTGGAATCGACTCATCCCTGCTCCAAACCAATTCGAATCCGGAGAACGAAGAACTGGAAAGGAGGAAATGATAGAGCGAAAGGAAAGAGAAGAAAAAAAAACATTTTTTTTCCGTCTCTTTTTTTTCGGTGGTGAAATGGGGGAGGTAAGGGACTAATTTATGCCAAACCCCTGGCGTATAAAGTTTTCCCACATGTTTATCCAAGCGTAGTAGGGTGCTTCTCTCTTCTTCTCCTTTCATTTCCTTTTTTATGTTCCCTCCCGGGTCCACCACCGCAGACGTATCAAAGGACCCTAAACACGTTCCCTGCGGCCAATAACAATTAAACTAGCAATTGAGACGGTGCACAAATTGACCGGGTTGTGAAGGCTGGTATAAATGATTTAGGAAGTTGGAGGAAGGCTAAGAAAGATGAAAAGTATAGATATATTTGTTAATTTTACTACGTACATGTTAGATCACCCGTTTTGACCTTCCATGGTAAACAGCAATATCAATTGAGTTTCAAGAAGTATCATTATTTCAAAAACTCTGAATTGGTAAGAGTAGCTACAAAGTATAAGAATTATAAAGAATATTAATCGTATTATTCCTAGATATATGATTTAATGCGCAATTATACTTGCAATTGGGACGGATTGACCGTGTAGTGAAGGCTGCGGTATAAATTTTTCAGGGATTAAGAGAAATGCAAAGAAAGATGAACATTGTAGATATATTTGTTAATTTTACTATGCACATGTTAGATCGACCAATTTTGACCTTCCATGGTAAACAGCAATATCAATTGAGTTTCAAGAGGTATCCTTATTTCAAAAACTCTGAATTGATAAGAGTAGCTAAGAAGTATAAGAATAATAGAGATTATTATTTATCGTATTATTCCTAAATATATGATCTAATGTACAATTAAACTTGCAATTGATACGGTTCATGGATTGGCCGGATTGTGAAGGATTGAGATAAATTTCTCAGGGATCAGGAGATAGGCGAAGAAAGTTGAAAGTCGTAAGTGTGTTTGATAATTTTATTCTATACATAAGATTTCACGTAGCTTGACCAGCTTTGACCTTGCTTGGTATGCAACAATATGCATTATATCCCGTTGGTTAAAAAAAAATACTGAATCAGCTGCGTGACGACAGTTTCGCCGGCTTTGTAGGAGGCGTCTTTAGGTGAACGACTAATCGACGTGGAGGACAACCCGGAAACCTAGAACCGACAACTAAAAAAAACGCTTACGAAATTGCGCGTTCCTTCAATTTTACGTCAATTTTCCCGTAAATTCAAAATCGTCCAACCCCACGTTAATTTCCACAGGTCCCGTTTCCTAACAACGCCACCATTGACGTGCGGATATTGGAGTTTTGCGATGGGTGTTTCCTACGGTTAATTAATCGCTAATTTTTTCCACAAATCCCGTTGCCCGTTGCTTCCATGGGAGCCGCTAGAGACTTGAGTCTGCGCGCTAGGCTTATGCTAGATTGCTTGAGCATTAGAGAATGGATATCACGAATAGAGCGATTCGGAGAACATAATATAGATATATATACCTCAATACATTTTTAGATATGAAAGATACGATAAATTAAGGAGATATTTTCTAATGGATATGTATGAAAATTCTTTTTTCTAGCGAACAATAAAGGACTTTAATAAATGCTAGGAGTAATTTCTTTACAACATTTCCTTTTTAATCGTAAACAGCTGGTGTCTGTACACCTCCCGCCACTTGCCTATTGATACGGCTTTCGACGGTGGTATGTAGATGTGATTTCAACAGGTTTCGCACCGATGTTCCCTAAGACCACCGCCTTATGGGTACGGGTAATTTCTTGTAGCTACGTATTCCTTACGGTTAATTAATAGCTAATTTTTTCCTACAAATCGGCCCTAAGTTATGCTAAGTCGACACAAAGTAGGCACGCTTTTAAACTTACCGCACTGACCTTAGTAGAACCATAGATATGTTCACCAGTTTCGGAAATTTTCAATACTCTTGTGTCATTTCTTAAACACAAACCTTTGATGGAAGGAAACGTTGTTTTTCATAATTTTAAAGAATGAATTTTGCATTTGTTTTTTTCATTAGTTTATTTAGAGGCTAGATTTAGAAGTTTACCACTTTGTTTAAAAATAGCAAGCCACAATTTTCAAAAGGCGGATGGCATAATATTACGCCCATAGCACGCAGAGTGTTAAGTTAGTGGACTATGCACAAGCCTATTGATCTGTGCCCAACAAACCTTCCCCTCCCCCAACCCTCTCTCTCCTCATTCGGTTCCCGTTTTAAAAGTTATTTGGAGTCGGCCGGGACATTCCGAATGTAAATGAGGGATATTTCGGACTGGTATAAGGGGAGGGAGTTGGTTGGGAGGAAGGTCGTAGTGGAGTGGGGGAATGAGTGGTTTATCGCTCCGAAGCGGCGGGCTTCGGTTCTTTGGATGCGAACGAAGAGGACACGTGGTGGGGAGTAGCCCAAAGACGAAAAAGAAGGAGAGGAAAAGAAGGGAAAGACTCGGGATAGCGGGGAGAAGAATGGAGAAGCACAGAGACGAATGAGAAGAATAGGACGAAGGAAAACAATTGGGATAGCGCGAAGAAGAAAGGAATAACCCAAAGACGAAAAACAAGGAGAGGAAATTAATCGCGATAACGCAAATGAGAAGAGGAATAAAAAACTTTTTAAGGAGAAGAGAGAAAAATACAATAACGCACGTAGGAAGAAGAGGAAGAGCTAATCTTTTAAAGAGAAAAGACATATTACACAAAGAAGTAAAGGAAAAAAAAACTTTGAAATAAATAATTGCAATTTTCTAAATATTTTCGAATTATTTATTTCAATATGTTTTTTTCTACTTCTTTGCTTACCATGTCTTTTCTCTTGAAAAGATTAACTTCTACTCTTTTTCGTCTGTACGTTATTGCGTCTTTCATAAGTACTTGCAATTTTCCACGTTTATTTATACGAAAATCACAGAAATCTGTTTTAATACGGAAAAATTACACTCAATAGTGCTCGAGCCTTCCCATTTTTTATTTAGAAAATATGCATAGGAGTAAGGAAGATATGAGATGCAATGACGCACGGAAGAAAGAGACAAAAAAATAAATGCCTAAGAAAGGGAAAAGAGAACACGCGGAAAATACGCAAAGAAGAAGAAAATGAGGAAAGAGCAGAGAGAATTGCAAGAATAAAACTTTATGGAGAAGAAGAGATAAGACATGGAATAGCGTGGAGAAGAAGGAGAAAGAGAAAAAAATACGGGCAAGAGATAAGGCTTTGAAGAACGGGAAAATGGAAGAGAACACTTATTATGGAGGAGGCAAAAGAATAGGGACAAAAACCAAGATATTTCAAAGAGCATGAGGGCGAAAACTTGAGGACAACTAAGAAATACCGTAAGAAACAGAGTCAGAAAAGCGAGGAAGCAAGAGGGATGAGCTAAGAAAACGCAAAGATGAAAAAGTTGCGAAAGGAAGGGTGATAAAAAGGGTTAATACAAAAGAAGAGAAGAAAAAAAATACAAAAAAATACATACCGAAGTACATAGAATAGGAACATAAAAAGGTTAACGCAGAGAAGAATAAAAATGGAAATAATCATAAAAAAAACTTGTGATAGGAACGGAAGATAACGCTCAAGTAACGCAAAAAGATAACGCAAGGTAACGCTCAAGAAAAGGGAAAGAAAAATAATGGAATGGACATTAAGAAACAATAAGAGGGTGAAATATACCTGCTCCGGATAAGGGATGACACCAGCAAGAAGAAGAAATATATAAATAAATATTAAGTAGAGATGAGGGAAAACGCTAAGAAGAGGAACAAGAAGGCAAGACAAATGCATAATAGTTGACGTAACAACTAAGAGAAATCTATGGACAACGAAACGTCACTGAATAAGATTAACAGAAGGAAGAAAAACTAGTGATGAGACTGAAGAAGACACAGGATAGTGTGAAAGAGTATAGAAAGATAAAGAATGAATAGAAAAGTGGCTGCGCAAAGGAGAAGAGAAAGAAAAACATAAAAAGTATAAGGTGGACGACACAGAATAAGACATTTAGATTTCGACGAAGAGAGAAGAAAGGATAAAACCAAGTAAAAGAAAGACTTGTAAGATTGAAGATCAATTTCTGAAGAAAATAAAACAGAGTTACGGAATAAATATAATCACTCATATTCAAGCGAGGTGGAGTGGAATTTCTCTATATTAAAATAAATACTTGCAAAAGACCTGGGATTCAATGTCACTGCATCACGTTCAAGGTGATGCAGTAATATTTAAATCTAGGTCCACCATGAAGATGATGCAGTAACATTGAAATCTAGCTCGGAGTAAATTTTTTAACCGTGGAAAATTGCAAGTATATATTTATGTCTTGGAATAAAGCAAATGGAAGAAAGGAAAATCATGATAAAGTAGGAAAGAAACGCAAGAAGTTAAACGAGAATAAAAAATAGATTTCCCTTTGTTTATTTCGTCTATCCACCTTATTTTTTGGATTTTTCGATCAATCAATCTTTTGTTAAAACTTCGATTTTTGTTGAAAATTCGAGTTTTTTCGATTAGAAATCGATTCAGACCCAAATGTTTTCGTCACTACACTGCAAATTCACATACGAAAGGAAAATTATGATAATGAAGAAGACGAAGCGCAAGAAATAAAGCTAAAAGAGATTAAAAAAACAAAAAATGAAGAAGAAAATTCCCTTTGATTCTTTCGTCGATCTCTCCTAATTTATTTTTATACATCTCAATTACCCCCGAAAACAGTACAATGTGGCCCATACCAGTATATACTTACTCTTTGCCTTTACATCGGGAACAATCAACTAAAGACGATCACATAAACCCATGTCCTGATAGCGAAACCTATCCAGGCGGGACTCGAACCCGCGACCTTCGGTATGGTAAGCGAGGACTTATGCCCGCCGCCACCGAGGCCAACAATAAACTTATTCTTTCGATTAATCAATATTTTGGTTCAAATTTCGGTTTTTGAGTGAAAACTCGAGTTTTTCATTTCGATTATAAATCGATTGCTCAAAAAATCAGTTTTATCCATCACTTCTATGCTAACGTCTACACGAAAAGAAAATTATGAGGAAATAAAAACGAAGCGCAAGAAATAAAACTAAATGATAAAAGAAAAACGAAAAAAATTACCTTTGTTTCTTTCGCCGAAATCTCCTCAGCTTTTTTACTATATTTTTCTTTTACTCGCACACACTTATATTCCAAAGAAGGACGTTTAGGTGAAGGTAGAAACGGAGAAAGGGATGAAGAAGAAGATTCGGTTTTATGGTTCAATTCCTTCGAGCCTTTGGTTTCCGATCTTCATTTTTTTAGACTTCATTTTTATTTCTCTCTTCCTCGTGCGTTTTTTTTCTTTTGAGGAGGATCGGGTGTATAGTGTATAGGGAAAGGGGTGGGTGAACCAATGGCTTTCTGCCGGCAAGGAGGAGGGGTGACTTTTCAGAAGGAGAGGGATGGGTGGCCAATATTGACGGAGGAGAAATTAGATAAAAGGACTGTTCGGCGGGGAGTGGAGAAGGTAGGTGGGGGTATTGGAGGGTGAAGAGGGGCGTGGTGGCAAGGGATAAAAGGACCGCAGACGGTGGAGTGGGTAAAAGCAAAGATCCCTCGCCAGATAAGCTTTGGCGAAACGCTGAAAAAAGGAAAAAATGAACGGATATAGGTATATATATTACGCGTAAAGACGGCCCTCCATGTATATATTATGCGCTTACATACGCGTATATAGATTTCAATACATAATATGCTGAAAAAAGGCAAAAATAAACAGATAAAGCTATACATATTACGCGTAAAGACGGGCCTCCATATATATATTTTGCGTGCGATTACGTACGCGTACATAGATTTCAATACTTGGTTACGAAAGTGCCAAAAATGATCATCCGAGCAACCGGGAGGTTCTCGGTTCCACTCCCCTCCCAGTCAGGCCGCATTTTTACCCTCTGATTTCTGGCTTTTTCTGTCTACCACAACACCGTTGTCCTCGTTTATTTTTCTAATAAATGTTCCTATCCTTTTCTTTCCATACCTGGGAATTTATTTGTTTATATTTCAATAAATGGATTCATGAGAGCCAAAAATGAGCTTACAAAAGTGAACGAGGAAAGAAAGGGATGCAAGGTCGTCCACTGGGTCAAGGCTTCCATTTGGGCCATTAGGAATCGAAACGTCGCTATAAAGGTTTACGTGTGTAGAAAGTGCTATACATATGAACACACAATACGTTGAAAGTAAAAGAAGTTTTCTCAGGTTTTCCACCTGGTCAAAGCGTACACTAAGGCCGATGTTTCGATTTGAAACGGCTTACACCTTGACACGTTGTACGACCAGTGAAAACTTCTTTTTTGCAGGCACAGATCTTTCTTACAAGTACATGTGGCTTAAAACACATACCAGTCGATAACTCAACGCTGTCAAATTTTTCATGTAACTTTTCTACATCGCAAAGATAAAAAATGCCCGAATAAATTAAAATACATGCCTGCCTGTAAAAAAGCAATGTTATTAAATCTTAATGTTTTCTAATATTCGTCATTCTCTTTCAACAAAAGGAAAAGCAATTTTGAGAATAAAAGGCAATTATGGCTACGTATAAGATGAACCTTTTTGCCTTTGCCGTAAGGATAATGACAAATAAATTAAATTTTTTTTCAGAAAAATAAAAGTTATATTTCTTCAAGCACACTACAGCTATTTCTTATTTCAGATAGTTCTAACACGCATTAAAATTGAATGCGATTGAAAGCGAATTCCACATATTCATTCATCGTGGGCGATAAACATATTCAACTAAGCGGAAAGGGCAGAATGCTGACTGACTATACGTGTACATGCATGGTTAAGCAAAGGTCAATTATTTTTTTCTGAAAACATTTTTAAATGCCCATGATTCGTAACATATACACAAAAATGCACTTTTATTTCAGGTAGAAGTAACACGCATCAATATTAAACGTAATGCTACAAGTTCACCTATTAATAATGATGATCAACATACCTATGAAATATGCTAATTTTTCCATAGTAAAAGGGACTTGAGGTTGACTGAATCTGGACATGTAACGAAGGGTCTTTTAAAACGAAATCATTTCCCCTGCGTTTACGTATGAAAAGTTTATTATTTATGCATCTCAGATTTTCCTGGTTCTCAAACAATCAACATATTTCATAATAATAGCGCATGGGGAATAACTTTTAAGCACGAAGTTCACCTATTAATAACGATGCTCAATTTAGTAGAACTAAAAGAGACTAGAGGTTTACTGAATCTGGAGATGAGGACATTGGCCCATTACAAATTCCACAGCGTTTATATCACAACGATCGTTAGTTATGTACCTCAAATTTTCTTTATTATGGAAAAATTAGCATATTTCATAGTAACAGCGAATAACTTTTCATTGAATGAAGAAAAAGATATGAGTTGCATTAGGCATTCTCATCCACGTGGATTCCTGAAGAAAATTTATTTCCTACCCCGTCTGCCAAGAGAAAAAAAAACACTCGCGATTCAATGGGCAGAAAGATACGGTTTCCCCGGATAGCATTTCCACTCATTTCGCATGGATGGAGGCAATAGGAAGGAAGAAAAAAAAGAAGCGAACGGTAGCGATAACTCGAATTTTTGTGTCGCCAGCCCCGCGGTCAGGGGTAAATATTCGCCTGCTCTAGTCTTGATTTGGGTGTGACTTCAACGGCATATCACGAAAGAAATAGTGTGTTTGATAAGCTAGCTATCAATTGTGACCGGGCAAAAAATATTTCCTTGCTATTCGTAAGCAAAATATCTTATCAATCTTTCGCATTGGGCCAAAAAGTCTCATTTGAAATGTAGAAAAGGTAGACTCCTAGCATTTTTTCTTTCTCTTGTTGTATTTTTACGATAAAACCGGCGAAAACCTGACAATTATCTCATTCCAAAAGGGAAAAAGGTGGGGTTTTCTGACCGTTTTCTCTTCTACGCACGCATATTTGTGATATAAAATTTTTTATGCGTTTAGCCAGAAGCCTACTGTTAGCAACAATGTATGATGCTCTGCAAAACTAAAGGGAATTGTACACTGAGCATTACATATTCATTACACATGGTGAGATGGGTATATCAAATGTCCGCCTAGCCATTTTTATTCCGTGAAATGTATGTCGAAGTTATAAACTACTTTTCAAAATCACCACCATCACACAACCGGAAACATTCTTTCATTTCCAGGTTGGATATACAAAAAGTATTTTCGAAAGAGAAAGAAAGGCCATGCAATGAATTATCATGCAACATGTCTCCAGGACCCAAACCCACCAATAACAGCTAAAAATAACAACAAATCTAGAAGAATTCTTAAAGGAAAACGTTTTATGAAGTGTATAGCATGAAGACCATGGGAACAAAAACTAAAAGTGATTCTACTTTTTATTGATAAAACATAGATATTTGACTTTTGTTTTAGATGTATAAGATATTGGCAAAAGTTGAAAAAGGTTTACTCTGTATATCTTGAACATATGATGATGGTGAATAACATCCCTGCTTTTGTTCGGGTTTTCCTCCAAGATAGTTGGCTTGTTAAGATGATGGCAGGCTGAGCAAAAAACTGCTATCCACATACCAACTGACGCGGAAGGAAACCCGTGAAAAATGCAGAATCAAACTGTCACTACGGAAACCTAAGTTCTAACACGGCGAGAGAAGTTTAAAACGAGAAATATTTCCAGAAAGAGACAAAACACGACGTCACGACAATGAAAACGTAATGAAAAATAAATCGTCGAAAGGGAGTGATGCATCGCCTTAAACCCTATCGCGTCCTCACTGAAATGGTTTGCGGTTAATCCTGCAGGTGTAAGAGAAAGATAAATCAACCCGTCAACTTCTGCTTTCCGCCGGGAGTCGCGGCCTTTTCTCGCCCGGCGGTCACGGCGCCAACTCCCGTTTCACTTCACTCCTTCACGCCGCATGATCAGGCAAAGAGAGCGGGCGGATAGCCGACTCGGCCAATCGGAAGACGAGGCTTCGGCTGGCGGCAAACGGGACTCCTCAGACACGCGCCTGTCCGTTTGGTGCCTTCCAGTATGGAAGCAGAATGCTTAGTCCAAAACTTAAAAAGAAAATATGATCGTAGATTCCGCAGTCTCAATGCGGCAGCATGGTTGCCAAAAGCTGGGGACGGGATCAAACACAAACCACAATCCTCAATATTATTGTCGACCTCGACGGCGGTGAGGTAAAGTCCTAGCCTGACAAACCAATAGTGTGAAGTTCGAGTCTCGCCTACGTATATTGTCTCTATTCAGGGCATGGATTGTGTTAAACGTTGTTAATATTGGAAACCCCGTTTCAAAAGCACTAGGGTGGTTTCCTATTATTTTTTATTGCCTAAATCGAAAGATTATTACTCCTGGATTACGTATCTCACGCTTTTAGATTTTTAAATGACGATATCTAATTTTCGCGATTAAATGAAAAGTGAAAATTTTCAATCGCGCGAAAACGCGACGGGTAAGTATGAATGCTGGGATAAACTCCGTGTGACGTCGTTCTGGTTCCCGCTGCCGCAACTGAGGTGACCTTGGGGCGAGGCTTTGAGCGCTGATACGACGCAGGATGCTAGCAGATAGCAGAGTACCCTACTAGCTAGTAGCGCTTGGCTTAAATAAGGATTATTAATACCTTATCAAACGAAAACTTTCCGACCTTAGCCAGTTTTAATATGTATTTATTAAGACATGTTTCCCTGAGCTCTGTGCCTCATGCATGCATTGGTAATCTCAGACGATGTAAAACTCCCATCTACTCATATAGGAACTACGTCCCTGTGACGTCACGTGGAGTGGCATCGCATGGGCGCCAATCTGACCTTTTTCAATTGAGGATAAAATTGACCATTGCCATTCGTCTAAACTGGGAATTCTAAAACCAAATAATTTGTGTATTACGAATTCACTAATGGTGAGTAACGAATCGCAATCAATGCCTTTCGTTTTCTTTGATGAAGGAAACTACCCTATTATGTGTTGTTTTCGGGTAAAATCCGTAATAAAAAATAAATAAAAATTAAACGAAAAATGAGTAGTTTAGTTCCATTCATACACATCGATTATTAATGAATATTTTTTGCATTTCATAAAGTGTTAAGCGGCTCACGACGACTGTCTCCTTTTCCCACCTTTGACTTCCGTCTCCAATTCATAAAAAGGCCTATTCTCATCAATTTCAACAATATATCCAAATCAATTCTTTCCCATCCCTTGTTTAACAAATTTATGCTTAATTTTTTTAGTTAAAAGAAGACAAATACCCCTCCCTTGTTTAACTAACTTATAATTATGTTTTTTCGTTACAAGAAGATAAATATAAGTGCTAAGGAATTCGACACGACTGTCATCCATTCCCAAGTTAATCTTTCCTCTTCGTTCCCTGAAAAGGCCTTTTCTTTTTCATTCCATCTATAAATCCTAATCTCTTCCTCTGCCACTGATCTGATCAGTCCCCTGCACAGCGCTACACAAAACCAACTATCTCCTAACCTTCTCATCAATTTTTTCATCAAATTCAAAAAATCAACTTTAGGTTCCTTTAAACGCCGTCTCTTCCAGCATCTCTTCCGGTTGGAGTCAACATCTCTTTAGCTGTATGCAGCTAACCACTATATGTTTACTCTTTTTTTCGACATATAATGATTAAAATGCTTATTAATGCTATTCATGCTTAGTTTTTGTTTGAAAAAACCTTATTAACTTTGTACACATAATGTACATTATTAAAACTTATCTTATCTTATCTTATATTATCAAGATGGTTTCCCTTATTTCCAAGCACTTCGTTCCCCTTTTCCTCCGACCACTCCACCATATTGCACAAAATCCTGGTATCTCCTTCCCCGAGAGGTGAAATTGAATATATATTAAGTTTTCAATCTAAATGTGTATCTTGAAAAAAAAACATAATCGTCAGAATCAGCCTATCAGAGATATAAGCTCACACGAATTGGGTGTAGGGTGTTTTGTGAGATCACACGATTGGGGTTATTCTTTTACAATTCTCACGCGAAGAAGCCAATTTCCACCATTGCGTATTTACTCTATGTTCTACATTGGATGTTAGGGAACCATTTTCCCTTTTTACAATGTTATTGAGCCACAAACCGTAAATAAGATGGCAAAGTCTTATCTCGACGCATCGCTAATTAAGGACGGTTTGGAGAGTGTACCACCAAAAAATCAATTGATTACTACACAATTGAAATTAACTTCACTTTTCTAGGACGCTCACCAAATAAATAACGCGGACTGGACTAAATCTATTGGTATGATAAGGGCAAACAGCAAATTTCCTCAGACACTCAAATGGAAATGTGCCGCTTTATTGCCGTCTTTAATACTAGCCCTTAAGATTTTTAAAAAATATCTACGTTATTTAATAACGCGCGATGCGTACTCTCAATGATGCAAGGGAAAAATTAACGAAGCACTGGAGGAAAGTGCAAAAACTATAGGCCTAACGAAGAAAGAGCCAAACAATATACCGCTCATTAAAAATGAACTTCACGAGAATTTCTGTACAATTTTTTGGCCCTCCCCATTGTTTTCCCTACCGTGGAATTGTGACAATGCGTTAAGTGTGGGGCCTTAGAATCATACTTTGGCTCCCAATATCTCGGTCTGCACCAAAAAATAAATGAAAATGCTTATCATAACGACAGTAACGAAAAACAGAACAAGGGACAGGAAATGACGATATTTTTTCATTGATGCGAAAATAAACTATCCACAATGCCACACCAATTTCAAGCCAAATTCCAGGAACATATTATCCCGCCGAATAATTTTGGATTCATGATTGCATCAGATGACTTGAAGGAACTCATGACCTTGGAGATTCACATACATTGATGTCTAAAATTATAATTTTATTATAAATATTTATTTTGATTCTATTTTTAACCTGAGTGTTGGTTCCCAAAAATATTTTGTCTTCATCCGCGTTCGCAATAATAACGGTATGAATGTAAATAATTCAACAGCAACAGTCCCAGAATGGGCGGAATATGAAATAAAACATGTTATGCAACTGACCCTAAGGATAGAATTGATAAATGTTTGCGTCTTTCTATTTTCTCCGCAGTTCCAAGCCTACGTGATCAACCAAGCGTAGGTACCCAAGACTTGGAAAACATGAAATTATTCCGATTTAGATTTTACGTCGAACTCAAAAACATTCAAGTTCCTAGCTTCTTAGCTTTCACTGGCAAATTATGGCGATAAAAAAGCCGTTAGCAAGACATTTAACTGAGTCTTGACTTATATCAGTCAGTAGGTATATACCCCGCATAGATGCCTCTTAACAAATTCATTTGTTGCTAACATAGATTATTAATGTTACATATAGTGAGTAAATTCTCTACGAGCATTTAAAATAAATATTGTATGGTATTATATGAGAATCGAGGAAAACAAACAAAATTTCAGAAATATTTTTCATAAAGAACCAATAGTAGCCATTTAACAAGACGAGAAAATTGTCCACGAATAAAACCGTATGTAAAACTAACGATTGACACAAGTGGTTCGAATTAAGCAAATCAAATGCCACTACGGTGAATTATAAAACGGATGTATGTGTCGGAATACATATATAGTAAGTACATACAATGCATCAAATAAATATGGTCGTACGTTGTCATTCTCTGTGAGTAAAATATAACCAAGAGAGACGATGTTTTTCAAGAAGTTCATTCATTACATGATTGACGCCAAAATCTCCGTTGGTGAAAACTTATCTTTACTCACAAACTTGACTCACAACACTGCAGTTGCATTTCCCAACATTAGGGAAGGCTCACGGATTACACTCACCTGAAAATAGAGAGATAGTGAATTAATAACATACAAAATGACTAATCAATGTTATTCAGCTAAGCAATAATTATTTTAAGGAGATATAGAGGGTACATTTTGTCAAATTTTACTCACACATTTCGAAAATTTCCACACATTGTCGTACGAATACGGTGAGTCATTAATGAATAGCAATTTACTCACACTATCATTATTAGACGTGGAAGCAGAATTTTAAAAAATCATCACGATGAAAAAGGAATTGTTTCATGGCTCTTAGAAAACAAATATGAAATTTTTTTGATTTTTTCGGTAATGCATGAACAACCTCAGTCTAGTCGCTCTAAACGCAAGTGAGCAACACATAATCCATACGTTCATCAAGTGGGATAAGTATCACTCATCCAGCATGATGAGCGCTTTGATATACAGTGAAACCTCTTTTCACGGACAACCCTGACTTAAGGACAGTATTCAATTCCCTGGCAGAAGGATATGCATTTATACAAGGATAGAAACTCTACTATTCGTACTCTTCTATTTACAGATAGGGACACTTTTTAGACCGAATTTTACTCATTTACGGACACGATCGCTATGGGTTTTCTGTCCAACCTCTCAAAAGTTGAGTTTTTTTTAACCTTAAACCTTAAACCCTTGCCCTCTAATACTTACAGGGTTGTATTAAGCGTAAAAATGAGGTTTTATTTGGTCATCTGAGATTAAAACATTTTCGAGGACTGTAAGTGACCCTATATGAGAGGTTTCACTGAATATCAACCAGCATGCATAACCGGTTGACGGCCTACAACTGGCCCTTCATAGATATGGTCGGATAAACCGGGCGTTTCGGATTCTGAAAAGTTGGCGAAAATATTGACAAACCGACAGAAGGGGGAGCAATATTTGAAAGAATGTTGAGGAAACGCCCCATTCCAATACACACCCTATGTTGAAGTTGACACTCATCTCCTGATTATCAAATGGGGCGGCGAGAAAAAATAGCCGGTGGAATTCGACGGACGACATTCATCCAACAAAGAAAAAAAAGACCAGCTGGTTGGTACCAAAACGCGTCACTTTAAATATTCACTTCTAGGAGAGATTTATTTTTAAAATTAAAAATAATTCTATCAATTAACCTATATATTAATGAGCTAATACACGCATTACGTAATAAAGTAAGAAATAATTATTGCATGTACACAAAACAGTGTATCATGAAATCTCTACCCATTACCTACCATCGTAATTCAAATGCACTCAATGATACAGTTTCTTTTTTGAAGCATGGTATAATGTGGTGAACATAATTTAAGCATATGGTACTCCGCATAATGTTTTAATGCCACATCATTAATTTTGTCCAACAAACTTCGAAAATAAATATTCCATCAAAATCGTAAATAAATTTTCATACACTAATGTAATCGAAAGTGGACTCATATTCATTAGCATGGACATAAGGGAAGAGAATCCTAGCATAAATGATAAATAATATGAAATTAATTACACTATTAACTTCTCGATGGCGTCGTGGTACAGTCCTGGCCTGCCATACTGAAGGCCATGGGTTCGAGTCCCGCCTAGGTAGGTAACCTTAGTCCAGGGTATGGCTATTAGTGATGGTCCGTAGGTAATTATATAATGTAGCACCCCAATGTAAAGACCAAATAGTGCTGCTCTTGGGGTGATGAATAAATATACTAACTTTTGACCTTTGTAATTCAAAGTGAATACAGCCCATTCAAATAAGTAAACCTTAGGATTACGAAAATGATGAAAAATTTCCAGAAAAATGGCTACACAAACCTCGAATGAACTGTAATAAAAAATAACGGTAACTATAAAACAAAATCTTTTCCTGAATAATTTATCAATCTTAAGGACTACATTTTCTTCAAAGCTGTTATTGCAACATCTTTGAAATATATACTTGCAATTTTCAACGAAAATCGTGGAAAAATAAAAGAATTATACTTGTAAGTACCATATAATCGTGAAAAATTGCAAGTATTAATTTCAATATGGAAAATCTATATACAATAAAATACCTCAATAAACAAATATTTCAATCGCTTCCTGAATAATTTATCGATCTTAAAGACTACATTTTCTTCAAAGCTGTTTTTGCGACATTTTTTAAATAAATACTTGAAATTTTAAACGATAGTCGTGGAAAAATAAAAGAATTATATATGTAAGTACCATATAATCGTGGAAAAATTGCAAGTATTAATTTCAACATGGAAAAAATCCACTCCATCACGCTTGAATCTCCGAATCCAATTTTGCAACTTTGTTCTTTGAATCACTTTTTTCGGACAAAGCCCCATTGCGCGGTGCGAAGAGGCTTGCGTTGGAAGAGATCATAAGCTGTCTTTGTCTTTCACCAGATTGCATCGGCTGAAACCTTCCAGAGAGCTCGAACGCGCCACTTTCCGACAATACGCCCTCCCACACCTTTCCGAATGTCGCTTCCGAATATCGAATGGTCGCATTCCAGGGGCAAAAGGCACGCCCGCGATATATCGGGACGAGAGAGGCGATACAGGGCGTGGTGGGGCCGGCTCTTCCATAAAGGACACTTCGAGAAGACGTGACTTTTTTCTTCCTCTCCTGCAGAGGCGACCACGCCCACACGAGGACTTTGACGGTCCCATCCGAAACCCACGACCTCAACGCGGCAAGGTCCTCCTTTGTCCACCGCACGGACAATCGCCTAATAATATACACACACTGGATTTTCGACGGAAGAGGACGCTGGCCGCTTGATTTCCCTACCTTCCACTCACTGTAGTTACCGTCTCTCCTAGCCTTCATACGCTTCATATAATATTGGCAGTATAATAATGTACTGTTTACAATATATATACAGTTTGGAAAAATAACCACTTTGAAATGTTCCTCGACGAGGTAAATAACGTAAAAAAAACCCTAGGTTGGGCAGAAACACCGAGCACTACTAGATGGGCCTCGGTGCGTTCGACGCAGAATCTCAGCACGTCCCAGACTTGTCACAGCGCTACAGCTCGACATTGTGTAAAGAAATTGCGTGGGCAATAAGAAGTACTAAGACCGACCAAAAACAGCCTGCAGCACAAACAGGAGAAAAACAGTGGCAAGCCTCGACTGATTCCTCTTTCCCCACTGCAGTGGTTTTCCTTTGCAAAACTCTAGCAACTGACAGCCAGGGGCGCAGCGAGGAATTAAGGCTGGGGGTGGGGGGGGTTTGGTGCAACTAATGCCGGGGTGTGTGTGAAATACCCACCAGGATATGCGGTAGGTGCGAGATTATTAAATTGCGGAATTTTAAGATGAACGGTTCAAAATGATGAGTTTTAAGACTTTCTGGGGGATATTTTATTAATCCTTACACTATTCTATTAGTAATATCAATCCAATTAAGTAAAATGAATTAAACTTAAAAATTATCTGAGCTCTTGGAGGGGGGAGGGTTTACCCTATTCACATACAACGTGTAAGTTCATTCATTGGTCGTTTTTATCCCCATTAATCACAAAGGTTATTACCTTGTATTCTGTATATTAGAGTTCTAAACAAGATGAAAAAAAAGGAAAGACAATGGCAGGTTCCACAATTAAAAGACACAAGACAGTTTAGAAAAAAGTAAGGAAACTGGTAACAGAAAATAGGTTAGTAATAGAGCGACGCTCGACGGTGAACTTATAAAAATAACTTGAAAACCCAAGGAAAAATGAAAGCAATAAATGAAACAGGAACGATAGCTAATCACCTTACAAGAGCTGGGTCACTTTCTTCAGCAATAAAACCAAAATTTTTCCTTTTGATGAGGAAGGCATTTATGAAGCCAGTCTCCAGAGAGATTAGAGAATATAATTGACTAAAAATATCCACTAACTAGACATAAGTGAGGCCTTAAGACCAATTTTGGTTTATTTTCAGAAATCACGCAATAGGTCCCTAGGCCGTTGACCCATGGATGACATAAACTTTGATTTCGGTCATCAGGGCAATATTAGACAATCCAGGGAATATAATCCGTAATAAATAAACACAATTAAGAGTAATCAAATACCTCACCCATAGTACCAAATAAGTAATTGATCGAGATAAGCATTTTTCCCGAAAATAATCATGAAAAAAATATACATAAGCTAATGACAAGAATAATATTACCCGTTCTCAGTTTCTTAATGAAATTCTTCCTATTTCAATTATGCGTGATACCTGGGGAGGTTTCCCCTATCCAGGGCATGGTTGTTCGTATACATTTCATTGTTGTATTTATTTTATACCGCGATATAAAATGGCCTATGAGAGCTGTATTCGGTGGTTAGGGAATGAAATAAAAATATAAAATTAAAATAATGCTTTACTCCGTAAAATTATAACAAATTCCTTATTTTGAGACGAATCCATTTTCCTCCACAATTCTGGACAGGGAATCGTAGCAAATAATCCTATGAACCCATATAATGGCTTGTCGAGAGAAATTCTGTCTTCACCTCTGTCGTATTACATTCATTTGAGCAAATGATTTGATATATTCCGCTCATCTCAATTCTCTTCTTACGGTTTTAATGTCCCATACATCGTCTTTATTTGTTGGTATGCGCGGGCTGCTTACCTCTTTTGTTCTCACATTCGCGCGGGAAGTCGAGGGCGTGCGAAATCAACCAGCGATTCGAGAGAAACGATAAGCCCACCAGAGCCTGAACGTAAATAGACCGGAGTGTAAAATTAACGACCACGAATGTAATTGCTATTGTGGATAAAAGTGCGGACATATTAAGATAAGCCTTACAATGGGAGGTCGTGAAAATTGTACTTTTTTGTTTTGTGCACGACCAGTTTGATTGTATTCGGAGTGGGACTTTTACACTCATACTCGTATTTCATTCGCGTTTGAAATGGAATATTTGTGGAAGCGATGAGCAGAATCGCAAGGGATTGTATTCTTTTAGTTAGTTTCTCTATGTTTACTGCAATAGAGTGGTTTCCTATTATTTTTTTATTGCCTAAATCGAAAGATTATTACTCCTGGAGTACGTATTTCACGCTTTTAGATTTTTAAATGACGATATCTATTTTTCGCGATTAAATGAAAAGTGAAAATTTTCTAGCGCGCGAAAACGCGACGCGTAAGTATGAATGCCGGGAAATCTCTCCGTGTGACGTATTTCTGGTTCCCGCTGCCGCCCTGTGAGGTGACCTTGAGGCGAGGATTAGCGCTGACACGACGCAGGCTGCTAGCGGGTAGCCTAGTACCCTGCTGGCTGGTAGCGTTTGGCTTAAATAAGGATTATTAATGCCTTATCAAACGAAGAAAACTTTCCGACCTTAGCCAGTTTTAATAAGTGATTATTAAGACATGTTTCCCTGAGCTCTGTGCCTCATGCATGCATTGGTAATCTCAGACGATGCATAACTCCTATCTTCTCGTGTAGAAACTAGGTCCCTGTGACGTCACGTGGAGTGGCATCGTATGGGCGCTAATCTGGCCCTTTTCAAATGAGGATAAAAATGGACCATTGCCATTCGTCTAGACCGGTATTTCTGTAACGAAATAGCATTTCTATTGCACATTTGCTTCTTCCTATTTCTATTTATATATTATTTCATACATTTTCACTGCTAGCGAAAACAATTGAAATTTATTCACACGTGTCAACGCTGAAAACGCCGGTAAAATAAAATTTGTAGTTTTGATTATTTACTTTATGCACCGATTTTGAAAATTTTTCTTCGTTGAAGTAAAGAAAACCCAGTGACTTCTATTACCCCAGTAAAGAAAGAGGCAGTGAAGAAATTAATTCACCAAGGTCCGAGTTAGCCGACGTTTCGCTAGAATTCTTTTATAGCTATCTCAGGGCAGAGGTAAGAAGCCGTACGAAGACCTATCTTTCCGATTGTAGGTATATACGAGGGTGTGTTCAGAAAAAAACGGGAACAAAATTTTCAATTTATCGCAAGTTTGTAGAGTCCGACTGTCAGTTGTTTTTATCATGTTGGTATAAATTACCCTGAGAATAAGTCCATTGCGCCCAATAAAGTCGAATTATAATTATAACATATTTCCCCGTGAAATTCGAATCACTCTACCCTCAGCGTCGTTACTGGCTTACTGTTAGTAAAACAATTTAAATGTACTGTGGAGGACAGGATATTTATCGGTCGACCGGAGAATCCTCTGTCGTAGTCTTCTTGGATCATAGGCTGTCCTTGGAAATTAAAGAAATGGCTTTCCTTTCCGATCGCTCGTTTATTGAGTAGAGAGAATTTCCATAGCAAAAGCGGAGGATTTTACAGCACTAACTGGTTCTCCTTGTCTCGCAACAATCTCAGATTGATAGGTCCCCTCTAGGTCGTAAATGATTTTATCATATTTGTGTTCAGTATTTTGGGCCAATTGGGGATTTGACCCAATAAAGAATGAAACGGTCGTAGCAATATAGCCTCTGAGCAAAAGAAAAAATCCGGTGCGTGTTTGTCATTCAAGTTCGTTGTTTATGTGTATCGTAGCGAGAATGCTGATTTCTTGTGCAACTTAAATTTTAAATCTGAATTTCATTATCTAATTTATTGTGAAATTTGTGCTTTTTCTGCTGTTCCTGGGGTAAACTCCAATGATCTCAACTTTCGTTGATCATATCGCGGACAGCGTTTTGAAATCCGTCGCATTTTAAGAAATTATAGGTCGCAATCAACCAAGTTTGTGTGTCCAGCAGTGGCGCCGACTCCATGGGGCTTGGGGGGGCCCGAGCCCCCTCAATAATTCGCTATGGGTGTTGGGAAAAAAGTTTCAGGCTTGTCGATTTTCCCCGGAGTGTCCAGATATCGAGATTAGAGTTGTCAGTGTTCTAATGTTGATCATATGACTCTTCTAAAATGTTTAAAAAACTTAAAACTCACTACTTATAAAATTTTCCGGGCAAAGATCCCCGGTTTGGGCCCCCCAATATTTTTTGTAAGTCGGCGTCCCTGGTGTCCAGAGACGTGGCCGTTAATCCTTTTCCTTACGCGGTTTTTTCATTTGCCCTTTCTAGTAGTAATCTTTCTAATCACGTACTTTCGTACTGAAGTTATACTTTTTTCATAAATAAATATCACTTTTTTCATTGTTCAATTTTCATTTCGCTGCCATAGTTTACAACGGATTTTATTACATATGCACACAATATACATCGCTAATTTTGTTCTTTTTCCGTCACATTTCTCGTTTTTTGTTTCTAGCTGCTCTGAATGTTTGCTGTTAGCAATTCAATTAAATCGCAACTTGAAGCTTGTACATGGTGGAAGGGCTCCATATTATCAATAACAGAAACTTCATTACTTCCTCAATATATATTTTTTTCATTTTTACTTTCACAATATACCAAAAATAATTTTTTTGACCGGTTTCTGCTGTGACACCATTACCAAATGTATTTTCTGTACTTGATAATGGTGGAACAGACGAAACCGGTAAAAAAATGAAAAAAAAACATTTTGGAAGAAAAAAAGGATATGTTATTGATAATAGTTAGCAATTCACATTGATTACTACGCAGAAAACAATTTCCTCGACCGGGAAACAAGTCACGAGGATTGTGGAGGAGAATGACGTCGTCTCATAATAGGGATGAAGCAATAGCGGATCCAGGATTTTTTCTGGGGGGAGAAAGGGCAAAAGGGTCTGACAGGCAAACCGTTTTCTCGTATTCGAGACTAGAACCAAACTACAACAATTACTGTACCAAATATTATCATTATTTTAATATGAAAGTTATAAATACGAAAATATTAACGAAGTTGCATATATATTTATCTCAGTTTACGAGCCTCTTTCCCGCTTGTGTGATGCTTTTTTCGAGCGCTGACTAGCGAATGACCGTAAAAGCCGTCTTATTGACTTGGGCTGAAGGCTGAAATGATCGAGACTCCGTAATACACCAAACAAAACGAACGTAATGATAATCGTGCATAAAATATTGCCTATTTTTTACATCTACATATACACAATACCCCGCAAGCCGCCTAAAAGGCGTGTGGCAGGGGGTGTTAGGACACCAGCCGTTTACAGCTAATAAAAAAATGAAGTGCTCTAACGAAGTTGGGACTAGCGTTTATTAAAGTCCTTTATGGTTCGGGGGAAAAACGAATTCCCATATCTATCCGTTCGGAAAAACATCTCTTTTAATTTATCGCTTCTATGGGACTTGGAAATATAGTGTGGCTCCAATATTATGTTCTCTGTGTCGCTCTTAAAGATGTCCATTCTCAATTGCTTAAGCAATCTAAGCCTAGCGCGTAGCCTTCGAGTCGCCAGCGGCTCCCAGCCTAATTCGCTTAACATCAGGGTAAAACTGTCTGTACTCCCGTAGCAGTTTTTGACGAAACGCGCAGCCTTCCTTAGTATTTTATTCAGTTCGCGGCTTAAGTCTTTCTGCACCGGATCCCATTTTTACGTGTCTGGTGAAGGCATATACTAACCTCTCTCCCCCCTAAATAATTCTACGGGATTACGTCCCGTGCCGTGAAATAAAATTGTTAAGAGCACTCGGTGCGACATCGGGAGATCCTGGTTCGATCCCTGGTAAGTAAAGAGGAATTTTCGGCCTGTGGTATTCTCGGAAAAATTTTCGCTTCAGGCAGAAGGCGGCGGCAGATGCACTTCTTCCTCGTAAAGGGCGACCTCAATCGGCGGATCCTTATCTCTCGCCATCAAGAGAACTGCATCTCCTCCGGCCCGAAAATGCCCTCTTCGTTTCGCCGGTCGACGGCCGCCAGGTTCCGCGGCTCACGCCGTAAAGTGTTCGGACCAACGCGGCCGCCCCCGCGATAAATAAGTCGGCTGGCTCGAGTGAAGTGGAGCCGGGGGAGGGGAGGAAATGCGATAACGTCCTGCCCCCCCCCCCTTCTCTCGGGTTACATTCACGCGGTCTACCTTCCCTGGGGCGCAGGGATATTCATATTTCAACACATCGTGCCTGCCGCTCCATAAAAAAAAACATATTTTGCGATGCACCGCACGAATAGTATGGTATGAGATCGTATATCATCCGATTGAGTTCGATAAGGTGGGATATTGGGCATCAAAACTTGAAAAGATCACGACTTATATCTACTTCAAAGGGATCACTCATCAGGGCATTGCCTTTTCGTAAGACAGCGAACTCATATTTTAACACTGTGCCAGTTGAAATAAAATGAACATATTTTGCGATGCTCGTAATATTATAGCATCGGATATCTTTCGATTGATAGGGACATGGTGCGACATTTTGTGCCGAAATTTACATGGAACAATAAAATTCGTAAGAGAATTTAACAAAATCTATTTTTTCCAACAAAAAACAAAATTAACTTCCGATTCTGATAGGGGATTAAATCTTCTCTTCGTGAAACATTGCCTTCTTCATCCCTTTGATTCATATCGTCCATTTAAATGTACATGACCTTTAGAGGATTATTATTTCCTGAGCAGTATATATGTTCATAACGGTGGACATGGAATGCAAAATTGACGGCGTAAAAGATCGCGAAATCCTTTGGCAAAAATGTTTACTTGGTAAAATGGGGTTAAATTCAAACAAAAACAATTTCTACAAACATATTTAAAAAAGTTTACTGAAAGGGTTAATGTCCTAATCCTTAAATGATGTCCTTAAACGTATATTTATGCCAGAGAAATCCATACTAACACATCCTATCTAAAGTTTTAATTCAGCACTTCTAAGGAGAAGAACAAACAGAATTAGCCCGAAAAAAATGTCCATCCTGAACGCACCTCGTGAAGAGGACAATTTAGGGCAAAGACTTCGCAAAAAAACCGTCCGGCATCGTACAAAAAAAGAAAACAATTCCGAAATGAATTCTACGACGCTGTAAAACACGAGATAAAAAGGAAGAGACCGCGCCGAAGAAAAGCAGACGGGGTGTGTGCGACCAACTGGGTCGTGATGCGAGAGCAGTATACTCGCGAGATATATACGTATCCCTCCCATTTTCCCTACGGGCCGTGGCCACACGCGAAGCGGCGGTTCGATACGCTACGGCGTGGGAGGAAGAGGAGCTATTCGGCCCGAAGCGGAGTGCGATGCACGTCGGGAAAGGTGCCTTGCAGGAGAGGGGGTTTGTGGGTAATTTCGAGAGGAGTTGCAGCTAGGCCAGGCCGAGCCTGGGCTTTATCTGTCTTCGAGGCAATAAAGAGAAGCTCTTATAGCATTCGCGGCGGTGGAGGGAAGACGTAATTTGAGCGATTGGGAGGTGGGAACGAAGGCGACTTAAGGTTTTTTTTTACAGGACGAAAAAAGTCGGTCAACGCCTTGCAAAGTGAATGAAAATAGGTCAAAAATAAAACGAAATTTTATTGTAATAAGATTCAAATAGCTGTAAACTATTCAAAACTATTTTATTCGCTCGACCGGTTTCGAAGTTTGTGCGTCATTATCAAGAGCCGTCTCCGGAAAATTACTACAGCTGTTTGTATCTTATTACACTAAATTTCCATTCCTTAACTAACACTGGAAAGGTTAAACTAAACCTATTTACACCTGTGGTACCATTTGTACCCTTAGTGCTAATTTACGCACGCTAAATTACACTGAAGAGATCAAATCTCACCGGTAGACCGGGGTGAAATGAAATATTTTCGCGATTTTTTCGGATAGTTTCTTGAGGACATCTAAATTCTTTTACATATTCAGGCAAACTAGAGAGTCAAAATGTAGCTCCAGGATGATAGTGTTTTTCTTCTTTGGGATCAATCGTTAGCGAATAATCATATTTCATGGCGAAACATGAAGCGACGAAAATATATTCCATTCGCCATTGAATTTTATTGTTATTTCACTTCTGCCGCCACGACACGATTTAATACTTAGTAACTTCTCTTTAGTGCGTACGATGTAAAGTGCGTACTTTATTTCGACGTACAAAGCATAATTCAAATTTTTAGATGGTTAGATCCGTCAAAAACACGTTTGATCCCTTGGTCTTTGACAATATAGTCGATAATTCCATTAATTTAGAAATATTCTATTAATTTAAGAATTATCGTATCCAGAGACGAACGTTCACGAAATCACCGAGAAAAATCCGCACAGGATCGGTAATTCCAAAATAAAAGTTGAAAAATAAATGAAGTCAATTAATTCAAGTTATAATTAATAAATAAAAAACCATGCTTAAGTCAAAACTTCCTATTGCCTACTTAACATTGCTATGTTCAAAATATGCGTACAATTAATTAAATACTAAACAACACAAAAACAATTTTTAGCTTTAGCATACACAGTAAAACTGTAATAAGGTTGCTACAAACGCGTTTAATTCATTTGGAATCATTTTTCATTCCGTGCAGGGAATATCTCGCATAAGAGAAAAACGGCATCAACCTTTCATGTAGAAACTAGGCTTTGGTTTCTTATATTAATCTCTAGCGTCTTTGTCTGGGATGAGTCGAGGAACACAGCGAGGAGACGCAAGCGACTAGGCGGCCATCGCTGCACGGACTGCGAGGAAAGGCAAAATCACGCATAACTCAGTACAAGAGGGAGGGAAGACAGACAGATGGGTTGAGGGGAAGGGGGAAGAGGGAGTGGGAGAGGTGGGGGGAGTGAGGGGAGGACATGATTTGATTGGGCGCTTGAGAGGGGCAATTTGATAAGACAAGAGGGGAGGGCACTACGTCATTACGAAGGACCCACATCAACAACATCCCGAGACCGTCGCGCCAATAGGATGGTTTCCTATTATTTTTTTATTGCTTAAATCGAAAGACTATTACACCTGGAGTACGTATTTCACGCTTTCAGATTTTTATAATGACGATATCTATTTTTCGCGATTAAATGAAACGAAAAAATTTCAAGCGCGCGAAAACGCGACGGCTAACTATGAACCAAGGGCGTACCCAGGATGAAAACTAGGGGGGGGGGGCAAGCCATGGATGTTCAAGTTATAGGTAAGATTTAAGCATAGAAAAGGTGAATGAAACCAACATTTTAAGGAAACTGTGACAGCTCTTTATTAGTTTTTAAAATTAATTGCTTGAAAAAATATTATTTACCTCAAAGACATTTGCGGTTTTTGCTTCTAGGGGGGGGAGCTGCCCCCTCTTGCCCCTAGGTAGGTACGCACATGGTATGAATGCTGGGAAAAGCCCATTGTGGTAGCGTAGAGTACCCTGCTAGCATGTAGCGTTTGGCTTAAATAAGGATTATCAATACCCTATCAAACGAAGGAAATTTTCCGACCTTAGGCAATTTTAATAGGTGATTATTAAGAAATGTTTCCCTAAGCTCTATGCCTCACGCATGCATTGGTAACCTCAGGCGATGTAAAACTCCTATCTACTCGTATGGAATCTAGGTCCCTGTGTTGGCACCGCATGTGCTCCAATCTGGCCTTTTTCAAATGAGAATAAAATTGACCATTGCCATTCGTCTAAACCGATATTTCTAAAACCAAATAATTTTCATATTATGAAATCTCTAACGGTGGGCACTTAATGGCTTTTGTTTTCTTTAATGAAGGAAACTACCCTATTTCGAACCTGGAGTGCGCCAGGTTCCGGCCTTCGATTGGAAGGTAACTGCTATGTCGGAGTCAACAGTCCATACGATCAAAAATATTTTCGATTCAAAGCCCTGCATTAAACAAATAACTTGAAAGAAGCCACTTTCGCCTCAATGTGTTCCTAAATCATTCCAAAAAAGACGCCAGACATTAATATCAACGTCCAAAGCCTAGTTTTCTCTTGAAAGGTAATTGTTATGGTAACGTCATCAGCCTACATCATCGAAAAACTTATCCATCATTAGAACCACGTAAAATATTTTTCGATAGATAAAAAAATACTTGTTTTTCGAGTTCGAACGCGAAGCTCGCTCTGAGAAAATGGCTTGTTATTGTAACTGGCTAACACGCTTGACCGGCTATTGGGAGACCCGGCTCCGAATCCCGGCAAAGTTAAATATTTTTTCATGACGACCTTCATTCCTTTGGTGTACCTGTTCTCGATTTTTTTAATCGCCAACGATTTTTTTCGATTGACCATAAAATTTACTTATTCTTAGATAGAACACGCCGAGCGAAATTTCCGAATAAAAATGGATCCGGTGAGGTCTTTAATAAATTGAACCAGTTCAAGGTAAAAATTAATCCTTCGCGGAATTTCCGCGGCCGATGCATATTTTTCACATGGAAGGTTACTGCTATATTGTCGTCAACAGTCAATATTAGCGAAAATGTTTTTGATTATTCCAAGCGCTAACAATTTTTCACAAGTTTTTTTATTCCTTCAACTCCTACGACAATGGAATTCCATCAAGTCACGCCCGCTACAATTACCTATTTGGTTGAGAAACAAAATTGATAAGGCTAGCGGAGCGGAAGTGAAATTCAGTCATTCATTGCATTCAATTTCGCAAACACGCTGAAAGGAATTCAAGACTTGCTAGGTTGTTTGTCCAAAAAATACCAACTATCCTCAACATCCAGAGCCAAAAACACTGAATTCGAACGAGACTGGGCAAAGTAAGGAGATGGAAGGAATCCGCGAGAATTCCGAGGCTCCGACATGTCTGGCGGAGAAATATGGCGTCAACCTGTCCACGGAAACGCCGTATTTCACACCTCGTCTGTATATGAATAGGGATGCGGCTACTCAACTTGTTCGCGCACTGGCGAACTCGGAAAAAATAACATGGCGGAAAGGGACATAAAAACTTCGGGTTTAATTTGCGTCGCGGAAGAGCGACTCTTGAGTACGTGCGCCCTGACGGTGCGGTGGCGTAGGGATACACGTATTATTTTTTCCCGCGCAATCGGACGCAGAGAGCGCGAAATTTACGACCTTCGCGCCATCTTCATACCGCGTGGGCCGTCAATTTACATTCCATCCGCGCTGACATATACTTCCTGTAAAAACGGGCTCCCCGCTAAACCCCAAAATTTTTGAAGGTGTAGGCAGCGCTTAGATGTCCTGTTTCATAAAACGCGAAACGGTGTAAATAGAATAGAAATCATCATCACCGTCATCGCCATAATACTAATACTCGTTTCAGTGTTCCTCCATCGCTGACAACATTAAGCTGTGAAGAGTCCAGTAAGCTAGTAAACGGCTTAAGTATTCAAATATTTTTTGACGCTTGGCCCGGACATGGCTAACATGAAGAAATTATAGTAAAAAAATTAACGGAATTCTAAGCAGGTGCACTCTTAGCAAAGAGATTCAGATAAACTTTGGAGCCAAGTATGTGAGCTAGGTTATGTCTTTTATTTAATCCATTTCGAATTTTGCTGCATATGGAAGTTTTTCACGTATACCGGAGCACAGATGCAATTTTTTTAGGCTGAAGTTGCCGCTTTTATTAAGTATTGTCTTAATTTTAAGTTCAAAGCAATCAGTGATTCGTGAGTCACATTGAGGCTAAGAATAATTCCAAAATAAATATCAATTTGGTGAAAATGGCATGGCAACAGAGGTTACATATACAAAAAATCGCCAGCAGTCGTGCTAGAGTGAAAACTTTTACCAATGAAAAATGCCTTTCATTGTCGAACCCATTAAAATTTGTGGTAGATAAACAATGAATCGATAGTACCACTTTATCCAAGTAATTATCCCTTGTTGTTTAAAGCGAGATATAAAGCCACTTCAACCTTTTACAAATTTTACGTACACCATCAAAATATAAAATCATTCTTAGCGAATAATTTACACATGGGGCATGAATTGGAGAAAGGACCGGTCGCCATAAAAGGTGATGTATGCAAAAATCAGAACCCCCAGAGAGTTCATAAAGCTGTCCAAGTTACTCACCATAGAGGATAAAAAAGAACTATTACCATTGAATTCAGTCATCGATTGTTCCGCACAACACGATAAAAATGCTCATTATTAAATGGATCGTCGAAGGCGATACCACGAAATTAATGGCTCAAACATTTAATCTAAGAATAGCAGTTAGTATTAATTGAGAGGGTTACAAAGAACTGATAATGTTAACGCATCGAACAATAGCTTATTACATTCTTTCATGTGTGTACACTCTTTCAAAATTCATGATTACATACTCAACAATTAACTTTCAGAAACGCGCAGTCATGACCGCTTGAGAAGGTCATTTATAAATTGCTAATATCAATTCCTCTAAAAATAACTTCTTGCATGTGGTCACTTTTTAACATTTTGATCCCACTTAAATTCTACCTTTCCTCTTATTAAGTATATATTATACTTATTTAAAATTTTCACGCTGACTATACATTTTTGTCCTATACATATAAATATTTAGAAAAATGTTTTAGTAAAAACATCAATGTCTATTCCAACATTGATGTATTTATTATTTGATGGCTGGCCGTATATATCCATATATATTTTCTTAACGGATGCCCAAGTTACACAATTCGTTAGTGGCAGCGTACACGATAGATTTTATTCAAATTATAAAAAAATATCTATTTAATTATCCGTGCACATTCAGCTCTGTCAATGAATCAAGGTGAAGGAATGTCATTGAAGGCTAGTAATAGACTACCCATTTCAGAAAATAGAGTCATCAAAATCACAATTCGTTAGTGGCAGCGTACACGATAGATTTTATTCAAATTATAAAAAAATATCTATTTAATTATCCGAGCACATTCAGCTCTGTCAGTGAATCAAGGTGAAGGAATGTCATTGAAGGCTAGTAATAGACTACCCATTTCAGAAAATAGGGTCATCAAAAATCTCTCAGGAGACTGCTCAGTGTTCATTACTTTCAGAAGTACATTGTAGGACTTGAAATATGGCATACCACCCGTAATTAATCCAGCAGAATTCAAAGCAGGCGCGGCATACAAACATTACAAGGCCAATGTAAACTTGATCATGTATTTCAATATTTTATCAACCCGTGGCATTTGGCGCAGTTTCAGAAAGAAAAACTAAGTAATGCTTATGAAAATGCAGCTGGATGTTATTGTTAAAATGAGTAAGGAGAAAAATAGTACGAATATTGATAGAGTACTGCGAAAGAAAATGTAATCAACGGTCATGAAAAAAGCAGCGTTAACGAATGCATGCTTTATATTAAAAAACTCACACTCCTTATTTGTCAAATCAACGAAAGCTTTGAGAAGCGAGGAAAAATAAAGGAGAAAAGGATATTGGAGAAGAACGGCAAAGAAATGAGACCATACATTGAAAAGATTAATGCGATTTGGAAATCTGGCAGGACAAAAGAGGACTAGAAATTATTTTTAGTTCCTATAACACAATAGGTGCTTACATCTTAAAGTCTCCAACATTGTACATGAATTGTACAATGTTGATTTATTAATATTGTACAATTGAACATCAAACTTCCAAAGACAACGTAAAATGTTTGTAAGTAAGGCAAACCCACTGACAGGAGTTATCATTACACTCCAAAACTTCGTCACACGCATTTGGCTATGTATTTAGCTGATTACCAATATTTTGTAAAAGGCGGAAAATTCGCTTTGGAAAAATACTCTTGAAAGGATTAAACAAATTATCGGCTCAGTTACAACAAAATCCAACAATAATATTTCATATTCTACCATTTGATATAAATAATCATTGATCAAATATTCTCGCGATTTGGCAAAACGAGAAACAAAACGAAGGAAAGCGTGATCGATGATCGTCCTTCTTATATTTCATACTTAAACCTCAATCCTAATTTGCCCACCTCGGCGGCGGCCGGGTAAAGTTCTCGTCCGCCAAACTGGTGGTCACGCAGTAGTTGCCAATCATCTAGAAAGCTGCCGCGCCGCCAAACGTTTGAAAAATTACCTACGGACACCAACGTCATCGCGTTATACTGTCGGCGCACAGATCTACTACTCGCACGGCTTCGCGTGAACTGCTCCATAATTATATTTTTTCGACACAATTTCATTTCAAGAGGTCCACGTCCGAACTGGGGCGGCTGCTGGGTCCTCATAAGTGGAATGGCGTCAGACGGAAGATGGGATACTGAAGTGGTGAGAGAAGGGGTAGATATATCGGGGTTGGGGTATACTAGGGAAACTATAACCAAGTGGAAGGGGGCGAGAGGGTTGAGGAGGGGAGGGGGGCTGAAGAGACTGGATCCGAAGCACGAAACAGTAGCGATGTCCGCACGGGTGGTCTCGCTTTAGGATGAGGAATTAGCCGTGTCCAGCCCGTCTTGAGGGGAGCCGAAGGGATCCACGGTAGCGGGAAGTGGATCGCTTCTTCCCGCGGCAATCGGAGGAGTGGATACGGTCTCCAGACAGTGGAAGACGACCGCTTCTGACAGGGTGAAGCGGACCAAGAGAATAGGACAAGGGCCAAAGAACAGGCGACATGGAGGAGAATTCATCCGGAATTGAATGTGGAAAGAAAGAGGGAACAGTGATTAGGCAACCTCGACGTAAGCCAAGGACTTGATAAATATAATAAAGAAGCCACCACCATGTAGCGTTGAAAGGTTTTTCGAACTCCTGATGAAAATTCAAAGATGAATGTCATGATACTGGTCCGAATTCTAGTGTAAGAACATTCGGGAGCCTGGTGGCCTAGGAAGTAGTGAGCTTGACCACTAACTAATCAAAGCTTAAAGGCCTGTTTACTCGGTACATCAACCCATACGAGTTAATATCTGAATGTATGAATGGGTGAATGAACACGAAAATGCACGGTGTAACCACCCAACTTGTGCGACTGCACGGATAGAAAATAAAACCTGTTCTTATTTGGTTCATGCATTCGCACATGTTCCTTTCGGAAATATTAGAACTACAAATCTCGACTAACGAAGAAGGAACCGTCTTCACAACGTAACATCCGGCACTCGGGATAATCTCTGCCACGTGGAAGACTGCACAAGCTTGAGGTACGATCGTAACTAATATGATGATGAACTTCCCACGAAGCAATTATGCCTTAATGCCATTTTCCCGAGGAATAAAATCAGGTCGAACTCCATCTAACCACGAGATCCGATGCACCATGCCTTCGGGTAATGAGGCACACGAGAGAGCTAGCCAGTGAGCCTGCACAGATAGGTAACAATGCACGCCCGCTTGAGTGCGCGAAAAAAAAAGAAGACCGATGCGCGCTATAGGGAGTTTACGGCCGTATAAATGGCAACCCGATCCGAGACACCGCGCTGGTGGGCTCCACGCTGCAAAATGGGAGAATCGAGGCTTGAAACGAAGGGAGGGGTGGGTGGATTACGTTTGGTGGGAGGAGGAGGGGAGGTGAAAGAGGGGAAATTACGAGATGTGTGGAAGTGGAATCGAGTGACGTCATGGTCGGCGCACTTATACACACAGGCTGCCGCGACTACCCCTCCCCCCTTAATTTCTCCTTCCCCGTAAATGTGACGTTGCACGGTCGGGTAGATTCTCATCGCATCCCCCCACCTCCGCCACCAACAGCTTGCTCCTCCGACGAAAATAATAATAATAAATGCATTGTACATCCTGGGTGATAAAAGCATAACAGATGACAAATGTAGAAGATGTTTTAAAGTGCCAGAAACAATACAACACATCATATCTGGCTGTAACATGTTAGCTAATACAGAATATTTAAGCAGACACAATAAAGTTGCAAAAATTATCCACGAAAAAATGGCCTAGCAACACAAGTTAATAGATAGATACTATAAATACCACCGCAAAAGTGTTTGAAAACAGCGCATTTTAAATTTACTACGATTTGCCCATTCAAACAGATGAAACTATAGTTAATAATATACCGGGTATGATGTTGATTGACAAGAAATATAGAACTTTTTAAATAGCTGATATTGCTGTGTGCTTTTTGAGTATTCTAATAGGTTCAGTTTAACGACTGATATCCTCACAACCACCACCACACGACTTTCCGGCATAGTTTGAAGATGAAGATGCATGACTCTTACAGATTCCAGGTTGAACCTGAATAAACTGTAGATATATCGATGGATTTAATGGATTTCCAGTTTATTTCCACCAAATACGAGATCATTTTGTTATCACTCTCATTAACTAGTTGAATATATATAAAAAGTATGAACTTGTTTCCGGAGCTGCAGTACAAATTTATTCAAGCATCATAACACCATACATAACTTTGATGCCTGGTTACAACTACTTCAACTATGGAAATCTCCATCTTTCATAGTTAAGAAAAAATACTATCTTTGAATTACTTGTTCCTTTTTCAATTTTTAAATGGGTAAATTTATTGAAATGTCTTTCGGTTCGGAACAAATGAAATCAGATCTTCCAGCACAAGTGAGTTCGGGTCGAGAGCTCGAGAGCTCTCGACCCGAGACTCGAGAGCTAGGGAACTATGCCCCAAGCTGTAGTTACAACTCTGAAAAATTGGGTTATATCTTGCTATTCCAATCAATGAAACACAAATTAAATCAATGCCCCCAGCAAAAGTGGAATTTCGGCTAGAGGGCTACGGAAATGTGTCACAGACGGTAGTTACAATGATGAAAATTCATGAAATCATACGAGACAGAATGCGGCCTTTGTCAAAGTGGAGGAACTGCGGTTGGCAGTACTGTAAGCCGCAGGCAAGGTGGGGAGGAGTGAGATAAGGAGGAATAAGACGCGTGGGGAGGTGAGGTGGGCACCGCGGGATATAATAGGCGGCGGCGACTGCCGGTCAGACAAGAGAATAGCGGAGGGCGCGAGGCCGCGGTGCGCGTTGGCGTGGCGCCGGAGACAAGTGACTGAGATCGAGCGTACAGTGGTCACTGTTAACCAATGGAACAATGCGATGGCTAAGTTCTAACAACACGTATCTCAAAAAAGGCAACTTTTCAGGAGATCAAAAAACGATGTATTTTATTTTATTTGTATACAATATTCATTGAAATCAAAAACCAAAAATACATAAAAATGAAAAAGTAGCATACAATTGCAAATAAAGAGTTGTTTTTGCTTGAATTTTATTTTTTAATAACAGTATTGGCAGTATTAACTTAGACCGGCCAAATTTTGAGATACGTGTTGTTAGAATATAGCCATCGAATGGAACATGGCAAGAAACGTTAAGCATCATGTTTACTCATTTATGAGACGCATCCCTCTTTTAAGCGTACAAATTTAAGAAAATAAATGTATCCAACTATTGTCTCAAAGGGGACGATTATTCCAACTCGTTTGAGCGTATTTCTTTAACAATCGTTTTAAACTTACGTAATCATATTGAAAACATTAAGTAAGATGGAGTAACTAGGTCCTTTTTAGCATATAACTGTCCCGCGAAAATAAATACATGACGCCCGAGAACAAAATGAGGCATAATATTTATACTTGATGCACAAGAAACCCCTGAAAAAACCATTTTATGCACCTAGAAAATTTCACGGCATACGTTCGACAGGTTTAAAAGAAGTAATAACTCTACTATTCGTCACTGAAAAGACTAGTCAGCGATTCCTATGCCATCTTCATCCCAAGTGAAGTATTGGGTACCTCTGAATGAAACATGACCAATTGTGAATCTCCTCCGCAAAAATTCAATCAATTAAAAGCAGTATTCCAACCCTAAGAACTTTGCAAAAATATTAAAAATTTTGCCACCTTTAAATTACTCCCCCAATTTCAATATCCGTGCTGGCATTTAAAATTAATTTTAGCAAATTTATCCCTGCTGACTTTCAAATTCTACGTGCGAACAACATGTATCATCTCCATTTCTCGAAAATTTTCCCTCAATGCCTTAGCAGGACGCAAAGAGTTGACCACAGTGGGGCGCTGGGTTTTTCCGATCGTCGCCGTCCGCTCGCGCGGGAAGCCAAATACGTCGATGCGGGGAAGTGCAAGGTGAAGTGGCCGGTGTCCAAGGGAGAGAGGAGTGGGAAGCGATACGCGGAGAAGAGGGGAGTGAGGCGGTCCTCCTTGAAGTGGTCTCCACGGGCGACAAAGGGCGACAACCACACGCGGAGATCTGATCTGGAGATTCAAGCCACTTCCCCACAGACAACCATGAGGTATTGTCTATCTAAGACAGGTGTCTTCAACCTATTTCATGCAAGGGCCAGAAATCGTTTTCACATCGTCCGGAGGGCCATTATGCTCCACCTAACTTTGCCACCAATTCAATAAAATAAATGAAATGTAATTTCTAATTACAAATATATTTATTGGTTCAAAAGTTCAATCAATCAATGCGATTTTTGACATTGTTTATTTCTGACGAGTGTGTCGATATTTGGTTTTATTTTTGTAATTGATGCACAATATTTTCTTTAGCCTCTAGGGAGCGCAAGAAATTAGCCGGCGGGCCGCGGGTTGAAGATACTAGATCTAAGGCTTCGAATATTTTTCCACTGCATACGAGGAACGTAATCTATACAATGCACAACCGGATTCCAGTGGCATAACTCGGAATATGCTTTGGGGAGATGGAATGGTCTGGTGGCGACCCCTCCCCAAGCAACGGGGGTTAGGGAAAATTTTTGAAAAATGATATGCCTGGAAATAATTTTTACACCATTTTGGCACCTAAAATTTAGCTTTAAACAGATGAAGTTATTTTACGTCAAAACTAGACAATAGCTATAATTTTTTTTTAATTTCTCTGAGACTTTGGGGGGGAATCTATCCCCTCATCCTCCCCTATAGTTACGCCATTCCCCGATTCAATATACTAGAAAACCCGCTTCACATCACTAACTGACTCATACAAATGTTTGGGATGAACGATAAGACAAAAAATAATAGAACCGACCCCTTCTAAAATCGTCTGAAGCCCTTGGAAAATTGTCGAAACACCAAATTGTCTCTCTATTACAGCGTCGACAACTGCCTCTACTGTTTGGGGGCATTTGGCAGTAAAAAAATCGATGGTAATGAGGTATTTGAATATCGCGGAAAACCTAGAATAGCACCAAAATTATTGTGCATTGAAATTGAAAGTGTCAGCACTAATGAAAATTAAACTGGATCAGTAATACATGACCCCACGTTTTCCTATTATTGCCCTTGATGTACACCTATCATCAGTGAGGCATGAAACCAATTATCATTAAGAAACTTGGAAATATTTTTCATAATAAAATATTTAAAGCGTACATTTTCGTTTCAAACATCCCCATTCCCAAAAATTAGCGTTTCCACAACCAAAAAAATTACCACTCATTTGGGGAGTGAGCAAGTTAGAAATGCTTTTTAACAATTTTTGGAACTAACATTTGTTTTACTTTTGTGAATATTATTTCACATCCGTTGAGGTCCATTATATGAGGTGTAAACAGTATGGGAATTTGAAGAAAATTCTAACGGCCGAAACCCACATTTAGATTACGTAATTTGATTAGTATAATCCATGACTAGAGACCACCACGTTGTGTTGGGATATAGCATGTCTTCACAGGAAGGCCCTTATATTTGAACTGCGTTTATTCACAAGGATCAAGCTCCTCGTGCAATGTTTGCAGTTACCAAAACACCTTCAAAGCCCTTTCACATCTCTTTGGTGATGGTTTTGCATGGAGACATTGCAGAAAATTCCAGAAGAATAACTCTGCCACAAATGAAGCAGCTCTAAACGGTGATACCTCCGTTGACGGCTTAATCAGAGACGTTATGCAATCAAACCAGTTAAATACGAGCATTTAAAAGCGAACACAATCAATCAGAACGGTCTACGTAACATGTTGGGGAAAAATGCAAATTACTGAACAACTTATCGCCTCCAGCGATTGAGGATGGTAAGTTAGTTGATAAATGTGATCCGCGTAAAACAGGATTGTAATCAGCTTATGAACGTGCATAATCAACAGTTATGTCCTCCTTTGATTACGTGTTCCAATGGCAAAATAGAATTCCGTTAAACGAGTCAACCACCTAATCACATGACCTCCATAATCCGAGCACACCTTGCCAAACTAAGCTGACCTCGTGATTTTCAAAACTGGAGATATTGTATGCACGTTATTTTGAAGGTAGGAATAATAATACTAATAATTAATACCCCAGAAAAATTCCTCTCCTCAAAACGAACACAGCACTTCTCAAGTCTTATTTTTAGCCACTTCCAATTAGTGCTTAAATAGTATGTTATATCTATTAGAACAATTCATTCAGTCAACTTTGGGTTATCTTGTGAAAATAAAAAAAGAAAACAGTAAAATAAAGTAATAACATAAGTAAGCATTTTCGAACATCAAAATATCAAAACTAACAGGTAAATAAAATTTCGTGTTAACAAGAAATCAAACGTAAAAATACTAAACTACATGCGTACTGGAATACTTTTAATTTCAACTGAAATGAAACCTAAAATAACAATGCCTAAAACTAGCCATTAACCCCAAATAACAAATCTACAGTGCCACATATCGATAATTTCATACTACAACTGAATCACAGAATTATAGTCACAACGGATATGATAAAGTTTTGAATGAATAGCTACCTCTTGATACTCTGAAAGTTGATTTGTTAGGAGAGGGTATAGGTTACCCTCAACTAAACCGATGGAGTTTTCAATAAGTTATATATTATGACAGGCAGAGATTTTAAAGTTTATAATATATATGAAAACTTCCTCTAATTAAGTAATTGCAATGATCAATCAGTAAGTATATGACTACGACTCATGCCGCCTACTGGTTAAACTTCGTAAGGAAATAATACAAAATCAAGGAGAGAATTTTGAAGTTTTATTTTTCAACCCATAAAAAACTGACATAGGTCTAACAACCGGTTCGGAATATTTGATACCATATCCGTTTAGTTATTGGAAACACTAATTGAGGTACGTCGGAGGCGGGACCTTAGGCGAAAACCTCCGCGCAAACCAAATGAGACCGTGTATTTTTTACGACTCACGTGCGAAGTAGAAATATTGGTATGGTGACGGTAGATGAGTTGTTCTGGATAGCGAATTTTACTCTTTTGCCCTCCGGCAGGTGTCCAGGTCCATTACCTTACGTTGAGGTTATGCCCTAGGAACGTGCGTTCTGAAGAAAACTACCGGTAGATGGCATTGCGATTGCATCGCTTCGCTCAACATTGTTGCGAGGAAAAGGTTGCTGAATATTTCATACCCGGCGGTTATGTCATTTCGCAACATGAAGGACTCCACCCAAAGAAAATCGTTTTAGGCCCTAGAAGGAAAAAAATATGTGATCACTTATGGAGAAGAATCCAGATCGGTGAAAGTGTAGAAAAGAATGCATGCAACATTACGAAAAAGTTGAGCAGCACGAAAATAATACCTTTCGGGTGATAATCAGGAAGTAAAATGATAGAATTATCAAAATTTTTAAGAATGGAAGCACCTATAGTACATCGGAAAAATAAGTTATTCTGAAATAATTAATTTTTCTACTGAAAGATATTCTTCCCTGGAAAAAGGATATTAAAAATATTTTACTCTTTACAAAGATCCGTAACGTCATTAATTTGTCTGCCGATAATTTTTTGTCACTTATATATCCTCGATAGGATACGGAAGCCGCTGACGGACAAAAATCAGCAATTTTAAATACTTTTCGAACTGTCAGAAAATTTTTAAATTAAGAATAATAAGACGGGAGCTCTTGGTGTAACCCGTGCCTCGCCTAAAACCAAGCAAAAGTGCAGAAAAAATAAGAAAATAAAATAATACTTCGTCTTTATTCGGCGAGATGGGGACTAGGAAGTCCCATCTTCCACCTAACCCTTCGTCATACGTTGAATATTTGCAGAGGGATACATTGTCAAGTTACTCATATAATTAAATGCAATCAAAATTTGCCAAAATAGACAGACAGAATGGTCACTGGGCTGAGGTATGACCGTTACACGGAGGCAGGGACGTAATTTTTTGTGGCTTAGTAATTGGACAAATCCGCCCTTAGAGATTAGTTGGTTTTTTGTCTCAATTGAGCACAAGAGTACGCATTCTACGCGTAATCCAAGTAGTATGTGATAACTATGAAGGTTACTTACCCTGTATAACTTAACTGTGACGTCACATGATTACGCGCATAAAGGTAAATTAACCAATATCGATGATCACAAAATGTGCAAACTTCATAACGTGCTACGAAGTTTTGAAAACTGGAGAATAATTTAAATATATGCATTAATAAAAAAATGAAAAATGTAGGAAGAATGATAAGATTTGATAGTGGTTGATAAGGTGCAAATAAGTTTTTAAAACTTGAGAATGATTTAAATATATACATAAATAAATAAATGAAAAATGTAAGAAGAATGACATGGGTTGATAATAATTGATAATGTGCATATATAAGTTATGAAAATTTATGAATGATTTATATAAATACATATATAAATAAATTAAAAAATGTAGGAATAATGATATGAGTTGATAGGGTGCAAACAAGTTTTAAAAACTTGAGAATAAATTAAATAAATGCATAAATAAATAAATGAAAAATGTAAGAAGAATTATACTAGTTGATAAGGTGCAAACAAGTTCTGAAAACTTGTGAATGATTTAAATAAATACATATATAAATAAATGTAGGAAGAATGATATGAGTTGATAAGGAGCAAGTAATTTTTGAAAACTTGAGAATGGTTTAAACAAACACTTTTATAAATAAATAAAAACATAGGAGGAATGATAACTGTTGATAATGGGATAGGTAGACAGGAGAAGAGACAGGCAGACGGTCACCCGGCTGTGGTATGACCGTTGCGCGGTGGCTGAGACAGCGGCGGGCGTCGGCGCGCCCGGAGTGGAAGGGGAGCAGAGAGTGCGGCGAGTAGTCGTGCCGCCGACTAATTGATTGGTCATCGATCTGACTCCCCGCTTCCATCCCCTCCCCCTCTTCCTGGCTCCACCCACTGAAAACCCCCGACATTACTCCTTAGGTCCATCAACGTGGTACGTACAAGAGATACAAACAAACCCCAGCACGGGTTTCGAAGCGTTTTCCCTGTGGTACACGCTACAATGAGAAATTTCAATAACATATATTCATTCGGAGACCAACGAACTAAATTCTGTGACATGGTCCGGGGGAAGAAGCTGTTCCGCCCTCACCTCAATATGAGTTGGATTAGTTCGGGGTGAACTCGACCGTCACTCTTTCAAACAATGACTCAGGTATTGAATCTGATTGAGTTCCGAAATGCTGTCCACAGGGATGCCGACTTACAAAAAATATTGGGGGGCCCATATCGAGGATCTTGCACCGGGAAATTTTATAAGTAGCGAGTTATAAGTTTTTTAAGCATTTTAAAAGAGCCATATGATCAACATTAGAACCCTGATAACTCGAATCTCGATATCTGGGAACTCCGGGGAAAATCGACAAGCCTGACACATTTTTTCCTCACACCCATAACGAATTTTTGAGGGGGCTCGGGCCCTCTCAGCCCCCAAGGAGTCGGCGCCACTGGCTGTCCACTATGATTTCACTAACTCGTTTCAAAAATACGCACTATGCCAGATCATCTCTTTATGATGAATGCAGAAACAATGCATGCCAATTGGTAGTTCCATTAGATTAAACAATAATCAACGAGTTTGAGTAAATTAATGCGCAACACAACTCACTAGTAATATAATTCATCCTATCTTACCCCATTCCTACATGGATTTCCTTCTTTAACGCGATCAAAGGATAATACAGACATTTCCTACCTCTTCCTAGGCTTTTCCCTATCCTTACATCTGTTTCTAGCATTCTTTCCCTCCTTACCAAATGCTACACCCATAGCCTCTATCCTCACATGGCATTCTGTGATAGTTACCTCTCCTCGCCCACCTTAAATTCCAGCCCACTTGATTAACAACAACTTGAATAATTTAAATTACTTAGAACACTCTCATTAATTATGAATTCATGCAGAAACGACGATCAATATTAAAGTTATGAACAGAAAGCAATGGGATAAAAGGTAACTATGGTAGAGTGCGGAATAATCAGAATACATTCAATTACATAAGCATCAGACACACACAAACACACACAGAAAAATTTAAGAGGCCATTCTCAAGGATTTCAAAGCGAAAGTAAATATCTTGTAATAGATAGATAGGTATTAATGATCCTCAATATAGCAATAACGAGTTTCATTAGGCTGATAGTTATCAGAGGAGGTAAATCTGAGCTCACATGTGGATGAATTCGTGGATATGTAGCAGGATTTCCCGAAAAATACTTCTCGAAATTATTTAAATTATTCCGAAGTAGTCCTGAATGATTTCCTATCTGAGAATATAAGAGTTAGAACATTTCTTTTCTTTTTAGATTAAAAAATTCCTAAATACTTCACATACTTCTTTAGAGTCTTTCATTTAACTTTCCTCATTGTGTTACTCCATTATGAATCACATTTTACTATCAAGAATGATAAACACAGTCGTCATTAACACGGGAGCGACTTAACATACTGATTATTATGCAACTCAAAGCCCTCAAGACTGAATACGTTGGCTAAGCTATGCTGTTTTATGCTTGAAATGAAAATCTTGAGGGAGGAAAAAAATATTTCAAGCTATGGATGAAATGAAATACTCAAGTGACCGTTTGGGTTCAATAGAGAAATCAAAGCCTTGTCTAAATGTGTATAATATAGAGAGTCATTTCATAATTGCATCAATCATAAATTACAATTCACTATCAAGAATGATTAACAAAGTTATCATTTGAGTCACACTTGATCAACACTAGAGTCTCTAAATATACTCATTAGTAAGCAACTCAAAGCCCTGAAGACGGGAAGTTAGATAAGATATACTCCTAAGTGCTTGAACTGAAAATCTTGAGGGATATTCTAAAAAAATATTTCAAGCAAAAGATAAAATACTCAAGTGACCGTTTGGGTTCAAGGGAGAAATCAAAGCCTTTCCTAAAAGGGTTCTAATAACTGCTGAAGGATGGCGGTAAAAGCGAGGGCGTTTCAAATTGCAAAACGTGCGTTTCCTTCCTACCTGAGTAAGGGAGGTTCGAGTCCCATCGGCCCTGTTTCGTCCGTAGACACCTCTCAGCCCGTTCCACATCCGAGCGGAAATTCCTTAACGGGTGGTAATGGGGGTGGCCTGCAAAGGCGATTGAATGCCAGTATTAATGACGACTGCGCAATCAACCAAAAAAATTGAAGGTCAAAATGGCACAATCTCATGGCAAAAATCACCCACTTGATCGGATATTCAAACAGACACCATCGTTGACGTAGATCAGGCTGGGGAAAAACATTGAGCAAAAAACGATACCCAAAAATTTCGATCAAGAAGTTTGGACCGGAAAATGGCCAGCAATAAGCCTACGAAATTAACCTCCCTTTAAAAACTTTACGTAATATTATACGTAAAAGAAGGGAAATATGAGGAAAAAATGAGAACATAATATTTCGAATCAAATGATTAAAGGAAGCCCTGTATGATGGATGTGTCTATGCATAAATCACCATTTTGTGGAATTGGAGCAACGGCTATCAGTAAGAAGGCAAGGTCGACAAATGTTAGTCATCCACTGGCTGCAACTTAGTTTAAGTGGATTGACGGGTCATTTTTTGCGAATGAAGAATAAATATTGAGAATTCACAAGAAAAGTACTAATCGGTGTAATTAAAAATAATTAAATGCTACGAGATATTAAAAATTTAATTTTTTTGCGAATTAATCAATTTAATCAATCAATGAAATAGGTACGTTCTTATTAAGTACTGATGAGGGCAGTTCTTCAAAAAACAATCGCGATAAATTAATTTGGGTCTCTAAAGAAATTTTCACTCATTTCAAGTTTGAGATGAAAACTTAGGTATATACTGAGAACATATGGACCTACTTTTAGGGTATTCATTTACCGGGAAAATGATAGATCATATAACGAAAATACATGAATTTTAATTACAATTTGAAATATATATAATCATGAACACTGATCACGTTTTGCAAAAATGTCAATAAAGTAAGTACTTAGAAGTCAGCCGTATCAGAGTGGAAAATTAATCCTCACCAAAAGTTACGTAGGTAGGAAATGAATCACTAATTATCTCAATCATTCATTGTTCCAGCAATTTTGACCGCCCTTAACAGGAGCGGACAATGAGGGAAAGTTATGCAAATTCCTTTGGTGGTCCCAAATACGGGCCACAATTATGATACACCGGGCTACTTCCTTTGTTAAGGGTTGGAGGAGCAATCATTGGACCACCATCAAACGACTCCCGCGTCATTGTGCGAAAACATTGGAATAAAACGGAAGACTCGAGCGAAAGAATCAATCCCGCCTTTTCTACGCATGGTCGAATGGGGCAAGGGGGAGAGGGATGGGTTTAATGGGGCGACGACGGGGATTTAGACGGCGGAGCGTGGAAGGAGATTGATTCAAGGATGCGCACTCAAGGGGTCAATCACGTGTTCACCCAAACCGACGGCCTACCACCCCCCCTTTCCCTCGGGGTCCTAAAAACCGCAGCCCTCCCTCCCAAGAACAAACTCCGCGTGGAAAGGAATCAAAGGGGCCGACCAACTTAACCCTCTGCTCCATGCAAAAGAAGGGGAGTTTTCCCTTACACACTAGGGCGGTTCATCTGAGCGTTTGATTGGGTGCAAGGGATTTCGTTCAGCGTTTAACCCTGCGTGGGGCACGATCTGGAATTTTCATCAACGGGTCGCGGTGAGCCTGACAGGCACATGACGAAAGAAAAAACGTAAGTACACCGTATTATGCTAAACCGAAATTTACCACTAATTTGCAGGATGTAAACAATAAGGGAACATATATATTTTTTCCGAATATTTATTTATGTCGAGAAACAAAGTAAGTCAAAATGTAAAAAATGTAATGTCAAAGTCTTGTTTAACCCTCTAACCTATTTTTATACCCTTTTACGTCTTTTTTGCAATGACTGTGAAGAGAAAAATCATAATCTTTTTTAGAAAACCCTGAGAAGGTACAAAAATATGCCAAAGAGTTGGCAAAAAGTTTTATATTTAATTCTTAAAGACCCCCACTTCAAGACACTAACCAACATGATCAAGATCCCGATTATAATGTGAGAAGCAGTCTAAGAAGTGGATGTGCAAACAAAATTCTGCTGCTACACCTCTTGAATCAACCCACACAAACCTTAAGTGGTGTCATTTCTCAACCATGATCCCTCACGACGTTGATGCAGGTTCAACGAGACGATAATTAAAGTATATGTGATACGAAACTGAAAAAAGATGTAATGGTTTCAGGTAAGGAAATAGCAGTGCTTAATATGCTGTCACTTCTACGATGTGTAACAGAATTAATCCGGCTTATCTAGCACAAGACTCGCGGTTATCTAGTAAATTATTTTTCATGCCAAGGCTAATAGATGAAAATTAATCTAGTAGACAGAGAGATTCACCGGGAAGTTTCCCACGGATTTTATCGCAAGAACAACAATTAGCGTGGACTTCATCTTCTGGTAAAGGCATTATTTTAAAATCATGATATCTTCCATGTAAGCGTTACTAATGTGATAATAAAATATTACTCGGTCTCCTGTATTAATTGGTGATAGATAGACTGATACCTTAGAAGATGTCGTGTCGCAATTCAAATGAAGGATAATTTTTGGAGAATAATTGACAGAAATTTTATGAAAATTAAGCAGTTCATTCAAGTCTTTGATATCTGCAGCAAAATCTATCTTTTCTTCTGGTTTTTGCACCACCGTATATCAGGGATAAATTTAACGTCACCTGATTAACAAGGCTCCTCATTCAATGCGTGTACTTTAGTAAATTGAAAAAAGGAGAGCAGTACCAATTTAGGAAGGAAAGGGTAACAGTTAGATCGCAGAGTTTGCCTGCTGCGGTTTCCACCAACCCTAATCGGGGAAAATTCCTGAATTTTCCGGGGGAAATGATCTGGCCGCCAGCAGCACCCTTCAAAAACCACCATACCTCCCCCCTGCCAAGCCACCAATCCCCTTAATTTATTTGATCCAAAACCCTTCAAGAGCCGCCATTCTTTACTCCCAAGATTCATTGATGCATATGCTTCACAAGGTCTACACGAAGGATGGAGTGCATGCATTAACGAGTAAGGAAAATATGAGTGAAGAGAAAAAATGTGACTAAAAACACGTTCAAACGGCAAAATACACGCAATCATCCTTGCAAGAACTCTATTCATTGATTCATAGTAATGGAATCCAAGATTTATATACAACCCCCATTTATCTCTTACTTAACCTAGTCCTTTTAGTTACCCGTTAGTTCTGTTTCTGAGTATTTCTTTATCTACCCGAAGTATTTATCCTTTGGCCCTCCAAGGGGGACTTATTCTTTAATATTTCCCTTCATAATATTTCTCGCATAAACTCTGAGTGTAACAACATAGTTTATCCACAATACCCTTTTCTAACATGATGTTTATCTACTATATAGTAATATACGAATTTGTTTATCGTAATACTTTTTTATACGAATTTTGCAAAAACAAGAAGAAAACCTTTTTTCAAAAGCAAACGGACTATTTGGGAAACGAGAATGTGTACCGATGGATAGGATAAAACAGTTCGGTGGAGCTTCCAGTGTCGGTTAATAGGGTAGTTTCCTTCATCAAAGAAAACGGAAAGCATTGATTGCGATTCGTTACCCACCATTAGTGTATTCATATTACACAAATTATTTGGTTTTTGAAATACCGGTTTAGACGAATGGCAAGGGTCAAATTTTATCATTTGAAAAAGGCCAGATTGGCGCCCATGCAATTCCACTCCACGTGACGTCACAGGGACCTAGTTTCTACACGAGAGGATAGGAGTTACACATCGTCTGAGGTTACCAATGCATGCATGAGGCACAGAGTTCAGGGAAACATGTCTTAATAATCACCTATTAAAACTGGCTGAGGTCGGAAAATTTTCTTTGTTTGATAAGGTATTAATAAACCTTTTTTAAGCAAAGCGCTACCAGCCAGCAAGGTACTCAGCTACCCGCTAGCATCCTGCGTCCTATCAGCGCTCAGAGCCTCGATCAAGGTCACCTCACGAGGCGGGTGGGGGGAACCAGAAATGCGTCGCACGGACTTTTTCCCATCATTCCTACTTACGCGTCGCGTTTTCGCGCGCTTGAAAATTTTCACTTTTCATTTCATCGCGAAAAATAGATATCGTCATTTAAAAATCTAAAAGCGTGAAACACGTACTCCAGGAGTAATAATCTTTCGATTAAGGCAATAAAAAAATAATAGGAAACCAGCCTATTATGAGGGGGCGCGCGGCCCTCGTGCGGGGCAGCCCGCATTGCCTAACATTACAGAACCACAATAGTAACTTTTTTGTACCGTAAGATGGTATTGTCTTGTGTACGTGTATAATCCGTTTAATAAAACTGCATTTGAATTGATTATTTTTCATTACAATGAAAGTCGATGAAGCTCAAGATATCTTTTGCGCCCCTCCCCCGCATACGTTGCTGGGAGCACCATTTTTTAGAGCGATCAAGTGAAATCATTATTAAGGCCCTATTATTAAGGAATTCTAAGGCCCCCGAGGAAGACCAAGAGATAAGTACTATGAGCCGATTATAAAGATTACACGGAATTAGAACAAGAAAGTGAATTAAAGGCACTTGCTTTGTAAGGGGTATAGGGCTACAATGTTTACCCAAGGATTTCAGCATAGTGATTGACTGAAATTAATAAAATCGCCTTTTTGTTTTAGGAAAATTAGTTCATGTACCTTAAATGTACCGATTTCTTTGGAGTCATGGAATATGGCGGAGGCAAACTTAAGTATAGCTACAATATTTCCGTTTCGTCATAAAACCTCAGCTATACCTTGAACCCCCCCATCCCGATAACCTCAAGAGTGTAAGAGGTCTCTCAATACTATCATTCACATAAAATGAGTTATTTTATTCCTTCGGGACCAATCATAGGACACTAGGTAATTATCCCTAACTGCGAATTCCTAATTTACACGCTTTCTTTCGGCTTTTGACGTAAGGAAAAGGTATAAATGAGGATTTCCAGAGGTAAAACTGAGGTAAGGTATAACTTAGGTTTTCTTAAATTGGCAGCTATATCGCTTTGGAAAACCTGAAAGATGCATGGCAAGGCGTTCTACGCTTTCTTTTTTTTCAATAAAATGAACAATTATTTAATACAGTAATAAATTCTTCGGAATCAATCATCGGGTATTTCGTATCCCAGCCAAAATATTCCCACAATATTCCTTCTCCTTCACAAAACCCTATATATACCTTCTTCACCTCCTCGGCTACGAACTTCGGGAAACCTCACCGGCGCAATAGCTTCCCCACTTCTCTTTGCGAACCATCCCAAAGCCTTCAAGCCACCATCTTGTTTAAACCTCCAAGAGAGAGAAAAAAATCCCCGCAGCTCACTTCTCAAAGATCTCCCCACTCTTCTCGGGCGGAACTCCTTCGTGGTACCACCCCCTCACCACCGGCTCAGCCAAACTCCAAAGACCCCTCTCCTAACCAACCCCCGGAAATCCAGCCTCAAATCCCATTAACCAGCTTCAACCCTCTTCGGATTCGACCTAAAGAGAGAGAGAGAGAACTTCCAGAATTGCTTTATTCCCGAAACTTAGCGTGATAGTGTGCCGGAGACCGCAAGGTTGAAGTTTTCAGCCTCTGCATATCTACTTTTTCTCTTTCGCTGAAGAACGTGCGCGTAAAGAAGGCGGTGGTATTACCAGAAGGTAAAATACGTTCCCCCATTCCCTACGTAACTGCTAAAAATCAATGCGTCGATTTCCGGGCGAGCGTCATTTCATTTTATATCTCCCCGTTACCCCCTCTTTCTGGTGCTACTACTTATGTGGATCGAAGGATGCTTTGTCTTCCTCTGGAATCAAACACCCCTAAATCTACGCGGGTGAGGAATATTTTTGTCATTTTGGCTAAATAGATACCAATAATTTGGAATGTATATCGCTAAACGCCGAGAACACAACGTGTTAAAATATCCCGTGCTTCATACATCCTACCTATTTGGCCTTCAAAAAAAACTGATTTACATCTCCACTAAATCATACTCTTCATTCACTATTTTCTTTAATAGGTCCGTCAGTCAGTGCACGTTTCATTATTTATACTGGATGAAATTCATAAAAATAAAATTAAATAAAAAACAGCGAAGTGATATATACTATTTCAAATTGGAAAAAAATAATTGAGTAAAAGTAGAGTAATGGTAGAGAACAAATAAGAACATCAAAACGGGTAATTGCAATACACCTTTGGTTCGAGAAAGAATATATTGTAATTGGAGTCATTAAATTAGAGTTGCTTTAAAGGAATAGTTATTTTTTAATAATAGTAAGTAAAACTAATTGCACGGCTACGAACATGGGGCAACCGGCGGGTTGTGATAGCTAATTTTAAACGGAAAGATAAAACTTTTTACACGGAAATACAATCTAATATCTAAATAATTTCATACCAGAAGTGCCAGGCGGCTATCGTCATTAGATTCATTAATTTTTCCAACCGATTGAAATAAAGAATGATGCTGTCATATATATGGATCACGCTTGCTGTTTCAAACCACACAAGGAGCAAAAATTTAGCAACAGATCACTAGCGGACGCTGGGAATATTATCATTTTCTCCGCACTGTCGCCGCAAAATGTGAATCTGGCAATTAAAATACTTCCCCACAATTCTGGTCGGGAGAATAATATATTTTAGTTGGGGTCATCAAGGCTGAGTACTTTAAAAAAATATAATTTTTAAATAATCATAAATTTAATATAATGGTTAAAAAATGGTGCAACCGGCAGGTAGTGTGTGCTTGATTAAAAAACTATTTAAACAGAAATACAACCTACTGTATAAAGATTTTCCGACCAGAAGTGTACGCTTCCTTTCGTCATTAGATCCATTCATTTTTACCAGTGATTGAAGTAAATGATGATGCTGCCCATTACTGCGGTAAATCTTGTCGTTCATAACAGTAAACGTGGATAAGATTTGGCAACAGAGCTTTAGCGCACGCTTGTTAGAATATTCTCATTTTCTCCGCGCTGTTCCCGCCAAAATGGCGGTGCGATCGCTGTCAACTTTTTTTTTTTTGCTCAAGAACGAGTTGGAAAGTAGCTTCAGACGTGCGTGATGAAATGGCTCTCCCGAGTCCTTCCAACCGAATCAACCCCCTCGTGCTCTGTGGTGGTGGGAGAGTCTTCGTTTTCACAGTGTAAGCGGTGGCAGCAAAAGAATCTGAGGACGGTGTGCGCAATAGGAATTAAGAGACGAAGATCGAATCCAACTGCAACTAAAGACCGATTAAAAAAAAACATAGCACCAACACATTGAACGTCAGGTGCATTTAACGTAAGATTGTAGTTTCTTTAAGTCGATGGCGGTATGCATAAAATAAATTAGCGTGGACCCTGGTTAAATTAAACGGAGGTTCAGCTTGGGACTTGGTCCTACCTGACATAGTGAAAAATGTTTTGAACGTGCAGTGTCCTAGTGCCAAGTTAGACGATAGTCTTATTTCGAAAAACCTTTTTATTTTCTTCATGTTGGTGTTCTTTTCTTCTCACACTTTCGTGCAATTTTCCCTTTTCAACTTCTTTTCAACAATCCCATCTTTTCTCCATTCATCTACAACTCCCATAATATTCATTAAACATAAATAGTATTTAAATATCAAAAGTTGCATTAAGTAATTGTTCCATGTGCGTTTCTTTTATATTGTGTTTCCTGTACCCGTGATTCAGGGTAGAAAAAAATATAGGGATTTAAATTTCAATTTGCTCCGGGCACACCATCGAGGCAGCCCACAAACAACTCAACTTATCACTGTAGAATATAATTATTCAAGGTTAATTATGCCCTGGCCAGAACAAAATATTTGAAACCTTGATTATAAATGAATATACCAACTAGTGAATTTACACAATCCAAGAGTATAAGCAGATACTCGACGTTTTCCATCTATGAGGAGTTCCTTAAAAATAACTTTTATCATGGAAACAATTAAATTCTGAAAACTACCAGAGGTATTGATGTCTAGTGAATGGTAGCAGGTGGCATATAGAAAATAGATTTGGTAAACGATTTTAGTGACACAATTTCATGCATCGTATGAGTTAGGAAACACCGACACCAGGAACCTATCATAATTTCGTAGAAAGAATTGACTCGTAAGGATTGCGTACGTATACAGTTAACCACTAACCAAAGGCAATTATTTTATACAACTAATAACGAAATGGTGTTCACTAGATGAAATTCATCAATGCATGAAACACGGTGAAATGATCAGTCTTCAAAATTTGATTCAATATTTATGACATAAAAGATAACCTCTAGAAGATGTTCTACTTTTTTTCTTAAGGAAAGAAAGATATGTAACTGATATCCCCGCGATACTTCCGCTTGACAAGATACACCTTGAATTGCGGTTTTATTGCCTCAATCATTCTTTGCACTGCATCAAAATTACTGCAATGAAGAATAATTTTTCCAAGGAACATGATCTAATTAAATCATATTCCTCAAGGTAAATAAATTTCCCTAGGAATAATTTTATAATTACGGGTGATAAAATGAAACAGGTTTAATAATTACCTGCATACTTTCTGGTTTTCAGAAACCCGTAAAAATGAGACCATGATGCGCGGACAAAAACGAGGTTATAAAGTAAAGTTACTCATCCATCTCAACGAAATGATTCAAGATGAGGGAAATAATTTATATTTCTTTATCTACATTGCATTATGTACTTAAGGAAATAAAATATTTTTAATTTCCTATTTCCGAAGCATTACTTTAACAATAGCTATCAAGAATGGAGTTGAATTCTTCCAACACTACTCGTTTGAATGCAAAAGAGTGGTAGAAATTATAAATCATGCTTAAAATAAATTTGTTCAAATTGATTCATCCATTATAGCAAATAGAGAATCCATAATTTCGAATTGATTAACGCCAATAATGACTGAGATTTCACGACCTAACATCGAATGTCTTCGCACCGTAGCAAAACCAGCATAGATAAATCATGTCTCCTAATAGGCTACCATTACTAACTAAGTTCATTGATAGGTAGTGTGGCCATGTGAGAAATTAAACTACGAGTCACATCAGAAAATTTAATTGTTAGCTGATAACGGAGTAGATATTTTGCCCACTATTACTCGCTGTCCCTCTACGTGACACGTGTGAAAGGCCAAACAAATTCAAAACCATAGGGATAAAAAAATTCAAGAAATAAATAGTTGGCAAAGAATATCGTAACTAATTTTTCTCCGGTTGTATCCATCTACCTCCGATAACAGTTTTGCGGAAAAAGAGACTTCCATAACCAACATTGTCCACCGCAAACGCCGTAAGCCCTCGCGGGGACAGTAAGTAGACTTGTGTACCAGGTTCCGGGAGCCTCGGAAGATACTAACACCAACAATAGGGTGGTTTCCTATTATTTTTTATTGCCTAAATCGAAAGATTATTACTGCTGGAGTACGTATTTTACGCTTTTAGATTTTTAAATGACGATATCTATTTTTCGCGATTAAATGAAAAGTGAAAATTTTCAAGTGCGGGAAAACGCGACGGCTAAGTATGAATGCTGGGAAAACACCATGTGACGTCATTCTGGTGACCGCTGTTGCCGTGTGAGGTGACCTTGGGGCGAGGCTTTGAGCGCTGATACGACACAGGATGATAGCAGGTAGCAGAGTACCCTGCTAGCTGGTAGCGCTTGGCCTTAATAAGGATTATTAATACCTTATCAAATAAAGAAAACTTTCCGACCTTAGCCAGTTTTAATTGGTGATTATTAAGAGATGTTTCCCTGAGCTCTGTGCCTCATGCATGCATTGGTAATCTCAGACGATGTAAAACTCCTATCTACTCGTATAGAAACTAGGTCCCTGTGACGTCACGTGGAGTGGCATCCCATGGGCGCCAATATGGCCTTTTTCAAATGAGGACAAAAATTGACCATTGCCATTCCTCTAAACCGGTATTTCTAAAACCAAATAATTTGTTTATCATGAATATACTAATGGTGGGTAACGAATCGCAATCAATGCCTTTCGTTTTCTTTGATGAAGGAAATTACCCTATTGTAAAAGGCTGCAATAATTTCAACCTGTCATATCACAAGAAAATTTCTCAACGTAATTCAACAGTAAAGAGGCATGACTGAGAATCGTGCTAACTGTGTTAAAGAGTAGGGCTTCTCGTTGGGATGATTCGAGGAAATATACGTTTGATATAGTCCGCCGGATGAGACGTCAAAATGGGAAGTCCTCGGGTGCGTCTTGATGCCCCAATTCCCAAACTGATCGAGCCGTGGAGTGCTAAACTCAACTATCCTCACCCAAATGACCTCATCTGTTCGTCTTACACCCACAGAACACAGCGTATAAACCGCGAATGTTTACTCAAGAAGCCATAACTTAGATACTCCTCAAGCTTCAACGCATCGTCATCGCAGGGAGACGTGCTCATGGGCATAGCGAACACACCATGGAAGTATTTCGGAAACGGAAGCCATATAAAACAAATACACTGACATCATAGACTGAGAATATTACGGTAGTTCTACCGCAAAAAATTGTATCCTGGGATCTACAATAGCATTATCTTCACCTTGCATAAACACTCTCATTAATCTCAAGCAAACTTTAATTTCAAAAAATACCAAAATATAATCATCTATTTCAACAAAGTCACCGTCAAAATGAGATGGCGAACTTTTATGCAAATGTTAAGTATTCATCGTTCTGTAGGGAAGTCATTTTCGACAGACTAACGAGTATAAGTACATCATATAGTGGCTGCCAATGTCTACCACCTGTTTATAAACTATTGGTGGTAGATGGTGTGACTAAAGGCAAATATAGAAAATCGAAGACAATAAGCCATTAGAAGACTTTCAAAAACCGAAGACGGCTATAAAAATGGTTGTGAATAATTAAGTTTCGATACCGAAAAGTAGCATCAGAGTACATCTATTACAGAGATGCATCGAAAATCGTCCGGCCGGGCGAATGAATAACATTAGAGACCGCGTAGCTGAACCACATCATCCGCTACTGCCATATTCGTTCCCATTCGACAGGAAGGAATCTGGCCAAATCCTATGGGACGATCATCGTAAAGGAAACGTCGAGTAGATAAATCGGGGCCGTAGTAGGCAAAAAGCTTATAAATGGAAAAAGAGCGGTAGCAGAAGGAATCGAGGGAAGAAGACTATCTGGGGGAGGGTTGGTTTACTCGTTAGGGTGATGGGCGGAAGGGGAGTCTAATGGGACGGGTGAGTCAAAAGGGAAAGGGGAGCCCAACGATGTGGATCGCCGACTAATGTCCTCTTGCCTCGGCCCTTAATTATTTACCCCGCTGTCGATATCCACTCAGCGGTACATTAAGGGAGGGCCGCCCCATTCGATCCCAAAGTTATGATGAATGGTCAAATGGGGCGAGTGGGACGTGAATTAACGTCCTGGGGAGCCAGCCTCTACGGTGCAGCGGGGACATTTTCCCGGGAGAGATATATCGAATCGAAATGGATACATACATACAAACAGGGGAGCGGAGAGGCGCCCTCAACCAGTGCGTTTAGGCCCACGTGCAAGTATTGGGGAGCTACTAAGTTGTCGGCAAGTGATATATTAGAGCGTGTTTTAGTGATCCGCGGACACGTAAAATTGCCAATTCACCCATCCGCCTGCCAAGCTATTTGAACCTCGATTTATGGGTTTGAAAATTTTATAAGAGGAACTACACCATTATTTGAGGAAAAAATTATAGATTTATAGACAAAAAATAATATTTTACATGCAGCAAAATAGAGGTGAATTTGAAAAAAAAATTATTTATCACATCACTCGTTAGAACGCAGCCAAAGCCGGAAAGTGACTTTCCGCTTTATGATGTACCTCAATCACCGGGAAGTAAACAGAGACGGGAAAGATTTGTAATTGATACGTAAATGTACCATTTAGCTACCTTAAAGGCCATCTAATCTTACCTCCAATTGTCAAACAAAATAAGTAAAAAATGAATGCAAATTTGACCTTAATTTTTTGTTGCTCGAACAACACCATGAAGTCATTTTTTGGAATGATTGCTTCCCATAATTCCACCAGAACGCAAACAAGTACATACTACGGTCCCGTAGCCACTTGCCAGCTACGTGGACCTATTGACTTCACAAGGCCAAACTGCAACTAGGTTTATTTTAAGACAAAATTAGTGCGATAAAGCACCATTGTCGTAATGACGGCCGTATTTTGCCTTGCTTCAAGGGGTGTCACTTGCTTATCACTTAATGTTTAAATATAAAATTCTCAGTTTACGAAAAGTAGAAGCTTTCAAACATTAACCTATATCTTCAGAATGAAAACTATTCCTAAGAGAAAAAACTGAGACCAAATTTTGTTGTTTAAGATAACGCTACGTGTTGGAAAAATAAATTCCATGTATCCTTAAAAATTTTTAAATGTTAAACAAGTTTTCAAATGAATAATACGTGAGGAAATTCAACCAGCCCAGAAGCAGTAAAGCTACCTGGAAATGCCGTATTTAAGTAACTTCAAGGGAATATTCGAATAAAATAAAGAAATGGACACCACAGTTTTCCTCGAATGATTCAATAAGCTTAGTACTGAAACGAAACGAACAGCTGTGAACGAAATATTTCATTAAAGCTGTTGAACCACCTTCAATGACTAGGATTTTCCTTCACATCCTACTCTTTAAAAAGATCAATAAAATGCAATAACAAAAAATAAATTTTTGTGGCACACTCGCTCATCCACCGGGATCTTTAGAAAATAACGACAGCAAAAAATAAAGGAAACCTACGATATAATCCGAAATGTCTCCCTACATTCATGCATTTTGTCTCTCACAATTTATTATTCATTTCCCGAGAAGGGCGTTGGGGAAAGGGAACTTGTATTATGAAGAGAGCTCACCGAAACCATGCCGCAAGATTCCATTCACAATACTATCACCCAGTCAAAAAAAGGAATATAAAAACATTTCATTCACCATTAAGAAAATAACGCCTCCTGATGCTTTGTAGCATGTGTAAAACACATTTGCCGTTCGTAATACTCTGAGACGAACGGAATTTAGAAATTTCTTTCGGGCTTCCTCCCGGGTCAGAAGAAGGGTAGAAAAAAAACTAAAATTGATTATGCTCCACAAATTATTCTGTATCGGCTGCATTTCCAAATATATTGGGCTGCCCGCTCTAAATTACATTGAAATTTCAAATGATAATCATAAAATTTAGAAGGAATTTCTCTCCGTCCTACTGAAAAAAGGCGTGTGTGGATGGGGGATAGGTGTGGGTGTGATGTGGGGGTGGATAAGAATGAGGAAGGTGAAGTGGACGGAGAGGAGGAAGAACGACGAAGTGCTGGACATGGTGGGTGAGGAGAGGTAACTTTTAGATGAGATACGGGGGAGACAGGAGATTTGGATGAAGCGAGTACTAAGCGGGGAGGAGATGTTGAAAACGGTGTTAAAGGGTAAAATGATAAGTAAACGTGGGAGAGGAAGGAAGAGAATAGGATTTTTAGATATGTGAAAGGGAGTAGGCTTTATTGAGAATGAGATAGGGAAGTACTTGATGGGTAGGCTCCCAGAATGCTTCTTAAGTTCTCCATGGTTCTTAATTATAGAATACTTTAATAATAATAACTACCTTTAACAGAACGTATTGGTCTTTTACATCGCGGTTTATTCAACACTTCAACAATTATACGTGCTTGAACAATCACGCCCTGGGTAAGGGCAATCTACCCTGATGGGACTCCAACCCGCAACCTCTTCTTTGACAGACAAGGAGTTACTCCACCGCCATACGATGATAATGATTAATACAGCGATATTGATATGTTCAATTCATCATTAGTCAAAAATCCTAAGATTGACGCAGCTCTCCATTCCTCTCTGCTATCCGTCAGCCTTTTCATTGCGCAAATTTCTTCTCTATAACATCCTTTATAATCTGTCCTATGTAACTCATTCGGGGCCGTCCCTTGGTCATTCCTCCCTACCACCTGCCCTTCTAAGATTGTTTCATTAGGCCATCATGTCTCATAATGTTTTCATTCAACAATTGCAACAATATATTGCAACGGTTTTCACTGGAAATGACGGACTTTATTACAAGAATTTGCAAATTTAATCCTCAAATCCTATTAAAAACTAATACATAGCATTCTAAACTCTGCCATAGACTGTCCCGATCTTTTCTCCAATCTAAATTTTAAAGTTCCATGCTGACCCACTCGAACGCATTCGCTCCTCCATGTGCCCATTCCCAGATTGTCACTAACGAAACGTTCCATTCTCTCCCGCCTCTCTTCCCTCATAAATTCTCTTCCAGATCACATTGACCCGTTCTCTTTTCCAAACCACTCCTTTACAAACCGCGCTATTTCCTACCTTTATAGAAACTATTAAGGTCAATAAGATTACTTTCAATGCATTGTTATTTATTAAAAGTTATTATGTTTAATTTTGTTTGTGCTTTTTAAGTTTGTTATACTGTGCCACTATAAAATGGCAACTATGCTGTATGTGGACAACTTGATAAATAAATAAAGAATCTAAGACTATAATTAGGAATATACTGCGAGGTTGCTTACTCAAGTTATAACATTACAAAACACCCGAACGAAAGGTGACGAAAGAAACACGAAGGAGGTATTGAAAACACGACAGGAAAAGAAGCGAATCCATCACTGACTTCGGTCCCTAAACTTCACGGACAGCCAGGGAAGGCACACAAAGGTGTTTGAAGAAGTTTTGGCCGGCCGAACAGAAATATCTCAGTTGGGACGACCCTCAAGGGAGAGCAAGAAGACACAGGAGGAGGCGCCAGGCCTATTCATACACTCTCTCACCCTTGAGGGCATGACATTCCACGCATACAAAAGCACGAACAAAGGGGATTACCCCGCCCCGGGAACCGGCGTCTACAACGCGGGACATTGCATCGTCACCTGGCCGGCGGTCAGAGAAGTGCACTGCCGAGGTAGAACGCATGGCGTATGATTCTTCGCGACGTTAGCGGATTACCGCTAGTCCCCTCCGGCTTACCGAATACGCGTTCGTTGCACCCTCAAGAGTAGATTATATGCGAGAGGGCACGAGGAGACTAAGCAGCAAAGCTCGTATGGAACTTTCCAATTTATTGGTCAATAAATTGAAACGCAGTATTGTTTAAAATATTGGGCGTTACGTACCGTATGTAACATATCAATATTTACACCAATATTGGCCATAATAGTGTACTTATGCCCCGCTAGAGAACGCCATTGTATTTCGATGATTTTACATTCTACGAGCGTGATGCGCCCGCTCCCAACGGGCTTCCCCCGCTCTTTTCAATGCAGGTCACAGAGGGATAGGCGCGATTCTAATTTTAAAATGTAGAAAATAAAGGCAGGGTCTTATGTTCAAATTTAATTGGAATGTTCATGTACAAATTGAGGTCAGAGGACCTCTTTAAACACAACATTGGAAGTAATTACACTATCCTCTATTAATACTTGTTTAGCGTTTCCCTTTATATTTACAAAAATATTTTGAAAAGATCTTACCCTAGAGAATGCTACATAAAGTTGGCCATGAGAGAATACAGGGTCAGGCAGGAATAAGCCAGCTCTTTGCAAAGTCTGACCCTGAGCCTTGTTAATAGTCATCGCATACGAAACCTTAATGGGAAATTGTCTGCGAGTCAAAGTAAAAGGTATGGTGGGATCCGACGGCGTTAACTGTATTCTTGGGATGAGAACAATATTGCCGGAATCGTTTTTTTTAATCGATTTTTTTAAACCAATTTTAGGTAACAATAGCAATATTTGGGAAGTAAGGTATGCCGTCGCATGTTCTCTGATAAATTCTGTGCATTTTGGTACCTCATTTGTAGAGTTTGGTTGCGTATAAGTTGAGAAAAAGGTATCTATACAGTAGAAATAATATAGAGGATACGCATTCGTGTGATTTTTACGCCCCAATCAATAGTGAAATAACTTCTTTCGTCCACATTTTAGAAATTTCTAGCAAATTCCCGGGACAAAAACCAATGTTTTACAGCCGAACCGGATGTTTTGCCAAGAGCTTCTTGTTTTGGCCACTAGGAGTCAACAAAACTGACTTCATCTTCGTTAAAACTTTCGCGGGTACTCGTCATGTTGAATAAAAACTTACTCCTGATTGGAGATTGGCCGCGAGAAATTAGAACCTGTTCTAAAGTCTAAATTGGGTGAGAAATTGTGTCCAATTCTGTGAAAAGGATATTGGACTAGAAATTGATGTGTGTCAGTTGGACCACAATCCCATGTCCAAAGGATTGGCCAATAAATTGGGAAGTATCATACGGGCTTAACCAAAAGCAGAGGCCAACATTTGATACCCAAACTTCAGTATAAATATGGGCAATGGAAGAAGTTCAGAAACAAATTAAATGATAGTTTAATATAAAATTATTCCACCAATGAAGGTAGTTTTTCATGGAGTAATTATGAGGTATTTGAACAGAAGATGCAAATTCAGCAGGTGATGACAAGCTACATTGAAGTATAGGTCGTACAGTTCTATGTGTATGTATGTATTCTATGTGGAATTACAAAGTTTTTTTACATTTCATCACGTTAAGTCGATTTCATGAAGTCATCCCCAAGACGACGAGTTCGTGAAGAGGTTGTATCCGAAGCCCGATCCTTCCCTTTGTGAATTAAAATCAATGGAAGTAAAACTTCTATTCGAAATAAACTAGGTGGCTACAAAAGCTATCGTACTACAAAGATATTTGATCATGTTCCTCACAGGACCCCATATTTTGAACTTTCGCACGAATGACGAAAAATGCCAAATTTGACATTGACATTTGATATTTGACAGCTAATCGGATACGACCTTGCTATTGACTGGCATAAAGAGAAAAATTGAGATTTATTCCACAACAGCTTTATCAATTTTCTAATAGTTGAATCTAATTTTACCCCTATCAGCTGTAATCTCTAATTTCCTTCACTCAAGCCTTTGGCAATTGAGCGGCATCAAATTACGTCAAAACTAATTGTTCTTCGTACGGTTCAAGACTTATTCCATCCACTATAAGGCAGCGGAGATGAATCAGAGTGTAGTAAGGTGATATATAGTTGAAATATCAAAAAGACTGACCTACCTTCCTTACATGAGCCTTGATACCACAAAAAGGGATGATTATCTGTGTCATCCTATAAGGTGAAATTTTAATAACAAAAACTCGGTAAACATTGGATTCAATTGCCACAACCCTGGAGTGATGAACTATAACTTGCTCACCACGATTTACAGCAATGAAACTAGATTTTACTCAGGCTTGAGAGGACCAAAGGTTTTCTCGTAATTCTAGCCACATAAAAGTGCGAAACAACCTATTTCCCAAAATTTTATTTTATGACATCCATGATCAATGCAATGCGGGATGGATAAATAAATTTTTACGAAGTTGTAGCCGATTTTTTTACTAACCTTCGTTACGACAGTTGCAACGGAATCTTTACGCCTTTTAATATGCATTGCACGAAGATCAACTGCCATAGACATACAAACGTATCCACTTGTTATCACAAAATACCTCCTGAAAAGTTAAACATATGCTCATGCTGATGCGAAGGTATTAGTTCACAGCTAACAGAACTTAGTGCAACTAACAGAACAGAACAGAACAAAAATCAGAGGAGAAATTTCGCGAAAACAAATGACAAGACTACTTACGCAAATTAATTCAGGCACTAGCACGGAAAAAGTTGACTCAATGCCAATGCAGGCAGTAAAAAATTAAAGCGCTTCAATGCAAATGTAAACCGGTGCATGCCATCATCAAATCATTTTATTTGTAACGATTCTAAGGTTGATTTAACTGCAGCCCTAAATCTTACTTGATTCATAGCCTGATAATAATTATTTGCCATGCCTAATTACTTTCTAAATTTGTCCCGAGTACATCGTTGTGACATGCACCTCCTAATTATCTATTCCTTTCGTTAAAATCCGTTAAATAACTCTCTCGTTTCAACAATATTTCAGCAAAGTATATGCTATAATTCTTCTTTTCGACAAAGAAAGCGAAAAAATGTCGCAGAAAAGATAGTGCAGGAATGTTTTTGAAATACGAGGCTATATGACGATGTTGAAGATAAATCGATCAAATAGTGTAACCAATGAATAGGATCAGCGAATGGAATGAGCACGATAAATACATATTACTCTTTTACCAAACTGCATGTCTATTTCATGGATTACTATAATAATCTTCACCATTTTTAACATTTTGCGGGTTTTTCTTTCTGGAAACCTGATATAGGAGAAGAAAATTTATTTTGAATGTTCCGAACTGAATATTTATTACCGAACTTCATTTCAATAATCATGCCATCACCTAAGTGGAGATTCATACGTTGGACCTTGATAAGGACATAAGTGCCGAAATCGAACCCGTCAATGAAATGTCCGTGTGGAATATGCAAAGTGAATTTTCTTTTCCTATACCTTTACCAAGTGATGAGTCCGAAAAACTTTTGTAAAACAAAGCGATAGACAATTATGGATTCTGCGATGTAATAGTTCTGAATTGAATAAGCCAAGCACTTGGAATCGTAGTTAATTTATTTTTTGGAAATAATAGAAAGTTTAGGCTCTTTACAATCACTCTATTTGCAATTTTTGAGGGTGCTATACGCCCTTCCTACTGCTAGAATACTTTCCACTCAGCTCTAACATGGCGATTTATATTTAACTTCTGGATTCTAATCTTGCTGAGTTCTTGAGTTGAAAGGGGGGGATCAAATGGTCAAAAATAGTCATTAATTCTCCCTCACGGCACCAAATAAATTACTTACAAGACGAGATAGTAGTTCGAATTTCAACGTTACTAATTGAGTGAGATGCAATATTTTGACGGTTCGCGAAGAGGAACGGATGAGGCTACTAACTGAAGTGCGGTATATTTATGCAGTGCAAGTTTGGCTCAGTTTCTGCGACGGTAACCATTTTTAACCTGTCACTGTCTTGCTTAGGAAGAGGACTAAAAAACATATTATGAACTGAGTTTCCTGGCTTAAATCGCAAGGGAAGATTTGCTATTCTCTAAAAGAGTACTGATCGATTTCCTGAGGCTAAGTTATCCCACCAAACTCTTTTTGATAACACGACTATTTTGCAATTAAAAATGATTTAAAATCGTCAAGAATCAGCAGATATGCCTTAGATTGGCGAAAGTAAGCTTATTAATTCACACAATAATACGTAAAGGATCTCCCTCTAAACTCTTTTCGATGAAAGGACAACTTTCTAATTAAAATTTCACTTTTTCCCGGCGTATGATGGCGGTGAATTCTTCTCGGGTTTCCATCCGGGTGAGCTCCATCTCCATCACTGCCGACGTTTCGATAGAATCCTTTTCTATCGTCATCAGGGCCGATGACGATAGAAAAGGATTCTATCGAAACGTCGGCAGCGATGGAGATGGAGCTCACCCGGATGGAAACCCGAGAAGAATTCACCGCTTTCTAATTAAAAATTAAGTAAAACCGTCAAGAATCATCTGAAATGCTTTAAATTGCCGAAAGTAAGCACAACAATAAGCAAAAGGTTCCATTACTTCCATCTCAGATCAGGATAAATTCATAAAATCAATCTGAATAATGCTTAGGGTAGCATTAAGAATAGTTGATATATGTACATTACTAACATCCTCACAACTGGCTAAAATTAATACCTGAAGTAGACATAAACCACATTTGGTTTTTGAGAACTAACAGGTGAACCATTAAGTTCTCAACTTCACATTAATTTCACAATAAGTCATTGCAAACGAGAATTAAATATCCCTGGCTCAGTTCACACAATGTAAATAAAGAAAAGCAAACTTAAGGGACAACGACCTATAAAAGAAGAGCTAAGAATTTCACTTCTCAACTTGGGGTAAGTAAGCATGTCAAGGAACCTAAAGTATTAAGCAAAAGATTAATTTAACTTCATCTCAGGCCAAGATGCATTCTTAAAGTCAAGCTTACTTATAAAGCTTACGGTAGTTTTTACTATGGCTGATACATTTACCTTAAAAACAAGAAATCGTTATAGAAATTCTATTCCGAAACTCAGCTCAAAGAAGTTTTACTAAAAGCTTAAAAATGAGCCTATGCCATCACTAAATTTTAATGATAATTTATTGAGTAACTGTACCTGATAGAACTGGGAATATTGAGTGCATGCCCGCCTTTATCAAGAATGGAGAACAGATACGGTGGTCAATGGCCAATATTATAAGACCTAACTGTTCTAAGATGTTCTCGGAGAATCTGCAGGTGAAAAGGGGCTCATTCACTTAGAATTAACGTTACTTGATATTTTACTTACGGTTGAAAATTTTATCACACGCAAGATGGCGGAGACGTTCACACACCCTTCTATGGAATGTCTGGAAGACATTTAAAAAAATCCGGATGCGGAAAAGTAATAAAATATCAAGGAATAAGAGTCGGTGATTGCATGCATTAGGAGCCTCTGCATTCGCACGTGAAATTCAAGTCACTTAGGAACTTTCCACCGAAAACATCATTATATTCTGAGATGCCAGTTATTCTAATGTATCCGTTCACCGATAAGCCTATAATGACTGGAATACAGTTAGATTGACTTAGATACTTGCTCTGATTTCCAAATCGAAAACTCAGCGTCCGGCCAAATGACCGGAATGCTTAAAATTTTTTGCATCGCGAAATCCTACTTCCTGCGCGAATGTATGCAACCATGTCTGTTTTACGAGATGGAGGTGATCTTGAAATATATACGACCAATGGGCTGATAACGCCGGCGGTAAAGAAATGGCAGATAGCGCATTGAAAACAGGATGGAACATAAAAAAGAGAAAGATATCGACATATGCATAGACATTCCAAGGTGATCAAACTTACTAGGTTATCCACCCCATCAGTTCGTCATGCACTCAAGGAAAAAAACATCCTTTATCCTTTTTTTAGCCGCTTGAAAAGCGGTTTTTGTCACTCCCGTACGACTGCAGCCTAATTTAGGCCATTTCCATACGGAAAACTTGTACCGTAAGCAAGTTTATTCCGTCTAGGCAAATTGATTTTAACCTAGCAAATCAATAACATATATAGTTCACTTAGAAGACGTCACTTTTTGACATTGTTGCTTTCGTCAAACTTTCACATCTCCCAACACTGAAGAAGTCTATAATGGTACAGGGTAGTGCCTGCAAAGGATATAACATTTCTTCAGGGAAGTTTTTTATCGTGACAATAAAAAGAACATTTCAAGGAGATAAGATACCTATTTAGAAGTAATGGAGAAATAAGAAAATGTGAACATGAAAATTTTGAAAAAAATGAGAAAAATAGGCGTGTCTAAAATCTAAAGTGAACGCGAAATTGACGGTAAGCAAAGGTGTTGAGGTATGCAGGGACAAGAAATTCCTGTGTTCAACGTGTATTTACCGAATATTTTTTCTTCCGCCCATATTCTTCCTTCCTAGGACAAATCCATGAACAAAATAGAGCTTCACGTAGAAAGAACAACTGTCAAACAGCCCTGATGACGATGGACGACACGACCATCGAAACGTCGGCAGAGATGTAGAACCTCATCCGGTGGGAAACCCGAAACAACTTCAACATCAGAGCTTCACAAGCTTTTCGACTTTCTCTTGTCGCTTCCGTTTCAGGTCTCCCAGCGCCTAACCATCGTATAGTGGCAACGTTCGGAACTACTTCATCTATTGTGAGGACATGCATTCACACGGCCAGTTCGGTCAACTATCGTTGGGACGATGGCTCGGACAATCGTAATGTGAACGAGGCATTAGTATGTGCAGATGGGACGCGACAGGAGCGCGTCGTTGTCGGTGGCTCGTGCCCCCAAGAGGCGAGGGCGGGGGTTGTTTGACGCCCCCACCCCTCGGGGGAGGCTCGCGCCCCAACCCTCGCCGATATCGCATCGCGGCCCGCCGCTATTTCCGTTCGTGGGCCTCGTGCCCGGCCCCAGGGTGCCACACCGGACGCCGATGACCCAACACCACAACCGAAATTATTTTCGTAACTGGAATACCCCAAGAGAGGGAATTGGAGGGGGTCGAGGCATGAACAAGACGGCGGGGAAAACCTCGCGCTTATGCCTATGCTTCAGATTACGATTGTTCCAGCGACCGTTGGAACTGATGTGCATTCACACAACAATCGTTAACACTGATTGTTTGAGGCGTAACTTGGTGAAAGCGATTATTTATTAAAAATAAAAAGAAGAAATTTGTGCTTTGACATCAATATTTATTCACAAATTTACGACCATGGTTTCAACGTTAGACGTCACCATCAGGTGATGATGATGACGTCTAACGTTGAAACCATGGTCGTAAATGTGTGAATAAATGTTAATATGAAAGCACAAAGTTCTTTTTATTTTTTTAATGATGGTTAACACGTTTCATATGGATGGCGAGAATTCTCGTCATTTCTTTCCGATCATTCCAGATGGATATCAATATTCTCGTCATTTAGACGAGACAAACTTTAATAATTTTGAAATATTCGGATCTAAAGATATTTGGTAGTACGTTTTCAGTTGCTGTTCGTTACTTATTATAAATGAACGTATCGCAATATTTGATTGAGTTAAGCCTTATTTTAAACACTAGATTGTGAGCCATGTTTAAACCATAGATAATTCGTCTAAATTGGCACATAATGTCAATAACGACACCTCTACCCAGGTACATTGTTCTTCAGCACTTAAATATTGCAGTACGCAACGTGTTAAAATTGTGCTCTAATGCTGACATCTAAAGTGAACGAGAAATTGACGGTTAGCAAAGCTGTTGAGGTATGCAGGGTCAAGATATTACTGTGTTCAACGTTTATTTACCGAATAATTTTTCTTCCGCCCATATTCTTCCTCCCTCGGACAAATCCATGAAAAAAAAGTAGAGCGAAAAGAGCTTTACGAACTTTTCGTTTTTCTCTTGTCACTCCCTTTTCCGGTCTCCCAGCGCCTAACCATCGGAAAGCGGCAACGTTCGGAACTACGTAAACTGTTGTCAGGACATGCATTCACACGGCTACTTCGCCCAACTATCGTTAGGACGATGGCTCGAACAATCGTAATGTGAATGAGGCATTACCAATACTCAGGTTTACCTCAGGTATGCCACGGCTCGGGCGATACGGTCCCAAGAACTGTTCTCGCTTGTTTCGCCTAAATTCGCAGAAAACACACGAGGAAGTGAGAAGCAAAGATGTTTTAATGACAACAATTGAAATTTAGAATATACTACATCACATGATAGGGGAAAGCCTACCCTTTCTGATGGCAAAGAGATGTTAGTGGTAGCTTTGACAGGTGCTGCTATCTAGCGGGTTAAAAATATATCTCAAATCAAACCTTCTAAGTACTCACTCCATTTTTTTCTAACTTTATGCCAGTTCTACACAAAAGTTAGATTTCGCCACTTACATCCCTTTGCTTTTCATTGCTTCATAATATAATTAAAGAACTCTACCAGTTGAGGTCGGTAAGGTCGGTCTACCGATTAAGGTCACCGGCCTCATTGGTGGCTGGGTATAGTCCTCGCCTGCCATACCGAAGGTCGCCGTTTCGAGTTCCGCCTGAGTAGTTTGTTCCTATTCAGGGATTGGGTGTTTGAATTCGCTCTTAATTGTTACGCGTCGCATACCCCGCTGTTGAGGCGTGAATGTGCTCTTTTCGGGGCAGTGCAATAGGTCGTTCTAAAATAGGTGAGGTAACATAATAATATAGATTAAATAAGTAAGTTAGGTTGAAGCATTTTGCAGATTAAAACTCCCCTATTTCTCTCCCCTCCCCCGCAAACTTGGAGTTCCCTCAATTCACAATGAGGCTTGTTCCCTTTCATTACATCTAAAAAAAATCCTATTCTTTTCCTTCCTCTCCCTCGTTTGCCTATCATTCTATCCTCTAACACCGTTTTCAACATCCCTTTCCCGCTCAGTACTCGCTCCATCCATACCCTCTGTCTCCTCCGTATCTGAACGAAAAGCTGCCTCCCTCACCCACCATGTGTAGCACTTCGTCGTTCCTCCTCTTCTCCGTTCACTTCCCTTCTCTATCCTTCTCCACACCCACATCTCGTGCTCTTCCAGTCTTCTCTCGTACTTATTTCTAAGTGTCCACGTTTTCGCAAGCACTACACTACAGATAAGACGGGTATTCACAAACCACTTTTTAAGCTCCTACAAAAACTATCTCTTATAAGCTCCTTCCTGTTCATGAACGTTCTTTGCCTACGCAATTCTCCTCCCCATGTCCTTATATCTATATCCGTCGCAATTCACAAAAAACATATTACCATTAGAGTACTTCACTGGTGAAGGTGGGTAAGATCGGTCTACGGGTAGGTCTACCGGTTTAAGGTCGTCGGCCTCATGGTGGCTAGGTAAAGTCCTCGCCTGCCAAGCCGAAGGTCGCCGGTTCGAGTACCGCTTAAGTTAGGTTGTTCCAATTTGGTAAATGTGTGTTTGTCATCGTCCTTAATTGTTACTCGTTACATTCCCCCTTTGTAAGGCCTTAAATGTGTTGTTTTCGGGGCAGTAAAAATAAATAATTAAGTACCCTTGGAGCATTTTGCCGATCAAGACATTCAAATTATTCCTGCCTGAGACACTTTTTCGAGAGGGAAAGGTTTTGAAATACGTCCATGGATGAATAGATCGAATGAATCAATCCATCGAGCCAGAAAATCCCTATTTAGAACTGCTAATCAATGTGTCCTCAGGGGTTTGACCACAATCAAGATGACCCAGTTACTAGACTATGACTTGGCTTCCCCGTTCAGAATCACAGCAAGACTCCAGATATAGAGATTGTGACCCGCGTTTTGACCGATTCCAAAATTATTCTTCAGCGGTTATCCACTACGCAGAGATAAAAATATCGAGCCGCTTACGATAATGTGACATGTTAGCCAGGAAATACATGCATGAATCGGAAATAAATTGAATTTGCGATAACAAGCACTTTTTTATATTGTTGAACCATGAATGTACCATGTTTATAAGAATGTTATTGGTTATTAATATATTTACACATTACCTTTGAACTGATACGATAGCCTGGAGCATTAATGTAAAATTTACTAAATTAAACGCACAAAAAGAAAGTTAAGAGATATCACTGTTTATTCTTTAAAAAGAATGGTTTTTGAGAAAAATTCGGGAAGAAATTTTTTCAATTATAGTATAGCGTCGCATAGAAGATTTATCACATTCAAATTCTTCATTCTTGCGTTAAAACTAAATCTATTTTACACGCTTACTATTCAGAAGACGTTTGTATCTTTAATCCAAGGTTAAATTTAAATTTATGAATTGCATTAATAATAATGTGTCAAATCATACTGTTGACGTCGCTTCTCGTCATTACGAAGGTAATAACTTAAAATAATTGAATTTATACAGGGAGAAACACTACGATGGTAAACCATTTACATTAAAACCATTAAAATCATACTATTTTGATTACTATCATTTAAACAAAATTTGTGATATTTGATATACTTTGGTACTACATTTATAAACTTACTATGAAATACTAGACGCTTAGGTACTACATCATAAGCAGTTAGCACGTTTAAGATGAGGGTTTCTTAATGTTGCTTACAAGGTAGGTACTAAGAAATCAAAGCATAGGTTAAGCTATGAATTACTCCACAAACTCACAATTTCACCCAGCAAAATTAATTGTTCATCTGAGGAAATAAATATGAAATTGAATAAAAAATACAAATAGAACAATCCACATCGTCGGGGATTTTCAACGAGGATTTTTTTTGAAGATACTTTCGGGCCATCACAGTCCGCCATGTAAAATGGCGTGGTCGTCTTCCTCTCATGAATTTCACATCGACACACAAATCCACGTCGTGCTGCTTACACGCTGGTCGGGACAGACGGACTCTCGCGCAATCAATACGGAGATACCAATCTGAGTGAGTGACGTCTAAGAGAAACGGCGCCACGTCCTAAATGCAGCATCAAACGTTCGACGGGCCCGTCTTTAATGCTTCAGCCGTCTAGCATTCACTGGCTGAATGTTTTAAATAAGATAGACCTATCTATTATTATTAGAATCGTAATTCATCCACAAATTTACTACAATTGAATAAAGATAAGAAAAAAAGCCGAAAAATAAATCTACATCTAGGGTGAAATTAACTGTGAAAAAATCATTTTCCTTAATCTGTCCTAAAAACTCGATCACCAATTTGTCAATCAGCTATGGTATTATTAACACCATCTTCCCGAATAATAATTAAAAACCAGGTATTCTGAATAATATTAGCTACACATTTTTTTCATTGCCGTGTGTTGTTCATATGGGAGTTCTCTTGCAGCCTGCATGTTAATAATTGATGCAAAACACCCTAGAGGTGACTCTCAGCGTATTACATAGATAAAAATTGATAGTTTAGGGCGTAACTTTGTGAAAGCGATTCATTATGAAAAATCAAAAAGAAGAAAATTTGTGCTTTCACATGAAATATTCAAACACACATTTACACGACCGTGGTTTCAACGTAAGACGTCGTCATCAGGTGAACTATACAGAGGTCCATCACCATGAGTGTGACTGAAAAATATGGAATGCATCAGGGAAGAGAGCATCTACGAATACGATATAACTCCATATGCCGATACTCAAACATTTGGTTGGCAATAAATGTTTTGATCTAATAAGGGAATATTTAGATTAAATTTCAAGAACAGTTTTTTCATTCAGTACAAAGGAAGAAAATAATAAAAATTGAAGCCATACCCTTTGCTAATGAGCTTCTCCAAAGAATAATCATAAGTCTTTAAATTTTGGAAATATATATTTTGAGAGATGTAGTTTAACACATCGAACATTTTCTGGGAATCAAAACTATCCACTCAGTTCGGTTAGTGTGACTAAGAATAACAAAAACGTTTATTTCGTCTTGACTTCCACTATTTTACGAAGACACCATGATAAATCCTATTTTTAAGTGAAGAAAAGGAAAATTTAGTTCTAATTGTACTTGAAAGTGTAACTAAAATCACTCTAAATAAATCACTTTGGCATTTTTAAATTACCAAATGCCGATAAAATGCTATCGACAATGAGCAAATAAGAGGACATACGGGATAATGCCATACATTGAATACTAAAACGAAAATTTCGCATACGTTCGACCATAGGCATAAGGATTTAGGTAATAATCGACGCAATGAAATAATTCCAATCGGGAGGGTATCATTACGAGGCACAGTAAAGCTCGTTTATAACGAATTTCATGAGACCACCGATCTATTTTGTTACAAACGGGAGATCTTTATATCCATAATAATGGATTTTTTTTCCAACAAATCACAGGATTTTCGGCTAATGCTTCGTAAATCGCCTTTATTTAAGCAACTTATCTGTAGAATTTAACCATCATCCCAGCCTTTCCATCAAACGGCCGTTAAGTGAAGGAATTTAAGATCAACAATAAAACTATGTGGTGGTGGCCACACGTAAGAACAACTGATAACAAGGTAAGGAACGGTTAAGCAGCGAAGATTAAAGTAGAAGAAGGACCGAAGAGTAGTTCTTAGTAGTGGGGATTTCGTATCATCCGAACTCGTTACATGGGAGAGAATTAAGATTAGCGATCATAGTACAGCCCAAAGGATCGGGGACTTACCTCGTTATAGGAGGGATTTCGTTACATGCGTGATCGTTATAAGCGAGTTTTATTGTATATTCATAAATATCTAGCGATTTCAATGATGGATTTTTCTTCCTCATAGAATAATCCTCCAAAATCGATAGAATAGTAATGGCTTTGCCTGGTTTCGCTATTTAGCTGGGCCATCTTCGCTTCTATAGCGTTGAGGTGTTTTTCCCGTCCCTTCCCTTCCGCACCTATCCTACCCCAGAGGCGTCGACGGGCTCCTATCGCGGCGGCGCCTCTTTCCTTTTTCCTTCCTCCGCCCCTCCCCGAGTGATTAGTCTCTGACTTGGTTCCCGGCCCTAGTGTGTTTTATCCCTGAAGGGCTCCCCTTGAGCCCTTAATCCGTTTGTATAATCATAAATACTCCGACTTAACGCCGTGCCAATAGCGATTGATAGGCTGAAAATATTTTTCCGACGTTTGGGCAATAGTGCTGCGTAAATACGCCCTCATTAGGCTTTCATTCAAGCTCACTTGCACGAGAAACATCTGAATGGGTCATATTTAACCGCACTTACGGCTCTAGATATGGCATACGCAACTGCGGGACCACCAACACCGCTTGCGCAAGCTATTGCTAGAGAAGTATCTTAACTTTTCTTTCTGCAGTAAAAGTCAAGCAGCATAACCTTTTCGAAGCATGATTATCTACGATTCACGATTCCATCCCGCCAACCACAACTCCGTTCTTTCATAGAACGGCATCTGTCTACACACGTATCGTGAGAAATAACTACTAATGTAAGTGACAGAGAAACGTGAATGACTGCTCACCGAGGAACTATTCACCCATTGGCTAGCAGGGCTTTTTGGAAAACTAGCGCAATGGGACAAGAGAGGCGTATTTATTGATTCAATATCATTCGATTTCTCGTCTTTGACTACTTATGATGGTCACTTTCTCAAATTACTTATCGTCAAGCTGTTTTGCATAAAATGCCGATGCAGTAAACTTCATAACATCATGAGTCCATTCAGAAAAGTTTAGAAATAAGCCACTTTCTCCGCAGATCATCAAAGATACCAACGCAATTAGGTACTTCGAATTTTCCCCATGTATACATATTCTACAATATCGAATGTCCTTACGTAAAAAAGTACGTAATGGAGATACAGTAGCACCAATGGTTAAAAAAATCAAATTGATCCTAATTTCCTACCCACCGTAGTTGTGCAGTTTGGGAATCATAGCTTCAATTGAATTCACTTTTGTTATAACAAGATAACTAGAAGTTTCAATCCAAGCCAAGAAATAATGGAAACGAAATTTTGAATTTCACACATTTTTTCCTTGCCTATAATATCTATTTCATGAAAAAGTTTGTCCTAAAAGCACTTGCCTCAAATGATTCCCGATACACATGCACTGATAAATTACAACTTCCAAATGTACTTAACCACACAGTGTTTTATTAAATAATTCTGTGGAAAAATAAATTTAATCCAGTCATTCAAAACTCACGATTTATATCTAAATATTCCATCCAACATGTAATCCTTGGAAATGGTAATTTATCGGTGCATATGTCTCGAGAATAACATAGTGTAAATGCTTGTAGGACATGCTTTTCCAGGTAATAGTTTAATACAGGAAGGGAAAAAATCTAACAAATGCTATTATTCCTTTTTTTAAATCTCCTAAGGAAAAGAGCACTGTTATGCCATCCATTGTGACGACACACTTGGTGGCCCACATGAGGATACTCTGTCGTAATTTTCGCGTTCATTGAAGTCAACTTCAAATGCGTGCGCTAGGCTCAGCGGAAAACGTTTCAGCGAAGAAATTTCAGCCTGAGATGAAAATACAACGTTCATGAATCCAAAGCCTGCTCCTTGTTCCTGGCCGGCGAGTGGTCAAAAGTGAACGCGGCTGAGAACTAAGGCATCGGCCCGATACATCTGGAGATACCGAACCGCGCGATAAAGGGCGTCAAAGGTATATAGGAATGCATATGCGGACCGACTTCAATCCCTCCTTACGGAGTGATATGGAAGCTTGTGAGTAAGGCGAGACGAAAAGGTATGTTCATGAAGCGAAGTTGCCAAGGACGATGGAGAAAACGAGCCGGCCCTTTTCGCCTGCAGACTTCAAAAGCGCAAAGTACGCCCGAGGGAAGGGGGAGAGAGGGAGGGGGATGATTTGGAGGGAGGGGAAAAGGGGGAGGGGGCAAGATGAGCGGCGATAGAGTAAGAGCGAGCAGGTGATGCGACCAAGGCATTGGGTCCGATAGGACCGCCATCTTTTCCACTCCGAGTCGCACTGACGGATGTTTGGAGCTTGCATGTTCCCTCTTCCCGATAGGGCCGGGGCGCAGTTAGGAATTAAGGCTAGGGGGGGTGGGGGTTTAGGTGCAAAACACTGGTGTGTCTGAGGGTGTGGAATACCCGCCAGGGTAAGCGGGAGATGCGGAGGCCGTCCCCTAGAAAATTTTTCTTATAAATGTTTCAAAATAGTGAGTTTTTCGGCCTTCTGAGGGATATTTTATTAATATTTACAGTATTATATAAGTAATATAAATTGAATGTAGTGAAATGGATTAAACTTCAAAATATTTCTGAGCTCTGGGGGGGAGGGGGTTTATCCCTCAAAACCCCCCCTCGCTGCGCCACAGCAATAGGGTAGTTTCCTTCATCAAAGAAAACGAAATGCATTGATAGCGATTCGTTACCCACATTTAGTGCATTCATAACATACAAATTATTTGGTTTTATAAATCCCAGTTCAGACGAATGTTAATGGACAATTTTAACCTCATTTGAAAAATGCCAGATTGACGCCCATACGATGCCACTCCACGTGACGTCACAGGGACCTAGAGTTTATACGAGTAGATAGGAGTTTTACATCGTCTGAGATTACCAATGCATGCATGAGGCAGAGAGCTCAGGGAAACATTTCTTAATAATCACTCATTAAAATTGCCTATGGTCGGAAAGTTTCCTTTCTTTTGATAGGGTATTAATAATCCTTATTTAAGCCAAGCGATACCTGGTAGGAGAGTAGTCTACGCTACCGTCCACGCTCGGCAGCAAGCAGCCTGCATCGTAGCGGCGTTCATAGCCTCGAAGTCAGGTGGACTCAAGCAGCCAGACATCACACGGGCTTTTCCCAGCATTCGTACTTAGCCGTCGCGTTTTCGCGCGCTTGAAAATTTTCACTTTTCATTTAATCGCGAAAAAAGACACCGTCATTTAAAAATCTAAAAGCGTGAAATATGTACTCCAGGAGTAATAATCTTTCGATTTAGGCAATAAAAAATAATAGGAAACCACCCAATTCATCGGTGATATGGCATTTGGAAGAGGTGACCGATAGCAGAGTCATTTGCGCCATTAGGAAAGGCTATGGAAGAACGGTGAAGAGACACCCGGTGTCGGGGCCTTAGCTTACTCTTAACGAAAGTCGCCAAGGGGACAACGGCTTAACTACCCATCCGACGGATGGAGTCTTGCGCTTGAAATGTCCACCACACATTATTCAATCTCGATTATAATCACTTATTATTTTGCTCCGGTACATGATTTATCTAATAGATGTCAATATTTTCTCAAACAGCTAATATTAACACACAAACCAGCATTTTATTTACTACTAATTATGTCATTGCATAGAATAATAATTAAAATGTTTGATTAAGTCACCATTGTCATTAACGAATATGTTCTGACAATATTTATACCTATAGATGAGGCTAATGTAGCTGGAGCTGTATTTCGATCAGCGCGCGCGTGAAATAACGCAAATGTAAAGTTTATATGCACGAGCTTTGGAGCATATTACAATTAAAAATTGCCAACTATAAAATCGTTGGCTATAATTTGATTTCATTTGCTTCGTCACATCACGTAACTGGTTATCATTTTGAAATTTTAGGGCACATTAAGTAGTCTCAATTCAGCATTCCCCTGAGTCTTGATTTAGAAAATGTATGATGTGGTTTATGAGACAAAGGATAAAGTTAACAAACGCTCACTCCGAAGACTCAGAAATTTTCAATAGTGTTTGATTTGTGTCATCCTAGCCTAAACGTAAAACAAATAATAAGCCATTCACTTCACACAATATATACTAATCATTTAATACCCATAATTCTTATGAAGTGACAAAAATCAGTGGCGTAACTATGGGGGAGTGAGGGGGATAGATCCCCTCCGAAGCCTCGAAGAAATAAAAATAATATTAAAAACTATTTCCTAGTTTTGACGTATAGTAAATTTTAACATAACCTTTTAATGAAATCCAAATTTTAAGTGCCAAAATTAAGTAAAATTAATTTGCAGGCATGTCATTTTTCCAAAATTTTCCCAAACGGGTGGAGGGGTGGGGGTGGGAGGTCGCCTTTCCCCATCCCCTTTCATCCTCCCCCAAAGCATATTCCTAAATACGCCACTGACTAAAGTTAACGCATAATTCCATTAAAAAAGCCTGCATTTCCTTAGGTGTGAGGCAAACTTTGTATAACATACGATTTGATAGATTTTTCTAGAAAAATACAACCTGGCTTCAAACCAAATACTTTGAAAAACATCATTGAATAAACACTCTCGACGTCGTGGAACTGAAAGGCGTAATTTTTATGATAGACGAGGTAGAAAGGAAAATACATGTAGGTATAAGGCGTCTTGCGTAAAGTTTTTATGAACAGCAGAATAAATTCGGCAGTAAAAACGATTTTCTTTCTTCCATTATCTTACACACTCACACACACGTTTGAGGTTCTGACAAAATAAATGTTTACTGACAGTAATGAAAACGTCTTCCCTTAAAATTTCAAGTGTCGCGTTTCAGATATGATGACAAGGCTAATGGGATACTAGCCAATTGTAAAACGTCAATTATAACATAGCTACACAATTAAGACTCCACCCAACTTAGTAGAATCACTCATTGGTAAATAGTCGCGGTAAATGTAGGTCGCGGCAAGTCAAAAATCATAGATGCAAAGTGCACCAACTTGTCTTTCTTGATCAACTAATTACTATAATAATTAAGGATTGGAATAAGGTTTTCTAGTGTAAGAAATCGTCGGACAAGTGTTTTGAAGACAGCTGTTGTCGGCCGGCTTTCGATGAAAAGACAGATATAAATTCACCCCATGTTGATTGGTTTCAATCATGCTGTCATGATTTTATGGAGCAATTAACGGCAATAAAGGCGCTGGTAAACTTGATAATTGCATCGAATGTTTTACTTATAAAATTGAGATTGTGTTTTCTCTCACGTCAACGGAAGAAATATCCGACATGTTGATCAAAACGCAGCAACGAACTGAGGTACTTATATTCAAAGTAATAATAAATTTCAACCTTTAAAATTCCACGTAGTACCTACAGTGTGACTGAAAACAATATAACTCTTTAGTTATAACTAGCCACCATTACTTAAGGCTAAAGGTATATTACAAGAAGGTTCTTTTAAAAAATAAGTTGTTTTGATCACCGAATAAGTAGTACTCATAACTTAAAGAGGATGGTTTTCTTTTTTGTGTTCACATACACTTAAAAATGGGTAATATAAAATTTTATATTAGAAAATATCAATAAAAATGCGTAAAACTAGAGTAGATGGATACTTTCTTATTTGGATGATAGTAGCCTACCGAATACACAATAATCAAACCCACATTATCTATAATGCGAAACGATAATCAATCCCATGTATAAAAGAATTCATAATACCATAGCAGTGATGAAGATTGCAAGTGAATTTGTTTTGATAACTATAGTCCCATAGTCATTGAAGCTTCGCACGCTTCCTAAACGCCCCACACTATGTACAGTGAAAAATGTGTGCACGTGTTAATGTATAAATTATCTTATGAATCTCAATTGTATCAGGAAACATCGATACGTACTCATTAATTCCTCAGCCAAAGGAAAAAGATAAATATCCTGCGAAATACGATGTAATGTAGGCTAAATTCCTGCACTGTCTTTGATGTTTTAAGGATCGAGGTACCTCTGGATTGCCTGCCTAAGCAGACTGCATAGCGCTGAGGAATCCATAGTTAACAAATATATTTAGTTTCAAAATGATTTTGCTACGTCAACTGTGATCGTGAAGGACACAGATATAGTTTAAATTATGTGTAACATCGCTCAAACCATAGCTATGTACTGGGAAAAAAACTTTGTAAAATAGTCCGATTAATACGTTTCCTGTAGAAAAGTATTTCACCATAGAGTTGACTGAATATTCATCACCAAGTATTCAACGGAACATTTAACATTTAAAAAGTTACATACTGTCATCATCATCATAAGGCCATAAATACCTCTGAAATTTACAGAATAAATGATAAATTGCTTCAAAAGTACGGTATTTTAAGCAGGTTATACATAATAACTGCACTTTTCACCACCTGAATTCACGGTTATACATTTTTTTAATCCTTGAAATCTGTTTTCTTTCTCAATGCCATGCGTTTATTGGTCTTCAACCGAGGCAATCTATAGAGAACTTCTTCAAGGCCTCTACGCAAGAAATTACGCAATGGAATGTGCAGTCGCAACCAGCGGCACAAACAGGTTTACTGCATGATTACGAACCAATTAGAATGCAGGAAAATAAAGAGTAGTTTTACTGCGTTTCACACGGAAAAATTATCTCCAACGGAAGTCCTTGATTATAACTCTTAATTATAAGAGAGGGTTGCTCCAAAATATGAAGTGATTTTCGTATTTTTGAAACTATAAAAGGTTGCTGCACTTACCCACGAACATTACAAAAGAGGATCCTCAATTTATTGTCTCTAAATTAATTGTCACCCACCGCGCATTTACAAGGGTTTACAAAAGTTGTCACTCGTGCCGCTGACGGACAAATTGATCCGAGTTTCACGGGGAAGTAAGGTATAATTAGGGGTGTTAACCAAGATAATTGCGATTATACATTATGATTGCGATCTGTTACAATTTTAATATTTCCATGATTTTCCTCGAAAGTAAAAACATGTTAGGCAAAATATTGGAAAAAAGTGGATGGCATTGCACTCATCACCGCGCCGCGGACAATTTTGATAACCGGTTAAAATGCGACCGAAGTGGAAACTTAAATCACCCTCCTGGTAAGTACTTGTTCAATTCAAATAGTAAACTTTTTACTTGATTTAGCAAATGTATATAATCAAATATCAAGTATAAATTTAATCACTCAAGTTTCATCAGTAAATTTTACATCTATTGCCGCCAAAAACCGACTCCCTAGCCGAGCCGTCGGCAGCAGCGCCTCAGTTCTTCAAAGCCGCTAACGATCCACTCCCCCCATCAACTTGGAACACTGCCCTGATGGTCTCCGACCGTGTTTCAGGAAAGGAGAGAACATTATTCGAAATCCAGAAATTAAGCTCCAGGGACGAGCAGGGAGGGAGACGACTCGTTAATAAGAGTTAAAGAGGAGTTCTCTCATTTTTTTTTTTTTGGGAAAAAATAACTACCTACAGCTCCTTCCAACTCTCTTTCCTACCTTTTTCTCCACTCGGAGAATTGAAAATTTTGGCATCCTAATTCTAATAGGTCGACGACAAGGATTTCGTGACACGATTCGGGAAAGGGAGTTGGGTATTTCAATAAGGCCAGTAGCAAAGGCCTAGGAATAAGCCGAGCCGAAAGGCTTGTATAACTTTACGATACATATGGCAAAGCAGAGCGTGAATTCTGTAGGAATTAACCCTAGGAAGACTGAAAAAAATTATCGCGTAGTAGCCTGACTGGGTCCAATGAACCCTTAAAAATTCTTCTCACAATATCACCAGTTTTTGATGAATTTAGGCTGAGTTAAGTGATGGTTTCCATCTTATTTACTTCCTCAAAATATTTTTTCGCGTCTTTATTGCTATTAAATTATTTAGTTAGAAGCTATTACTGCAGCCAAATGGTCCAATAGACCCAGTCCGTCCAGTATGTAACTTTTTAGTATACTTTAAATGGCAATGAGTCCATTCTCGTCATTTCTTGCTATGTTATAGAGGACATACATTTAGAAAAAGTCACGGTGTCAAAATCAGTTTCGTGCATTTTTGACACAATTATAAACTTTCAAAACTACCAACTGGGTCCATTGGACCCAGTCCGTCGTTCTAGGGTTAAGGCAATAATATGATCAAATGAGGACTTCAGGATAATACATAAAGCATGGGTCTCTAATCTTTTTTAGTACAAGGACCAAAAATCGATTTCACATCTTCCGGAGGTCTACAATGCTCCACGTCAATTTACCACCATATCAATAAGATTTAAAAAAACAATTTCAAAGAGCAATAATCTTTACTGATTAAAAAGTTCAATGAATCAATGCGATTTCCGACATTGTTAAGTTTTGACGAGTGTGTTGATATTTGGTTCGCGATACAATATTTTCTTTTGCCTCTAAGGGCCGCAAGAAAGTAGCCGGCGGGCCGCTGATTGAAGACCCTTTGTATAAAGCCTTCAAGGGTAGTTTTTTTCCATATTTCCAATTGTAAAATATCATCACTAAATGGCATTCTTACCTCTTATAATCCGAAATTACCCAAACTGCATTGAAAACACTCATTACATATCACAGTAGTTGAGTTTTTTTTAACCTCAATCTATAACTCTGGTTGGTGGCTTGGAGTGTAGGACTTTAATAATTAAACGATACATTTTTGGCCATTTTTAGTAGATAAGTAAAATTAGGCATTGCTTATAGCTCAATTTTACTTATATTAAGAACTTCCACCACATCGAGCCTAACACCATACCAGATTTTTCGTAAGAATAAACTATAAATGGTAAACTTCCACACAATTTTATTTAAATACCGACCCTGTTTCAACTCGTAGTGTCATTATCAAGGTAACCTGTGTGGAAGTTTACCATTTATAGCTTATTCTCATGGATGTCAAACATTTCCACAAGATATCGCCGGACACTGTTAATTAAGATTTTTCGGTACATTTTTATACCTTCTTCAGGCCTTTTATCCCAATGAATATAATATGTTTACAGCAAAAGAGCCCTGAAGAAGGCATAAAAATGTACCGAAATGTTGGCAAAAAGTTTTGCGTTTAATTCTTATAGACCTACAGTACAAGACACCTAATCAACGTATCATAGTAATACCCATCTGTAGCAGGAAAGGAGTTAATTACTGACGCTAGAATTTTAAATATGTTATATGTAAAATTGGAATTAAATATTTTCTCCGAATGTCAGTGTCGTGATGGGGTTAATAGCATGGGCGTACCCAGCATGGGACCGGAGGGGGTAGCTGCCCCCCCCCCTAGAAGCAATATTAAATTTAGTTCAAAACGAAATTTTGAAAAAATCCTTAAATCCTAGAAAAGTAGAAGTGGTATTAAACATGTAATTAAAGTAAACATGTTTTTCTCGAGCAAATATGTTAAAAAACTTGTCTGCCTGCCAAATCGTTGATCGCGGGTTCGAATCCCGCCTGGGTAGGTGGTCCCTATCCAGGACATGGATGTTTGCGTCAATCTTTGTTAATCCCTCCGTTGTAAAAGGCTTCAATGTGCTATTATAGGGGAATTAGGAAATAAATAAATAAATAAATAAATAATTTTTTTGAAATTTTGGTTTCATAACTTTCCTGTGTGACAACTTGAACGACTACGGCTTGCCCCCTCTAGTTTTGATCCTGGGTACACCCTCGGTTTACAGGGTAGACGATTATGACAGGCAGCAGAGCGACGGAATCCGAGAAAGGGAGAAGAAATATCTGGCTCGTCAGAAGACATTTCTATTCCGGGCCGGAACTGCTACGGGAGCCTCTTCAAAAATTTTTGGCATCCCTAATTTCACCTTCTTCTCAGAATCCTACAACCTCTAGTTCCATCGCTTCTTGGATATCACTATCCCAGCCGCCTTTCCCTGAAACTGCCCTCCAAAGAAAAACCAATAAAAGACCTACTCCGAACTGAAATTCACAACTATTTGAAGCAAAAGTATAAAAAAAACTGTATGATTAAGTTTATTGCCTCGAGACTGGCATTCCTTTTCGTCCCGACCATATGATATACACTGCAGCATAATTTTTTGTGCCATTAACTTTTAAAACAGGTCCATCTATTTTGTGAATTTTATCAAAGCTTATCTGCATCAAAGTTATAATCATTAAGTTGACAGAATGTTGATTAATAGGCTTATTTATGAATTAAAATATAAAATAAATTTTTTTCAAGAACTTGAGGCTTTCAGTAAATACCAAGTAAATCGCCCAATGATCATATAGGCATGAATGTTAAGGTTCGATTTCGCCGTAAATTTATTATGAGAAATTGAAAAACTGATAAAACAAGGATATTAATGAAATAAAAAAATTGCTATCTATCATACATGGCCGTAATGAAGGTTCCTAATCTTGGAAACAGGTGGAAAAAGCTGATGAAAAGTATTTTTCATTAAAACGAACAAATATTCGTTGTTTGGATTAACGTCTTTAAGACGATCGCATCTAAAGATTTGAAAGACGTCATTCGAAGCGCACCAGTACAGAAGATGCGATGAAAATGACGACTGCCACACTAGAACTTGGGAGACATTACGTGTAGAGGAATTCGTGGAAGTTTCATTAAAAGTGCCGCGGTATGTTTCGTTCTTCCGTTCATAAACCATCCTTTTAAAAAGCTTCGATGTGAATCATAGATGTGATTGAAGATTTTCTAACGCAACTTCCAAAAAACACAAAAAATACATCCTCTTTGTCGTTGCCGTCGGTCTATGAGATGCTATTTGTAGAGATTTTTTTTGGAATTTTCATAAAAACGACCAATACCTCGCTTTTAATGTCAACGTCTATAAGACAGTTGCATTGAAAGTCGCGTACGTTATTAAGGTCGTTTTGCACGGGGCAAATAATTTCAAAATCTTATGTGTGTCCGAATGCGCAGTCAAAATCGTGGAAAGCGGTGTATTGCTAGTACGCATGTGAAAATACGTACATGGACATGAGACGGCAAAATAGCCCCTGTACTAAGGATTGGCGCACGATACACCAAACGATAACGCGCTACGTCGAAATCGTGATTATACTTTCATAAATTTAAGTGGAATAACTAATTTTTTTCACTTTTCATCATTACCTACATTTCGTTATTCGAATCAACATTGACGATGCCATCGAAAGTTGAAAGCAATTCGAAGCTAACCTGCATAGAAGATGCGATGAAAATGACGATTGCTTCACGAGAATAATTTGTGAGAAATGAGATAATTCGTAATAATTTGCAGATAATTTTTTGGACATTTCATCAAAACGACCTATATTACTTCGTCCTTAGGATCAACGTCCTTAAGACGACCCCATCGCAAGATGAACGCTATACGAAGCGTACCAGCGCTGAGGATGCGATGAAAATGACAATGGCTACACGAGAATAACTTGTGAGAGATGAGATAGTTCGTAACAACTTGCAGAGAATTTTTGGAAATTTCATCAAAACGACCTATATTACTTCGCTCTTAGAATCAACGTCCTTAAGACGATCCCATCGCAAGATGAACGCTATACGAAGCGTACCAGCGCTGAGGATGCGATGAAAATGACGATTGCCACACGAGAATAGCTCGCTGCTGGCTGCTGTTGACACTCCGTCGTCCCGTTATGCCTAAAACAAGATGGGCAGGGCCGGACGTTTAAACGAGCAGCGCTGAGCAAACCGCCGAGTTTGCTCGTCCGCGTGTTCCCGCATGCTGACTTTGCCTCCCGTGTTTATCCTTGTTTGCCTCGGCGCACGTTTAACGTTGACGAAATAAACGCGAGAGACGGAGAGAGAGAAGCGATCATCAAACAAAGGAAGGTACGCAATTCCTCTTCCCAAATTCCCTTTAGTCTTTCTCTCCACTGACTTCCCGCCATCCGTGGAGCCACCAACGCAAACACCGGGATGACAACAGCTCGGTACGGGCGGTCAAACTGACGACGAACGCCGCAAACAAGTAAAACGGTAGTGGCGCCATCGAGGAAATGGGACGGAATTCACACAGGACGGCGATTGTTGGGCAAGAGAGACTACGGGATTAGGTAGCACTGGAGTCTGGGCGGGCCAGTTTGACGCGGGAAGCCTTCCAATGCGTCGAATGGCGGTGCTTGAGCCAGCAATCGGCCGGGAGGGAGGCTGTCCGCGCCGCGGCGGCCTGGTTACCCGACGATCACCGCGGAAGTGCCGGAGAAGAAAGAGCCCAACGGTGCGGACGGAAGATACGGAACATGGTATATCTGCCGAATGGGAAACTAAGCCGCTGGCTCCCACACTTCACGTATAACATCGTTTCAGGCTTGTATTTGTGAAAGTTCGATATACCCATGATTAAAACTACAAAAGATATGTCCACACTTATTTACCTCAAATACCGACCATGGTTTCCACGTTCTTTAACATTTCCAGCCCTTGAAAATGATATTGAATGTGAAATCATGGTCAGTAGTTGAGTTTTTATATTTAAGTGTGGAAATTACCATTTGTAGTTTTCATCATGGATATATCCCAAACTTCATTTCAAAAGATCGTAAGCTTTCACGGCGAATACTATAGGCGAAGGGTTTGTCACTGGGTGAGTCTGTTTAAGGCCTTAAACAACCCTAGAATTGCATCCCGAGAATATTTTATCAATTCATTCCAAAACTTGCGGCCGTCAATTCCCGCAGAGTCGCACTGAAGAAATGAAAATCGCACGCAATTGTTAACAAGTACTCCTTAAGTTGGTCTTGGCTTTCATTACTTAATACTATTATTGAAAAATATCTTTGACAACCCAGCTCCACCTTTTTATATTGAGGGAACAGGCCAATTGATTTCATATGCTTAATTATTCGCCTACGTTTCGACAAATTTACTACCTTCTTCAAGAATCAGAATTTTAAACAGGAAACTGATTGAAAATCAGCCGTTGAGCGTTGAAACACATCATTGCTATATCAGCGATGGGTATAAAGTAAAAAGATAAACAATAAATACTAACTAGTCGTGTGATGGAATACATAAAAAGTATCCATTTTTCACGTTATCGACAACTTCGTGTTACCGCGAGCTCGTTGGCCATTTCCAAAGAAAATTGCAGAAGGCAGCAGATCATTATGCAAACTTTTTACCATAATGTAACTATTTCAATACTAGCATGGCCAAATGAATTATAAAACAAACAGTTTGAAATGTAACCAACCTAGATAAGTAATGATAGTATTTAAAATATGCACGTTACAATAATTACATGGACATTCCTAAACAAATAGTTTGAAAGATAACCAACCTGGATAAGCATCGATACTATTTAAAATATGCACGTTACAATGATTTTCTCTTAGGACAGCAATTAAAATGCCGGGCGATTTTACTTGGGAAACGCAAAACTAGATTTTCCCGCTGGTAATTGGTGCTGCAACTAAGAAACCATCGTATTTATGCGCGAGCCATTGTATTTTTAAGCCATTGCATATCATAACGAAATCGTGGTTTCATCGGTATTCATCCAGCAGGTAGACTCTTGTGGATAGGAATACCGAATGTGAAAAGGAAGGAAATTCATTAGAATTTCTGGTCTCTAAGAAGAGGAAGGCATTGAATTAGATTAGTATACGGAGAGAACATAAAAAAAATACAAGATTTTCTCAAGAGAGGAAAAAATTAAATTCATAATTAACACATTCTAACAGAAGTGTTAAGGCTGACGAAGACTTCGGCGTGAATTTACTGTTAGCTGGTCTTAGTCACGGCCCTGCAAGACTTAAGTGCGGCACGTGGTGAAGTTTGAGCATAATATCTGAATGTTAGTGTCATTTGGCGGATCATTGAGCCCGACCTCAAGACGGGTGGCCACTTGACCAGACTAACGCCCAATTTATACTTGCTTTGCACGGAAAGTTTTTTTTGTGTAAGTTTGATGTCACTATTTTTTACGTTGCTCATTCGCCAAAGAGCGTGGGTATATTTTGTTGTTGGAAACATCAATTTTTTATAATCATTGAGAAAGTGCTTTTGTAATTTTGAAGGAGAAGCCGAAGGTGAATATTTCATGTTGGAGGTGACGCCGATGGATTTTGGAACGGGGATTTATTGTGTGTGTTTGGGGAATGCTTTAGTGTCAGTGTAAATTTTGGAACCTATGGTAGTTCAGTTATTAAACATCAATTGTAAAAGGGATGTCATTGAAGTTATTTGTTTTGCTATTGCCACGGTTTCCTTAAATCCTGTTGTAAGTGAGTGTGCGTGCAGGCACGAACAATTGGGGAACTTTATTTTAAGCCCGGATACGGTAAGTCTCCGTAGGGGCAATTTTCTATTTTGGGGGAGTGGAGAGTTAACAATCATATGTACGGGGAGATATCGAACGAGAGGCGAGCGGGCGGCTCTCGCGGTTTGAACCGTTACATATGAAACATAAGACGACGAAGCGTGATTGAAAACTACAGAGAAATGGTCAGATTACATAAATATGAATGATGTTAATTAATGAGGCAGACACCGATAACCACCAACATATCTGATTCGATTAATTATTACTAACGGAGAACGGTGTGTCATGAATATCGTCGCACCTGTATGCGCGATTAACACTCACATTCGACCTCTATACCAATTCATCACTGGTAATAAATAGAAAATTCAACAGTAAGCATATGAGAAATGAACAATCGCTGGTGAAAACACGGAATAATGCATTCATCACCACGCGGTTGTATGATTCATTATCCCTACCCTCTAAAATACAACATTATACTCGAATTAAAAAATTAAAACACACGTACCCATTACAGACTTAAATAGTCAAGAACACGTTTAGAGAAAATAAGGGCAAAAACCAATTTAGAGTAACTTGACAATATGGTTATCCAATCATCCGAGATTTCGCGGCCAAAAACACTGCTATCAAAGAGAAAATAAATTTTAACTTCAATGAAGCTTCTATGAAGAGGTTTTCATCAGCCATTCAGCACACACGATAGCGAATTCGCAGAGAAATTACATACTTACTAAGCTCTTTATTTATCTGAGAATTGATTGGGGAACACACCACAATATTCCATAAGCAATTAATCAGATACAGTGTCTTCCGATATTACAACATGTTCTCACACCGAGGTGAAACAATGCAACCTGCGATGGTTTACTTCAGTTTTAGAAAATACTCCCTCTTGCAATTTTCCACTGCTTTGTTTCACGAAAAGCATTTTATTTCACAAACTAATAGATGTATGCATGATGGACGTAAAGATGATAATGCACCATCATAGGCAAGTTCATACAAAACCAGGGATACGTTTTATCTCACCATTCATATACTAGTGATATTGACTGGTATAGTTGCTTTTCAGCAAACATATAGCGACACATCGTTGCAACAATGATTACGAAGCAAGAATAATGCTCCCATACTGCCCGTTTCATGCAAATAGTCCTATGAAATACAATGAAATAAAAAAATAAGTGGTTCTAACCACTGCATAAGTAGATTAAAACCGTGTATAGGTACGCTCCAGACATACTTATGCTTATAAATTCATTGAATAGGTACTCAGAGGATCTTAATACCGAATTTGCAGGTCGTAGGCGGAAGATAAAACGCATTCGATAGGAAACGAGTTAAATCATTGGAACCATTGGTTATGATGGCTACATCCGGATTAGTTTCTCAAACAATAAGATTAAAAAACACCAAAATGGTATTCATTTGAAGAAATAATCATCCCTTTATAGAGGGATTGACACAAACGCAAAAGCATTAATGACATATTTAACAAAGTATGAAAATGAGCAAAAATGAGAAGAGAGGATGGAAGATTATGAACAGAGATTGAACACTCATTAAAATTAATGTCAAAATTCCATGTATTGAAAACTATCGGCCATCGCCATCCATTTAGAGATTAACCTCGTAGGTAAGGCAGCTGAGGCTAGATTTCTAGGGCATCGAAAATAGCAATGGATACAATGGGATACGTTCAATATTACAATTATGATAGGAATTTTTACAGATATAACTTTGCCTATATAATTAATAGCAGCTAACAGTATCCTCTTAACACACCTAAATCGTCAGTTTTATGGCTACTAACGCGGAGGCAAGGGTTTGTCAAATAAATTGTTCATATTTGGGTTGAAAATCATTGAAAGATGCCTAAACAAACAATCACGCAAGCTCAAATAATCGGGTTATTTACTTAAGTTCGATTCCAAAAAAAATCATAGATAGCATGGAGCCCGAAGGAGTCTTTGAGGTCGCCGACAAGTTTGGAGAATCCCACGATAAGAATGTCCAACCGATAACGTCTCAGATGATTTCTAAGAAGGGTGGAGTTTTCAGATATAACTACGTCGTCAACGTAAGCCTTATCGAATTTTTCATTAAAGAATAAGATCACGAGGTATCCCGCCACAATTACACGCGATTAGTCGGTGCATTCTCAAGTATTCAGAAATTGGAGAGGCAGATAATACGATAAAGAACACTTCAGAGAGACCAGAGATGCATAGAAGATCGCTATGCCTTGTGCGTAGACACAATCGGATGATGAGGACGATTTATTCAAAATCACTATTTTACTTTGAAATTCTTCGTTGAAAGGGCATTATAGGCAAAATCACGGTAGTATGCATGCCTTCGCAGCGTTGAGCTCAAATGATTAACAGTTGAAAGATTTATAAATTCAATTCTTTATATTTTGTTACTACCGCGTCGTTTGCTGTGGAAACCGAAAATGAAGAATGTCATCGAAAAACGCGCCAATCTCCGCTCTTACATGATTTACAATTCCATTTTAAATCTTCTTTAGCAACAAAAAGTTCTCGATCTTATTTTTTTTCTATCACAAACACCATCTACGACAAATGCTAACGAGAAAATTTAGTGCTATTATATATCTTTTACTTTGTGGGCATGATATTTACTTACTAAAAAAAAGGATATTTCGCGAGGAATCGAATAAGGTAATATATATCAAATACTTTTTTTGCGCTATGTTAGACGCATGTTATGACGGCAGAGGAAATTCATCGGGTTAAAAGAACATCACGTATTCAGCCGCTCAATTTGAAAGCACAAAAAAATGAACTAAACTGGTTGTATTATAAAAATAAACAATGAAATGATGTACGACAAAGGTTATAACCTTCTTAAGTTCACCATTAAAAGTAGTTCATCAAACTATTCGCCATTTTTTTCAGCCACAATACGCTATTGATTTCTGCAAGAGGATACCATTCAAAAAGATTGAATTGCGCATTCACGGTGCCATGAATATTTAGAAGTTATACCAGATGGATTTATAGCCGATGATTTCACCAATCGACCCTCTCAACAACTCACAAAGGGTTTAATTTTCATTTGAATCAAATTTAATGATGTCCGGAAGGTTACTACGCAGCCGAGGAACAAAATCACGCTTCAATACGCTTTGAAAATAAAGACTGCATTGATAAGAACGGCTAAAATTTCTTTGTCTTCAAACAGATGGTATCCTTTTTACTTTTCAAAAGGTATAATGTGAATACAAGAATACAACACCAGTCACTAAACGTGGAAATAATGACCTGAAACATACCTTATCCGAACTGGCTCTTTCTGCTCAGTGCGACAGCACAAGACTACCCAGAGCCATGTTTAATATAATTATTCTTCTGAACGGGCGACTGCGTAAATTCATAAAATTAACGATTTCCCACTAATTCCAATCAATGAGAATGTAATCATAAAACATAAGGACGTGATCTTATAATGAACGAAATTTTGATTTTGGTGAATACTTGATCTCTATTCAACTGTACCGAAAATTATTTCTTGTACTTTGCGTAAAGAATGGCAAAGATTGTTTAGTTGAGAATTCATCTCCGTCTCGGCGGAAATGGAGTCCATAACCAGGTACAGAGCTCAAGACGAAAATCGAAGTATTGAAATATATCCTTGAAAACCCTGATGTAACTCAAAACATTTATCGAATGAAGCTTAAAAAATATCTTCGAATTAGTCTTACTTTATGTTAGTTCACAGCGGAGTGAAATTGACATATTTTAATCACATATTTGCCATAATTGGTCATTTAGTAATGGGCAACATAGTTTTCTATCAACCGCAAATAAAGATTATACAGTTTGTCTCCCCTTCTTTTCGCTAGAAAGAGGAAAAAATTGACAAGCGGTGAAGAGTCCTGATAAACGCTAAGAACATGCATATCCACCCTAGTTTCAAATCATTTCGATAAGACAGTCGAATGAGCGCGCATGCTAATATGCTTCCTGTGACAAAGAGGGCAATTAACTAACGTTTGATAATTTCTGAACGGTTTTCACGTGCGCTGAGATTATGATAGTTTCTTCTGACCCAGACAACTACTGATAATATTTCCAGAGTGACTAACAGGAGGAGCAGAAAAAAATCTGCGCGATAAAATATGCGATAACGCTTCAATTTAGTAAGTTTCTGTACATGTGACGCGGTATTTGAACACACTGAAGTAAGAAGATACAATGTACTAAATGCATAGATACCACAATTTGACTGAAAAGATATCGAGTACGCGTGTCTTCATTTCGATATTTCCTATGAAGCCAAATGAAATTTGCAAGAGCCGCAAACATATTCTTAAAAACAATACAATTCGATTTCTATTATTAGTCTCAATGATATTTTTGATTACCCAATCGTGCAGAGGCACGTAAATATTCAATTTAGAATTTCTACGAGTTATCTGAAGTGAAGGCGGGTAACCTTGATCAGCCAAATCATTAGTCCGATGGCGAATGCCATTTTAGTACAGCCGGACCGAGAGATTAACAAAAGATAGCTTCCTACAGTACATAACTATGGGTATAAATGGAAGAATATGTTTTAGAAGAGACGAAGAATATAGGAAAATCATATACGCAAATTTGAATTGGTTTGTAAGATGACAAGACAATACCGACGTTTAGTCATTGAGACGTCGGCTGTGCCTGATCAACTTACCAGTGGGAATGCCATACTAGACTTCACCCAAATATATGTGCCGAATCACTGATTGAACAATAACAAAGATATTACAACTTGACATGGCATTTTTAGAAGTTAATGAATCTTAATGCACTTAAAAATTGAATCTGAAAAACTATGCAGTTTCTAGAATCAAAGTCAATCTTCACTCCTAGCCCCAACGCAAAATTATACACCTGGACAACCTCGTAACTTAAGCTACAGAATATAAGTAAGAAAAACTTATTATACTTCATATTCTTCAAAAACTATTTCATTATTTTCCCAAACGAAATGCGTAATTATTTTCGCAGTTCATATAATAGTTCACATTTAGAGACAGTATGAAAACCACTTAAATGAAAATACTACATTAAAGACCGATCAATATTTATGAAAAGACTAACTCTACGTTTGATCCGGTAAATAAATGTGAGGTACATCATAATTTTTAAATAAGCATTAAGTAAATATGAGGGGCGACACCCATTTCAGGAAAGCCGTTTTCCTCAGACCAATGGTAAAAAATATTCAGGAAAACTCATACAAATGACACCAATCAAAGACGCACGTGGAATCACTAAACATTCTTGCCTAGTATTCAGTTCATTATCTTCGGCGATTCCTACGCAAAGATCATTCAGTCACTATTTTAACATTCATTATCACAAGGAGAATGGTTAACTACAATGGCATTGATATTTTAGTGAGCAATTGACGTTCTCCAACACCAGTAGTGTGACTTTATCGAACAAACTCGGGACTGTCTGATTAAACCAGGGGTAACAATGAGCGCACTAAAGGATTCGAAGTTAAATATTATGCGTAAGAACAACTAGGTATTAAGCCAAGCTTCGCTAATGCTCGTATGGATTTCCGCCAAAATGAGTCTAAAGAAAATCTGACTTATTTAGTTTTCGAGTACGCTTGATGAAAATAATTTCACTCAATGTTAACTTTGCATGTCTGGGAACCCGTTGGCATATTAATCAGGGAAAATCAATGTGTAGGCGTACATATTTCCATCCAAATACGCAACATGAGAGCCGTAACTAATACCGCGGCACAACCCGGCGAACACCCAGATAAATGGGCCTCCTCTCTAATGAAATATATTCCGTTGGAATACAAGTGCATTTTCATTACTAAACAGCCGCGGTAGGAATGGACAGCAAATCATTAGGTACATTTGATCACACAGGACCCCAAGTACTTTCGGCACAGCTCGTTATGAGCACAGAAGCGCGGCAGGAATCTGTATCTAGTGCTCAGTAGATACCAGTATGGCTGAAAATGTTGGCATGCGATATCACACCATGGTATTATCCACGATATACCTTAAGATAACTAAATCCTATTTAATAATTTTAGTGTGAAACAAGTAGCCTCACTATCAGGATTTCTTTCAGGGCTATGAATACTTAAGCTACGGAACTATTAATTATATTAAGTACATATATCTCTCACTTAGTTATTCACCCCGAAGATTGGTTTTGATAGGAGAAGGTAGAGCTCTTGCTAAGCTAAGACACAATTAAGTGAAACTCTCACATTTAGGTTATGCGGGCCAGTGTCTTCCTTGGGCTACCTATCACTCCTAAGATTCATATAAAACAATACATCGATTTACACTACACTTCCCATCGTGAAAGTAATTGATAGGTAATCAAAATTAAGACATTTTATTCTCCCGCAATGACTACACCAAATTTTTCGACATTCAACACCAATGCCATGCAGGTTATGGAATTGGTAAATCGATGAAGGTAAACGGAAATACGATAAGGTAATCTATTCTAAAGCCTGCCTTAGAATTCATTGAGAAATACGAAGTTTTCATGAACAATGCACCCTGGAAGTCTCGCGGAAAAAAAATGCTTTTAGTCAATTACACACACACTTGTTTCTTTTCTGACCTAAGCTTCGACAAACTTAGCTTGTAATTCTTATTAACATCTGTGTAGTTGGCTTAAAGCATTATTTTTCGTGAGAATCAAGGTATCAAAATTCAACAAAGTGACTTAGGAAGTCCTTCCAGAAATAATGCATACTTAGCTTAACATAGAAAATTAACGGAGTTCGAATTAAAATGTCAAAACCGCTGCGCGCAGAATCACTAAAAGATTGTCAATTTACAGTTATTTGAATGAAGTCGTCTCCAGATCATTTCTCCTATCGACACCTCCAAAAACAAGTGGACGCATGCCACGTCTTGGTGGACTTATGATAAGCGATATGCCACAAAGACAGCACGTGTGTAGATAGGCATATTTATTCGCGAAAAATCAGAGTTGTTAAAATACTGTCAGTCAAATTAGATAATAAACCAGTTATATTAATATATTCGACGATAATTTGGCCACACGAAACCTGTGAGACGGTTCACTGAGTACAGCGAATAGATATTGTACCGAAATATTGATGTACTTCGGATACAGTGCGTTTCAAATTACTCATTTATCCCGTATTTACAGGCGGTGATTATTAGGTATTTACAACAAAAATGACATTGATACGACTACTTTGAACATAATCCTTAAGAATTTATGCATTGTCATATGAGGTATTTCAATTTACACTATTAAGTACGGGATAATATTTATTGAATGCCGCAAAATAAGAAACGTAGGCTAACTACGGAATGGACCACTGCATGAATGGAGTGCAGCAGAACGACCTCAGCTCGTTTTATCCTTCGGTTATAGGCTGGACTACTGTTGGATCGCATTTGGAATACATTCCAGTGCCTCTAATGAATTGGATTCTTCATGAATTGAATGTATAGAACTGCCAATACAAATACTATTAGCCTAAAATCATACACGTATCTAGTTCGAGAAAAAGATCCTTTGCTATACCTACCTGCAACGAAATTTACAATATTCGCGGCTAAAAAATTGTACGATGCAGCAGGTTAATGAATTCATGATCTCTGTTCCACTTTTAACTACACTCACAAATCATGCAATGTTATTATTGTCTAAAAACTTTCCCCTGCGTATAGGAGTTTGTACACGAAAAAAGAGAATGCATTTGTACATGACGAAATTAATATAATAAAAAAGCTTCGAGAACAAAAGAATACGCGGTAACAAGTTATTGCAAAACCCTGAACAAAAAATGCATTACTATTGATACTTTCAAAATTGACTATGCCCACTAAGCAGTGATAGTTTCTGTTAAGATATGCAAACATTTTATCAAGTGTCTCCCAATTTGCGTTTATGAAGTGAAATTTTCACAGTACAAGAGTGAACACGAAAGACTGAGAAGTATAATAGACTAAGAGCCGCAAAACAACACCAACAATCTATTTCATAAGTATAAATGACCGAGTTTGAAATAGCCCAGCTCAGTTGAAGCGATTGCAAAGTGATATATATCAAACTGTAGCTCATTTCATTTGTTGTGCAGACACTAATTATCATTTAATTAAATAAATTTACACTTTTTACGCGTTTTAAGGCACTTTCCACGCAATCACGAAGTTTAAACCCTTCAAAAACTGAAACTAACTATCATATCGATATGAAATCATTAATTATTTTAGATTTTACTTTCATAAATTGCATCTAAATCAAAATCACAACTATGCCTTTGCTTGAGCTCTAGCTAATTAAAGAAAGTGAAATTTTCACCATAATTTACCAAGAAACTTTCTCTCTGGTGTTTTTTATAAGAAAAATTCAGCTTGGATAAAGCCCTGCAGAATTTGCCCTAAGGCACTATAACCAACCAATGCGACTGAACTATAGGGTCGCAAGAGAAAAGGCGAGGGGGGTGTGCCTGTACGGGCCCCATAAGCCGAGAGACCCATGGACCCCTCTGAGTCCAATGCAGTTTAGGATCGCGAAAACTGTGATAACTTTAGATTCGTGTGGAAAGAACTAAATGCAGTCAAGACACTCAACTAGCTATACGCTCAGGAATTATGCACGCCTCTAGAACGCGAAAAAGAATATGTACCGAGAATAAGAATCCGCTTGCGTTGACAATCTACTAACACTCGTAGCCCAAGAACAAAAGCCCATGTCACTAATAAACTCTCTCGACAATTTAGCATAATGGTAGATACGTTTTCTTGGATATCACACTATTACTTATACATATTCTTTTTTATATTATGCGACCTGGGTTTCGATTTATTATCTTCACCTTCAGGCGCGAATTATGATCATAACTGATATATCATTATAGATATTATCATTGATATACCATAACCATTATATCATAATATTGATATATCATCTTCATATTGATAGATCAAATGTGTGAAAGTTTATGAACATAATTTGCGCCTGTTGATGATGATAATTCATCAAAACCCAGGTCGCGTTAAGTAAAAAAGAAGTGGTAAGTATAAGTAATAGTGTAATATCCAAGAAAACTTACAATGGAATACCACAAAGTTAATAATGAGTTAGTGAAATTTGATCATGGTAGATGACAACAAACAAAAAGGTCACCAGTAAAAATAAATAGCTCATGACATTAGATTACGATAATAATCTTGAACAATCAAAGGAACTTAAACCGTATGGTCACGATCTGAATGGGATATCGGCAATTTCTAGTTTCTGTTTATTATATTTAATTATAAATTTATTTTATTATACCTATTCTCAACGGGTATAATAAAATTTTCAACACAGATCAAGGTCCCTAATGCCGCTCCATACTTTGCCTAACACAAGGGACGGGCAGGATATCGTCTAGAGTAAAACTTGAAAACCAATGTACCGCGTCAATAGCAGTAAAGGTATAATCATAATATATATTAATAATAGATTAGGAGCTAATTCTGCTCAATACATGTTCGGCGGAAAGAAAAATAAAAATCAGTTTAAGTATAGGTTTACGCTGAATCTAGTATAACTTGCAGTGCAAGGCAAATGATCGTGTCTATAGTCTACACTCCCTCGAAAATTCAACCACGAAGAAGAATAGGTAGTAAGTATATGGCGACTGTCAGTGTTGAATCAACTCACTAATCAGTTAGCGTATCCTGGGCCCCATGCTTACTATTCCGTCAAATAAATGAGAGAACTGTCCATTTCCCGCATCGCAATAGGCCTATGCATGCAGCAGTAATGCCTTACTGGGGTCTACTCACAAATATTAAAATAATTGTTGACAGATGCTAAAACAGAAGCGTCGTGATTTTGCCGTAAAAACACCATCACTGATGGTGAACTAATGAAACTAACTCAACTAGTAACAGTAACGAGACGACACAAGGTATTACTGTACTACTGACGAATACTTATGCACAGAATTTCGTAAATTTCAAATGAGGAGCTTTACTATTTTGCTACAACTAGTTTCATCCCCTTACCAAAGCTGTTTTAGTCAAATTTGTTCTTATACCACAACTAAGTAAGCTATACCTTCGTTAACTACAAAGTTTATTCGGCAAATATATAACACAATGCCACAGAGTGACGTTAAGGATTCAATTAAACAAAATATCACATTGGTCACCGTATATTAATAACCTCAGGGCTTAATAAGCGCCACAAAACCGTGGAATGTATTCCGCGGTTTTGTGGCAACAAGGAACACTCGTCACGGCAGGGTAAAAACGAAACAAAACACCATCTAGCTCCCGTTTTGTCAATCAAAACATTCTCGCAAGCCGTCAAATGCAACGTCGTATGATTAGGTACACGGCGCACCGTTTAGGTCCAACTTACTTTGCGGCTGCTCCGACATATCTTCCAGCTTGGAGGGCGAAATCTTGACCGCTTTGCTGGGCACGAGGTTGACGACGGACGAGAAGAGTCGGAAGGCGTTGGGCTCCGCCCTCAGCCCGTGGTCGGCCAGCTTGAAGGCGGCCGTCTGGGGTCGCCTCGCTGGGAGGCAAGACCCGCTCTCGTGCCGAGAAATGCTCCGGACGTACGCCGGGTGCTCCGCCGCCTCCGTCAGCGCTCCGCCGGCTTGGAGGCGGTGGTGGAGGCCGGAGGCCTCAGGGTGGGTCGCGGCTGCCGTGCTAGCGGCGTAACCACCCCCAGATCGGTCTCCAGCCCCCGGGGAACCTTCAGGAGGCGCCGTCGCAGCGGTTCATTCGTGGGTGGGTCCAATAAAGTTGTCGAAACGGGACAGCACCAGGGTATATGATGGTCCAGGAACGTATAATATATATATACGCTGAAGAAGACTTCAACAACGTGAACACAACAAACCACCAACACGGTTATATCTTCCGCGACGTCTGTAGAAAACTTACAATAAAAAAACAACAAACAAAACCTAGCCGGATCCAAGAATCCTATAAACACGCCTAGTTCTTCCTCTGCGAAAAACTTGAGAACCACGTGAATAATTAGACAAAACAGAGCTGGATCCAAGAATCCTAGAACACGACTTTTTCTTACTTCCTGGATCTCTGGAAAACTTGCTTGTATACCGAACAGGATCGTGTAAAATAGGATACTGGAGTACGATCTCACGCTGGCCCCAAGCTTGATGCGAAACAGGTGAACAATAGGCTAGGACTACAACGCGATATAGCCAGGCTGGGATCGTCTGGACACTTATCCTCCTGAACGAAAAAAACTATACGGGGTCTTCGGAACAAACACTTCACACAACGCAGAACTCTGCCCGCTACGGCCCCACCGCTACCACTGAAGCCCTCCGCCCCCGTGTACCTAGTTCGCCCCCTCCAACGGGGTCTCAACCCCCACCACGGGCCCGTTTCCCCTCGCCTCGACTTCCCCTCCCTCAGTCGCCTCTAACCCCGAGAGCTCACATACGCGACGATCGCCGCTCTCCGGCCGGCTTCGGCCACGGAGGGGAGGCAAAACATAGTAGGAGAAGGGCTATAGTCGGAGAACGGGTTCGGGCGGCTATGTGCGCATGCGCGAGCCGAGTTCGTCCGAAGTTCACCCCGCCCATTCGGGGCATCGCATCCACGCCTGCGTGTCGGCGATTGGAGCGGTGGGGATTGGGGCGGAAAAGAAAATGGTTGCTGCGGAGGGTGGGGGTTGGGGGCGGAGGGTTGGAACATAGTATGAGGGGAGGGGGATGAGAGTGCGTGCTACGTGAGCTGGACTGGGGGTGGGATCGATCGAAGAAACCTCCCAGCTGAGATGGTAGGTGATATGTGCTGTAGAAGTTCGGTTCTCTTTCTTCCTTTTTCGTCTTCAGCAGTTGAACCGAAACCTCTCGTATGCAACGTATTACCTCTTTCGTACTTCTCTCACGCAAAAACACTAATTGCTGACTCACGCAATAGAAAATATTCGGGATATGAGGTAAATTTTGTAAAATGTTGCTATTAACGAAACCTCCACAAACGCTCAACAATCGCCCACCGAATCGCACCACGAACAACCTCAACAAACCCGCTCATATACGACTACTAAGGATACTAGACGAGCGGATTTGATTCGTTGAGCAATTGTTGAGAGTTCGTGTAGTGGAGGTTTCGATAAGATACTGCTAAATAAGTGAAAGAAAGGTGCTACTTCGCTCTTGTCCGGCCGATCCTTCAATATGCGGCGATTGTATGAGATTCGGCGCAGACAGCGTTCATCTGTGAACTTGATAGGATAAAGAGGAGAGCTGCGCGATTAGTCAAAACTTCTACGAGCGAACAGTTTTACTCGATATTAGTAAAATAAGACATTGCAAAATTTCCACTGAGTTTTATTATGACACTACCCGTTTCGTCGTTACAGAGACTTATTTTTAAGTTAAGACATTTTACACTTGATAATGTTGTTTGTAACGACGAAACGCGCTGTGTCATAATATCACTCAGTGGAATATAATGCAATGTGTTATTTTACTAATACTAAGAACTTCCACCATATCGAGCCAAACATCATGCAAAATAGTTTTACTCGAATTAGGGTGGAAATCATTACAGACCTAGGCTACGTGCTACTCTTAGATTGCTTGAGATATTGGCACCATTTGGGTAGGTAGCATTCAGACCATATCAGAGAACATGATCTTAGTTTTACTACACATGTTTATGGGTACAAACAAAAACGATAAATTACGAGAAGTTTTTGACAGTACGTATAAGTACAGAAATTCGTTTTACCCAAAACTCCTAAGGATTATTAAAAAAAAATGCTCAGTGGTGTCCCAGCACTCTCCGTCACGCGCCTGACGAGGCAACTTACTAGTAGGTAGTACGTATATGTGTGAATAGTACTGTCAAAAAATAAAGTAGAGTTAGAATTTATGATCAAATAAGATGCACGAATCTGCAGAAAAGGCAAAAATTTGTAAAGGCTGAACTCACTTTACTTTCATTTGCAGAATGAACTTGTCGATACCTCCACTGAACAAACGCTCAACAATCGCCCACCGAATCAAATCCGCTAAAAAAATCGCCCATATTGATATTTTTCGTAATTCGGCATAACTTTTGATTATTAAAACAAATGGTTCAAATTTTTTTAGTGCTACAATGGAACCGAAACTTCACAATTTTATTAAACGGTTTTTTTTATTTTTAATAATGAACTTTGTTGATGTATTGATGTCAGATACGATACAAAATGGTGGACCCCGTTTTATGCCAATCTTTGTGTGCATGGGAGTATCAGAAAAAATACATCCTCTAAAAGCTGAACAAATTTCGCAAAATTGTACGTTTATTTTAGATATTGAGCGTATTAAAACCAATTTTACAACTTCTACAATGATACAATGCATGCAAAACTTACCTATCTTACCACTCTGTTTTTTTATTTTTTATTCTCATCAACTTTGTTAATGTATTTGTGATCAAAACGATACACAATGGCGGACCTTGTTTTTCATCCAAATTTTCTTTCATGAAGGATTATAAAAAATGGTCACCGATCTACATCGAGATATTTACACTCCATACTTATTCAGCAAGGCCTTTACAGTTCACACTAGCATCTACATTCTTGTGGGCAAGGGCGGACAAGCTAGGGCAGGGATCCCCGCAGGGCCGTGGACAGTGGCGTAGGTCCGGGGGGTCCGGACCCCCCCCCCCCCCGAAATATAAAAACACAATTATTTTCCTTCATAGAAGAAAAAAAATTGAAAAATCGATAATTTACAACATATTTCTGCTATAAATGAAGTTTTTCGATTATGAAAAGTGATAAAACTAGTTTAAAACCCTCTATTTAGTACCCTGTTATTCAAATATTTTCCCCTCTGGTTTTAAACCCCCCCTGACAAAATTCTTGGCCACGCCGCTGGCCGTGGATTCATGCCCTTGCTTGTCCGCCCCCCCGTGGTCGAAGACCTCGGACGGAGGGAGCTCATCCGTACTCCGTACATCTTAGCTTTTTCGGTAGATAAGAACGTTCGTTTTCCGCACAGTGCCCAAAGCTTGTCCTCGAATGTCCGTATTCCGCACAAGAATACCCCGTTTACACTACGCACGAACCGACTACGGTCCGTACCCTCATCATCATCATCATCATTGGTCAACAATCCTAGGATTGGTATGACGCAGCTCTCCACTTTATTCTCCTATCAGCTAATCTTTTCACACCTACGTATTTCTTCTCTTTCACATCTCTCTTTACTTGTTCCATATATTTTGTTCGAGGTCTTCCTTTTCCATTCTTGCCTTCCACTTGTCCTTCGACGATTGCCTTCATCAGGCCATCATGTCTCAAGATGTGGCCTATAAGGTTGTTCCGTCTTCTTATTAAGGTTTTCATGAGGCTTCCCTTCTCTCCCACTCTTCTTAGGACTTCCTTGTTACTAATTCGGTCGATTCATTTGATTTTCATCAACCCTTGTAGACTCAAAACGTCTTGTAAATGCACAGAGTTACCATGTTAGGCTTTAGCACCTGAACCTGCCAACTTACGATAGTTAGCGCTAGTTCGTCAAAAAAAAGAGTAAGGAACTGAAGATCAATGCATGTACAATTCTTTCGCGCCATTGAAATCTTGAAACGATCATAGATATTCCATAAATAAATATAGTATATCAAATAACTGTTAATTTTAGAAAAAGACATGGAGAAATCTACACTTGAACGTAGTTTATTAATCTAAGTGTATCATAGTTTAATAAATAGAGCAATATATACTGTCATTAATGCCTGAATATTGTAACAGTTTTTATTTATTCTCTTGATGAATCCTGGGCTCGATTAAAATTAAGCGGTTGGGGATTTCCAGAATAATGACGGAATCTATTAAAATTTAATAATGAAAGGAGATAGGAACCATCTATATAGGAATCCATATTTCTGTAGAGGAATAGGACATCGTTGAAAGACCATCTGTCGTGCAAGGGTTTGAAATTTACAATGAGGAATAGAAGATATGAAGTGTTGTAATCAGACAGTGAGGTTCCTTACTTCGTAATTATTACATCTGTGATATTTATTTTGGGCACTTTCAAGTCGGATTGAGTCTATATTATAATAACTGGTGACCAGTTAACAACAGAGTATGTTATAATTAGGAACGTACCAGAGCGAAATGTCTACCGTCCTTAATTCATGAATGAAAATACATTTTGAAAGATTGTCATAATTAATCCTACATTCTTAAAAGCTTAACAGACATTGTGGTCTAGTGCTAGTTTTAGCACATCAAAACGTAAAATTACCCGTATTTCAATTTCCTCACGCAGTCTCGTCGTCAGTTGTTAACATTTTCTTTTCCTTACTCACATCGTGTTTTCATAGTTAGGAAACTGTCCTTCCTTGTATATATTGTTATTTCATTCTTCTGCATTAGTCACCAATATGATTTTATGTTCGCCGCATTTCTAGAATTAATAAAAATATTATGTTGCTTTTGGCGTCGGGTAGACGCCACGTGACAACTTGAGGTATAATACGTTAATTATTGCTTATTCATTCTCGATATTAATTGAAAAGTTTTTAAATGCGTTTAATAATTTCAACAAACATTATCAACAACTATTCAAAGCATGTCAATTGGGATACGCAACTTTTTGCTTCAAATTTATGATTGTTAACATGTTAACATTATTTAGATGTAATAAAACTGTAAAAAACGTGTATTAAGTATTTTATTAATATCAATATCTCCATCGTTATTATGCATATATTTGATGCCCATGCATGAAATTAAATATTATATAAATTTTTTTTAGTTAAACCAGTTATTTCTACTGGCGTGTACTTTTCTTCAACTATTAGGTACTAAATTGCGGTTTGTGAGACGCCGCGCTATAAATTGCGTTCCAAAATGTGACTGACGAAGGGCTTTAGTAAGGTAGGTAGGCATAAGTATAATACTATACGTCACTCGAGCAGGGATTCTGCAATCTATAAAAAAAAACCTCTTCCACCGCTAGGATTTGAACACGTGCCCTCTGGGTGCGAAGGCAACTCTCCCTACCACACCGACCCTTTGAGGGGCTTCCCTCTTTAATTCACAGAGGGGCTTACTCTCTTTCACTTTAGCAATAGTATTTCTGTAATTGATACAGACTAGTGAAAAATAACCGTATAGTAACTGTATGGCCATCATCTGGATGATTACTCTGTGAGCGGAAACGCGTCGTACGCATTAAATTATTGTGGAAAAGTGTTACTAAATTTCATTTCAACGAGTCTAACTTCCACTTTATCACGCCTGAATCGGTTGAACAGTATGGGATGGGATTATGCTGTTCATTTCAAACGTTTCTAAAGCTACAGGCTTCCAAAAGAAATATTAATTCGCTAACACCGAATTCTTTCCTATGTCTTTTCTTCCTTTATTATATTTTTGTATTCAATGTATTCTCTTTTGTCCTGGCATTGGCTCTCAGCCAAGGCAGGAAGTAACACATGTAAATTGTTTAATTGAAAAGAAAAAAAATACTGCCAAACCAAAAAAATGAAATGAAACTGTTCAAAAGAAAAAATGAAAAAATGAAGAAAAACCAAACAAAAGGCATAAAAATGCAGACAATAATAAAAATTGTGAAAATTCAATAAAAATTTTTACTTGTAATTTTAAAATGTTTTGGGCCAATCAGAGCCTTCCCCGACGTCCAATGTTGGCTAGGTTTAGTTCCTCTAATTGTAGTGTGCTATAGCATGCGCTCACTAGAAGCCTCTTTTTCTCATTCTCCTTCACTAGCACTGGAGAGGTTATCCTGGTCCATTTACACTCGTATCGTCATTTTTCCCTGCGTGAGCACTATGCTCACATTAATCGCCGCTGAAGAGGTGGTATATGCACCCAACGGCAGCTGGTTATGTACTTATAAGCCGGGCTAAGTGGTAAATCCTAATTTAATTTTGAGAGCGACGGGCGGACGGTCTTATCCTGTATTTACAGTTTAAGGTTGTTGGAGCGGCATCGGCTGAAGTCAAGTTATATGCTCGGGCTACCTTCTATTTACGCAAAAGAGTCTCCAAAAAATTTAACCAAAAGAAAATATAATTAGGAATGAAAAGTGAGTGCAATTTTGCACCTCAGTACAATGCAAACGTCAAAAAATTATTTGTTAAGAGGTATTTGCAGTGCTCAACACTGCTACAAACCTTTGCACACTGACCAGTTAACGACACACCTTGAGTAAATATTCACAATCTAAGTGGTAAATCCTAATTTAATGCATATATTTATAGACAAAATATGCGTCAGACCTCTGTAAAATTCGGGAAACTAAATATATTTGCGTAATGTAGGCGAAATCGATGCAGTAGTTTTCGTTTTGCAATGTTGGTACCACACAATCTTGCGAGTTTCAGGCAGCTTTTTTCGCATATATTTTTATTTATTATGATCTTATACATTTTTTCAATATATTTAGATTCATCAAAAAGTTTGCTTTTAATGAGTGCCATCTCAAAAACGTCTTCTTACCAACAGATTCGCTAGCTCGAAATAATCGCTTTTCTCCATAAGAGCCCATGTTAATTAAATCCTAAATTTTCCGTCAAATATCTCAAAAATGGCAGATGGGAATCACTTTATCATTTGGTAATTTAAAGTGCGTCTGCCTAAGAATATGTGACCAAAGTTTCATAAAGTTCATGATATTTTTACCGAGGCGCACTAACAACCTTAAAAATGCGGCGAAAGAGCCCGTGGTGATTCCGGATCTGAAAGAGCGACCACATTCGGTCACCTCCTTCTTTCTCCTCGGAGGTGGTGCCGAATTTCTGCTCTCCTTCGGCAGAAAATCGGTCCCGCCTCCCTTGCACACAACCCGGGCGGACGTCTGGGGAATAGCTGCATCCGGCAAGGGTCCCGTGGTTTAAACACCAGGCACGGAGATGCACACATACGGGAAGTCCCACCTCAGGGAGCCAGTTTGAGGAGTGTTTGCGCTGCAAGGAGGGCCAGGGACAATGAACGCTGTTTGCCAAGGTTGGAAAAATAAAGGAGGGCGCGGGAGGACAAGGGTAAAGGATTCAGAGGGTGATGATTGTGCTTCCCAGGGCGGCAAAAAGGAGTCAGGGGGACATGTGTGGGTCGAATGTATGTGTGCTCAGGGGTCAAAGAACAAAGAAAGGGATTCAGAAAACTCGAGGGACACAAGGTTGAGGGGGTGTTTTCTCAGGAAGGGATGGAAATTTTGATGAATAACGCCACTGACCTAATCCTCTCCTTTCTTTTTATCTCCTTCCAACATTGACCACCTTCGTTCTCGCATATTATGATAATATTCTCATCAGTGGCGTAACTAGGAATATGCTTTGGGGGGCGGGGGAGGGGGGGGGGGTGAAGGTGCACGGGAGGGGACCGCCCCCCGGGCAACGGAGGTTCCCGAAAAGTTTTGAAAATTGACATGCCTGGAAATACATTTTACATCATTTTGGCTCTTAAAATATAACATCAGTTTAAGCCGATGCGGTTATTATGTGTCAAAACTAGACAAAAGTTTTAAAATAATTTTTTTTGTCTGAGGCTTTGTGGAGGATCTATTACCTCATCTCCCCCCATAGTTACGCCACCGATTATCATTATAATTGAAGCTACTCTTCGCAAATCGATTAAAAATTGAATTTTCGAAATAAAATCTCACAGTTCTCCGACGTGCAGGATCCATTTACCGATCGGTGAAGGCTATTCGGGTTCATAAGTGGTGTATGGTGATGTATGCAAACTAGAGAACTTTTCGGCTTCTTAGGATGATGCCAAAGCTTAAATTGTAATATACGAGATCGTTTGAAGAATCTCAAAGATTGACTTCGGCAATTTCGTTTGTTTTTATTGGCATTTATTCGATTGGAAATTGCATATATTTTTAATTTCATTCAAAGAAGGAGTATCGACACTTATCGAAGAAATCTTATCCTGATCAAGAGTTTATTTTTTCGGCTTCTGATTACTGGTTAATATTTACGTCATATGCGCGACCGGAAGATAGCCTATTTTGATATATTTTGGTCTTTTTTGTACAATGTTGGCCTTTTCTGCACTATTATAACTTCCAAATTAAAAGAATGAGTTATTTTTAGCCCACGCCTATGGATTAGTGTGGATTGAGCTTAACCCTCACCTACCCAAACCAACTTACGAGTTGAATAAATGAATAAGTGATTGTGCTTTTATCGTTAACTGCTGTATTTGTTGTAATTAACTCCGTTTATATTACTATAGGAAACAAGAACCTTGGCAATGTCGTTGTAAAGTGTTTGTATTTCAACTCGACACTCATGGGGTCGGGTACGTACTAAATGACAAGGTGGCTAAAACAGTTGGAATTAAAAAATTACTAAAATCTAATACACTGTGACGTTTTGTTTACCTTTATATATGCCCATTTTTTTACCAAGGGCAGAGTAAAGGTTGCTTAAGGTTCGAATTTTAATTTGTCATTATTTTATTTACCATTTTAATGAAATATTATTTTTACCTCTCTGCACTGAACTTTGACATCTACCCAAACCAACTTACAGGCTGGATAAATGAGTGTGTGATTGTGATATTATTATCAACTACTACCTTTGTTATGCTTTACTCCGAAAATTTATTACAGGAAAGATGAAACTTTGCAATGGAGGTGAAATTTTTTTTTTTTACTCAACACTTACAAGTTTGCGTATTTACGTTCTAAATGACCGGTAGACTCCAATAATTGAGGTTATAAAGTAACTATTAACTTGTAAACTCTGAAGTTTTGTGTATCTTTATATCGATCAATTTCGTGTCCAATGGCAAAGTATAAGTCACACAAGGTTCGAATTTTAATTGATTATAAGTTAATATACTATTTTTTATATTTGTAATTCGCTGTTATTTTCCCCCACTCTTCTGCTCCTTGGCAATAAATGCCTTGGAAATATTGCTAAAGAGTGCATTTTTTGTACTTATGGAGCGAATTCCCTGGACAAAAATAGGGTAGTTTCCTTCATCAAAGAAAACGAAAGGCATTGATTGCGATTCGTTACCCACCATTACTGTATTCATAATATACAAATTGTTTGATTTTAGAAATACCGGTTTAGACGAATGGCAATGGCCAATTTTTATCCTCATTTAAAAAAGGCCAGATTGGCGCCCATGCGATTCCACTACACGTGACGTCACAGGGATCTAGTTTCAATACGAGTAGATAGGAGTTTTACATTGTCTGAGATTACCAATGCATGCATGAGTCACAGAGCTCAGGGAAACATGTCTTAATAATCACCTATTAAAACTGGCTAAGGTCGGAAAGTTTTCTTCGTTTGATAAGTAATTAATAATCCTTATTTAAACCAAGCGCTACCAGCTAGCAGGGCACTCTGCTACCTGCTAGCATTCTACGCCGTATCAGCGCTCAAAGCCTCGCCCCAAGGTCACCTCACTTGCGGCAGCGGGAACCAGAACGACGCCACAAGGAGTTTTCCCGGCATTCATACTTACGCGTCGCGTTTTCGCGCGCTTGGAAATTTTCACTTTTCATTTCATCGCGAAAAATAGATATCGTCATTTAAAAATCTAAATACGTGAAATACGTACTCCAGGAGTAATAATCTTTCAAATTAGGCAATAAAAAAATAATAGGAAACCACCCTATTCATCTCATGAGTCTGCTGAACCTTCGCTAAAAAGATCTCATCGCAATCAAAAGAAGGCTTCTCAACACGATCTTCAAAAACTAATGAGGTGGACTTGGATGGGACGAGGATGTTAAGGTCAACGTCATCGGTTGAGCCTTTCGGGGGTGGAAATGCCCCTAGACGGCGCCTCCACACGATAAGGACGGGTGGGCAACGGAGGATCGTGGCGAAGGAGCCATTCTCAACATTCCTTAGTGCTTCGGTCATTTTCCCTATAACGCGAGAAGGTACGCCTTCCACACTCTTCGGTCGTGCCTGTTATCATCTCGGGGGGAAGCAGGTGAACGGCATGGCCATGGACAATAAAAAATACATATACCGGAACCCAACGTCATGCAGGACGTGAAGTAAGCATCCAAAACATTATGAAGTGAAATCGCTCTACAAACAAGTAAATTCTTGTATTATGCACGAGGGTAAGTAAACTATTATCCGTAATGTATTTATAAAAAATTCATATATGTATATTATACTACATTTTACATGAAATACGCAGGCAGAACCGAGACTAATTTGCAGACGATGTACAACTTCGCCAATAGTTACTCGTCTGAAGGCCTCTTTACACGGTAAATTAACACGTACGGGTTAATGTCTAAATGTATGAACGCAAGAATGAACGCCAAAATGCACCGTGTAACCACCCAATTTGTGCGAATGCATGCACAGAAAATAGAACCTGTTCTAACTTGATTCATGCATTCGTACATGCTCCGTTCCGGTCCACCAAAATCATTCACGCAAACAGACATTAACTAGTACGTGTTAATATATCGTGTAAACAGGTCTTAAGAGAATCATTTCACGTGAACTTTCAATGCTTTCTTAATTTGTGGCGGTAAACGGTCGTTCGGATCTTTTGGCGCGCGTGATACTTGCGCGACCTTTTGGAATGTCCCAATCCATTCGTAGATACTCCGTTTTGGCAAAACACTGTTCCCGCACTGTACCGGATGTCTAATTAATTTCGTCCCCTGATAAGCCTTCTGACCACAAAAAAAAGGATCACTGAACTCTTCCGTGCCTTGATTATGCAGCGAGCGCATGGTATTCGGTGCAGAAAGACTTAATCCGCGAATTGATTAAAATACAAAGGAAGGCTGCGCGGAACGTCAAAAACTGCTACGGGGATGCAAACAGCGAATTAGGCTGGGAGCCGCTGGAGACTCGGAGGCAGCGCGCTAGGCTTAGATTGCTTGAACAATAGGGTGGTTTCCTTTTATTTTTTTATTGCCTAAATCGAAAGATAATTACTCCTGGAGTACGTATTTCACGCTTTTAAATTTTTAAATGACAATATCTATTTTTCGCGATTAAATGAAAAGTGAAAATTTTCAAGCGCGTGAAAACGCGACGGCTAAGTATGAATGCCGGGAAAAAGTCCGTGTGACGCCGTTCTGGTTCCCGCTGCCGCAAGTGAGGTGACCTTGGGGCGAGGCTCTGAGCGCTGATATGACGCAGGATGCTAGCAGGTAGCTGAATACCATGCTAGCTGGTAGCGCTTGGCTTAAATAAGGATTATTAATACCTTATCAAACGAAAAAACTTTCCGACCTTAGCCAGTTTTAATAGGTGATTATTAAGACAAGTTACCCTGATCTCTGTGCCTCATGCATGCATTGGTAATCTCAGACGATGTAAAACTCCTATCTACTCGAATAGAAACTAGGTCCCTGTGACGTCACGTGGAGTGGCATCGCATGGGCGCCAATCTGGCCTTTTTCAAATAAGGATAAAATTGACCCTTGCCATTCGTCTAAACCGGTTTTTCTAAAACCAAATAATTTGTATATTATGAATACAATAATGGTGGGTAACGAATCGCAATCATTGCCTTTCGTTTTCTTTGATGAAGGAAACTACCCTATTGAGAATGGATATCTTTAAGAGTGACACGGAGAACATAATAGTAGAGTCCCACTATATTTCCAGGTCCGACCGACTCGATAAATTAAGAGATATATTTTGTCGAACGGATAGTTATGCAAATTCTTTTTTACCCCGAACCATAAAGGACTTTGACAAATGCCGGTCGTAATTGCGTTGGAACGTTTCCTTTTTATGTACAAATGGCTGGTGTCCTAACACTCCCTGCCACACGCCTTTTAGGTGGCTTACGGGGTAAGGTAGATGTAGATGGAATGATGTACCCTGAATTACTAGAGTAGACTTTTCAGATGGACATTTTTAACGATATATTCCTATCGTTGGAAATAGGAATAAGGCTTCGTGGATGGAATACTATTCCTAATACCAATTCTTCTTTATATAATTTCGATGAATAATCATCATCATCCGGCGTTAATTCTTCTTCTTCTTCTTCTTCCTAGCGTTTGTCCCGCGCTATTGCAGGGTCCGCTTTTCTCCAAAGCCTTCTCCACTTGGCTCGATCCAGGGCGTCTACTGACGTGGCGTTGATGGTCTTCATGTCCGCCTTAATTTTGTCGAGCCAGCGCATCTTTGGTCGTCCTCGTGGTCGGCGTCCTTCAGTACTCAGCCGCATTGCTGTTTTGGCCACGGAGTTCTCATCACTACGCACCACATGCCCATACCACCGCAGTCGAGCCTCCCGCATCTTGTCTGTGATCGATGCAACTCCCATTCTTTTCCGAATGTCTTCATTCCTGATGTGATCCAGGCGGGAGATGCCTAGGATCCATCGCAGCATCCTCATTTCCATGACATGCATGGCCTGTTCTTGATTTGCTGTGGCTGGCCAACATTCTGCTCCATATAGGGCCACTGGGCGGACTACGGTCTTGTATACTTTGGCCCTGAATCGTTCAGGCATTCGACGGTCGCACAATACGCCAGTCACTTGGCGCCATTTCAGCCATGTTGCATTGATTCGAGCTCGTGTGTTGGCGGTTGTGCTTCCATCGTTGCTGATGACAGAGCCCAAATATTTAAACTTCTCGACCTTTTCAAGGTCGTCGCCGTCGATGCTGATAGTGCCATCGGTTTGAGGCCCACACTCCATGTACTCAGTCTTCTTGATGTTTAATCGCAACCCATAGTTGTCGAGTCGTACCTTCCATAGTAGAGTTTGCTGCTGTAATTCGGGTCTGGTGGTGCTGGCAAGGAAGACATCATCGGCGAACAGTAGTGACCAAGGATGCGATTCTTGGAGACAGGCCGTGATTGTGTCCATGCACAGGATGAAAAGGAGCGGAGAGAGGGCCGATCCTTGGTGGACGCCAACAGTGATTGGGAAAGGCGGTGATATTCCTGATGGGCAACGGACGGAGCTGGTGACGTTGGTGTAGAGAAGCTTCACCCATGACACGTAGACTTCAGGGACGTCGTGAGATCTGAGGGCATGCCAGATAAAATTAATGCGATGCGTTAATTATTATCTATTTATTTTAATATTGTAACCTTAGATACATAACGGAATAAGATTTGAAATATGAAACGGACGCTAGGATAGTGGAAAAGGGTGGCTAAAGGCATTCGTTAATAAGGGTGTTGTCCATGTTATTATACATTTTCAATATTTGTTACTCCTCTCTAGAATCTTATTTGCGGCGGTCCTTACATAATTTTAAAACTCATTTTAAAATCACTCTTATGACAGTTACGTATAAAGTGGCCAGCAAAATTACTTTTACCATCTTTGCTGTTTCTCTAAGCGCTTATATGTTCCTTCTTCCTGGAAATCCAACCTCCTGTCTGTAAAAGCCGTTTTACACGGAGCACCTTCTTGCACAATCTGACGTGTGCACCAAGGCGCAGTCAAAATTGCGTCGTGAAAAGTGGTGAATTGCTAGAACACATGCGAGAATTCGTGGACATGAGATGGCAAAATAGCCACTGTTCCAATTTCATTCATGTATTCGCGCAATTCCACGCCATTTTAGAAATAAGTGCAGTTCTAACTTGCGCAATTCCGTGCCCCGTGTAAAACGGCCTTAAATTAAAGCAAGACACCCAAGTTTGAGGAGCTCTATAGTCTAAACGAAGCAATCAATTTCAATTCAACAAAAAGCATGCGAAAGAGAATTTTTTATACGTTGGATAATTTCCTTTAAAAAATATTCGACTCCATAGTATTTCCTTTACTTATTTTTTTTAATTACCTGTTTTTTGTGAGTAAAATCAAGTTGCCCAACTTTTATCACTTTGTATTCCCGTAGTTTTCGTTCCAGTTCCTTGCAATTTTATGTAAGAAAGCCATATTTCGTATTTACCTATTAGACACCTTTTAAATCGCTGCATATTAACGAATATACTCTGCATCCATCTAATTGATCTATCGTATCCTTATATTTTACAAGCAGCATTCGGAGAGTGTCAATAGGTCTAAAAGCCATGCGGAAAGTAGAAATAAATTTCTTCATAAGTAGGAATAAGCTTCAGCAAAACGGTATAAGTCCTCAAGCCAGTGCCTCCAGGTGAAAACTAGGCCCCATGGCCATTATTACAGGTGCGGCCAGCAAACAGAGCCCAGTTGGACCTCAGGCTAGCGTCTGTGACGAGAACCGCCCCCTCCCCCGGGCCCATGTCCTACAATAGAGTCGGCGTCTTGGAGTCGAGGAGCCCAGCCCATATAGCAAGCAATAAATACCGTGATGTGGCGCCTCTTCCTCAGAAAATACCTTTACAGTTTTACTCGTCTCCCGCATTTACCGCTTCGAGTGGCTTGTTTGTGTAGGCCAAGAATTTTTGTGGAAACCCATCGCCTGGCCCGGCGCCACTAATGAGTCATTGCTCACAGCTAAACGGAAATCTATTTCTGAATTCATCAAGGAGGTTCCTCGGTTAATGTGTGATCAAAAATAATTTAGCATCCTAGAGTTTCGTATACGTTACTTGAAAAATTCTTGGCTCGCGATCAGGCATTGATAAGTCAGCCAGCGAAAGGCATCCGGGGACTACCAGATGCTTAAAGAAAACTGCGCAAGAAATACAGCCGCGGAAAAATTATGCAAACAGCCCACTATCTCATAAAAGAGAAAACCTTTTTTGAACTTACAAAACGTTATTTTTATGCTATAAGTTGTAGATTATGAGATTCTAGAAACGGAAATATTTTAGTTCAGTGGAATCGGCAATAGAGTCGTTTATTCTTGCTGTAGAAGAACTCATCAGATATATTTGACAATTGATTCACATGATTATGGTTATAATTTAACAAATTTATAAAACTCCATGTGAAAGCAAGGGCAATGATTGACACCAAATAAAGAAAAGCTCAACTCAATTGGAATTGGAATTATTCCTAATAGTTACTGTGGAACGTCTTAGACCTTACGGATCACAAAATGCTCAATACGAATCAAAAAGGTTAGAATAGAGCTTTTCATTTTTCATTCCATGATAATATAAAGTTCAGATACTGTGATCTATAACATTTAAAATATTTTGAAATTCATTTGAAGAAATTGCCACTATCATTTTAAAATATTAGGCCGTTTTTTAGAACGAGGTGAATTTTATATTATTTAATTGGATGAAATAATTATGAGCAATAATCCGTCACCAAATGTGACCTCAAAGGGATGTATCTCGATAAAAAAACTTATATGGAACCTCATCAACAGGCAACATGTGACAAAATGAATACGATGCATTCCTATTTGCAATTGCAGGATACACCGGATATTTTTGGCCACCTGATAACGTCAACAGCGAAGAAATCTATCGTCTAAAAAATGAGGAACTCAGATGAAAATGGTGACTAATATGATCAGTCACAAAGGTAAACGAAAAAATATCCAAGAAATGTAAGCCACCAAGCAAAATCTTTCTCAGTCAACAAGCGTTTCTTGTGAGCAAGGAAATTGACTACAGAGATACCTTTCTTGAGCGAGTACCGTAAGAGTATAAGACAGGCCAATGAATGAGGTGAGATGAGGTACTGGGTTTAAAATTTTCAGAAATCGGTGATTCTGCAATGGGCATTTAATTAACCTTTTCGCCCCGACGGCAATTTCCGTTGCCATTCTCAGAAAGTTCAAGTCAGAGTTTTTGAAATTTCAGTTTTTCTCTTAAATATTCTTTCCAAAGGTATTTATTTGCATAGGGTACTGAAATGTTAACTTGACCGTAGGAACAAATTGCTATTTAAATGAAAATAATTTTTAATAGAAACAATTTTTATGCATTTTAAATATAACATGTTTCAGGGATTTACACTTGTAGCCAATATATCGGCATCTTCAGCGTTTGAAGGCAAAAACTGATAGCCGATATGTCGGCACCCAGGTTATTCAAGGGTTAAATTATATCTAATGCTGGTAAGATTGTCTGGCTAGAACAAAATTTATTTATGTCTAGGATAAATGCTACTGCTCTATTGTTTAACGAAACAATAACTTCTGGTTAGAATTCACGGAAGAACGGCTGCTTTGGCTGGCTTCAGTGAACGATAGGCGAAATTCAGAAGTAAAATTACTCCAAAGATGAGTTTTTTCCTTACATACGGCATACGCCTATGAAGCAGATTGTGGGGTATTGCGAAATATATATTTTATTAAATTTGAGCTATTATGGAATAAGAATGATCAGGAGAAAAGTGTAACTTTAACCCGTAATCCTTTTTAAATTGGAATGTCTTCAGAATAGAAGAAATCAAATTCCGAACGATATTCCGACATATTTTTTTTTTGGGAAAGGAAGTCGGAAGCTGGTGACATAAGAATTAGCCGTTGTCAGAAAAAATACAGTACTGGACGTTTAAAGAAGGTGTTTACTGAAAAATGGCAAAATTTACATTACTTATGCCAGAAATATGTTCGTTTCAAGGGAAAATTCGCCGTTCAAGGAGATGGCATTATGGGCAGTTTTCACTGCTATTCTCAGCATTATAAGATAGTACCAGTTGCTTCAATATTTTACGCTCCAATAGCTCATACCATTTAGAGCCGTTTCATTCAAAAAAGGCATTACCACTAATTTCAATGTTCAAATATGAAAGCTAACAACAATCTCCAGTTTTTTTGTCAGTTCTACCGCGTCAGCCGTTGAAGTCTCTAATTCCTTATCACCAATTTCTTCGGCCATTTTCAGACTCTCCCCAATTCATTAGGCTAAGAGATCGATGTTTATCGAACCATTTCGACAGGTTCTCGTAAACTCCCTTCGTTTTGAGTGAGGGAAAAGGAAGATAGGCCTTCGTCACCTCGTGGACCCCCGCATGAGACAAATTGCTTCCGGTGACTGTGCGCGCCAGGCGCCGGTGGCAAACTGTCGTCTGACCCCGTAACCGCAAAGGTGTCTGAAGGGCGGGCCTTTCCTTTCTTCACGTCCAAGACCACCCTTAGTCTCTCAGGAGGTAACACAGGAAAGGGAACTAATAAAACAGTGGTTTGCTCCAAAAAAAAGGCTGGCTCCGCAGCACTGAGCTATGGGTTTACGAGGGTCCATAAATATCTTGGATACCTAGACGTCTTTCTTCGCGTTGAACGGACGTGATCGCTTATTTGGAGCATGATGGTCTATCGAACGTATTTCACAACAGTCGATTAGGACGTAAGTTACGTTAAACGCGGAAGTTCCCCAAGTACCCAAATCCTTAACCTCTTCAGCCCCTTGAGTCGCTTAGTTGTTTTATTTATGTTTTAGGTTTCTCTCACAACCAGCGTGGATGGAAAAATAACATCATATTGAAATTTGAAAGGCATATTTATCAAAAACTATTTTACAGTATGGTACACATATGTGCACTTTGGGATTTATGACAATATTTTTATACACTACGATAATACAAAGAAATAATTCTCATCCAGGGATACTGACTCACAAAAAATATTGGGGGGACCAAAACCGGGGATCTTGCCCCGGGAAATTTTATAAGTAGTGAGTTTTAAGATTTTTTAAGCATTTTAGAAGAGTCATATGATCAACATTTGAACCCTGATAACTCGAATCTCAATGTCTGGACACTCCGGGGAAAATCGACAAGCCTGACACATTTTTTCCTCACACCCATCACGAATTTTTGAGGGGACTCGGGCCCCCTCAGGCCCCCTCAGGCCCCATGGAGTCGACGCCACTGTTTTCAACAAGAGTTACTTTATTAGCATTCATTATTTTCAGTTGATATAGTCTTCATAAACATCATTCACTAGTTTTAAACGCCTGAATACATAGCTTTATGAAAACACTTGACGATGAACACTCATCTTGTTGACGTTGTGTCATCCATCTTGTCTTACGAATGCAAAACAAAAAACATGTGGCATGTAAAGGCAGAATCGTGTACTACAGTATGCAATGAAGTGCAGCGGTGGGATTACAAGAAAATAATTCACACCTGAAGGATTATAATAATAAAAACCCGGAGGTGCACATGTGTGTACATTAGGTCTGAAGAGGTTAATGAAACTACATGTGGGGTTATCCCATTTCCACCCTCCTTAGCTATATGGTCACATCTTTCTATTTTACATCTGCATCTATGTAATACCCTGCGAGCTACCTTTAGGGTGTTTGGCAGGGGGTGATCAATCACCAGCATGAAAGAGGATTCTAACATGCACACCACACGGTCATAAAATTGTTACGCATACTAATAAATTATACTCTCCATTGCTTTTGTTAGCAGCATCGAAGTCGAGTTCTGATCTTGGTAGGTGAACTGAACTCAAATTCGACGCAGCTAACCCGAAAAGCAATGGAAAGAAATGCACTCCAGTGCTTCGAAAGCTTCAAGCAGAAAAATAATAAATTACTCTTCCACATTTATGCAAAATTGGCCAACAACTCATGAAGGCAATGCGTCTATTCTGAGCAATTGAAGCTCTTGAAGAAAGCCCACACTCCTTTTTGTTGTCAAGTTGTCACAACTATACTGTTGAATCTGGCAATAACGAGCAAGTAAACAGGATATGGCATAGCACAGATTATTTTAACTTTCTTTCATCCAAAAACATGCTTTCCCTGAAGAATCATGCTTTAATCAAAGTCACTCATGAAAATTGAACAGAATTTGATTCTGACCTCGTTACCACCTTGTGCAAATGTATGGCTACAGGTCATTTTGAAGATGTAAGGCGATGCATTACCAAAATATTTCAGCGAATTACAAAAGACGACAATAGGAGCAACGTGTCTAAATATCTTCACAATCGTAAGCAGAAAGTTTTATGGTCGTAAATGGGTTACATTAAAAGTTCTTTTGAAGTAATTACCGCGGAACGTTTTCCTCTGCTGGAACTTATATCGATGCAAATTCATCATAGACGCGTTTAAAGTAACGGATGCTATCATACACGCACAGGGTAGGAAAAGTATGGTCTAATGTTGTTGTCAGAGGTCTCACTGTTACTATTTAGCATTAATTGGAGGTGAGAAGCCAAGGGGTCCAAGTGAGACATCACAGAGGCACATCACATTAGGAGTTAGGTACATTCATTAGCAAAATTAGGTACCTAAATAGATAGATAAATAATACAAAAACTTAGTAGCAAGGGGATCAGAGTGAGTCTTTGTTCTGTGTTGACATCGAGTGGAAAATAAAATGCAAAAAAAAATATCTAGTTGATCAAATAGTAACTAATAAAAATCTATTTGATCTCATTTGTTGTCATTATCTAATTTACGTACAAAAATAGGTTTAGAAAAAAACTCATTTGTATATTTTGGATTCTCACCCCCTCAATCGACAGTTGCGTATTTATATCTGATACTTAACCATTCATAAACGCTTTCATCTCTCCAAAGAACATCCCAAAATCCTAATTGCGCAGCTATATCTATTTCACCAGATTATCTTAGCCAAAATTTGTCACCCTAATTACCACCATCCAGAATTAAAAAACTACAAATAATGTGATTAGTCTTTACGTACCCACTTAATTAGGCCCTCCTGTAGGGCCGTAGTTGCTACGAGGCGCCCTAGCTCATTCCTTGTTAGTTCAAAAGGTCATGGTGGTTCCTGAAAAGGATAAAAAAGTCCTATAAGCACTGCGAGGTGCTAAGAACATATTACTGTAAGAGTTTTCGGATTTGAGGACTCAGTCATTTGTTTCTCGCAAGGAATATCTCGTTTTTATCACATGCAATCATTTTTAAATTATAAGCGTATCATCATCACTGGTCAAAAATCCTAGGATTGGTTTGACGCAGCTCTCCACTCTGTTCTCCTATCAGCTAATCTTTTCACACCTACGTATTTCTTCTCTTTCACATCCTTATTTACTTGTTCCATATATTTTGCTCGAGGTCTTCCTTTTCGGTTCTTGCCTTCCACTTGTCCCTCGACGATTGTCTTCATCAGGCCATCATGTCTCAAGATGTGGCCTATAAGGTTGTTCCGTCCTCTTGTTGAGGTTTTCATGAGGCTTCTCTTCTCTCCTACTCTTCTTAGGACTTCCTCGTTACTAACTCGGTCGATCCATTGATCTTCATCATTCTTCTGTAGCACCACATTTCTAAGGCCTCTACCCTTGCTTTCTCCGCTGCGGTCATTGTCCATGCCTCACTTCCGTATAGGAGCATACTCCAAATGTAGGTTCTTATAAATTGTTTCTTTACTTCCATATTTAAGTTTCCCGCTGTAAGCAGGTCTCTCTTTTGGTGGAATGCTCTCTTTGCCTGAGCTATTCTGCTGATAAATTCTTTCTTACTTCTCCCGTCACTAGTTATCTTGCTTCCCAAATAACTGAATTCATCCTCCTCTATCAGTTTTTGCCTCCCTATTTTAATGTTAGTCTTGACTTCTCTTCTGCTGCATACTAATATCTTGGTTTTCTTCGTGCTTATTTTCAGTTGATATACCAAATGATTTTTATTTCTCCTGATGAATAATAGTGATGCATTCTTCTCGGGTTCTTAGCCAGGTTAATTCTGTCGTAAAAGCCTTAAACGATAGAATAAACCTGGCTGAGAAACCAAGAAGAATTCATGAATATAAGCGTGTATTGTATAGAGCATATCGGTTAGCGCATATAGGGCATATCGGTTATTAAAAATTGTCGGAAATTAAATATAATGCATTTAAATGGAGAACCAAATTTATAATTTACAAAATTGATATTGAGAGTTTTACGAAACCAAGAGTAGATATTTGTCAACATCTTTAGAGTAAAAGTTTTACACTTGAGAAAATACTGGGATCGAATATATAAATTGTAAGGGATTGGAAAATGCTAAAAAAGCTCTATTAAATCTATTTACTGATAATTTTAAGATGAATACATTCTATATAAGCGAGATATGCGTAATGTGAAAAGACTAGCTGGGTTCTTACCACCCAAAAGTCTAATCATCATCAGTGGTCAACAATCCTAGGATTAGTTTGACGCAGCTTTCCACTCAGTTCTCCTATCAGATAATCTTTTCACACCTACGTATTTATTCTCTTTCGCATCTTTCTTTACGTGTTCCATATATTTTGTTCAAGGTGTTCCTTTTCCGTTCTTGCCTTTCACTCGACGATTGTTTTCATCATGCTATCATGTCTCAAGATGTGGCCTATAAGATTGTTCCGTCGTCTTTTTAAGGTTTTCATGAGGCTTCTCTTTTCTCCTACTCTTCTTAGGACTTCCTCGTTACAAACTCGGTCGATCCATTAAAAGTCTAATAGTACACATAAGTCCCCAATGAAGTACCCAATGTACCCAATAGTTAATATAAGTCCCCAATGAGTACACACACAAAAAATGGATAGGAAACCATTTTACGTTAGACCACCTTAAATGCCTCAATGGTCCCGAAGGTCCTAGCAAAAAACTCAGCTTACGAATACTAGAGGGAAAACAAGACCTCTTCGCCCAGCTTAAAAGACTGGCGGCGGCATTCGAAAGATCGAAACCACAGGGTCCCATGCTTAGGGCAGGGGTGCAGGAGAATGGGGATTAAGGATTAACGCCATCCCTGAGCAAACTCTTCCACCGGAGACCGCATTCACGGCCAATTTGCCCATCGCCGCGCATCAGCCACTGTCGCTACAGAGAGGCTGCGCATTTAGCTGGCCGAGCGTAATCCCCCAGGGTACCACCCGCAGAGAAGCCCAGGACTCGCTCCCCAGAGAAGGAAGCATGTCCCGAGGGCATTGAAATCTCTAGCTTGGTAGCAGAGGAAAACAAATCTGTTAGATCTTATTTACTGTAAGTTCAATAGATTCAGGCGTTATATGGTGAGAGTTCGACATATAGGGTAGTTTCCTTCATCAAAGAAAACGAAATGCATTGATTGCGATTCCATACCCACCATTAGTGTATTCATAGTATACAAATGATTTAGTTTTAGTAATCCCAGTTCAGGCGAATGCTAATGGTCAATTTTTACCTCATTTGAAAAAGGCCAGATTGGCGGCCATGATATGTAACTCCACTTGGCGTCACAGGGGCCTAGATGCTATAGAGTTTTCGGGAGTTTTGCATCGTCTGAGATTACCAATGCATGCATGAGGCACAGAGATCAGGGAAACATCTCATAATAATCACCTATTAAAATTGCCTATGGTCGGAAAGTTTCCTTCGTTTGAAAGGGGAATAATAATCCTTATTTAAGCCACGAGCTATCTGCTAGCAGAGTACTCAGCTACCTGCTAGCAACCTGCGTCGTATCAGCGCTCAATCCTCGCCCCAAGGTCACCTCACACGCCGACAGCTGGAACCAGAAATACGTCACACGGACTTTTCCCATCATTCCTACTTAGCCGTTGCGTTTTCGCGCGCTTGAAAATATTCACTTTTCTTTTAATCGCGAAAAATGGATATCGTCATTCGAAAATCTAAGAGCGTGAAATACGCACCCCAGGAGTAATAATCTTTCGATTTAGGTAATAAAAAATAATAGGAAACAACCCTATTGAAAGAGACATATTTGGCCGGTTTGAGACAGGTATCTTAAACAATGTGTAATGAGATTTAAAAAATAAAAGTCAAGCAAAAATCACTCTTTGTTTGCATTTGAATGCTTCTTTTTCAGTATTATGAACTTTTGGTTTTTAATTTCAGTGTACAAGTAAAAAAAATTAATTGCTTTATTGCTCTCCTGAAAAGTTGCTATTTTTGAGATACGTGTTTTTAGAACTTAGCCATCGATATTTAAAATATTTGTGCTGAGAGCTTTTATTAAAATACTTATTTATTATGCTGGAAGCAAGAGGACTACATACAGAAGGACCCAGTCCAGTGATGAAAAAATCGATTTCGATTAAAATCGAAAATCGAGTTTTAATAATCAAATATATAAAGGAAATCGAGATCGAGCTATCACATTCGAGTTTCAATTCAAATTTGAGTTTGCGCCCTCAATATGAGCAGCGTCACAACCGACCTATGATAACGTCAACAGTCTCATGCAAAAGACTTTGGTCCCAGGTCAATAAAGTAGGAAAGGCACGCCCTCGATCATAAACTAAGCATATCAATCAATTGATTTTTATAAAAAATTTTAGTGCCCCAAATCCGCCCTTTCTATGAATTATAGATAACTGTTTATAATTTTGGCATTTTTAGCACAAAAATTTAAACGGTGGATTATACAACAAAAATGAATTATAATTCTCGAAGGGTCACCTTTGTTGCATTTTAAAATCTAAGTTATTGTAAGCTTCAAAAACATATTTATGATAGTAATAATTGGGACAACTATAGCATTTTTCCACACTTTTTTACTCTCTCTCAACCAGTTTCAATGCTTACGCATCATTCTCAAGAGCCGTCTCAATGATGCTTAAGCATTGAAACCGGTTGAGTAAGATTAAAAAAGTGAGGAAAAATACTGTCGTTGTCTCAATTATTACTATCTATGGACTCCCACAAAGTCAACTCGTCGACAATAAGTCTGATATTTGTGATAATCTATATATATATATATATATAAAAGAAAGTCGAAAATCGTGTTAATTAGAACAGTTAAAACTTGAGAACGGCTGCACCGATGTTAATGATATTAGGTTATTTGGATAAGTCTCAGTCCCGGAAAACATATAGAACATTAACAAATAGGAAGAGTTCGCAAAAAAATCATCTTTCTCTTAGAGATATGTTTTTAAGAGTTGTTAACTGTGCAACAATTGTTAAGTCGGTCAAAAAATAAAAATAAAATTATTTGTAGAAATCAGATAATTCATTGAAAAAATCTGCGTATACATGCCTTGGTCTACGTCCCCAGTGTCGTTTGAATAAAGAAAATATCTTTCTAACAAGCTATTTTAATACTTATATTTGTATTTTTATTGAATTTTTATTATTTTATTACATTAAGCTTAAAATTAATAAAATCAGTACAGCCGCTATTGATCAATAAATGGTGTAACTCAACTGTTCAGTGATTAATTATTAGGCGGTACGAAGTTCGCCGGACCAGCTAGTTCGATAAAAAAGGTGTGCAGGATTACTTCAAGAGCCTCATTGTACAGGATTGCAGCATGAAATCATATGGGGGGAATGGGAAAAACGCTATCACAATGGATAACATAGGAAAGATTGGTAAGCAACGAAATTGGGGCTATGTGTACCTGTGCCTTACGCGCCCCAAATAATCGGAGTTCACTGCAACCTCGCTTCTGTCAGCGCACTTACATCCATTGGAGTATGGATGTTCTTCTACCACGGCTGAAAAAACGAGGGAGACAGATGGATGTCTATTCTCGCCCGTCCACCCGTTTCGCATCGTGAACTGACGTCTCACAGATGAGCTCCGCAGATCTGTCTACACCTCCGCTGGGGTCTGACGCGCGTGAAAGGGAGCCGAATGGACAGGGTACACGCATTGACCAGGATATACTCAGGGCATGAGGAGCGCCATCTTCAAACGAGGCGACTTGATGATGATCACGCCCTCTTCGGACAAAACCCGAGGAAACCGGGCGAGGACAAACACGCAAGCGCGAAAAAGAGCAGCCGACTGCTCTTATGTGTGTATTTTTTTTCTTTTTTCGTGAGCCTCCACTCACTTCGCCTTTGAAGTGAAGTGTAGCATTAAGTGGGGCGTGAACGGTTTTTAGGGAGCTCGAAGTGGGGTTGGATTTGGATCGGATACGCTTGCAGTCTTTCGCAAGTCTGGGAAGAGAATGGAGTAACATCCTTTTCGGCGTCAAAGGAAACACAACAGTTGGGTTTTCGCTCCCGAGCGTGAAGGTTTGGAAGGTCGCACAGGGGACAACAGTGATATGTATTGGTGGGGAGCGGAATTTCGTCCATTTCCAGCTTTTTATCTAATTTTACTGCAAAAATAAATATAAAAATAAAATAATAAAAATTGCCGGTACACTTCGTACTACACTAAAAGGCGGAATCTATGTTTAGGCTTCCATCAATTTGAATCATTGATGAAAATGTTAGAACATGGAGAATTTAGAAGATAATAGAAAACTAATATTTCAAATTATTTCCTACCTGTGAGTGCACAGTTTTTTTTCGAAAATATTATTTTTGAGCTAAATAGGTCATGCATATGTTATATGTGAGTAAATAGTACATCAAAACCTGCATAATTACTTTGTCACCTTAAAAAATCTGAAAAATATTTTGGTACACTATGAGACGGATCTGCGTTTAGGCTACCAGCAACTTTGAATCACTGACAAATGCGATGGAATACATAGTATTTCGAATGTAATTGCATATTAATATACTGATATTTCAAATTAATTTCTTACTACTAAGTTTTTAAGAAAAAATACACATTTTTTGAGCAAAATACATCTTAGATTCCGAAAGTAAAGAGTAAATTTATCCCTCGATAATTTGTTTACTTTTTGACCAATCAATACTTCATAATAGTTATTTTGCGTACAAAAAGACCTAAACGTTGAACCTTTCAATTTGAAACAATAAAATTACAATAACTTTGATATAATTAAATGAACATATTTGTATAGAAGGATAATTTATCCAACCAAAAGGGAAATGTAAAAATTAAAGGTCGCATAGGGGACAACGGTGTTATGTATTGGTGAGGAACAGAATTTCGGCCATTCCCTGCTTATGGTCATATTTAATTACTGTATTACTTTAAATGATACAGAGTATGAACTTCTGTTCAGGATACCGTCGTTTTGAGACGATGGCCATGAGTAGAGAATAAATAACTTAGAAGAAAGTATATGGCAAAATTTCAATGAATTCCTTTAAACAAGGTGTTATTTAACATTTAATGCTTTTTTATTTTTTGAACGATAAAGCAATGTTAGGTGCCCTTTTTAGGAAAAAGTTAATACGTAAAACAAATTTTCCCCGTCGTACATTAGAAATCGCCTTATTAGAAACAGTTTTGACGTCGGGAAAGGTTTTAATGCACTTACTAGAAAGATAGGTTTTGGTTGAACAAAGCTCGATTTTTTAACCTAAGGGAAAAATAATAAACTGAAGCAAAGAGAGAACATTTCACTCGAATGAGGGCATAATTAAATAGAAACTAGACGCTTGTACGAGGTGGAAGGGCTCCATGTTATCAATAACAGACAATCTGTTAGTTCCACAATATATTTTTTTACAATATTTTTTTTGACCGATACACCATTATCAGGTACAGCAAATATAGTTACATAGGGCAAAGTTATAATAAACCTTTGAGAAATAAACTTTCAGATTAGTCACTCTGAAAAGAAATGTGATTACACTGCAATGTGAACATCACAGTTTTTCATCACTGGCAAATTTCATTGAGTGCTAGGAGAAGCGCCTCCAAATACAGATTAGTACTGTGTAACTACATTTGGGTGGTAATTAAAAAATGTTTCACGTTCTTCAGGTTCAATATGACGATTAGGATTGGGAACACGTATGCAAACCAAATATAAAAATAGAAGTTTATTTGGACCGTACGAAATCTAGCATAGCTTTTGTGAATAGGGTGGTTTCCTATTCTTTTATTGCCTAAATCGAAAGATAGGTACGTAAGCGCGAAATGCGAACTCCTGGAGTACGCATTTCACGCTTTTAGATTTTTAAATGACGATATCTATTTTTCGCGATTAAATGAAAAGTGAAAAATTTCAAGAGCGCGAAAACGCGACGGCTAAATATGAATGCTGGAAAAAGGTCGTGTGACGTCATTCTTGTTCCGCCTGCCGCCGCGTGAGGCCACTTTTGTGCGAGGCAATGTGTGCCGATACGATGAAGGCTGCCAGGAGGTAGCAGAGTACCCTGCTAGCAGGTAGCGCTTGGCTTAAATAAGGATTATTAATACCCTATCAAACGGAGGAAACTTTCCGACCATAGGCAATTTTAATAGGTGATTATTAAGAGATGTTTCCCTGATCTCAGTGCTTCATGCATGCATTGGTAATCTCAGACGATGCAAAACTCCCGAAAACTCGTATAGCATCTAGGCCCCTGTGACGTCAAGTGGAGTGGCATATCATGGCCGCCAATCTGACCTTTTTCAAATGAGGTTAAAATTGACCATTAGCATTCGCCTGAACTGGAATTACTAAAAATAAATAATTTGTATATTATGAATACACTAATGGTGGGAAACGAATCGCAATCAATGCATTTCATTTTCTCTGATGAAGGAAAGTACCCTATTCATTGACTAAATAAAATTATAAGTGTGATGATACTTGTTTTTTCTGGGTCAAACGAAAGTCAGTGGACGAATTAAGAGACTTACAAACTGCATGAATTACTTCTTCTTTCACAACAATAAAGACCCGCTTGCCTTACCTTACTGGGTCGATATCTATCTGTATTGACTGGCTTTTAGAATTTTTGGGATTTCCTTAAATGGATAACTCGGTCGGGAGCAAATAGTTCATTTATACCTGCCGTGATTTACATCGACAAATATGTAGCACGAGTATGCACTTCACAAGCGAACTTGGAAACATAAGGGATATCTTAACTCCTGCCGTCTGGAAGACAAAGTTAAGACTTGTCAATCATTTTCCACTTAACCCAAGGCTGAAATAAGTCTTCTCAGACATCCGTTTGAAAGATAACCTATAGCGTACATCTAACCAATCAGCCAATTATTCTCAAAGGTCAAGTGTTAATCCAAGTTTCATGCTCTTTCGTAGTGTATTCTACTCGTTCCAAATTCCTTACTAGGCTCTATATCTGACCATAGATTTAGCAAGAAATCAGGTAAAAGCATGATATTTTCACTTAGGCACTCTCAAGGATGTGAAAGTAAGATTTAAAGGCCAGGTTTAACACCGAGGCTAGTAAACATTTCAAGCGAGATAAAATAAAACGTCATAAAAGGGATTGAAACCTTCGAAATGCATTACCAGCACTCTTGCTTAAGTATGAGTCGAAAGCAATTAGGTGCCTCTCAGAAAGCATCCTAACAAAGAGGTTTTGAAATCTAAGGAAATGGAGAACTTATCGAAAACGGTATTCACGCTAGCCTAGCATCGTGTGATTGACAACGGAATCAGGAAGCGAATGATGTTTATGATGTTTCAGCACATGAACATAAACGATGTTTATGCTCATGTGCTAAAATTTGCTTCCTTTAATGTTACGGGAACCGGAGCCCCAACGAGATATAACGATCTTTATTCGGGATGCATGGGCCAAAATTTCGTTTGTTTTGGCGTATCTATTTTATTATAGTAATAGGTTCATGAGATTTAGTCCGCCGCCATCCGTTCAACCTTCCTGATTGCTTCCCCACACCAGGGCGTATCCACTTCCTTCGTCCCTGTTATCGCTGTTTTAGTTATATACACACGCTTCCATGCATGGAAGCTAGGAAACGTGTATAATAATATTTAACCTCATACGAATCAAGAGCGGATTCAGGATTTTTTTCTTACCATACCGTACCAATTAACTAAAGAAAATCTTATCATTTGCGTTACCAGGTCAAAATATCAATCGCCGACATTTAGTGCAAAAGTAATTATGAACTTCATTTTGAGTATTGTGAGGATAGGGAAATATAAATTTTCCAAAATCAGAAAAATCAGGGCCAGTCTAATGCACATTTGACTGCTTCCAGACAAGGACTTGACTTGACCTGTTTATTGTTTAACCTGGCCCAGGTGAGACTACCAACCGGCCCCCTCTTCCCCTGGACCAGGACCCTTTTACAGAGTTTAAATAGATACAGAGATGACACGCAGGCCAAATTTATTATTGATCATTATTAATTTTTTTTGGAACATTTTGGTATCCCCATCGAAGTCAGGACTAGCCGTCACCTGACGCTCCAATGGACGCTACTGTGGCAGACACTCAGTCGAATACTGTAAATGCAATAAAATAAATACAAATACTTTAGTGAAGAAGCATTAAAAAGTATTAAATAGATTTTTTAGATAGAAGGAAGGATAAAGATAGGTGTACTGCGTGGTAGGTGTGTATTATTCTCCGTTAGGCTTATCGTACCGGCATGGGGTCGCGAGTACTGATGTGGGAAGTGTTGGTGGGAGATCCTATGAGAAGACGCATTGAGTGCTGCGAGGAGAGGGTGTTCACACACTGAGGGGTGCAGTGAATGATGGGATTACTTTAAAGTGGAGCCGACGGGGGTGAAAGAAAACGGGGGAAGAGGCTGGTTGTGTTAGGGCGAGGGGATGGTTTGGTTCTGCCTAGACGGGTAGGAGAGTGGTAAGTGGCATGGAGTGCAAGGGAAAGAGTTTTTTCAGAAGAGGAATGTGGGCTGAGTTATGTTTAGTAACTACCTCTGCGTTGAGCTGTAACCAATGTCTAACAACCGCAAGTGCTATCGCTATATGAAATTAGGCTTGACATGGTGGAAATGATATACATCCATGATAACATAAACTACAAATGGTAATTTCCTCACTTTCATATAAAATTTCACTGCCGACAATGGTTTCAACATTTTGTTACATTTTCACGGCATTTTTTGACATTCTAAGTCATTTTCACCCCGAAAATGGGTTAGAATGTGGAAACCGTGGTAGGTAGTGGAATTTTATATTAAAGCGTGGAAATTATCATTTGTTGTTCATTTTACAATGGATAGTTAAAAAAACATCTTTAGATTAATTGATAATATAAGATAAGATTTACATTTGTGATTCAGGCTTAATATATGAATGAGTAATTTCGCAAATGTACATTTATTTGCAGGCACATTCCAACTCACATTAACCCATTAGCGCATAAAGCATTCTAGAATTACTCCGTTAAAAAGTATGAATTTGATTTTATAATTAAAATATATATCACTAAAATAAATAATTATGGTGGATATTTAAGAGCAGCCATTATTAGATTTGCAACGAGATATGACCCCCAGAGTATGGCGTTCATAGATCGGACGGTCAGTTTCCAGCGATGATAACATGTATAAAATAGTCTGGAAAAAATTAAGAAAAGATAGAAGATAAAAATATTAATCTATAGAACAAAAATGTAAGGGAAATTATCAACATATTTTGCTATATACTTCAATAAAAATTATTTATTAACCTCGCACGGGTGACTGAAAATTTTTTCAATGCCATGTCTCAAATAAATGCTTCTTAACACGATGAATTCATGGAAGCAACTAAGATATTAGCAAAGCGGTAAATACAGACATCCATTTGAACGTGTTACTATGTAGCGCACGCCAACTAGAGCTCAGAAAAAAAAATTAAATTCGCGTGTTCGATATATCGAACGCTATGCACAAATGGGTTAAAGGACTATATTTTCACATACTGCAGGGAAACCTCCAGGAAAATCAAAAGAGCTCCTCAAGTGACGTGCCCTCCTATGGAGTACGTGACATATGACACCCTTGAGCGGCGAGGTTCAAGCGAGCCGTCCGTCAAAGACGCCGCCGATTCTAAGGCCACCAAACACAACAAACCATGGTGAGAAGAAACACCACCGTGAGTCCAAAACAGAGCAATTTTCTCCCGACCTCTTGTATGCTACATCTTCCTCGCGCCCTCTGGAAGCCACCGACACCCAGACAGAATGTGAGAACGGCTGTTCTGACTATACTATCTGGGAAATCATTCATGACCTCCACCCGAAAGGTTTGGTGGTCCAAGAGGTCCTAAGAATGAGATAGGGTTTCTTCTAAGGCTGGGGCATTCTCTTGATCATCTAGAGCATAGTTCGTGGATATCTCCATTTTCCGGGTTTTCGCCGCGTTTTGTTGTCAGAGGTGACGACAGTTTCGCCAGGATTCCTTCAGGCGTCTTCAGGTCGAAGTGATAATTTCCATGTTTTTGCCGCATATATATAGTTCACATTCCTCGCGGCCGCGGTGTTGTTGGCCGGTTACCCTTGCTTCTGCGCCGTGATTGGTCGGATATCCGAATACTCTCTTCCAGGCGTTGGTTATGTTGTATCCGTCTTTTCTATTAAAATTCTTGGGCGTTTTAATGATATCTATAGCCTCCCTTATCAGGCTGGGGTATTACTTCTTTTCCTTTGAGATGATTATTCGCTTCGTCAAATATTATCTTGCGCCCAGGCTCACTCCAAGCATGCTCGGCAAGTACTGAGAGATCGAATTTCTTGTTTTGTGTGGCCCTCTTGTATTCCTGCACGCGGATCTTCATGGATCTACAAGTCTCAACGCTGTAGGATTTACCGCATGGGCATGGTATGTGGTATATCCCTTCGTTGAGATCATGTATTTGGGATCTTGTCTTAGGGTTTTGGAATAATCTGGTAAATTTTCATCACGCATCTGAATCTCAGGGCTGGAAAACGCGGCAAAAACCCGGGAAATGGAGAGATACGCGAATTCTGAACGCCACGGAAGACAGACAAGATCTGGAGCAGATGTCTCCAATATTTTCAATGTAAGGGCCACATTATATATTTCCAACGTTTACGTGGGCCGAATGAATAAAAAAAAGTAAAAAGAAATCAGTGCCAGTAATTTAATTTCCTCGAAAAATAAAGTATAAATTCTGGACGAATTAAAAGATTTCTTTTTGGAAAAAATCAAGGTAAACAATATAGAATCCGGCCTTTAGTTTTAATATGTAACGAATGAGTGATGAAGATACTGTCGTTTTGACGTCAAAATTTCTATAAATCAGGTTCCTGATTTAGTGAGCCAGTTGTAAGAATTGTAAATAAACACACAGGTATTTGGTTGGCAGGCCGGATGAAATTATATGCCGGGCCGGTTGTGGCCCTCGGGACATAGTTTAAATACCCCTGATCTAGAGAATTGAGTAACACTACGGTTGTAAGTAAGAGGGAAATGAAGGAAATGTTTAACTTTTAAGCTGTCTGCTACCTCTAAGTTAGAGCTGCCTTATTACTTTATGTCATAATTTTACAGCATGCCCTCAATCTTTGTTTATTTCACATTTAATTTTAATAGTAAGTAAATGAGTTTTCACGATTTAAATTAATCAACCTAACATTATGTTGATATTAAAAATTCTTTGTTTGAACCCAAAATTAGTGTAATATTCATACGTTATTGACGCAAAGCATATGATTTTGTTCAATAATTTTCTCGGTTCCTGAATTCAATATGCCACCTTGATTTCACGAACCATTGCCAACTGTAGTAATGTTAAACGATGGATCTGAAATAGAGATTTGAATCATGAGCTGTCATGAAATAAAATACATTTTATCCAATACTAGCAGAATAGGAATTGCAGATTTCTTATCAACGTTTTCCATAAATACATTTGGCTTAATGATATAAATTTAAAAATTGAAATACGCCAGCTTGAAAAATGCCGCCTATTTCCGTATGTAACTTCTTATATATTATTATTATTATTATATTATACAAGTTGCAAGTTGGCTATTTGCCAAGTGGTAAGAGTTAATGTGTAATTAAAATGGAATAAATAAAAATAATTCACCAAAATGAAACGAGATCAGTGACATCGAAAATTTAAAATAAGTAATGAAATTAATTTTCCAAGATAAATTTTTTACACCACTTCGTGAAAACTTTTATGTTGCCAGGATAGGGCCGAAACAGTTTTGCAGGGAGTGTATTCCAATCATCAATCGTCCTGTTGATACATGAGAACTTTTTTATGTTAATCCTTTGAGGCCGGCATTTCATCTTGTATTGCTGATCTTTCCACCGTATATAGCTGGGGTTTTCAATCTTATCTCGCAGTTCCCCCATTCCTTTCCCCCCGTAAATGTGTGGAAGAGTGCGCAAAGCATATTTATTTTTCTTCTCCGTCCTAAAGAGTCCCATCCCAGTACTTAGAGCATTTTAGTGACACTTTCGGTTTTTTTATGCTTCCCTATAACATACCTTGCTACCTAACTTTGCACCTTCTCGATGGATTCTGTTTATCCCTTTTCGTACTGGTCCCACACAAGTGGAGCGTATTCTAAAATCGGTCGGTTTAGTGTAGGTACGTAATACGACCTCTTTCCTTTTGATTTCTCATAAACTGTAACATTTTAAACGCCTTTTTTGTTAACTCCTCCACATTTGCCTCCCCCCAAAACATTTCATTAAAAAACGCTCCATGGGGTCTTGAAGTGACCTCACGGGATTAAGAGAAAATTTTAACAATCTGGTGTATTTCAAGCGTAGAAGTTATTATAACAAAGTCAACCTTTCTCGGCTGAAGCAATTTAACATAACAGGCAACAAACGCTTCTCAACGAACGCCGTTAGTGAAAAATTCCATTTCTGCCTAGTTTTAGACTTCTCTATCTGAGGCAGAAAATAGTTCATGCAAGATATATTATAATGCGCTTCCGTGAAATTACTTTAAACGAAGAAATTATTCACAAAATAATGATGAATAATTGAAACTAGGCATTAAATTATATTTTCTAGAACCAAAGGCTTGAGAGTAAGGGGTATGGATGAGCAGAGATTGCATTCCCTTTAATTGTGCACAAAGGAACCGTATACTGGTCACATTTTGTCTTTAGTCGTGGCGTACTACAAAAGCGTCTAACCATGACATTGTCACGATGCCTGGAGATCAGGCAGTATCGTGGAAAAGAGAGACAATTCCCTTCCAGAGTTGGCAAAGGATTCTGGTTTTTGGATTTTGGAAAGGGTTGGGAAAGGATTGATTTAGTTTCGTGAATGCTAAATTCTGAGCACTTCAGAGGCAAATTGGATATTATTAGAGTCTAAAGATTGCCTTTATCTAGAAGATGAGCGCTTATCATTAGTGATTACTTCGAGTTTTTTAATGTTATGATTGTAGGTGATTGGTCTGCTTACCAATTCAGAGATTCACGTTCTTTTTGGTGCATGTGTAATAATATTCAATTAAAACGAAATGGTAGTTTCTGAAATCTAAATGATAAAATCGAAATCAGAATTAGAATCCGCAAATATTCTGAATCGACCCGTCTTTGATGGGTACAAAGGCTCGGAGAAGAGGCGGTATGGTGTAGAAGGGACACAATTCCCTTCAAGAGTTCGCACTGGAATTGATTTCGTTTGATGCATTAACTGCTAAAATCTGAGCACTTCAGAGGCAAATTGGGAATTATTAGAGTCTTAAAATAGCAATTATATGGCAGATGAACGCTTATTATCATCGATAAATTCGAGTTTTATTCTAATTCTGTAGCTGATTGGTCTGTTTACTTATGTTAATTTTACTGTTTACTTATACAGAGGCTCATGTTTTTTTGGTTATGTGTTTAATAATATTCCTTTGAATCGAAATGTAAGAATTGAGAATGACATGCTAGTATTGAAAGTGGTACAAATCCGCAAACATTCTGCATCGACCCGTCTCTAATGGGCACAAAGGCTTGGGGAACAGGCGGTATGGTGTTGAAGAGACAGAATTCCCTTCCAGAGTTCGCGCAGGAATTGATTTAGTTTGGTGCATTAGCTGCTAAAATCTGAGCACTTCGGAGGCAAATTGGGAATTATTAGAGCCTTAAGGGTTCACTGAATGGGAATTATCGAACCGATAGCCTCACATAATGGCGGGAACGGCCTGGAAGAGGGGGTCGGGGATGACTCCAAAAGGGGTCACTGAAATCATTGCTGCAGATGGGAGCACTACGTGGAAGATTTTGATCGGGCAGCGGAACCGAGGAAGGGCGAAGAGTGGCAGATCAGATTTGGCAGGCGACAAAATTAGCGCAATTGAACGGAATTAGGGAGCAGAATAGCTTATAGAAGAAAGGGGACAGCGAGTTAACGTGTGAAAGCAGGGTGCTAACTTGGAGTCCTTCCTTGAATTCCACTCAGGGACTCGAACAGACGGCAATGCGTAAGATGCTGACTTCCGCGGAAGCATACGAGTGGAAAGGTTCAATGAGGTGTGCATCACTTGACGATTTGAGGTCTTAGAACAACATGGAGCTGCCCTCTTGAAATTTACGGTCAGAGCTCTTAGTTAAGAGCACTTATCGTGGCAGAGCTTTGTAAATTTTAAGGTAACCATTAATTTTGATTCCCCATCGTGAGTTTTAAATATCCTATTCTTTAACTTCATTATGTGAAATAACAGGATATTTATCATCTTTCATTGCTATCATTTTCTATTGGTGAGGATGAGACTTATAAAATAAGCCAATTACAAGGTAATTTGAATGGTTTTTTCCTTATATTAATGTTCAGCGAGGAGAATACATGTCAGATGTATCTTAAAAAAAGCAAACGATGGCGGCCAAAATGATAGCTTAGCCCTACCTCTAAAACTTTCATTGATGTGATGGAATAAATATAAACTCTTCATAAGGGAGTATTCAGAACATACTTAATGTTAAACTCAGTTATTTTCAAACCATGTTACAAGAATTAAAAAAATCAATCATTCAAAGCACTGCACTGACGCTTTATGTAGTCACGTGACGGGTACAAGTCTATAATCACCAAGTATGGACCGTCTTGAAGTTCGCTCAGAGAAGATGGCTTGGTTGTGAAAATGGCTTACACGCCTGACCGGCAATCGTGAAATTTGGTTTAGATTCACGGCTACGCCAATACTATTTCATGGCGAACTTCATCCTTGCTTTTTATTCAAGAATTCAGTATTCAAGAACCCCTGAATTCTTATATTAATGCATATGTTTCCTGAATAATTCCGATATGGTTTTTTTACCAGGAAAAAGTATGTAATTAAAACTCCAAAAACTCTTTCAATTATAGTTATAATTATAATGCATTTACTTCTTTGTGGGTCACATATGTATTAAAACGAAACATTTTCACCGGGTTTAAATTCGCCACTAAAATTCAAAAACTGTTGTTGAAGAAACTAGCCAATAATTGGTCGCTGTAAGGTTAGGGTTAGCCCATTTGTGCAGGGGACAAAATTGTTTCCTCTCTACGCTCTGATTTGAGACAACTTGAGTTAGACCAAATTCACATGGTTGCCACCTCTTGATTTTCATAATATATATCAGGTATGTATGCTCTTCGCTGAGCATCATTGTGAAGAAAAACTGCATCCAATAAGCCTTGTAGTAGGCTTATTCTACCAGTATCATCTTCACCGATAGAAACTGATTGCAATGAAACACGGGAAAAATAAATGAACAGTTAATTTATAAATGACGGTGGAATCAAAATAAATTATTGCCAATTAATCGGTAAAATTTATGGCGCGACAGTTTTGCGCTGCCATGGGCCAACACCTAAATTTTGGGGGATGAGGTAAGTGAAATCAGATTTCATAAATAATAATGCTATACTTTCTGGATGCTATTTTATCCCACATGTGCAACTAAAGCATGTAGTAATTAACAATACGTGGTACGAACATAAGCGACGAAAACAAGATAACATTTTGCAATCAAAGTGTGGGAATCGAACTTTATTTGTGCATTAGAAAGAATATCTCAACTTTTAGTGTGATAAGAAAAAATAAACAGACAAATTGGTTATAACTTTAGAGTAGGTACAAAACTGAATTAAAGCAGTCGTAGAATTAAAGCAGTGTGTAGTAGGTAGTATGATATTATTTTTTTTCCTCTTCTATTCTTGACCTTGTTTAATACATTTAATAATATTTCTTGGAGTTTTAGGTCAATGTAAAACAAGTTATAGCCAACGTTTCGATTTATTTAAAATCATCCTCAGGTATATGAAAGAGAAAACATGAACAATATAAAATACAAAGATGACAACGATATGTACAATATTTTCACATAAAAATGTTACGATCGCCTTTTTTATACAGTAACTAGGTGTGGCAATACCTTAGTAACACAGCATCAACAAATATGTACAAAGTGAAGAGGTATGTCAAAAGTTTTTGTGTATTCTATTCTGTTCTTATATATATATATGTATATATATGTGTAAACTTTAAATTATATTACTGTATTAAAACGTGATCGTAACATTTTTATGTAAAAATATTGTATATCGTTGTCATCTTTGTATTTTATATTGTTCATGTTTTCTCTTTCATAGCCCTGAGGATGATTTTAAATAAATCGAAACGTTGGCTATAACTGGCTTTAAATTGACCCAAAACTCCAAGAAATATTATTAAAGGTAATTTGATAATAAAATAGAAAGTTCTAATAGGTTGTAAGTAAGTAATCATTTCAAGCTTAACTTGGTGGAAGTTAAGATACTTATATGAAAGCAAGTAACTTCTTTTATATCCAAATTTGCTTACCCAGATGATGGAAAAATGATCTGGAAACGAGGGTTGGTTTGTAGTAAATAAGTTCTTATTTTAACATCATATATATCTCATATAATTTTTATCTTATAATCGATTTTATAATCAATTATACTGGGTGGTATAACATCGGCAGCGAAGGGAGATATTCAAGGATTTTAACTCCAAATGCTGTTTTACTCGGGGGACGTAATTGCACTACCTGACGAATGTACGAAGGCGCTGTCAAAATTCCTTTGAGGCCGTGATATGCTAGAACGCATGCGAGAATGCATGGACATGAAAATGATTTCGGCGAAATAGCCCATGTTCTAATTTATCTCGTGCATTCGCGCAATTGCACGCAATAATAAGTAATTAATGCAGTTCAAACCTGCACAATTCCGTGCCCCGTGCAAAACAGCCTTAATAATTTGTAGGTAAGTAATCATCTCAAGCTTGAATGGGTGGAAGTTAAAGACACTCATTTACTAACAAGTTACTTCATTTATATCTAAATTTGCATACCCAGATAACGGCAGAATGGTGTTAAAACCCGGGTTAGTTTTTAGTTAATAAGTACTTATATATCCCTATACTAGATGCAAGTTTGTTTATTTTTGTGCCATAATTAATTTTCATATTGAAGTACACTGCATATATTATAAAATGTATTATAACATCAAACGACGAAGTTCTGGATATGGCTGGCGAGGAGAGGCAGCTTTTAGATGAGATACGGAGGATACAGAAGGTATGGATGGGGAGAGTACTTAGCGGGGAGGGGATGTTGAAAATGATGTTAGAGGGTAGAATATTAGGGAAATGAGGGAGGGGAAGGAAAAGAATAGGATTTTTAGATATATTAAAAGGGACTAGGCCTTACAGTGAATCAAAGAAGGCAGTGATGGAAGGAAAGGGAGGCTCCCATATCACTTCTTTAGTACTCCATGGAAACCTATTTTAATCGGTAAAATACTATAATAATAATAATAAATTGTAACATCATATTATATGCATTTTAACGTCAGTAACCAAAGAATATATTCAAGGATTGTAACTCTAAAGACCATTTTACCCGTTACACGGAATTGCGCAATCTGACGTACGTGCGATGGCAAATAAAATTGCGTCGTTTAAAGCGGTGAATTGCTAGAATAAATGCGAGAATGCGTTGATGCAAGACGGCAAAATAGCCCCTGTTCTAATTTCGTTCATGCATTCGCGCAATTCCACGCCATTTTAGAGATTAATGCAGCTCTAACCTGCGCAATTCCGTGCCCCGTGTAAAACGGCCTTAACGTCGGCAGGTAGGCATGCACGACCCATATATAGACGGTAGGTGTCAGCGAAGGTGGGGTCTCGGCAAGTATGTGGCGGCCTTGGGCGTCAAGAACCCCGCTGGCGGCGACGTGCGAATATTATCAGCACATCTCCCTGCGCCTCTTCCCTTATCTGACCATCTATAGGGCAGGACTATAAGGGCAGAGAGGAGCGACGTGTGTGAAGAGGGGTAGTGGGATGGGTTCGATCCTGTTCGGGGGAAGGTCAGGGTTTGGCAAGGGGAAAGTTGGTGCGCGGGAGCAGGGTACTCGAGTTTTGGAAGCAGGAAAAGGAAGGCAGTCATGCGTAAGAGAGAGCGTGAGGACCGGCAGCCGGCCGACAATGCTGCCATCTGTTGTCGGTGGGAGCACAACACAATGGTTCGTCGGTCCCCTTACGTTAACACGGGGAATGTCCCCCCAGACCAAGGGCGGTGTAAGGTGATTGGGGGCCCTCGGTTGGGGCCGGGGGAAGCGGGGGTCCTCCCCCGGAAAATATTAGGAAACTTTATGCCCGGAAATTCGATTTTGACGCTATCCTAGTACTTTAAAAGTGGATAAAAGTTAATGAAAAATAGCAATTTCGTAAAAAAATACAATTTAAAGTGGGAATTTCACAGTTTATACCTTTTAATAATGTTTTATGGTTCTGTTATCAATTTAGTGAATTGTCTCCTTGAAATCTAAAAATACCTCAATAATATCCTTTTCGAGTAACTCTTTTAAAATGCATCAGTCTCACTTTTATCCCCTGACAATTTATTTAGTTATTTTCTGTTACAGACTTTTTACTCAGTATGCAACCAATGAAAACGTAGAATCTTATAATTGCAAAAAACTTCGGATCAAGTATCGTGAGTCTTTTTTTATTACGCCTGTCATATACGCTTCATGATAGACGCCAGCGTTGTGGGGACCCCCCAATCTCGGGGCCCTCGGCGATTGCCGACCAACCAACCTGGCCAGACCCCCCCCCTGTCCCAAACCAACGTCCCAACTTTATATTCACTCCGGAGGTGTGGTATGCCCTACCCCTATGACCCCCAACCCTCTTTAACCTCCCTCCTGCTATACGAAAAACCCCTTCGATTGAATTCAACCCCTCATGCCCGACAACACGCCCAAAGGCAGAACCAACTTATGCCCGGAAACTCATCGGGCGTACAAATCACCACGCAATACGGAGCGATATAAAAAGATTTCCCCTTTTATCGAGAGCGTGGTGGTCTTGAATGACTACGAAGTGCCACCGCATGCATTTTAGTTTCGCCCGGGCAGTGTTGTATCCATGTGCTGGTGGGATCGCGTGCCTTTTTGCAATTCAAATCTTTTCCCCTTTACAAAAGGTGGAGTCAGCGTCTGGATTTTATTTATTGAATTTGATTTATTATCATGATGGATCAGCTCCAAACGAACTAAGTATGGGTAATCCATGAAAAAATTGTCGAAGAAAAATAAACTTTGAAATTTCTGCAACTATGGATGAGGAAAAAAGTAAGCGAAGGAAAAATATGCAAATATTGGTGGTCAGAAAGATTACATATATCAAAATCGAATAAAAAATTAATCCCAAAATTATTTCACCTTGAGTCAGGCGTAATATTTAAACCGCTTATTCCAGGTGCAGTGTGCCTATTAAGAACCCATAAAAAACAATAATAATTAGTGGCCAAGTGGATAGAGCACTTGGATTCTGGAGAATCGGGTTCAAATCCAAAGACAATGCAATGCTTTCGCATACACCCAAACAAATATCCTAGGAGTTCGATATGGCAGAGAGGAAGAAGCTAGCCATCTACAGAGTACGTTTGTCATTTATACGCCTGAGGCTTTATCGGGGGAAATTTTCTCTCACCTAAACAAAGAAGCCTCAGCTTTTAAATAAGTTTTAATTTCATGGTTTAATTTTGGGGAAATGAGTTTCGCAAAGGTCAGCAAAAACAGATCTGGAATAAAACATGCGAAAATTTGTGAAACGATCGGCTATTATAGTTTAAAATTAATGATGGCTTGATCAGTGCATAAAAAATGCAAGGGAAATAGAAATAGAAAATAGAAAACAAATTTATTGTTCAAGGCAAAGCCTATGGATCATTCATCCAATACATAAAGAAAAAGACCAAGCTCTGTGGTATTACGAGAGGTATATGCAAGTCACCTTGCTATAAAAACAGGATCATTGAAACACAAACACAATATAAAATTAAATACAACGACAGAATTTACCAAGAAAATATCGAGCCAATTCAATAGAATAAACAAAAAAACATACAAAAAACCTTTAATGAAATTAACGTAGATTCTTTGAAAGGAAGAAAAAAATCAATAAATGATTGAACGGTAGAGGCACACGCTCAATCTCCATAACATTCATTAATCAGGTACGCAAACATTTTTATTTTGAATTGATTTATAGTTTTAGCTTTTGATATGAAGTCAGGAATGTCATTCCACACCCTTATACATGAGTTAATGGAGGACAATTGGTATACAGTTGTTCTACATTGAGGAACTCTGAATCGTTTTCTGACTCTAACAGATCTACTTAATACATTGCTTAGGTTTGCAATTACCTTTTTATAGAGGCAATCCGGTGCTTTACTTGATAAAATTTATAAACAAGGGAGAGGGTATATACAGCTTTTTAAAAATAAATATCCCTTATGCCTCTCGGCAAGCAACTTGCAGCTTCGATTGCATTGGTATAGGTAGGTGCATCGGAGAAAACGGATGCTAAGATATGAAGGGTTGAGCGCATGCCGTGTTGGGACGTTTCCGTTAGGTTATGCGTTTCAATGAGGTTGAGAGGCACGCGTGTCTAATCTGTGTTTGCGCTTGTATTCATAAACTGGGAGCACGTGAATAATATGGAGGAGGTAGCTTTGAGGAATCACCACAACCAACAGTGTATTGTTATGCTAATCCCATGTCCCAATAATCTCACCAACAACCCATGCGGACTCATAATAAACCTTATTGTCGATTTCGAAAAAAGAATCGATGATGCTCAAATTAAGTTCGGGCTAATGAGCAGCCTTCTCAAATTTTTACGCTACTCCTTTATTCCGGATAGGGTTACAAACGTTGAGCCAGCCTGGGACCCTCGGGACTCTCCCGTTCGACTGGTTTTATAATAGGTAGAACCGACTCGAGAGGATGCATATGTAAACGACCCGATTGGTTTTATACCCTGTTCATCGGTGGATTTTCCATGCATACAAACGTATCGCGAACCCAACGCTACAGAAATCAGTGAGGCATGAATTTTATCCTTTCAGGGAACAAGAAGAATTGGATGGATACCTGTAGATACCTCACGTGACACTGAATAAATATAAAAACTGGTTCGTTGTTAAAAAAAGGTACTGAACCAACTTTCTACCTCATGTTGATGTTTTCAATTTTCTTTTGTCCACTACAGGTTTTGGAACTATGCAGCATACATTGCAGCAAGCGTTATTCAGTGGGTAAAATGATAAGGAGGTCATCAGCTGTCCGAAAGAGTTGTGAAGGTGCCATCAATAAATTTCTGTGAAGCAATACACAAAGAGGTAATTGAAATTAAAGGTGCGGAAAAGTTTCTCGGGTTTTCCACCGGTTTATGTCGTCCATGTCTCCCGACGTTTCGAGCAGCGACTTGCTGATCATCCTCAGGAGATCTTCCGAATGATCCTTTCGGGAAAACCTAAGATCATACGAAATAAAAGGTAGTTGCACTTTTTGAAATGTATTCAACGCGTCGTAGGGATTTAAATAATTGTGAAAAAGTGAAATTACCTTATATTTCAATATTTTGGCCTTCCAGTATACCACCATTGAATCTGTTGACTTTATTCTACGGGCTAAGGTCGATTTTTGCACAAACTTTACAACATTGAGTGAAGGAAATCAAAAGAAAGTATGAAATGAATTTGCCCTTGGGTCTATGGCGACGTTCATAGAAAAAAATAGCGCACACAAGTAAAGCAACAGCAATGAGCAGAAACAGTAAATTACCCGAAAATAAATGTTGCATACTTTTTCGTTATTTTTATTAATTCAAAGTGAAAATGTCAGCTCAATTTAAACGCAGAATGTGCAGCAATTTGCTGTTACTCCATAGAAATGTAAGGGTATTTTGCAATGATTCCAGTTTTTCCTTATAATTTAAACTCTAACGATTCTATAGTATGTATTAAAATTTTCACCGAGTCTAATAGTCTGAATCTATTGCATGTTTGTGGCTTTAATGCCGGAAAAGAACAAATTCCATACGTACATTCGCCTAGTGAAATCTACAAAAAATTGTAGGATTACGCGTTAGTAAACAAAATTAATATTTTACTACAAGTAATTTTTCACTAATTTACTTGTTGCGTAGCCGTTAGTCCGAAATTATTACTGGAAAAGCTGAAAAATTTGGGTTGAGGTCTCCAGAAGCCCTCAAAGTACACTTCTTGGCCACGACAAGGTAGCGTAAAAACTAAAACTACGGCCGTGTTACAATCCACCGTGAATGAACTCCTTCGCTAGAGACTCGGAGGCTGCGCGATAGGCTTAAATTGCTTGAACAATTGAGAATGAATATCTTTAAGAGCGACACGGAGAATATTAGAGCCACACTATATTTCCATAGAATCCGATAGAATCCCTCTTCTTCTCCTACTGCTGTACTATTAAGGACTTCCCTTGTACTATTAAGGATAGTAACGGTGTCTCAATTATTAGAATAATTGGCGTCACTCGCCAGGACGACTCACTGGATGTTTTTTTTTCTATAGTTCTACACTTGCTTGGATTTGCTATAGGAATCACTAACAATTGGCAAGTTACAAATGTCTTTGTATATGGTGTGCATGCGGCGGCCCTCTTTCATGCAGCGTGTTGAAGATTGGTCACTCCAGCCAAACACCATGGTATTACATAGATGTAGAACTTACTAATAGATTGGTTGAAATTTTGCGTATCCTGCTGACTTTTGTATTCCTTAATTCATGTTTAAGAAAAGACTTTTACCGCAGATTGGACAAAATTCTTGAAAATCATCGTAGAAAAACGAACAAAAAACGCCCGTGTTTCTGGTGTGATAAAGATGACGATAAAGGATATAAATTGTTGATATCACAAGAAGAACTGTTAAATGGAAATTGTAGTACACGTGGACCAGATGGATGCCCCCCCCCCCTCCGGTGTTTTGGGTCCATCCCTTGCGAGCTTAGGTCCTCGGGAAAGGGACAGATTAGGCTCGGATTCGAGGGTGAACCTGGAAACTAACGCAATGATAATGGGACCGTATTAAAAATCTTTCATACTTTGGAGGGTCGAGGGAGGGGGGGGGGGCCCGTTCCCCGTGCCCCCCCCCCTAGATCTGCCTAAGCGGAGACCGTATCTTATATCAAATCGTTGGATTCTATTGCAGACAATGTCGAGGTTCATGCCAGATTTTATTATTCGAAATATCTCGCAGTCGAGAATAAAATAAAATTGGTTAACGTACCCATTCCTACACCTATGAATTCGTCGAAATGTGTCTCTTATTATTATATCATTTTTGTCCGATCTGGAAATGCAGTGCAGTTCTAAGTCGGGACGTTTTTCCATTCCTCACACAATCGATACAGGACATCCCCCTCTACCGTCCAACGGCCCTGCCTTCCGCCACAGTCCCTGTTGATATAAGAGAGCGCTTGATGGGCCCCATGTTCAAATACCATTCTGTCCGACGACCACTCCATGTTACGTGCGTTCCGCTGATTGCCTGATTGATTCGCGTTCTCGTCCGCCGTGTGTTTTTTAACGTGGAACGAACGTATCCAGGGATTGGCTCCTACCCTAACGTGTTTGCTCGAGTCTGATGACCAACAAACCTACTTTGTTTGCGTGCTGTTGCGCTCTTCACGAGGCGGTAGCAGGCAACTAGCGTTCCCGAAGAGGAAGAGTAATTGTCAACCGTTAGCCTCCAATAATCATTTCCAACCGTAAACATCAAGTCTCGGTTCTGCATCCAATTGGAGCCTGGTAAAAGCCGCGTGTATATGTTGTTGGTGTTGTAAATGGTGGGTTCAGTAAGCTGTCTCATCGAGGCTTTTATCGCAAGATGACATCAAGTGAGACCTCTCTGTTTGCCATCGCTAGAGTTGCTTGCATTCCTCTACTACAGCATTTTTTCAGCATTCGTGTTTTTGCGATCGTATGATTACAACTTTTGCACGAACATAAGTACTTGGAGTTTTCTCTTCCGTGTAAAAGTTGAAATAAATACAAGGAAAAGCTTTAAGGCTATTGACGGAATGGGGTCGTATACTCAGACCAGAAATCGGAGTCCATGAAATGATTTCCGTAGATGAAAGGGAAAGATGACTAACATTAAAATAGGGGAAACAATTCTGGATCAATTATCTTATTTGGAAAGGAGGATAACTTGCGATGGAGTAGCGAGAAAGAAATTATCAGCAGAATGGCCCAGGTGAAGAGAGAATTCCACCCAAAGAAAGATTTACTACCAGCGGGAATTTTAAATATGGAAGTAAGTAAGCTATTTATCAGAACTTACATTTGGAGTATGCTTCTCTACGGAAGTGAGGCGTAGACAATGGCAGAAGTGGAGAAAGCAAAGGGTATAGGATTGGTCTGTTCAAGATTAACGTTATCTATGTGAAATCTACAAGGTTTTTCGATTCAACTTAAGATGAAACAATTAGATTAGCATTTTTAATGGATCAATTCAATGAGTTTAGTCCTAAAAGTTTAAGTTACTTTTCTGATATGTGAGTAAACATGTCTACAATTTCATTTTTGTTCACATAAGAAGCTAGCAGTCAATCAATTTTCATTAATTCTCATCATTATTGGTCAATAATCCTAATATTGGTGTAACGCAGCTCTACATTCAATTCTCCCATCAGCTAATGTTTTCACGACTCAAACACTTCTTCTCTTTTACATCCTTCATTGCCTGCCCACCACTCATTCATCCACTTGTCCTTCGACGATTGTTTTCATTCAGATTCAGGGCCATTATGCCTCAAGATATCACCGATTGTGTTGTACCGTCTTCTTCTTAAGGTTTTCACGAGGATTCTCTTCTATCTTACTCGTGATCAGAATTCCTTATTATTTAGCCGGTCGATGCTTTTGTTCATCAACATTCTTCTGTCTCACCATACTTCAAAAGTCTCTACCCATAATTTTTCCGTTGCTGTCATTGTCCATACCTCACTTACGAAGAAATATTCCAAATGTAAAGTTCGATAAATTGTTTCCTTGATTCGAAGGTTGAAATTCCCGCTGATAGTACATATTTATTTTGGTGGAATGCTCTCTTCACCTGGGCTATTCTACCAATAACTTTTTTCCTTCTTCCATCGCTAGATATTCTGCTTCCAATATAACGCAATCCATCTCTTCCAGTTTTTGGCTCCATATTGTCTTTCAGTATTTGTTTCCTATGGGACACCCCGTAGATATTCAAGTTTAACACATGGAAAAGAATCGGCGTTATTTTTTTTGTCATGAAACTACAAAAACCAATCCCTCTATAAAAGTGATTTTGGAGTCCATATTTCAAGTGTTATGCAAGAAAGCTTTACGAGAGTATTTTATTAAAAAAGCTTCCGTCAAATCCACAACAATTATAATTTTTTGACGTAATTACTTCATTATAAAACCAAATGAATAGCCTTTGAGATAATAGTTTCATCCATGTTATATATTGATAAAAATCATAAATGTGTAGCAAAAAGCCGCATATCCCAAATTTAATGCTTTTAATAGTTGTTAATACTGTTTGTTTAAATTATTAAACGCATTTAAAAACTTCGCAGTGACTATCACGAAGGAATTAGCATGTAACGTATTGTACCTCAAGTAGTCGCGTGGAGTCTACCAGACGCCAAAAGCAAAAAATAAATTCGTATGAATTCCAGAAATGCGACGAAACATAAAATCATATTGGTGACTAATTCAGAAGCATAAAATAATGAGATACAAGGGAGGATAGTTTCCCAACTTTGAAAACACTGTGATGTGAGTAAAGAAAAGAAAATAGCTTGGCGTCTGGTAGACGCCACTTGACCAACGGTTAGGATCCCAAGTAAAGTTTACTGCAAGATGTGATTCAGCGGCTGCGAAAAAGTAAGGAAAGGTAGGGTAAGGATGTATGAGTACAGTGGCTGGATAAATAAGAGCTATTCTCCCTCCCTCTCCACATTAAGCGAATTAATTACGGTCACCTAAACTCAGGGGTGGTCCCACTAGATTCCGCACGAGCGATTCGCCGGGGGCCCACCACGCAGTCCAAGGGCGAAACCCGATCTTCGTGTGCTCGCCGCTCTTATGCCTGGAGGGCCCTCGATACCATGGCCCACCCGCTGTTGTTGGGGCCCATCAGGCCACGCTCCTGGTGTTGTGATCGCCTTGTTATTCGCGCGGGCTGGTTTTCAACGGGAGTATGCCAATTATACGCGATCGGCGTGGGAAATTTTTTTTATGGCGTTGTTTACGACGGTCAATGAAGGTAGTTGCCCCATATATTAGGCGAACGACGCTCTGGACAGCGTTCTGAAAGGTGAGTAGGATGTTGTGAAGTGGCAAATTAGGATGCAGGCAGAGATAGTTTTTAGGGGGCAATGTGGGTCATATATCATGGGCCTTTATGTAGATGGTATGAGATTGAAGACAAAAGAAGGTGAAATAAAGAATGTGAGAACCTACAGCTACTTGGGAACTTTGATACGTAACAGAGGACTGGAAAAGTATAGTAGAAATAAAAAGAAGAATAAGAATGGCGAAAGAAGTTTTAAGGTAGAAGAAAAAGAGTGCTGTGTGACAAGGGATTGGACTTAAAATTGAGGAAGAGATCGGTGAAGTGTTAAGTATGGAGCGTGTTTATGTATGGTTCTGAGACTTGGACGATGGGGAAGAGAGACAGGGACAGTATTGTGGCGTTCGAGATGTGGGTTTGGAGGAAGATGGCGGTAATACGGTGGACGGATCGAATAAGAAATGAGCAAGTGTTGAACAGGGTAGACGAGGAAAGAACATTAGCTGGCTAAAAAATAAAAGGATGATAAACTGGCTGGGTCATGTGATGAGAGATAATGGCATTTTGAAGGTAGCCTTGGAGGGAACGGTAGAAGGGATCAGAGGAAGGGGAAGGAAAAGGCTGAAGTTAATTGACAATTTAAAGATTGGAAAATATAAAGACTTCAATGTCATAGCCGGAAGCAGGAAAGAATGGAGACAGCGTTGGCATAAGGGACCTGCCGACAGGCAGAACACTAGGTGATGATGATGATTTGAAGTGTTATAGAAACAAGGACTCTTTCTTGGGAACAAGTATTTTCCCGCAAGAGCTCCTCAAATTACCGATCACCTATTTTCTAATAACTTTTTATCCATTTTCTAATAATTTTTTATCCATTTTCTAATAATTTTTTATCCATTTTCTAATAATTTTTATCCATTTTCTAATAATTATTTAGTAATCTATTTGTTGGGTAGATTTCTCGGTCCTTTTTATTGCTACGTTGAATCCATTTTTTACCGAGGAGTATTTTTTCTACAACAGTCCTTCATCTATTCGGCATGTAATCTATTAGCTAATTCTTTTTTAAAACTTCATTCATTGGTACTGGCATTTTTTTGTTTGATTACATTGGATTACATTCTTGTTCTCTTCTCTACAGATTTGAGCGGAGCGATTTTTTCATCATAGAGTATTAGTTGTCTGCAATAGCACCTCACCACGGCGTGTAAACTAGGATTAATGCTTGGATCTGTGAACGATTTTGAAGTAGTCCCACTTTGAACGCAATCGGAATCGATGGCTATGGATATTTCACATGCGGAAATCATTGATGTATCTACGCAGGAACAGATTATGATTACATATTGCATTTTTTTCTCAATTTATAAATTGTTCAGATAATTATACAGATCAAGAGTATGCCAAAAATGGATTAAATTATTTCTATTTCTATGTCTACGGTTCTGAAATAGTTACGAATATGATTATATGTTCTTCTACATTTATGGAATAAATTTTGATATTTTTTGTTTTTGGAGTATGGTAGACGCCACGCAGCAACTTGAGTTACAATGCGTTACATGGTAATAGCTTCGTGAGATTCATCGCAAAGTTTTTAAATAAGTTATAATTTAAACTAACAACTACATTAATCATAAAATTAAGGGTATGCGTGTTACTGCAACGAAGTATTTACTGTCATAAATTTGATATAATTTTGATGAAAGAAAAACTGTAAGAAACGCCAAAACAAGTAGTATTCAGTCTATACAAATATTTCCATCATTGATATGCATATATTCGTTGACCATTCATGAAATTGAGTATTCAATGAATGATTAGTGTAGTTAAAAAAAGTTATTTCTACTTCAATGCATTTTGTTTAATAATGGTGTCTTTGAGACATCACTCGACAAATAGCATTCCAAAATGTGACGCGACTGACGGAGAGAGCAGCGAGGGGGGGGGGGCGTTATGGGAGATAAACTCCCTCCCAGAGCTCACAGAGAAATTTTTAAGTTTAATTCATTTTACCTAATTGGATTAATAATACTTATTGAGTAGGTTAAGGATACATAAAATATCCTTCAGAAAGCCGTAACACTAACTCATTTTGAACCATTTATCCTAATTTTTTTCCGGGGGAGGGCCCCCGCACCCCCCGCTTATCCTGGCGGGTATTCCATACCCCACAGACACTGCAGTATTAGTTGCGCACAAAACCCCTCCTAGACTTAATTCCTAGCTGCGCCCTTGCGGAGAGCATCATATAAGAACCCCACTATGTTTCCAGGTCCGGCAGAAATGACAATTATTTAATAGAGATATTTTGCCAAACCGATAGGTATGGGGATTTGTTTTCCTATGGAAGAATAAAGGATTTTAATAAATGATAAATAGGTATTTCGATGGTTGGTGTCCTAGCACCCCCGCCAGACGCCTATTGAGGCAACCTGAGGGTTAGTATGTAGATATAGACGTAAATGTAGATTATTTAATAATTTTCAATCACTACCACAGTCAGTGTAGAGGAGTACACCGAGGGGATCGGGTTGATGTGGTGGCTAGAGTGTTTGCTTCCCACCCGGCGGGCTCGGGTTCAAATCCTGGCAGTGGCAGAGAATTTTCGAAGATTGCCCGATCCCTGCTTGCATGTTGTGTGGAGGACATTTCAAGCGCAACAAATCGTCCGTCGGATGGGACGTAAAGCCGTGGTCTTCTTGGCGCCTTTCGTTAAGAGCAGGCTAATGCCGACGCCGAGTTTCTCTCCAACCTTCGTTACCTATCCTTCCCTCAAGGCGCAAATGACCTCAGCTGTCGGTCGCCTCCTCCAAATACCATACCATACCGGAGTACACCGAGTCAGCATAGTAAAATATGCTTATCGATCTTCCGTATGTCTGGACAGAACCAACAGCACCTGATGCGCTTTCCCTTCAGTCTCTTCGGAAAAAAAACGGCTCAATATTTTCGTGATTCCCCTGGAGAGACGTAGTAACCCGTCCGTCTCTTTCCGCTCAACAAATGACGAACGCCGAACACGACCGCGACCGCAAGCGTGCGCCTCTACGCGGCACGCGACACTCCCCCCATCTGTCGTCCCACGCTGGCATTTTTTTTCCTCGCTCCCCTTAATTCATATCCTGCTTCGTAACCTCACTTCCCCCTTTTGGATTCGCGTCTGCGTTTCCCATATAGTTTCTTCCCTACGCCCGTTGTGAGAATCAGTCCGCTGACCCGAGAAATGAACGCGGAACGCCATGCTTTTCCGCCATGGAAAACCGAGTTGACCTCTAGACCCTTTTCTCACACAAAAGGAAATGCTCGCATCGCATTGGGTGAGGTTAGACTTCGCTGTCGTTAACACTAAACCCCACGAAACTCGTTTCCCAAACCTCGAGTGCAATAGAAATTACACACATTGAGAATATTAGTAAATTTTATTTCTATTTAATTAATAAAAATTGATGGTAACTAAGTCAGGTAATAACTTAGTTACAATAAACAACCCTGTGCAAAAATGAAGTATGTCAAAATTATTTTGTCTACCATTTTTTTGATAACATTATTGTAAAAATATTGTTTGTAGCCTTAAATTTTGTTTATGTTTTAATAATGTACACTCGTTTTTCATTTAAAGGCCTGAAGATGATTTACAAATAAACCGAAACGTCCGTCGGCATAAAGGTTTTGCAATCTTTTGACCTAAACTCCAAGATACTCATGATATTTAAAAAATGGAGTTCAGGACAAAGATTATGAAAATAGAAATTGCTACATTTCACGCTCTTTCCCATGTCAATTAAGCGTCAAGTATGTGGTTAAATACATTTATTTATTTCTTCACCAAGAAGGACGAGATAAGACTGGAGGTATTTAAGGTTTGGGTACGGATAAAGTGGTCGTGAAGGTGGAGTGGACAGAGAGGAGGAGGAAAAACGAAGTGCTGGGCATGGTAGGTGAGGAGAGGAAGCTTATAGGTAAAATACGGAGGAGACGGGTTTTTATGGAGCGAATTCTGAGCGGTGATGTACTATTGAAAACAGTTTTAGAGGGTAGTATGCAGGGTAAACGAGGGAGAGAGATGAAGAGTATATAATGTTTAGGTAGAATGAAAATGAATAAACCTTATTGTGAATTGAAGTGAGAAGACCACGAAGGGGGAGGCAACTACCAGAATAAGTACATCTTGAATACTCCACGCAAAGCCGCCTCAATCGGTAGAAAAGTTTTATAAAATAATCTTAAGTTCCTCATTTGCGCCAACTATAATAAATCAATATATAAATTTTAGGTTTTTCACAGCTAGCTTTCTTTAACATAAGATCTATTTTTGCAAATATATTTTTAAAATGTGTAGTGGGACGAAATTTATGTGCAGCCCTTTCCCAAAACTTGGGGCACAGTTAAATTGACTTGTCTCGAATGAGATTTTTTTATGAAAACGACATTTAAAATTGTTAATATGAAGTTCAATTAAACGTCTGATGTAGCATTTGCATCGATCGTACCTGCATGTATTCAGTAGAGTATGTTATGGTTGGTGCCGGTTGCAGCGCTGAGGATCGTATAACACGAATGCATATTTCAAATCATGAGCGGTCTGTTCCGTGAATAAGTGGTGACCAGGATCGATTTATCATCCTGTTTCCCACAACTTTTAAAAAATTGAGAGTAACATATGACATCCTGCTTCGTACCGTTTGTAGTCAATATGGAATGCTTTAACTCAAATAAATGTACGAATTAATGGTTAGCTCTTTCAAATGACATTTAAAAGTGTTTACTTATACTCATTTCTCTCTCCAACTATTTTGAAAGGATGATAAAATAAAATATAAAAATTCAATGGTTTCGGACTCATGTACATTAGGGCTCTTATACTTGAAAATGACCTCTTGGGGTTGAAACATGTTGTACCAAAAAAAAAATAAATCCGAGGAAGAAAACGAAGTCGTTTTGTCATTTGTGAAAATTAAAATAGTTAATGGTCGATAATTCTGAGTGAATCGTAACTGCTCTCAAATTTTCTCATTAAAGAGTCTAATTCGTAATGATTTATCTCGATAGATTCCATCAGCATTGAAATTTCAAAGGAAAATACAAAATGGTCGAAATTTTTATGATTAATGATCTAAATTATGTATTTATTTTTTTCAATATCCTTCCTGGAAAGTCAAATTTAGGTTTTTCTAACGGCATTAAAAATTCCTTGCCGCTACTATGGTGTAAATTTTTGTGTGCTTGCTGTTCTGATGACGGAAATTTATATGCGTTAATTGATAGATATGATACAATGAAAAGATAAATGAATAAATAGATAAATGAAAAAGATAAAAAGAAAAGAATAAATGATGAAATTTGCGTTTATGTGAGCAAATTGACGCATTCTTCCGTGAATAGAAGAATAATATTACAATTTTTAGAAAGTCTATGCTCGTTTGACTCAGCAAAGAATTTATCTGCGACGTACCGATACACAGTTGCATAATGACAATCCCACTGAATTAACATGAGTAGAACATGAAAAAAATCGGGCAGTTATGAAAAATATCAAACCCGATTCTATGCTACTTTTTATTTCAATGATTGAGGTACTTAGTTATGTTTTTCGTCCGCGACAAAATTTGTGGATGGGATTTATGAATGTCATGTGCAGTCGTGAGGAATAATTCATGAGTAGCAAAAAGGATGTTGATTCCTCAAAGATTCCACATTGAATTCGGCGGCCAATAGCCAGGCTGTATTGATTTATTCCCTCTCCAATCTCTTTGTGAGAATCAGGGTGGCTAGGAAAAATCTTAGGGTGCGGTGGATCATTGCCGCTGTGTGCAAAGGCTGGAAAAACGTACCAATGCATAATACAGGCAGATTATGGGAAAGGAATAATAGCTTCGGACCGATCCTTATAGCATTGTATGAATGGTATGGGACGTGGGTTGGGTGCGACCCTTCCCATGATGCACCACGGCCAGTCTGCAGTCTCCAACCCCAAAACCCTAGAGGACATGACAATACGCCAATTAATCTGCCTCCGTCCCGGATGTCAGCGAACTCTATGACGCTATCCGGATATCATTTTTCATAGCCACCACCATTCTACCCACAGAAGCAATTCTTCCTACGATTCCCTCTCTTGGTTTCCCCGAGCACTATACCCTAAACACGAGGATGACATTTATCCACGAGTCACCTTTGAATTTGAATAAACATGCTGTTGACCGATGTAGCAGAAAATAATATGTTGCCACGGTTGCAATAACTGCAGATAATACCGAAAGCTCTGGTGAATATTTCATGGATGACAGCGAATACGTTTTCTGCTCTTTACTTGATTTCAAAAATGCCTTTTCACAATGGAACGATTTATCTATCACAATCAAGATCAGAATGATGTATCATTATTTAAGCCAACTCATGTTGAATGCTAAAAATTGCTAGAGATTTAAAAACTAATTTTTTTAATAGCCATCACCATTGTACCTATAGCAATAGTCATTCTTCCGTTTCCCCTCTCCAAGCTCTATATTCTCCAAACCCATACGATTTTTATCTACAGATCCCTTTTGCGTTGATTAAACATGTTACTGATAGATGTAGTAGAAAGTAATGCTTTACCCGGTTTACAATTAATACAGATATGACCACTTATGATGCAGAACATTCCAATCTCATGTTGTCACCTGACGGGTCACGTGTATGGCCACTTGATGACTCAAAAATGAAACCTTTCCTAAATGCATGGCTACAGAGTTGGATATGGAGAGGAGACAAAAACGATAAGTTATCGCTTTATTCTGGCAATGTCTCAAGCTTATTGGTTTATTTATTTTTCCGTGAACGTTTAAAATAATTGTTTTTCCCTTCTCTTAATTCTAGTGTTTTGTTCTAGCGTTTCCCATTATTAAATGGCCATAAATAAAATTTTCACTGAAGTTCATACGTTGAGATTACAAACTAACTAACTTTAAAATGGTGACTAAATAGAACCTATTAACGCCCAATAAGTTATAATGGTAGCTTTAGTAACTCCTTCGCGGACCCTTACTCTCTGTCAGAAGCTCATTGCATCCCTTTTATGAATGAAAAAAATAAAACTTTGAGCTTCTTTTCCGTCACTTTCACATTAAACCCTTACCTCAACATGCGCCATGTATCACTTTTGCATGAGATACCACAATTTTTGTTCAAATTGTAGTGTATTGAAGTAATTTATATTTTAACTTCTCATGGGTAAAGAATATTCGGCTACATTGCGTAACAGATGTAGATACATCGATATGAACCTCATTTCGTATACGTAATTTATTAGCGTTAGTTATAACTTAATACATTTAAATCCAGACGACTTAAATTGTTTCGATCGGAAAATGAGAACTATTAACAATGAAAAAAGTTGTGTGGAACTTTATTATACGTGAGTAAACGTGAAAAATTCATTTCAACTGAAATGACGCATCAGAAAAAGATTTTTTTCCCACGAGATGCGTCCAAATACATCAAAGAAGGGACATTACGCTTTCTTAGGGAATATAATTCTCTTGAGATCACAAATTGTATTCTAGGATACTTGATAAATTATAATAAATTTCAGCTGCGGCGTTAAAATTGGCACCCGCCTGTATGAATAGGGAGCATTTTTCATGAGATAGTACAAGCTGAAACGAATCGCACGATAAATTGCCACCTAGGGTGGAAGGATTTAAAAGTAAAGTAGAAGGGTTTGGTCTCGCCATCTCTAGCATGGCTTACGAGATGGATCCGTGGAACGAATTAGAATCCCTGCCAAAGTGATTTAATATTCGCAAAGAAAGAACACGTGATTGAAGCAACAGAGAAGGCTCTTTCCTAACAAAGGTGTTGTTTAGAATGGCACGAGACTCTCACAGCGGGACCAGTTGCTTCTTTCGATCGCATTCAAAGAGAAACTACATGATTAACATAAAACAATCTCTATGACTGTCGTAGAGCACGTGATTCAGTCAAAATATGTCTGTTTTAACGAAGCTATTGATTCTCAGGAAGCATATTCCCCAAATGCAGACTTTTTGCTTGATAAATGAAAAATATATCGTTTGATTTCTTGCCCCACAAATCGGATTCTGTAGGTATTATTTTATTTTTTACAATAGCGGTTTACATTAGAAGGCCTGCGAGGTAAATTGAACCATTCGGAAGTTTGTTTAAGTTTGAGCAATGCTTTGCGGCAATGCATAGAACATTGTGAATTTTAGTTTTTATTTCATGTCATAATTACGGGATTAAGATGTAAAATTAATTTTCAAATCTATAGCATATACTTTCACAATCACCCATATCGTAGGTAGGGGCAATCAACCTAGGCGAGACTCGAACCCACGACCTTTGTTTCACCTGGCGAGGACATTACCCTGCCGCTGCTGAGGCCAGCAATGTCATTAGGAAAGAAATCTAGGATGGGATGCCTACTTACTGCTCTCTTCGTGAGTGAATACCCCTTTCTTGACAGTTGGAAATATGGTTCTCTTCATATTCTACTCCACTGATTATCGCTTAAAATGTTATGTCATTTCACTTACTGTATTTTGAAAATTTTCTGTACTAGCTTCAGATAAGCCGCAAACAGGCTGGCGTGGCTGAAGGGAATGTAGAGATTTAATAAAATCAAAATTAGAAGAAATATTTCTGCATAAGAACTAGCCTAAACAAATCCAATTTAAGGAATGGGTTTCAAAGAAAATGGTCAGTATAATGAAATAAGAAATTTTGAAATATTTTCACTGGCGGGATCAAATTGGGCCTCTTCTTCATTGATGATAAAAATAGAAATCGCACCATTCCAGGCCATAGTAATGATATTTATACCGTTTATTAATAGAAAAATTACCGTTGATTCATTTAATCACTGTTAATACATTAAAATACCGTTGAAACATACATTGCTGTCCTCAGTGGCGGAGGGGTAAAGTCCTAGCTGGCCAAACAAAGGTCGTGGGTTTGAGTCATGCCAGGGTAGCTTCCCCTATCAAGGGAGTGGTTGTTCACACACAAAAACATTTTAAATTTTAGAATACCCCGATGTAAAATGACCAACATTTGATTTATTCGGTGGTATGGGAATAAATAAATGAAAATGAAAATGTAAGTATTTTCGTGCACATCCTTAATAGCTTTGAACATAAATTTTGCACATCTTGTATGATGTTGGGAACGATATGGTGGGAGTTCTTAATATTTGTAGAATAAGAAATTACAATATTTCCACTGAGTTTTATTATGACAAAACTCGTTTCGTCGGATAATGTTGTTTGTAACGACGAAACGCGTAGTGTCATAATAAAACTCAGTGGAAATAAATTTTGCACTTTGCACCTTCACGCCTTAACAATCACACGAAACTATTGACCGTGAGTGACTTCACTGTTTTCTCAGTGTTAAAGTTCGTTCGTGTGATTAATTTTACCAAAGTAATGGAAGAGAAAGGGCTGCCGGCGCTCATGGGTAACGAGGCGTGCTAAGCAAAAGGTGTGGAGTTAACAATGAAACGAAATCAGTGTGCCGGCGAATTTACGAGCGAATCGGACGTCCTCGGAAACGTGTGATACTCACTCGACGCTTGACAGCTCTGGGTAAAATTGGAGAAATGGGTGGTGATTGGAGCCAATCTTAACGGCACGTGGACCTCAGCGGAACATGCTTAGTGCTTGATTCGGGGAGGGGGAGTTATGGTGAGAAAATTCAAGAACCGTTGGGGGAGAAGGGAAAGAATGGGGAGTTCGTTAATTTCCGGTTCTCAACAGGCACCAACCTTTAGTGCAACGCATCAATGCGCCGAATGCAACGTGGAATTACGTTGCAAAAATTAAAAGTTCTGAAAAATAAAATAATATCAGAAATAAATTACAAGAATCCGAGAGAAAAACTCAAATACTTCATTCCGCATGGAGAATCTGATTTCTCTCGATGAATGTTTATTTTCGGGTTTCCAATTAGGATAGGGTCTGCTCTGACGTTCGTTTGGAGAATTCTCTCTTGGATGCATAGAAATAGTGTTTTCAATGGAAGGCGCTTGAAAACACCACTTATTTGCTCAGTTGTCGCTGGTTTACTTACAATCGATGTTTTGTAAAATGTAAAAAATTGAGCGGGAATCACAAGTCACGACATTTGAAGACACAAATCAAGCAATATTAACATATTTACATAACTCACATATGTGTTATACCTCGGATTAATGGTATTTTGACCTTAGTGCGAATAATATTAGAACATTTTTACACTCTCTGCAACACTTGCACATTTTTTTGCAGTAGGTATTTCATACACTTTATTTTGATAAAAAGATTATTTTTGAGACCTAAAATAAAAAAACCTCTTCATAAAGTAACACATCGACCAAAATTATACTTTTTGGAAATTTATAAACTTATTATGATTTATAAACTTATTCATATGATTTTATTTCACTCATTCGGTAGCCTCTTAAGACACGTTTCTCAGTATTTATTTTCGTACTGTGGTCTTCACTAACAAAGGAATTATAATTTCACCAGGAGCGTTAGACTATAATTTGTCGGAAAAGATCATTTTAAACTCTAGTTTATCAGGAAAAGATTATTTTTGGGACCTTGTACACAAAAAGCATCTTCAAAATTTACGCTTTGACTGAATAATACTTTTTGGAAATTTTTCAGCTTTCATGTGATTTTATTTAATTCGTTCATTGGCCATTCAAGTGAAAAAATAAAATAAAAACATCATTCAAATGATATTTTTATTTTATTTATTTATCTCAATTACCCCCGAAAACTGCACTATGAGGCTTTCACATCGGCAGTTTTAACAATCAACAACAGACGATCAATCACAACCATGTCCTGGAAGGAACAACCTATCCAGGCGAGACTCGAACCCGTGACCATCGGTGGGGGAGGGCTTATCCCCGCCGCCACGGAGGATATTCATGAATATTCCGTACTTTACTCTTACCGCATGCTCTTCATTATCAAGGGAATAATAATTTCACACGGATTTTTAACCTATAATTTATCATGAAACATTATTTTGGGACAAAAAATTGAGAAAACATCTACACAATTTAACACATTCGCTGAAATTAAGCCTTTTGTAAATTTTTAAACTTATTTAACTCGATCAGCGGCCGCTTACGACAGGTTTCACGGTATTTACATCCGCGCTCATCGTGTTTTGCTCTTCATTATCAACGGAGAACGGGGAATATAAAAGGGCCGATCCCTTCCCCTTTCGATTTGCGGTCTCACGGCGGGGCGCCCTTCACATGTCGGAGCGTCGGCGGAGCATGGCGGACTCTCGCTCCCGCGCTCCCCAACGACTCTTCGGAAGGGAGGGATCCGGACACGCGCCGACCACGTGGCCCGGCCGCCGACCGCCGTTCCGCAGCGGTGGCGGCGATTGAGGCCGCCGCGGCCGGGGTGACGGATGGACCCCGGCGGGAGTCCATCCAGTGGCTGTCGAGTGGCTCACCCATGGGGGAGGGTTAGAGATTGGCACGCGATTTTAATGGGGGAGGAGAAGTCATCAAGTGTCGTTCTGCTGTGGGAGTCTATCTAGTGCTTACGACAACCGAGTGCTGGAACCAAATTGATTCCACACTTTTGATTGTGAACTGTCTCAATGAATCTTGCCTGACAAAGGAATCATTACTGGCGCTTATCCCTAGTCGAGTAGGCAGTGTCATCCCGTGAACATATTTAATGAATGATAACCAAAATATAGGAGTTCAAAGGGGGAGGAGGTTTAAAACGGCTTCTGAGAAATTATAGTTGTAAAAACAGAGCATTTGGTAGAGGGGGAAGGTAATGCATAAGGTATAGGGGTTCATCCATAATGTTTGAATCATTGACTGATTGGCCAGTTCTCACGAGAACCGAGTCCCCGGACCAAATTGATTCCACACTTTTGATTGTGAACCGTCTCAATGAATTTTTCCCGATAAATGATTCATTACTAGCGCGTATTCGTAGTCTGGTAGGTAGTGCTTTCAGATGAAAATAGCAAATGAAATGTGTTCAAAAGTATGAGATCCAAAAGGGAGTAGCTGCTGCGAAAGTAAATTTGTGCGAAACAGAGTACTTGGTAGAGGAGGATCGTGCGGCATAAATTATAGATGTTTATCGATAATAATTCTGGATCTAATACCAGAAAAACATCGTATTATCTTATAAAATGTGATTTTCCTTTGAAATTGCAAAATTTAAGCGGAGTAGGAGAAGTCATCGAGAACTGTTCTGCAGTGGGAGTCTATTTAGTGCTCACGAGAGCCAAGCCCACGGACCAAATTGACTCCTCACTTTTGATTGGGACCTGTCTCAATGAATCTTACCTGACAAAATAATCGTTTCTCGGCTTACATAAAGGCGAGCAGGAGATACTATCCCGCCTATATGGTAAAGAAATTAGTACCAAAATATAACAGTTCCAAAAGATGGAGGGGAGTTTTGAAGCAGTTAATGAGAAATTAAAGTTGTACTAAACAGAGCATTTGGTAGAGGAGGAAGGCAGTGCGTAAAAGATAATGTTTCGTCTATAATGATTGAGTGATTGATCTACAAACAGCAAATTTCAATTCTCATAAACCCCCTAAAATGTGATTTTTCCTTTTAAGGTATGCGTGAGAGGTATGCTGTAGATCTCCTATTTTAGTTCGATCTCAGCTCAAAGACATTGATAATCCTCACGGATAGGTCAGTTAAAAAGTCATACAAAAGCCATCACCTTAAGAAATGGGTGTGAGCATTCTAGTACCGTTCTATTGCCAGAGTTTATGTAATATTTACGAGAACAGTTGTTTCCACACCAAATTGTTGGTCAAATCTCTAATTGCCTGACCCAAGATGCATGAAAGGGGCCTCTCTATAGCCGATTAGGCGATACTAACCGGAGAACTAAGGCGAATGGCACCAATGAATCCATGCCGGACAAGGAAGTAAATATTACTTTCATAAAAAATCTGCTCTTCTTAACATTCCATTGCCACCAAATACACGGAAACATCAATACACTATTTAATTAACACATAGCCTAAAATTGTCATTCCTATTGAAATACAATGTATTGACGAAGAAAATAGGTAGATATTTGAAATAAAACAATTCCGCTTTCCCTGGGAAATAATTCATTTTGAAGGTAGAGATGCAGCATTTGAAAAACTTCACAGATTTTGTATTTAGTACGACGCGTTTTTTTAACCCCATACCACCGAAAACAGCACATATTGGCCTTTCACATCGGGGTTTAAGAAAAAATAATAACAAGTACACGGGCACGAGCAACCTTGCCCTGGATAAAGGCAACTTACGCAGGTGGGACCGAACTAACGACATATTGCTTAGTTGGCGAGGACTTCAGCCAGCCGCCACTGAGGCCGGAAAAACAAAAGTTACGACGCTAATGCGTCATTTTCGAGATAATAAGGATGCCAGGACAGTTCGGTGTTGCGTTGACGTCGCGGCTCGCGAGCCAATTAGAGCCCGTCTTTGAGAATTGATGACGTCATGTCGCCAGCTCGCTGTGTCGTCGCAGATAAATCTGATCGTGTCAGAGTTTCTCTGCGCGAAGGCGGCAGTGCGTCGGCGATTTCGAATTGGTGTTTGTTTATGGGAAGCTTAGTTATACAATTTTGCAGGAGTGGCTCTAATGGGAGTGTCGAATGTTATTAACTTCATTTTCAACTAATATTTTGAAGTTTTAAGCATAGATATTTCGTATCATTCCCAAGAATAAGACAAATTTTAATCCTAGATTAGATTACAATCACTGAGGAGCATAGATTAGCATAAAATATACCCATCAATGGTATCACAAGTTAAATACAGTGTGAGAGCTCCTTGCTGGTGACTACGGTCGTTTAAATACCAATTTATATTTTATAATTATTCCTTCATGATCTGCTCAGCTGAAACTATTTAGATAACATGGCTGGGACAATCTGTTTTAACAATAATTGTCATAAATAAATGTTCCTGATAACTTTTCACGTTAGGTACCGATGTTCACCGTGTGTTTGTAATTTGTTATATTTCGTATAATCCGCGTTAAAGAAGAATATTTTAAGAAAATATGCACAAAACAACATATGTATTGTGCGTTTGACTCGAAATCATAACATGATATGCTCCCGGGCTGGGGGTGTAGACTTAAAGCAACTCCAAGTAAACTTCAAAAGTAACTAGTATTCTCCTTGGAAATTGAGACTAAATATGCCCACTTGATTTTAGATAACTCAGAGAATAAGGGTAGTGAATACACAACAGCAAAACCCACAATTTTCGCTGGGTTGGGAAAGGTTTACGCAAAACTCCAGCCGAAATTCTCATGGCATTCATTTCCCCCTTTATTTCCCTCAAGAGCACTCAAGCCCTTTTTCGCCAGGGACAACGAGGGGGTGGATTCGGGGGTGGTTGCAAGAAGGGAAGAGGTCTCATGGCCACGTGGCCAGACAAATGGACCACCAACCCCTCTCGGAAGTTCATCAGCGGAGCCTTGAGAAAGAGGGAGGCAGATGGGGGAATGGGAGGACATTGATACCCAAATGCACTCCTTTCTCCATCTCCCTTTCGGCAAGGACAGACACACGCTCCACGCTGTGCGAATGGAAGGCAGCGGACACCATAAACAACGAGCCCTCTCCTATTTCTTCCCCACACTCCTCAAACGGCTCGTCAGGGTCGGATGGGACGGCCGTTTTTGGGATGCATACACTTGCACCAATTTCAGTGATCGAAGTGAATCCTCAGAGGAACTATTTACTTACCGGCTATGGCAATCGAAACTAAACGAAAGTCAAAACCAGTAAAATTTCAATAGTTTCGTTCCCGGAAACGAAATGTAGAAACGAAACGAAATCGATTTAAACCCGGGGAGCTAAACTCAGGGTAGAAACGAAATCGGAGTGAAAAGTACTTCGGGTCGAAACTAAATTAAACTCTGGATCGAAATGAAACGCAGATTATGCTTCGCACCGGAGGGACCGTGTGCTTTACCTTCGAACGGTTTAGTTTCGACCCACACACCGAGTACGAAGTATGGATAAAAGAAGTAGAGGTTCGGCCTACCGCCATTAGAAGCATGGAGAACTCATATGTTTACCACCAACAGGAGGACACTGAACGCAAACTGGCCGTTCAATTTTTAAGCTCAGTGTTTTAACCTTTCTATATTCTGCCATGAAATGGGTTGAAACTATTCACTCTTATCCTCCTCCACTCAATTTCTGGGATCGCAAGTTAACTATGACCAGCGTAGTTTCGATTAATTTAGTTTCGTTCCAGGGAGTAAAGTTTCTTTCCGGGTCGAAACTTAACTCCTTGGTGATTTTAATTTCGTGCCTGATCGAAACTGAACCTAGGCCTCGTAAAAATAATAGGAAACCACCCTATTATTACTTTCTGACACATAGATCACGATTTGTAGAGAGCTTAGTGTTTAACAATCGTCAATATCCTTTTTCCAAAGTTTACGTATCATAAAAAAACTAAAGCCCATGTGCCGCCTTCACTATTCTTCTCGAATTTTCTCTCATCGATAAATTAAAATGCGTGTAAACATCATTAAATGTTAAAGTACAGCTATGCATAATTTGAAATTCCACATTTTGGCGACTAAGTATTTAGTTTATATATTTCACTATTCGGATGCTAACGTACCTTACCTTTAGCTAAATGATTCTATGGCTGAGAAGTATGTAGCCATCAGTTAAATCTAAATGCTATAAAAGGCTATGGAGACCCCCCTTCATAACTCCGTGGGCCTCAACAGACTTGAGGCCTTACAAAGGCGCTGGCAAACTATTGACCCCACAAAGGAGAACTCGGCAGCTTTTATTTCAGGAAGCACTTTGCTTGTGATCGCTAAATAGCTGAGGCGAACGTAGGCCTTTTCATGTGATAATCGGGAACGTCATTCGATTAATCATCATGATAATGGGCGTGTGTTCCCAGCCAACCAAACAATGCAACAGTCCATAAAATTATTCACCGCGTAAAATAGCAGATTTACTACATGCGTAAACCAAAGAGGGAAATTCATATCGATACATCCACCACAAAAAAGCTCAACAGTCGGCAACCGAATCAAATCCGCTCATCTAGTAGCCTAGCAATACGAATCCGCTCAGCTGGCAGTGTCCGGAACATAGCCGCTCATCTCCTATTCTCCAAGCTTGGAGGTGAGCGTTTATGCTCCGGACAATGCCAGCTGAGCTGATTCGTATAGTTGGGTTACTAGATGAGCGGATTTGATTCGGTTGGCAATTGTTGAGCGTTTTTGCAGTGGAGGTATAGATATATATTCGCCCTGATTTGCTAATCAAGAAAGAGCTCGCGAATTATGTATAGACCCATTGTTGTTCGTGTTTAGTTTGGCAAGCACCAGTAAATCTCTCATTTATGAAACATCTCATTTTTTAATGAACGGGTTTATTTTAGAAACAATAACCACGTTGTATCAAATACAAATGAAGGTGAAGTGGATGGAGAGGAAGAGGAACGACGAAGTGCTGGGCATGGTGGGTAAGGAGAAGCAGCTTCTAGATGAGATACAGAAGAGACAAAAGGTATTAATGGAGCGAGTACTGAGCGGGTAGGGGATGTTGAAAACAGTGTCGAAGGGTAGAATGTTAGATGAACGAGGGAAGGGAAGAAAGCGAATATAGGATCTGTAGGAAAAATGAAAGAGAGTAGGCCTTATAGTGAATTTGAAGAGCAAACTCAATGAAGGGAAACTACCTTAATAGTCCATAAATGCTACATGGAAACCTGTATTAATCGGCAAAATAATTAAAAAATAACCAAATATAAAATGGTTCGATTTGACCTTTCATAGAATTTTTTTACCTTAGTGTTTTCAAACTAGGATTTTTATTATTGTGCTAAATAAGATTGTCCATCAGTTTTTTGCATTTATGAAAAACTGTAGGCCTGGAAGAAGCAGCTCCCAGTGAGATTGGTAAAATAGCCAAGATAAAGGTGTAATCATTATATTACTTGCATGATTGAGTAGCTGCCTAAAGGACCGTGAAGTTGGAAGATAAAATGAGAAAATGTGATTTTACTGATAAGGTTAATTAGATAGGCAATTCCTAGACTCACTCACGCATTAGTTGAACCGAAGATCGATTGGAAAGGTGAGGGTTGAGCTCATCCCACACTAAGCCACAGGCGTATCATAACAGACAATCAGGGTTCCTCTGCGTGGAAATTCGAGGATTTTGTCACGGAGTTGCTCAAGTGCTTCACGTGGGATGTGAACCCAGGGGGCTCCGATCGGTGGGCCAACAAAACGCTTGGCCAACCATTGCCAGATAGTGAGCTCCACATATTTCCGGACAGTTTCTAAATAAAATTTTTCCCTCTGATATATTTTGACCCAGATCACGGGCAGAGAATCCTTATCAGCCTCAACTTGGGTGTTCCCAGACGTGAAGGGGTGTGCCATGGTTCCTCAAAGTGTCACTATCTCCAGAACATCCTCTTTGAAGTAAAACAGGTCCCTCCCATTCCCCCTGCCTTTCCTTCTCGACGCTTGCATTACCCTACCATCTCTCGTCAGCATTTTTTAGTCTTAAGACATCAACACAAGCACAATTAATCCCTGCATTTTTCTCAGGTTTTCTTCCGCGTCTGTTGGCTTGCGGACAACAGTTTCGACCTTACCTTGGACCTGAAGACACTTGAAGGATAGCCAGCGTAACTGTCGTCCATAAACCAACTGACGTGGAAAAAAACGAGAAAAATGCAGAGATCAAAACATCACCATGGAAACCTTCGTTCTAAAACAAGCACAAGTACGTGTAATATAATGTCTCCTAATGCCTCGTTCAGGTTACGATTGTTCCAGCAATCGTTGGAACTATCGTGCATTCACACGACGATGGTTAAAACCTGTGCTGCCCTCTATTGCTGACATCTATAATGAACGAGAAACTGATGGTTAGCAAAGCTTTTGAGGCATGCAGGGTCAAGATATTGCGGTGCTCTACGTGTATTTAACGAATAATTTTTCTTCCGCCCATATTCTTCCTTGTTTGGACAAATCCATGAAAAAAATACAGCAAAGGGAGCGTAACGAACTTTTCATCTTTCTCTTGTGGCTTCCTCTTCCGGTCTCCCAGAGCATAACCATCGTAAAGTGGCAGCGTTAGGAACTTCGTGAACTATTGTCCGGATTTGCATTCATACTGCTAGTTCGACCAACTATGGTTAGGACGATTGCTTGGACAATCGTAATCTGAATGAGGCATAAGAGCTATGCTGGATTTCTAGACTACATCTTATTGTTCTGTTTTTTTTAATCCAAGTATTGAGTGCATCTGTAATTTTATGAGTGGATCCATGAACAAAATAACTCATTTTCAGTTGCTTTTCGCAGGTTTTTTTTCTTATGTGGGTTTTTCTTGCACTTTGAGTTTTTCGGAAACTATTTGTCCATTGACATCTTTTGGTTTTTCTCACAAATGTACATATATTTTCACGCATATTATCAATTTTTTGTGATGTTTCATTAGATTGTTGTCTATTCTTATCCATGTGTCACCTCTCACTTTGGTGCAACAAATCAATTTTTACTTATGACTGCATTTTTAAAATTGATATTGAATATCATTGTTATAACGACTTACGCCGTCATCATGACTGTTTTGGTTATTCATTATCAAACTTTGAAAGTGAATCAATAAACTTTATTTGAAATGATTTAGTTTCTCATAGAAAAAGAACACCGAGTAAAGGTAAAACTTTATATAATTATTTAGTGCAAAATGCCACTTTGATAATCACTACTCTAAGGACTAGAAAAGACTGGAGGCGTTCGAGATGCGGGTGTAAACGAGAATGGAGAAGGTGGAGTGGATGGAGTGGAAGAGGAACTACGAAGTGTTAGACATGGTGGGTGAGTAGAGAAAACTTCTAAGAAGAGATACGAAGGGGACAGAATTTTTGGATGGAGCGAGTATGTACGGAAAGGAGATGTTAAAAAGCATGTTTAGGGTATGATGGGTAACCGGGGAAGGGGCGAATATATAAAGGTGAATAAATATCCACCATTTTTATAGAGAGGAAATACGAGAGTTTACCAGGTGCTTAACCGCTGGACCTTATCCAAGAGCTATAGCTACTTTGCTAACCCCTCTAGTATTGCATGCATGAAAAAATACATAAAATAGAATGAAAATTCAGCCCAAAAAAGCCCGGGCCCTTCCCGAATTGAATATCTATACAAGCCTTTGACTCAAATCTTTCTTCATCACTCGCAACTTGCGTGATCCCTTCGATAACTAGAGTTTCTTCCTCTTCAAGGCCGCTATAGCCACAAAAGCGAACTCTAATCAAGTCTCCTTCTTTTTTAAGCATCTCCACTACCCTTCCAATTATTAGTGGTATTTTACCTAACGGCGGGGGTTCTTTGAGAAAAATAAATATTCGATTACAACCATAAATCATCAGGCCTCCAGCAAAAAAGTTGAAGTTTTATGAAAGGTTTGGAATGATATAATCTATTTGTGCAAATTCATAAAGAAAACTTAGGATTCTCTTTGAATATATAGATTGATTACTTTGTTATAATGCGATGAAATTTTCCTTGTGAAAAAATGCACTTTTACACGCACTAAATATGCAAAAATAACATCGGCAAGATGATAGGATATTTTTCAACAAAATATTGGCAACTCTCGAAATCAACGAGATGCATTTACATTAGATAATCAAAATACATTTGCCTTTGATTAAAAGAGGGAATAGAAGACCTTGCAAGAGCTTCAAACCCAGAAACCGCCGGTCCAAAGCCAAGTGTCTCATTTCATTAAATATAAACAAAACAAACCGAGGTATAATATGCCCAAATAAGGAAATTAGTCATGAATTATAATTAGACGTAAATAAAACAATGTGTCTTCATGTGTCTTGAAGTTATAATTAATACTTAGGCATCTTGTGAATTTATGTATTATTGCCATTTTATTAAAAAAATAGTCCATTCTTTTAAAGACTTTTTGTGATTTTTTTGCGCATATTTAATGTCATTTGCAAGTCTAAAAAGCATTGTTTACACGGGGAAAATTTCATCGCAACATGATAAAATTATCAATCAGTTTGTTTAGATAAAAATAATCAGTGAAACCTACAATATATTCAATCCCAAATTACACGAAATCCATATGAAACACTGCTGGTCCAAAGCCAAGGGCCGCATTCCTTTAAATATACTAATTATGGAACCGAGTTAGGATATATCCAGGAGAAAATAAAGATAAACATGAATATGAATTATATAGACAAAAATAATCAGTTAAATCTGCAATAAACTCAACCCAACGTCATACGAAAGCCATCTGTAACCCTCGCAACTTGGGTGATCCAGTCGATAGCTGGAGATTGGTCCCCCTCAGGGCCGCTATCGCAATACAAGCGGGTCGTACAATCAAGTCTCCTTGTTTTTTAAATATCTCCGCCTCTCAGCCCATCTATCGGCGGCTTCTTCCCTCACAAGACGGCCGACCTCACACGTGGCCTCTCCTTCATGTATGCACCACTCCTACTCCCTTGACGTGATGGCGTCTGTGACTCCACTTGAGGACCCCAAAAGGCGCCGACGAAGTCCTCCCGGCAGATGAAGTACACTTCCAACCACGTGAGTGGAAAGGAGAGACGCAGGAAAGGATGGGTTCAAGTGGAAAGGTCATAGGATCGGGAGAGAGTAGAGGGCATATGTCTCTGAGGAGCATTGGAGCAGATCTATATACTACCCCGCAAGCAGTCTAAAAAGGCGTGCGGATGATTTTGTTCGGACACCACCCGTTTATATATAAACAGTAAATGCTCCAACAAAATTATCACTAGTTTTTATTTAAGTTATTAATGTTTCGGAGGAAAACGAATTATAATGACTGAACAAGCAAAAACATATCCTTTTCGCGAAATTATACTTATTTCAACTAAATTATTACTCGCATAGAATATCATTATTACTTATAGTTATTAAAATTATCGCAGAAATTATACTTATTTATTTTCCTTTCAACGATTCACAAAGAAAATAGCGGTTCTAAATATGGTCAGTTCGAGGCTTATATTTTTAAGCCATTTGCTCAGCGCAACAATAGTAAGTGCTCATTGCACGTAGTAGTATGCAATGTAGTGCAGATGTAATGGCGGTTCCACCAATGACTGAAAGAGTCAAAACAAATACTTTTCGCAAAAAATATTCCTTTAAAATTTTCTTTCCTACTGATACTAAAATCATGCTACTACAAATGGACAGTTTAAACCTAATATATTTAAACCATTTGCTCGGTGCAACAATAGTAAGTGCTCAATGCACGTAGTATTATGGAAAGTTGAGCAGATCTAAGGGAGGTTCCACCAATGACTGTACATTGTACAAGTCAAAATAAATACTTTTCCCGAATTATATTTATTTAACTTGTCCTTTCTAACATATCAAAAAGCAAAATAATGGTACTAAATGCGATAAGTGCTAGCCTTATTTTTTTTTTAATTTGCTCAGTGCAATAACACTTAGTGCTCAATGAATGTAGTACCCGCTAAGGTGAGCTATTCAAGCTAATCCATTCCCCAAGGGTCAAGCATTATTTGCACTACTGATTTGAGTTGTTGACTGTCCCCTCCTAGCAATAATAACAACTTCCGAAATTCGAATAATATTTATGCCTCCACGCTAACTTCTCTGTATTATTGCAGAACATGCACTCCAGCGAAAATTCTAGTGATGAAAAATTATTTACCTTGACCGGTATTTGAGCTAGAATCTGCGGCGTAGCAGACAAATCAAGATACATTTTCTGAAATACGGGTTCGAATCCCGGGCCAGGCAAATTATTTTTCCTCCGTGAAATTTTCGTAGTCAATGGAACCGAGGATATCCTCTTCTGATGGAACTTAACACTATAAGCGCCGGACCAGTAATTTTTATTGTTTTGTTTAGTTTAAATGGTGTCCACTTCCTTCACGATGCTTAACATTTATGATATTTCGTGACTTTATTCATTAAAAATTTCTGTCCTCTGACCACAGGTCAAAAATGTTTATTATGGGCTGCATGAATTATGAAATAATTACTAATAAACTTAAATGCGCCAGAGTGATCGTTTGGACCGTTTTCATTAATGTTCTAATTATGATTTGGGCCTTTTAACAACAGACATTTTTCTAGTATTACGAGTAGCAGTCACTTCAGCAGATTGTATTCAAAACTGAATCGAGTATGAAATTTTTAATATCAGCAAAAGGCTGCACAAGATTGGATAAAATAAGAAACACTCAAATAAGAGATGAACTGGGTGTCCAGGCAGTCACTGACAAACTACAAGACTACAAACATAGATGGAAGGAACATTTACTTCGAATACCAAATGAAAGAATTACAAAACAAGCAATGGAATATCAACCATTTGGCAAGAGAAGTATAGGAAGACCAAGGAAAAGATGGTGATGTGGAGCCGGAACAGGCTTAGTAGCCTAATCCAGGAAGGAAGAAGAAGACTGATTTTCTGCATGTTGAAGTTTATTCGGGATTGCCACCGGATAAGGTTCTCCATCTCTGCCGACGTTTCGATGGCCGAGTCGTCCATCGTCATCAAGCCCTGATGACGATGGACGACTCGGCCATCGAAACGTCGGCAGAGATGGAGAACCTTATCCGGTGGCAATCCCGAATAAACTTCAACATGAGCATACGCCGGGAAAACCTCAGATCTTTCTTGATTTTCTGCATGTTTATATATAATTTTATTTTTTAATGCTATGCAGTTTTATCAGAGTTTTCTGCCATCAACATCATCATCATTAGTCAACAATCCTAAGGTTGGTTTGACGCAGCTCTCCATTTCTCTCTCCTATCCGCTAACCTTTTTATAGCGATTTATTTCTTCTCTTTTAAATACTTCATAACCTGTCCTATGTAACCCATTCGAAGCCGTCCCTTGTCCTTCTTCCCTTCCACCTGTCCTGCGACGATCGTTTTCTTCAGGGCATCATGTCTCATAATATGGCCATCTAAGTTATCCCGTCTTCTCCTTAAGATTTCAGGAGACTTCTCTTTTCCCCCACTCTTCTAAGCACTTCCTTGTTACTTATACGGTCTATCCATTTTATTATCGTTAGAAGAGTTTACACCAGACTACCTCAGAGCTTACCAACCAAATTTTGAGTTCAAGTTAAAAAACTGATTTAAAAAATTGTATTTATCATTTGAAAATATTGTAAATTAAAGATGAAAATAAAACAATCGTACTTAAACATAGAATATACGAAGTAAATTATTTACACACACGACCACTTCAAGAGGAAACACCTGCCGTCAAAATGACCGCTTTTAGGTATTGGAGAAAGACAATGTTTTTTATGCTAAATTTTTTGTTACAGGTACTCGCTGGCAAATCCGCTGTTCGTCTCATTTATCATGAATGAATACCTTGGAGTAAAGATGCTCTAAAACTGCCAATTTTATTCCAGGCGGATGTAAAATAATAAATATAAAACATCTTGCAAATAATGTATCATGCTGAGAAAGGAACACGTTCTGGCAGTGAATGATTTCTTTTATCACATAGCCAAGTCCCTCACCGTTTTGTTCATTTCAACGACCAGTCCGCCAGATTGGCTATGTTTGTTCCCTCCCCCATTATGTCGAGGTTGACCTCGAAGCCTCTCATTCCACCGACCACGAGCGTTTATTTTAGTGGTCTTTAAAATACTCAAACCGCAAACTCCCCCTTCGTCGGTCGACGCGTCATTTTTATACCGAGATAAAGAATATGGCGGTGTTCTGATAGTGAGTTGTATGGGATAGGGAAGGTTTCAGAAGAGACCACGAGGATGGAAAGACTTAAGATGAGAGGAAATGAATGAAGGGGAAAGTAAAAGATAAGGAAGATGAATATGCAGTAAAAGCTGAGGGCCGCAAGAGACGAATATAAAAAGTACATCTACATACTACCCCGCAAGCCGCCTAAAAGGCGTATGGCAGGGGGTGTTAGTACACCAGCCATTTGAACATAAAAAGGAACTTCTCTAACGAAATTACGACTGGCATTTATTAAAGTCCTTTATTGCTCAAGGGAAAAAGGAATTCGCATGTCTATCCATGCGGAAAAATATCTCTCTTAATTTATCGCTACTGTTGGACCTGGAAAAATAGAGGGGCTCTAATGTTATGTTCTACGTGTCGCTCTTAAAGATATCCGTTCTCAATTGCTCAAGCAATCAAAACCTAGCGCGCAGCCTCCGAGACTCCAGCGGCTCCCAGTCCAATTCACTTCACATCTGGTTAACGCTGTTTATTCGCCCGTAGTAGTTTTTGACGAACCGCGCAGCCTTCCTTCGTATTTTATTCAGTTCGCGGATTAAGTCTTTCTGCACCGGATCTCATACGCTCGCTGCACATTCAAGGTGCGGTCGGACGCAGGCGAAATAGCAACTTTCTTTTACTTTCTCATCCGAAAATCTTAATCTCGGGTCTTCGGCTTAAAAGGACATTGTATATCTGCGGATGACCCTCAAACAAAAACCTCTTAAAACATTAAATAAGATTTGACGCTTTCACGGCGAATAACGTAGGTAAATTCTTCTCGGGATTCCCACCGGGATAAAAATTCCATTTTACTCAACGTTTCATGCTAAGACTCGGGGATCTTCCTCAGGGCAGCTTAATGCTGTTTTATTTGCTCGACATTCAAGAGCTCTTATGATGAGCCTCGAGACGGAGCTTGAAACGTTGGCCGAAATAGAGAATTTGATTTGGTAGCGGAAACAGAAAAAAAGTCAAGGGGAGGCGTAAAAGATATCTTGAGCTACCTTTGCTTCTATCGTAATAAAATAAATAATTAAAAGTCCCACTCTAAGGCTAACATTGTCATATTTAAACTGATTATGCACATTCAAGACGATGCCATCTGTTTTATTTATTTATTTTCATCACCCCGAAAACAGCTCGTTTAAGGCCTTTTACATAGGAGGAATTAAGATGAAACAACGACTAACAACCATTCCCTAGGTAGGGGCAGCCTACCCAGGCGGGACTCGAACCTGGGCCCTTCGGTTTGGCAGGCGAGGACTTAACTCCGCCGCCACCGAGGCCGGCTCGACTAAGCTTATGATATTAGAAAGCTATAATTGTGGTTCTGCAATATTCGGTAATGTGAGTGGTCCCGCAAGGGCGCCCCCTAATTATTTATCCACCACTGATTTAACTCGGCGGGAGTCCCAAGAAGAATTTACCCTCTTAAAACATGCCTATGATGCTCATGGCCTTGACGTACTTGACGAAAAACTGTTAAAAGAAAGCTTTGCTTATTGAGTGGATTAGATAAATAATAGGGATAAGCGAGTAGTGCTTTTTAATCTCGAGTCGAGTTGAAAACTACTCACGAGTATCGAGTCGACTATGGTAATTTCGGGACCAGGCAATACAACAATGCATTCTCCAACATATTCTCTTTTTTCCAATACTCTTGTAAATTTTCTATTCTGAATACTTAGACTGATGTGAAAAGGATTAGATAATGAGGAAGGACGACGGTCTCCTAATTCTGTCAGAATTAGGATATCCTAATTCTGACAGAATCACCATCATACATATGGATGAAATTTAATGCGTCATAAACAGGCCCATAAGCACTATTGAAATGAATTAACCTCTTAATATATCGACAATTCGATTAATATATGTATTTAAACTGACCGGAAGAGCCCTGAGTAAATGAATGTGCACAATTTTAGTAAATCGAAATAAATAAAAGATCGTAGCACTTTTCCACAAAAATATTGTGGAAAAGTGCTACGATATTTTATGTATTTAAATGTGTCTAACTTACACAATTGATGCCTGAATCTGTTGAACTTAATTTTAATAAAGAATACATGCGTAAATGAATCATGCAATATTTGATCCTTTCAAATTCTCATGCAGAAAAACCAATCGTTTTACATGTTCAGGCAGGAGGTTTTGACTTCTCCATGTTGAAGTATTACTACCGGCAGAAATTTCGCTACACACTAGCGTAGCTGGGCAAGTACTTCCCTGCCAAGATTGCAAGATTTGACGACTACTATAGTGGTTGAATGGTAGTTTGCAGCAAGGTGGCACTCACAGGCCAAGGCATGAGAACGACTTATCTACTTTTAAAACGATATTATCTCATGATATTCACGATGGCGCCTCTTTCCGGCAGTTATCTGAACTAACTGGCCTCGACAGCATTCTAAGCGAAACTACTCGACTCGACTCGGTATTCGTAATGGGACTCGAAACACTCGAATCGAGTACCAACCACTCGAATCGACTCGAATTTTCGAGCACTCGTACATCCCTAATAAATAACTTATCGAAGGCTATGAATTTCAATATCTAAAAACTACGTTAACTTCAAACCCATCGTAGGGAATCCAATTTTCAGAGCTGAGGTTCTTGTTACTCCTACAATTAAGACGTGCACGATCAAAAATTCCATCTCTATGCAAATACATGTGGTCAACGAAAAAAACAAGGTACTAGTTAGTTATTAGTACCTACACGTCATTCTGAAATCAACTATTACATTGCCCCTGAAATATTTCCTGTTTGAAAATGCTTATTTCATCCTCTAAGCATGACATTCTTAAAGTATAGCTCGCGTACTTTGGGAGCCATTATGATAAAACTGAGTGTATCCAAACCAAAAGTTGAAAAAAATATCCAAACTCCGAAAGTTTATGGAAAGCATTTAATATGCCTAAATATAATCCAGGGAAAAATGTTGACACAAATGAATTTAACCTTCTGTTTGATGAGTTTAATTTAGTGAATAATACAAAACGATTAGATGGTCCTTGGAGATATGAGGGATACGCTAACAAGGTACAGACACAAGGAGGTAGGGATAAAATGTAGAGACGGACGACTAAGAGGGAAAAAAGAAGATAAGGAAGATGGATATGCATTAAAAGAGGAGGGTCTAAGAATTTGAGAGAGGCCAATGGTTTCCTCTAGAAAATTCAAGGATACGTACGAGACTGCCTTCAGACGGATGATAAAAAAGAGCACATTACTGTGTCTGATCAATGACTTCGGTCTTCTCTTAATGATTTTTCTTGAGTAGCCTACAGGTAAGTAAATGTAAGACCAATGGTGCCGACTCCATGGGGACTGAGGGGGCCCGAGCCCCCTCAAAAATTCAGTATGGGTGTGAAGAAAAAATGAGTCAGGCTCGTCTATTTTCCCCGGAGTGTCCAGATATCGAGATTCGAGTTATCAGGGTCCTAATGTTGATCATACGACTCTTCTAAAATGCTTAAAAAACTTAAAACTAACTATTTGTAAAATTTCCCGGGGCAAGTTCCCCGGTTTGGGCCCCCGAATATTTTTTGTAAGTCGGCATCCCTGTGTATGACCGCTTACAAGTGAGAAGCGGTGTTCCATGAAAGTATATAATTAGACTCAGACTACACGTAATATTATAGAGGCGTTTATGATTAGGAAGAAGCTTTTGAGAGGGTCGTAATGTAAAAGTTTAAAGAAAAGGGCAGCGAAAAGTCTTATATGGAGTGTGGCTCTATATGTTGCGTAAACATGGTCACAGGGAGGAGAACGAAAGAAGATTGGAGGAGTTCGATAAGTGCGTGTGGAGAAGAATTGAGAAAACAAAGTGGACCTAAGGCTGAAATATAGCATACAAACCTAACTCAAACGGTAGACTATTTTTATAGAATAAATATCTACAGGTATCAGAAAAAGTTTGCCAAGACTAACTTATTTTTTCAGTGGTGCCAGGTTATTTTATATTATTATTATTATAGTATTCTACCGATTAAGGTAGGTTTCCATGGAGTACTAAAGAGGTAATCTGGGAGCCTCCCTTTCCTTCCAGCACTGCCTTCTTTAATTCACTGTAAGGCCTACTCTCTTTCAATCTATCTAAAAATCCTATTCTTTTCCTTCCCCTCCCTCGTTTCCCCAACATTCTACCCTCCAACACCATTTTCAACATCCCCTCACCGCTAAGCACTAACTCCATCCAAACCTTCTGTCTCCTGCGTATCTCATCTAAAATCTTTCTCTCCTCGCCAACCATATCCAGCACTTCGTCGTTCCTTTTCCTCTCCGTCCATTTCACCCTCTCCATCCTTCTCCATACCCACATCTCGAACGCCTCCAATCTTCTCTCGTCTTCTTTCCTCAGAGTCCACGTTTCCGCACCGTAGAGAGCTACACTCCAGATCAAACTCTTCACTAACCTTTTCTTTAAACTCTTACACAACGATCCTCTAAGAAGCTCCTTCCTGTTCATGAATGCCTCCTTCGCTAATGCGATTCTCTTCCTTATGTCCTTACTACTGTATCCGTTTTCCTCTAACGTACTGCCTAAATAGTTGAATTGCTCAACCTGCTCAAGTTTTTCACCACCCACCTTTATCTTGAGTCTCACATTCCTCGCTCGTGATGCTTTACAAAACCGCATTACCTTAGTTTTCTTGTGATTAATCCTCATCCCAAACTCCTCGCAACGTTCGTATAACGCATCCACTAGGGCCTGAAGCCCCCTTGCTGACTGACTGATCAACGCCTGGTCATCCGCGAATCTCACTGATTTGAACATCATTCCTCCCACTTTTATCCCAGCTTCTAACTCATCCCACGCTTCCCTTACCATCTCTTCAGCATACACGTTAAAGAGCAGTGGCGATAGAGGACAGCCTTGCCTCACACCTCGGCCAATGCTTGCCCACCCAGATTCTCCGTCCGCTATCCTCACTTGCGCAGTCTGGGCCATATAAAGATTACAAATCAGTCGTCTATCCCTCCAGTCAACACCTATTCTCTTGAGAATATCCATTAACTTTACCCAGTTCACCCTATCAAACGCTTTTTCAAAATCCACGAAACACACATATACGTCCTGCTCATATTCTAGGTTCCTCTCCACGAGGGACCTCATTATTGCTATTGCATCACGAGTTGACTTCCCTTTTCTGAAACCAAACTGATCTTCGCCCAAATACTCGTTTGCCCTCGCCTCCATTCGTCTGTTCAATATCCTCAGCACTACTTTAGCCGCATGGGATATTAGGCTGATAGTCCTATAATCTCCGCATTCCACAGCTTTCTTCTTTTTCGGAAGCGGAATTAAAACCGTCTTCACGAAATCCTCCGGCCAACATCCCTCCTCATAGATCTTGCGCACTAGTTCGAAAAACCTTTTCTTACCTTCCTTCCCTAGATTCTTCAGAAGCTCACACGGGATGTTGTCCACGCCTACTGCTTTCCTAGCCTTCATATCACGGAGTGCTCTCTCTATTTCTGAATCTAATATCTCCGGCCCAAGATTATCCTCCTCCACTGCACTTTCCTCCTCTAGAGTCAATCTCTCTGGTCTGTTCGTTTCGTCATACAGGTCCTCCACGTATTCCTTCCACCTACCCTGTACCTCTTCCCGCTCGGTTAGCATCCTCCCATCTTTAGCCTTAATTTTAGACATGGCTTGTCCTCTTTTGCCGCCCGATAGCGACTTAACTTTGGCGTACAACGCGCCTACTTCTCCATCCTTCTGGAACTTTTCCATTTCCTCGCACTGTTTTTTCCACCAAGCCTCCCTTGCCCTCTTAGTTTCACGTCGTAATCGATTATTCAATTCCCTATACATTCTTTTGCCCTGTTCTGTGTCCACGTTATTCCACTTCCTCCTCTCCTCCATTTCATTAACCATTGCCTCCGTTATCCACGGCTTCTTTATCCTTCTACTGTCAACGTAACCAATTGACTTCTCCGCCGCTTTGACTATTCCCGTTTTTATATTATCCCATCTTTCCTCTACCGTCTTGGTACTTTCAATCTCCCGTATACTAATGTCCACTAGCTCCTGATATTCTCTCCTCATACTCCCCTTCAGGGCTTCTACGTTCCATTTCTTCGCCTTCCTAACTTTCATAAGTCTTTTGAATCTTACGTTGCATTTCATGAGCACTAGATTGTGGTCCGAATCCGCATCCGCTGCAGGGAAGCTGCGCGAGTTTTTCACACTGTTCCTAAACCTCTGTCTTACCATAATGTAGTCTATTTGATATCTCCCCGCATCCCCTGGACTTTTCCACGTGTACCTTCGCCCTTTATGATGATTGAACCACGTGTTTGTGATGAATAATTTGTTTCTCCTACAAAATTCTGCTGCTTTATCTCCCCTGTCGTTCCGTATTCCTAGACCAAAATCTCCTATTTCGTTTCCATTCCTCCCTTCCCCGACTGAGGCGTTCCAGTCCCCCATCACTACCAGATTTTTCTTACCCGGTGTGTCTCTAATTATTTCCTCGAGCTGTTCATACACCTCGTCTACTTCTTCCTCCCTATGATTGCTAGTGGGCATTATTAAAGGCGTAAAATTAAAAAAAAACATTTTAGCGTGGTGTACGTAAGCATGACTACCTGAGCAATTCATAATGAAGTACCTATTGAATACATCTTTTTCAAAAGCGGTAATTGTGCTCGCAACGGCTGCAGATATTTTTCTCAATGCATTCATTTTCCTTCAACAAGTCCGAACGATGGTTAGTTTCTTTTGATGGGGTACATGTTTATCTTGGCTACTTCTGACTTTCATGATTTTATTTTTGGGCTTCCCGAGGCTTCACCCTAGAATGGAGCCCCGGACATTCGCTGAAATATCCATCGTCCTTCCCACAGGATGTCCTCACTCTCCTAATAATTAAGAAAATTAAAAGAGAATTTTCATGCCTCAAGCACCAAGAAATTTGCCGTTTTTTCTTGACCATTTGAGATTATTTCCTTCAACGATGAGAAAATGAGTAAAAGATGCGCAATTTTGTACAGTTCTGTGTGCTTTTCAATAATTAATGCATACAAATTTTAAATGTCATGCAAATCGTACCTTCATGGCAAACGGTGCCTTAGTAAAGTTTTCATTAGGGAACTTATAGTCCTATACAATTATCTTCGAATTGAATAATATACAATTCATTGGTAAGAACTTTATTGAATTAAGGAATAATTTTTGCATTAAAAACCCAACCAATGTAACGCAAGTCTTTCGTAGCAATTGATTGGGTGATTTTGAGAAAAATACTCATTTTTCAAAAATTTCTTACACAATTAAAATTAACAAAGAAAATTTCCAAGGACTCGATAGACTTAGTCAACCGACGAAGGGCTTACGAGCAATATATGAATGCTTATTTTTTTACACGAAACCACCAATTCAATTACCAGTGAAGGTGCGAGTTTTATACAGAACACCTTGTTGAGTTTACAGCTAGCATAAGTCTTAGAATATGCAATCAGTAAGAATGAAGACGAAGAAAGTGCATGAGAAAACATACGTCCGGGCAGTGACAGTAATGATGAGAATTTTTGATCGCTGGAAAGGCTTTTAAAAAAAGAACAGAAGTCTCCCATTTATATGCTTGGGAATTCAGAAGATCAAATGGCCGGATGAAGTGCGGAACGAGGTGGTGTACCCGAAAATGAGACGAGAAAGGGAACAGTGGAGAACCATATGCCACAGAAAGAACCTGAATAAGCCATGTCATAATACCCAGGAGTTATGTGAGAAACGCAATGGAAGGGAAATTGTAGTGTAAGTTCCCCTGCGAAGTACTTGCGGTAGATAAAGGTCATAAAGAAGATGTCCACCAGATAACTGAAAGAACTACCGCGGGCAAATGAGAAATGGAAGCTGCCGTACCGAAACCTTAGGATTTCAGCTCCATGAATTAATTATTAGAAAAATATAATTATAATTATTAGAAAAAAAACATCACCATCGTAAGAAAAAATGAGTAATATTTCATTTAATGGTATTGAAAATAAAGTAGAGCAAGTCTTTGTAAGATCCGAAGAAAAATTATGCCCTTTTCGGGAGATCTTTCTTTTTGATGAAAGACGAAATTAGAAGTATGGGCCCCTTGAATAACTTGTCGGGCCGCAGGGAAGAGATACTTTCGTAAAACCCTCTTGGATTTTTTTTGGGAAACCCATCCCTTGAGATGGCTCCCCTATTTCACAGGTGCCAGTATTTTGAATGGTGAGAGGCGCTAGAGAAATTGAGGAAGCTACTTCTAAAATACATTACGCACCACTTAAAAATACCGTCTTTGAACTGTCACACCCATTAAAGCTAGAGTGGGCTCCTACTGTTCCTCTCGATCACTTTTTTTTTATCTTTTTCCCCACATATAAGTAGCACCCTTTCGTGACATCTTCATAAAAATGAATACGGCTTTCCTTTTAGTCCAAGAAGTAAGGATGATGTGTTAAGCTACCACAACCTCAAGCTACCCAAGATTAGGGTATAATTGTTGATGATGTTTTTTTAAATGTGTCTCGCCTACTTATTGGATTTGCTGCCGTGGCCGTTGCTTGTCATTTTTTCTGAGGAAATAAGGATTTTTATCCGTGGACAGTATTGTATATTTTCATGATGACTTATAAATTCTGAGTTCTCCAGCTGCGTTTGTCGTTTTCGAATTTGTCTTCAGGTAGAAGGTGAAATGTCTTCTTACTCTCAATAATAATGTGGCGCGTTAATGCTGTCACTTAAAGTTCACCTTAACCAGCCAGTTAACAATACATTTTTTATTTTGCGCCTTTGTTTGTGATGTGGGAGTAGTGTTGTGTTTGTGTGATCAGAATATTAAAACTAATAATTGAATTGAACTTTAGGAAAAATAAAAACATTGATCATTTTGAACGGAATTTTTTAACTTTTCTCCTTTTCTCAGGATTTTTTTGTTGACTCATTTTTATTATAGATTCATTATTATTATTTATTATTTTATTTATTAAAAGTAGCAGTTTTCTTTAGGTGAAGAGTCATGAGTCATGATCGCCGCATCAAGGCCGCTATCAAAGGCGTACCAAGTATCAAAACTAGGGGTGTGGGCGGCCAAGCCATGGTTGTTCAAGTTATAGTTAAGATTTAAGCATGGAATTGGTGAATAAAACCAACATTTTAAGGAATCTTTAACAGCTCTCTATTAGTTTTAAAATTATTTGCTTGAAAAAATATTATTCACATTAAATACATTTGCGATTTTTGCTTCTGGGGGAGGGGGGCAGCTGCCTCCTCGAGCCCCTCGCTGGGTACGTTCATAGCCGCTATACACGGTGAATGATCATGCGAATGAAATCATACTTCGTGCATAACGGAGAAATTAGCGAATGAATCGTCATGCGCATGATTATTCAGTAAAAATTAGAACATATTATATTTTTCCCGCATGATCTTGTGAATGAAATGTCGGTACGGTTTATGTAGCACTGGCCGCACTTCCCTTGAGCGCTGATTGGCCAGTACTCTCTTCTACACATTGCTGATTGGGTACCATTGTCCCTGTTAATATTAGATGTTTATTGAATTTAAGAGGCTTCCTCGATCTGCCTTGGATATTAGCGGCTCTTTTTTGCCACTGTCTTTGCTCTATCGAAATTATCCTGATTGTTAAAATGGTATTTTAAATCATATTTTAATAATATTTCTTCGCAAACTGCATCTTTGCATTATCCTAAACATTTGTCATATTATCCGCAATAATTGAATTTGATATTAAAAAATAGGAATTAATTGTAAGTCATAAAATCGTTCTAAAAACTATTTCAACATCAAAAAATGCTATTATACTCAAACACACGTAAAGAAATTTAAAACAAAGTCAGAGACAATGAGGGTAATCTTTTGTTGAATTGAGGTTTTTAACGTGAAGAGGAAATAGCCATTCAGTGGGGAAGATACATTTTACTCTAGCTTCAATATTTTTAAATCCATTCCTCCGAGGCCAGTGAAGTATCGGCTTGGAAAAAAATGTGATTTTTTTCTGCGACCATCGAGGAACAGCTGCGCCCGAAGAGTGGAGAATAAGTCGGAGTAACTCCTTCTTTTCCCCAAATACTTCCACTAAAACGCGCCACTTAACGACGGGTCACAGAAGATCCCGCACCACACATAACTCGACTGCCCGTTCGCAAGACTATCCATCGGAGGAGGAAATAGTCTCCTGGCGCCACCCTCTCGAGGGTCTACTTCCTGGCGCGGATTACTTCATTGCGGAGATGTAGAAAGGCGTGAAGGGGAAAACGAAACGTAACCACTAGGAAACCTTGAAAGCCCACTATGCAGTGGCGGTCTGGGGATATTGTGGGCCCTCCTTGCCGGGTTCCCCCCTGGGAAATATTTGGAAATTACACGCCCAGAAATGGATTTTAACGGTACTCTGGATATTAAAAACTTGATAAAAGTTAATAAAAATATCAACTTCGTAAGATAAAATACCTTAAAAAGTGAGAATTTCACAAGAAAAAAAATAAATAATGTATTATGGTTCTATTATCTATTTATTGAATTTTTCCTTGAAAGAGTACTGAAATCTAAAAAACCCTCCAAAATAGCCTTTTCAGATTAGCCTTTCAAAAAAGCATTGGGTTCTCTTGATTCTTTTGACTTATTTATTTTTTGTATGAACTTTTTACATTGAGTATGCTGTTAAGAAAGCAACTGATGAAAACGTAGAATTTTATATTAACAAAAAGTACTCTGTTTCAAGAAGAGTGTCTTTTTTATTATGTCTTTCATATATGCTCAGTGGCGGATACATATGGGGAGCAGGGGGCGCGCACCCCCCCTTGCTGGGCCGCCTTCATTGCCGAATATTGCAGAACCACAGCTGTAACTCTTTTATATTATAAGATGGCATTGTCTGTTGTATGCCCATCATCAGTTTGAACAAAACTTTCCAAAATTTCGCATGTAACTTGATTATCTTTCATTACGATAACAATATAGGTAGCTCAAAATATCTTTTGCGCCCTCCCCTTGAGTGTTTTTTGTATCCGCTACTGTAATAAACTTCACGATATACGCGAGCGTTCAGGGGCCTCGGCGATCGCCGACCAACCGACATGGCCAGAAAGCCCCTTCCCGTATGACATGTGTACATGTGACCTCGATCTCCTAATAACCTATTCGGTTATCAAGTGCATCATCCCTTGGATTAATTTTAATAGTAACAGTAGTAGCACGTAATCTGTCAATAAAAAATATTTCAGAGATTTTAAAGACGTTTTACACGGGGCACGTACCCGCACAATCTGTCGTGTGTACAAAGGCGCATTCAAATTGCGTCGTGTAAAGCGGTGAATTGCTAGAATAAATGCGAGAATACATGAACGTGCGATGGCATAATAGCCTTTGTTCTGATTTCATTCGTGCATTGGCGCAATTCCACGCCATGAAGAGAAATTAATGCAGTTCTAACCTGCGCAATTCCGTGCCCCGTGTATAAAGGCCGTTTTACACGGGGCACGGAATTGCGCAGGGTAGAGCTGCTTTAATATCTAAAATGGCGTGAAATTGCGCGAATGCATGAGCGAAATTAGAACAGGGGCTATTTTGCCGTCTCGCATCCACGCATTCTCGCATGTGTTCTGGCAATTCAACGCTTTACACGACGCAATTTTATTGCACCTTCGCATGTACGTCAGATTGCGCAATTCCGTGTACCGTGTAGAGCAGCCTTAACGGCCTTTAGATGGTGATATTTATCAATATAAAAAGACAAAACGGATCTTTATGGTGAGTGAAAAAATACTTCAGTAATTATCCATTGAAAAAGAGTAATACACTGGTCTTCTCAGTAGGTTAAATGTTATCTACAGTGATTGATCATTTGGACTGCTTCGACTCCAAAACATTCAGTATAATCGAACAATAAAAGTGAAAAAAGCACCATTTATCGCAATACAAAATCGACACAATACCACCACCATAGGCTATTGAATTCGCGGAAAGACAAGGACGGGTACTTTGAGGAGATATGATCCTGAAACTGTGTAGTAAGGATAGAATTTTAATAAAAAGGAGAAGGATGGAAGGAACTGGGTCCATAGACTAGGTAAACACAATTAAAACAGGGTTACATTGTATGCCTAATGAAATAAATTTTGCAGCAACACCAAAATTTCAGTTTTAAGAAACAAAGTGATGCATAATATGCCAATAGAAGTGAGTGAGAATGAAAATATAACGCAATAACAATACGAACGTATATATCCCTGCCTTAGTTAATAAAATTAAAGCTATTTTCAACGTCAAAATACGTTAATTAAAATCAAACTCCCGTGCATTAGCTTGGTTTGAGATGTATATACTTTTTTACCCAAACTAAGTTTTGAGCTGATTGTAACTGAGAACTGAGTGAGTAAAATAAAGTATCTCTCTTATATAGGAAGTTATATATGATATTAATTCCATTAACAACTCAATTCCATTTATTAACATTTAAAATGCTACTGAAGGTACTTGAGCGAGGCTATCTAAGTCATCGTTACGAGATATGCTCCTGTAGTTAATATTCTTTCATGAAAAAACATAAGCAAAAGTTCTAACAGAAACAATAAAAGATGGACGCTACTTATCCTAACTTCCTGCATTTTAGATATGTGTCGTTGTGGTATTAATTTTCACAGCCATTAAATAGGAATACAATTACTTGGGATAGATTACTTTTTTTTAGTATCACCTCCCAGAGCAAAAAAAGCCTTTTTCGAGACTCAGACGGCGACGCCTAGCGCGAGAATAGGGAAATAATGTTTGAAAAGGCGACGAGATTGTACGGGGGTGTGTGCAACGGAAGGTCGGCCTCCTAACCGCCGTCAAATGGGACCGTCGTAGTCAAGCGGAGGCGCAACGAATGGGACCGAAGGTATGCGCGCTAACCACGTGACGGAGATGGGATGAGAAGGCGGGAAAGTATGGGGGGAGGGGGATAGTGGGTGGAGGGAGGCATACAGGGGAGGAGGGGGAGGAAAGGGGGATGGCTGGATAAAGTGGGGAGACAGTCAGACGGCTACGAGTCCATTAGCGCGCCATATATAGCGAAATTGGTCCGGTCCATTTAGTTGCCATTGGTGCCCCATATATTTCCCGCCACTCGGGGGCGTTCTGGGGTGGGGGAAGGAAAAGGTTACCGTGTGGGGGTGGGGTGGGGTGAACGTGATTCGGTGGGAGGGGTATAGGCGCTTAGACAGGTGATGGAGACGTTTCGGTCGGGGTTGGAAGGAGATATTTCCGGCTACGGTGACATTTGCGGACGCCGACGAGTGACAGACAGGAGAGGTGAAAGATACAATGGAGGATAACTGCTTCCTTATACTGCATTGAAGGGAGCGAACGATTACGGAGGAAAGCGTAACGCTCAAACAGCATATAGAAATGGTCGCTTCTTTATTTTTTAGCAAAAACTGTTTACATCCTTGCATTAATATGTGATCATCATCAGTACTCATAAAAGGTGAGATTTCTAAGGATGATACCAAAAATGAAATGGTGAAACCCGAGATTGCTTTAAGTATCTCAAAGATTGACTTGGAAAATCGCGTTTGCATGCATTGAAGTTAATTAAATTGAAGACATCCATCACAAGTTTTATCCACATGGAAGACGTCATCATCAAAAATCAATATTCCTAGGATTAGTTAGATGCATCTCTTCATTCACCTCTAATGTAGACTAGTATTTTCATGGAGATGTTCGTCTTCTCTTTTATATCCTTTATAAACTGTCCTATGCAACTCATTCGGAGTCGTACTTCCCTGTCTTTCATTCCACCTGTCCATCGACGATTGCCTTCATATAATTCCGTTATATTATAATTCCGAGATAATTCCGTGATATTAATCGCAAATAAATGAAACGCATAGTTAAGACAAGATAATATAGTACTCATGGCTTGATTAACCATGATTTGGTTTAATTAGATAAACTAAAGAAAAAGTAAACACTCACATTCAGGAACGGCTTTAGCACAGCGTGTAAAAGTTCCTGGCGACGTCCAAGATGGCAAATGCATATTCTCTCCATGAAGTCTCTTGTTCCTAGAATTGAAGAAATAGAATATGTTGAAGAAGAAAATTTCTCAATATGAATTATATACTTGTTAAGGTATTTAGAGAAACTTAAATGTACAAAGGTTTCAAAGCAATTAGTAAAAGCAACAAAGGAGATTTGAAATAGGAATGTTGAAGTGTCGTTCGAAGAAGCGTAGGAAAATGGAATGCGTACTCAGTACCGAGGAATGAAAATATTTAGGTGTTCTGGGTTATTTGGTATATTTTACATACTTGATTAGAGTTCTGTATGAGGAGTCGTTTTGGTAAGTTATCGAGTAAAAGTAACCGGATTACTTTTAACGATTACTTCTTAGTTATTTTTTAGTTGAAACGATTACTTATTACAAAATCTAATTTTTACTCGTGATTTACTCCTTACCCTGAAAGGGGGGGATCGGTACTTTCATTGTAATGGCAACTTCTTTGTAACGACAATAAGTTTATTGATTTCACTGATTAACTTATTTCTATAGCTACCTTCGAGTCCCTGAATACCACAAGTTGCTTGTGTAGGTTCAGCTACTCTTATGTTGCAGCCTACTTATGATGAGTACATGATATGACACTCCTTATATTGGCACTCCACTTACAATTGCATGTATTGCAAGTTTAATTGCAATTAGCAATTTCTATTACTCAATTATTTCACACTTTTACTGCAATAATTGGCAATTGCCAGATGGAATCCTGAGTGAACAATATAACAATAAGTAATTGCAATTCTAACTACAAATTTATTGATTACTTTTTTTAAATCAGTAATTTATACTTTGATTACTTTTGGTATGCTGTAACTGAATTTCAGCCCATTTACTTTTTTCAGTATGTACCAACACTGTCTCGGAGCAACGAGATCAACTATTGTGTGTAAAGATGACCCTCTCTTTCAAAATATATGATTAGCCTCAGAAAGAAACTGTTTCTTTGATTACAGAATGGAAATTTTCCCTCGCCCTCCACTATACTGGCCAATGGAAAGAATTTCTGTTCAGAGTTCCGTTGCCACAAGTCTACACACAAATCTCTTCTTCCCAATTCGAGCGGTCAAATGGGAAACTGGCCACAGGTCATCATAGGAAGAAAAACTCCCTAATTACCTCGTTACTATCCCTGCACACATAATTCTCCCAATCGTTGGGATCACCACGGGAATTGAGGTTTATGCTGCGCGACTCGATCAAACAAAACTTCATTCCTGGAGTTTGCACTGTAAATTATTTGGGGCAATCGTCGCCAGATCTCCCATCGCGACTACTGTGGCGCCTCTATTGGTGTTGCGGCGAAGTGCGCGATTTCGGTAGTCGCGTCGGGCGCCTGATAGATGGAAGTGCGTTTGATTTGTTAGACCGTGTAATGATGGTGGAGCCTCCACATATCAACATAAGGGCCGCAAATTGTGTACAAGACGGAACGGGGTGGAGGTTTGGAGTCGGAAGCTGATGGCCAATCGTCCGCGACCGATGTTTCACATGCGAGCGGTAGGATTTAAAACCTTCCCGTTAATAGCGCTGGGCACTTTCGACGACCGCGGCCATTAGGGCCAGACTTTTAGATTGATGGTCAGGGCGGTACGGTGGAAATGCAGGGGAAACCATTCGAGTGGAGGACAGAAAAATGATCTGGCATGACTTGGGGTGAGATAGTGGACTGGAACGGTGGGAACTTATGACAAAACAAGTGAAGTAATCCTACTGAGCGCAATCTTTGACTCTGAGTAAATATGTACACGAGTGATCGAAGTGGCAGCAACGCAACCAACAGTTGAACCCGACAATGAAACCCAACTTCAGTGTTGTTATAGTAAATGGAAAAATTTAACATATGAAATTCTTAAAAATTAACTTTTATCATTTAAATTAAATTAAATCATTTAAATTTCCCTTCTTTTTCATGACTAAACACAGATTGCTGTTAATTGGGGTGGATCAGGAACTCTACTATTTTCCTCAATGTAGTGGATGCCTCAATTATTCAAGGCGTTCCATAAATGTGCATAAATGAACGCTGAAATATAACAGAGAAAACGATTTAAGAATTAATATGCATTCTTTCTTTGTTATCTCTTTTTGCATATTAATTATAACTATAAGAAAATTATTATTACTTAATCCTAAGAAAAATATTCTGAAACTCTAAGAGGAGATAAAAATTAACATTTATTTCTTACTGCCTCACTTTGAGAAAAGTGTATGTACAGATAAAGTATCGGTACGAAAGATAACAAAAGACCTCTTCACGTAAATTATGGACAAGCGCCAGCATTATGCAGCCCGGTAAAATGACTCTTTGCCCCACTTTCCAGTAGAAAACTCAGTAACTAAAAATGACATTAAGGAAAAGTAAAGAAACAGAAACTAAGTAATTACCCTATTGGTCTCTTCTAGTAGATTTGCCCCATATAAGACTCTACTGATCTTGAGTCGCACGAACACGTAGAGTTGTTGGAGGGAAAGGGAAAAATATGTAATAACAACAAATTACTACGAGGGGGAAAGAACAACAGGAAAACGGCCAGAATTGATACTTCTCAATGCCACATAATTGGAATGGCGATTGCTAATATATAACATAGTTATTTTAGGATTTAGTAATTGCAAATACGGCTGATGCGATACGCATACACAGTGGCGCAGCGAGGGGGGGGGTTAGGGGATAAAAACCCCCCCAGATCTCAGAAATGTTTTTTTAGTTTAATCCATTTTGCTTAATAGGGTGGTTTCCTATTATTTTTTTATTGCCTTAATCGAAAGATTATTACTCCTGGAGTACGTATTTCGCGCTTTTAGATTTTTAAATGACAACATCTATTTTTCGCGATTAAATGAAAAGTGAAAATTTTCAAGCGCGCGAAAACGCGACGCTTAAGTATGAATGTCGGGAAATATCTCCGTACGTCGTATTTCTGGTTCCCCCTCCCGCCCGGTGAGATGACCTTGAGGCGAGGCTTAGCTCTGATACGTCGCAGGATGCTAGCGGATAGCTGAGTACCTTGCTGAACGGTAGCGCTTGGCTTAAAAAAGGTTTATTAATACCTTATCAAACGAAGAAAACTTTCCGACCTTAGCCAGTTTTAATAGGTGATTATTAAGACATGTTTCCCTGAGCTCTGTGCCTCATGCTTGCATTGGTAACCTCAGACGATGCATAACTCCTATCCTCTCGTGTAGAAACTAGGTCCCTGTGACGTCATGCGGAGTGGAATCGCATGGGCGCCAATCTGGCCTTTTTCAAATGAGGATAAAATTTGACCCTTGCCATTCGTCTAAACCGGTATTTCAAAAACCAAATAATTTGTGTATTATGAATACACTAATGGTGGGTAACGAATCGCAATCAATGCCTTTCGTTTTCTTTGATGAAGGAAACTACCCTATTGGATTAATATTACTCACAGAATTGTGTAAATATTAGTAAAATATACCTCCGAAAGCCGTAAAACTAACTATTTTGAACCATTTACCTTGAAAATTTTCTAAAGTATTACCCGCGCACCTCCCGCTTACCCTGGCGGGTATGCCACGGCACCAGACCCCACAGTAAGAGTTTTGCCTAAAACCCCCTCTATGATTAATTCCTAGCTGCGCCCCTGCGTATACATACTTATGATACTTAAGTGCTACTCTATGGAAGATAGGTATGTATTATGAAAGCCAGTGGCGTAACTATGGGGGCATGAGGGGATATATCCCCCTCCCCAAAGCCTCGGAGAAATAAAAAAAATATTTAAGACTATTGTCTATTTTTGGCATATAATAACAGCACCTGTTTAAAGTTAAATTTTTAGGGCTAAAATGATGTAAAATGTATTTCCAGGCATGCCGTTTTTCAAAACTTTTCCCGGATCCCCTGTTGCCTGGGGTGGAGTTGGCCCCCAGACCCCTCCATCTCCCCCCCAAGCATATTCCGACTTACGCCACTGATGACAGCCGCGGAGAAATTAAGGGTTAAGGCCTTCAAAATGTGGTGATACAGAAGAATGATGAGGATCGAATGGATAGACCGAGTAAGTAATAACGCTAGGAGGGAGAAAATATAAATATTCTCAAAGCTACAAGGAGAAGACGGGAAAGTTTAAAGGACCACTTCATGAGACATGATCGTCTGATGAAGAAAATTGGCGTGGGACAGGTACACGGCAAGAACGGAAAAGGAAGCCCTCCAATGAAATAAATACATGGAACAGGCAAAGAATGATGTGAAAGAGAAGAAACACTTAGATGTGACAAGTTTAGCTGATAGTAGAATTGAGTGAAGAGCAATATTAATACCAATCTTAGGATTCTTAATACCAATCTTAGGAGCATACCGACAGATATAGTACAAAAAAATCGGAATTTCCTAGTAAAACGAAATATTTCTAATGGAATTAAAAGAAATTAAAACTGCTTACAAATTGGTGGAGTAGAATTTACCTTGGCTTCACAATTGAAGATTAGGTACATTTGAACGCTGAAATATCCTCTTGGACATGTACTTAATCTGATAAAAACAAAGGAAGAATGATATCCCGGAGGCGTAACCCCCTGGGGCCGAAAAGAAAGGGGGAAAAGAGTTGATGCAACTCTTGGTAATGGGCTACAAAAGAAAAGAGAGTCAGGACGCGGTGTTTTTTGCGGCAAAACTGCACTCAAAATGGAGGGAAAAGTGGCCCAAGATTGAATGCTTGAGAGGAGTAGAAAATGGAAGAGAAAGGAACTTGGCACCGTTTGGCGTGACTAAACGTAAAGGGTGAGTGGGGTGGAGAATATAAGTAACACAGAGATGGTTTGGGAGTGGGGATAAGGATATACCGCCATTTTGACTTGTTTCGGTGGATCAGAGCCCTGCAAATAACAAGTAACTTTGTACGGAGTCACGCACATGGGTACTGATGCACTCCAAAAATTGAATTCGTCGTGAAAATAACAGCCAGGATTCGAACCCAGTCAGCAATCCGGATATATACGTTTGCATCCCAAAGAATATCGACAATTTTGATCCCGAAACTCTATCTATTGTGTGTTTCAGCAGGAATCTCAAATTCTTCAGCAGGTGGTAAGAGAGGTAATTTTAAGCCTTTTTGGTCCATAAGCATGGAATCGCAAATCCTTTATAACTGAGCTATGGCAACGCAAACTTTGTTGTGGATGCGCTATGTAGTTACCATGAAAACGGTTTTTCCCGGCTGCTTAGCTTTATCTGTATTTTATTTGGTAATCTTGATTTTTAAGGGCATTAAATCATATAGACAGACATAAGGTTGGACGAAAATGTGCGATTATGATTGCCAAAAACAATTCACCTTTGATCTTAATTGAAAAAGAGCTTTGAGCGAGTATCAGAAATACGATTGCGCAATCGCACATATTTTGACGTTAATTGTTATAAAACTGCATAGAGCAATAGGGTGGTTTCCTATTATTTTTTTATTGCCTAGATCGAAAGATTATTACTCCTGGAATGTGCATTTCACGCTCTTAGATTTTCGAATGACAATATCTATTTTTCGCGATTGAACGAAAAGTGAAAAATTTCAAGCGCGCGAAAACGCGACGGCTAAGTAGGAATGATGGGAAAAATCCGTGTGACGTATTTCTGCTTCCAGCTGTCGGCGTGTGAGGTGACCTTGGGGCAAGGATTGAGCGCTCATACGACGCAGGTTGCTAGCAGGTAGCTGATTACCCTCCTAGCAGGTATCGCTTGGCTTAAATAAGGATTATTATTCCCCTATCAAGCGAAGGATACTTTCAGAACGTATGTATTTTTAATGTGTGATTATTTAGAGATATCTCCCTGAGGTCTGTGCCTCATTCATGCATTGGTAATCTCAGATGATGTAAAACTCCTATCTACTCGTTTATAAACTAGGTCCCTGAGACGTCACGTGGAGTGGAATCGCAGGGGGCCTATCTAGCCTCTTTCAAATGAGGTTAAAATTGACCGTTGTCATTCGACTAAACTCGGATTTCTCAAACTAAATAATTTGCATATTATGAATACACTAATGGTGGGTAACGAATTGCAATCAATGCATTTCGTTTTCTTTGATGAAGGAAACTACACTATTGACTTTGCACTCAGTCACGAAAACGGGTGCAAATATACACTAACAATGGAATTCATGTATTGATAGCATGTTCAGTTGAACATGAACCAGAATATCTCCTATCAGATTGGAAAGTTATTATTAGGTGAAACCACAAAATTGTTATGTGTATGTTTACGGTTAATATCATGCATCTACATCAATGTAATAAGCCACCATAAACGTATGTAGCAGAGGGGTAAACGGTGTATTATACGCCTAAGTTCACTCAAATAATACGAGAACCATTGTAAATTCTTCGCAATTATAGTTTAATTCAGGTGAAAATTGATTACAATAAAAAATTTGAAGCATTAAGAGGTACCTTCAAAATGTAATGCTTTGATTAGTTATTAGTTTTAATTATAAAAGCATTTATAAACTTTTCAATGAATAACAAGAAGCTATTTACATGCAACGTATTGTTACTCAAGTTGTCGTGTGGAGTCTACCGGACTCAGAAAACAGCAAAATATCAAAATTAATTCCATAAATGTAACAAAACATATAATAAAATTGATGACAATAGGGTGGTTTCCTATTATTTTTTTATTGCCTATATCGGAAGATTATTACTCCTGGAGTACGTATTTCACGCTTTTAGATTTTTGAATGACGATATCTAATTTTCGCGATTAAATGAAAAGTGAAAATTTTCAAGCGCGCGAAAACGCGACGGGTAAGGAAATCTCTCCGTGTGACGTATTTCTGGTTCCCCCTCCCGTCTTGTGAGGTGACCTTGATCGAGGCTCTGAGAGCTGATAGGACGCAGGATGCTAGAGGGTAGCTGAGTACCTTGCTGTTTGGTAGCGCTTGGCTTAAAAAAGGTTTATTAATACCTTATCAAACGAAGAAAACTTTCCGACCTTAGCCAGTTTAAATAGGTGATTATTAAGACATGTTTCCCTGAGCGCTGCGCCTCATGTATGCATTGGTAATCTCGGACGATGTATAACTCCTATCTTCTCCTATAGAAACTAGGTCCCTGTGACGTCACGTGGAGTGGCATCGCATGGGCGCCAATCTGGCTTTTTTCAAATGAGGATAAAAATGAAACATTGCCATTCGTCTAAACCGGTATTTCTAAAACGAAATAATTTGTATATTATGAATACAGTAATTGTGGGTAACAAATCGCAATCAATGCCTTTCGGTTTCTTTGATGAAGGAAACTACTCTATTTCAGAATTTAAAATAATAAGACATTTGCCTAGAACCAATACCAACGATTAGTTAAAACGGTGAATAAGCTCCAAAGAAACTTTTTTAAACATGTATTTCTTTATTTATTTCATAACCAAAAACGGCACAAAGGCTTTCACATTTCCTTACTCTTAGGATTCAGGATAAAGCATTTCACTCGCCTACGGTGATCATTACTCCAACGATTCCAAGATAACCTTATGGTCGTATCACGGCATAAAAGGTGTGCGCTATTGTGAGGCATCGGCATATATATATTCTGCGTGAGAAACGCGTGTGTGAAACGGGAAAAAAACAAGTCTTCTTCGTTTTATTTATATTTTTTCACCTAGACGTCAAACCTGGATGTGTGTTTATTGGTTCATAAGCGCATTCGTGCTTTCAACCCCGATGCATGGCATGAGAGACGTTTGCACTCACTCTTTTTCCTTTCCCGCCAAAATTTACGACGATCGAAGCGCCACATTCGCGGCGCGAAATTAGATTTTATGTGAAAGTCACGGAGCGCCATTTGATCGAACGGACAACGTGTGTTTCGATTTTTTTACGGATCTGATCCGTACGCATCAAGTGATGCGTAAAGTGCTTTGATTCATCAGAGGGAAAAGCTAACAGCAAATTCCTAAAAAAAAGACTAAAAAATAAATTCGAGAAATATCAGGTAAATGTGGAGAAAAAACAACTTAGCTTTCAAAAGATAAGGCGAATTGTTAGGAGTTGAAAGCTCTCTAAAAACATAATAAGATTCTAATATTACCGATTAATGTCAGTACTAAGAGTACCGCCCTAGATTTATAATTTATTAGCAAAAAAAATGATGCAAAGAGAAGAGCAAAAAGTAAATAGAATTACCAGTCACCGAAGGAAATAGCAAATAGAAATCGAAAAAAAACTATAGTGGTCGTTTTTCCTAGTAGTATTGATCATAAAATCTTAAAGTTTTGTAGATCTACTACTATTTTTTGATAAAAATTACTCTAATCTTAAATTTTTTTAAGTCACGAGAATGCAAGTTGGTTGAAGAAAAAGTGGAGAGTTTTTGAATTCGAAGTGAATAGCTGTCATAAATCGGAAATAACTTGGAAGAATGCTTCCCCGTGATGCATTTGCCAATATAAAGAAGAAAGTGTCCTCCAGCAGGTAGATCGGGTTGGTTTTATGATGAAATTACTTTCATCTAATGCATTAAAAAATACGAAAAGGTTCAAATGGTATCGATTTTAGGTCAATATCAAAAATACTACTCAACACTGCACTGAAATTTCGAGGCATTAAGAACATTCATGCTAAATGGATGCTAGACATTCGTTGACCTACCAAGTGGTGAGAAAAATATCAATATAATAAAATATTTAAAGATAACAAGGGCTTTACATGTTAACGCGGTGACATTTCTAATAAGTTTTTAAAAATTGCATTCTAATGAGTGTTTTGCGCAAAAAAACTAAAAGTGGGTGGGAAGAAACTTTATTTATTTTACAAAAGCTGTATCAGATAAAAATTGGGGTTTGGCTCGTTACCTTCAAATTAAGGAGAATAACCAACAATATCTATGAATGCTCATAAACTTGGTTATAAAACTTTGAAATGAATCAGTCAAAACATATTTTATGCTAATTTTACAGCTTGAACAAACAGCAATCTTTAATTTTTATCCTATTCCGATCTTAAGGTGTTTTCCCCCTCAGTAATCACAAAAAAGAATAAAAGGGTAGCAGTTAAAATGATTAGCATCAACTGAATATGTACTCCCACTTAAGTGCAAGTTTTAAGATCTACCTACGTAACTATGGCACTGACAGCTCGAGAAGCAGGAGACATTAAAAAACGCACGAGGCCTGTATTTTCATGCATTTTAATTTATTTATAATAGTTATTAGAATAAAATGAGACTGATTAATGAGGAAAATCATTAGGCTTGATGACCTATGGAGGCATTCGTTGAAGGAGAAATGGATGGGAAGAGCGGAAAAAGAAATTGCCGGATTAGTTATATACTTCGAGTGAAGAAAGTTGGTAAAGAAAACTTTTATAGATGCACGAAATGGATGGTTGATAGAAGAGCTTAGTTTAATGGGAGATGTATAAAAATTGTTTAGTCTAAGTGTACAAAAAATATAATTACAGATTGATTTTCTCAATTTATTAATGATGAGGGTGACACGGTAGGCCAGTATTTAATTTTATTTTCTTAGAAAGTAGAGGATATGAAAATACTCATCATTCGCCCCACTCATTTGTTTTCCTCTTCTTCTTGTGCTAACATGAATCGTATGTGAATCGGTTGGGTACCTTTGTAACATTTCCGTGCTGATATTAGCGCCGAGATATTGTTTATGGGCCTATAGCTTATCATATACGATATGTGACACGATGTATTGGAAGTTCATAATATTAGCTAAATGAAACATTCCAATATTTCCTTTGAATTTATTTGAGAACGACGCTTTCGTTGTCTCAACAACATTCTCGGGTGACATGTTAATGTGTTGTAACAACGCGTCGTTCTAAAAATATTCAGCGTAAATATTGCAATATTTTATCCATTTATAGATATGTATAAAAGAGGATAACTGTTTGTCTGCCCGCGATTCGTTTTCATACGGCTAGACAGTTTACATACAAAGTTAGTTCATTGGTGCATTCTATGGTCTCAAATGTCGTAGTACTACTTCAAGTTGGTTACATTGTGTCATACAACTTCTGAGGCTGGAAATCCTGCAAGGTAGGCACACGTCTTGACACTCCCAAATGAAAAAAAATCCTATATGATCATGAAATCAAACTTCCCAAACAAGTTTCCCACTTCTCTGGGTACTATGCATCCCGAGCATCTCCAGGTGGCCTGCTAGTTTAACCAATAAAATAGCGTAAATTAAATAATAAAATAGCGTAAATTAAACAATAAAATAGCGTATCAGTCAATTTTGACGCGTAAACTAAGCGTAACAAACGGTTCTTCTGTTGCTATGATTTTTCGTCCGCTCTTCCCGATCAAAAGCACTCACTGCGTTCATAGGATTTCCATTCTTCATCGATTTTCAGCGCAACCCTCTCATCCTTTGACATTCATTTATTTATTTGACGGGCTCTTTTTTTATATACATATTACAAATACGGATTTTTGCGAGGTTTTGAAAGCATCACCCCATACCACCCATCTTTCATCCGTTTTGTCCATCGCTAATGGAGATTCTCCGTACACGTTTTGGTCTTTCAAAAATTTTGCTCGTCCAAGCTTTTTAAAAAAATATAAATATACGTCGTAATATGCTTTACACGTGTTAGTCCGCGTGGAATGGAGAAATAAACATGATCGTTAACGTAGTGTGTGTCTGTGCTTTATTTTTTTAACGGATATTGGCGCAAATATTCGTCCAATGAAAAGAAAAAAAGCTCTTCTTATCATCCTTTCCAATTATTTGTTCAGTCTATACTAATGGATGCCGCAACGAATTCCGTGTACACATTAAAATAAAAGTTTAATGTGTATTTAAACACTGTCATTCCACCTAATGGAAAATACTAAAATGTGTAATAATATAATTAAATGTATGGATTAATATGAAAAATTTAGTGCCCATATGATGCTCATTATAGATTCAATTACCCGAGTCTCATTTAACCAAAAAAATGAAGCTGAAACTAATTATTTTATCAAGGTACTAGCTCATTTATAATGCTATACATATTAAACGCCATCACATATCAATCGACAAATATTAAAGGCCTTTTAAACACAGCCAATGAAAACGGTATGGCGTTGAGTTTATCGAAGCGAGGCTTTATTTGCAAATTGAATTTTTAAAATTAATTACAGCTCATAATATAAATAGGAAAGTATTTTAATATTCATCGTGGCAGTTGACTTATTTTACCCGGCAAACAAGGTTATCCTACGAGCGCTGATTCAAGTTGAGAGGTTTTAAGAGCACCAGCATATACCCTTGAATACATCGTGCTATAATATAGTGACTACAACACATTATCAAAGTATTTCAACGTTTATTTATGGAATGGATTATAACAAGACGCTGTGTAAGGTATTTTCAGAGGAAGATATTTGGAATTAAATCCGCCACCGTACTAGGAAGGATTTCGTAATGAATACATTTTTAACATAATTTTGTCAGCCAGGAATACTGTGGGTTTTGTACTAAACAAAATATCAAGTTTTATAAAATAATGAAAAGCTTGAAGTTATTGTATATATCTCACGTTAGAAGTTAATTAGAAGTCTGTGGATTGGACACCGTATTCCAAAAATATTTCAAAGGGATTTATAAAATTCAAAATACATATGTCAGGTACTTCTTTTACCTTTGCTTCAATAACTGCATATTCAAAAGAGAAACACGTGTAGTATATAACTCCATTGAAAATGCTTGGTTCACAAAGTTTTGAAAAGAGATGGCTTGTCAAAGAATTCATGTATTTATTTGACGCTGTAAATATTGGTGAATTCTAGGAAAGTTTTGTTGAAAAAATTCAAATTTTATTATTGCAATATTGATTTGAGACGCAAGTCTTCCTTTAACCTAAAATGCACAAAATAAGTTTAAGTCACAAATTCACCATTTATAGACTGTGAACTTGTGCTATTTCAAGAGAGAAACCAATTTTTTTGTAACTGTATATCATGTTGTCGACGGACTACAATGACTGTATTGGATGCTTTTGATACTTAACGGCTGCGAGGGTATAAATGTATGTTTTTTGTATATTATTTTTTAATAAGCTTGCACTTAAGCTTTATGGTCTGTCGAAAATTAATGTCGATAAAAAATGAAACAAAATAAAAAGACGATTCTCTTATAACAAACGTGATATATATTGGAATGAATAAAATTACAATCTTTAATGTGAAGGGCCCATGTATCGCCGACTGTCATACAGGTGACAAGAGCGGCAGAACTTAAGAGCGCGTGTTAACAATGTCAAAGATAAAATAATTTTAATCTTGAATATGTGCAATATCTTCAATATATTTGGGGTTATTCAAATATGTGAAAATAAAATAATTTACTTCGATTCATATGATGTAAAAGAGTATGATTAATGTAAAATTTAAATTAATACATGAAACTTTATGCTTAGCGTAAAAAATCGCAAATGGATAATCAAAACCGCAGACAGTTAGAGCTTACGTTGCAGGGCATATTTTAATGAATTGCTAATATTCCTTTGTTAGCGCGAGCAGAAGGTGATATTTGATGATGTTTTTTTCTAATGACCAGTTCTAACCCTAAATCTCTGCAATGATTTCGTCAAGATTTAGTTTGGTTCATGGCCAGTGAAACTAATTGAAGATCAGAGAATTTATCAACTACAATTCTTAGTACCCAAATAATAAACTTGATAAATCTTTTAATTTTCTAACAGTTCCTCACAGTAGCATAAGGTTTAGTTAAAATAAATGTATTTGAAGAATTTTGTCCATAAATATAATCCTGGGGAGCATAAATTACGCAAAATTGCCCTGAGATTGCAAAAAGCCCGCAACGCCGTCTAAGAGGTAACTGAATTCCCGGGAAAAATTAAGTTTCTATTGGGGATATTTTGAAAATTAATTTCAATAAAAATTAAGAAAGTGACAATTTTTTTCCTTCTACCTACTCATTGGGCAAAATTAGGATGTTATTCATAGGTAAATGACATTTTTAATGTTAAAATAGCCCTAAAATTTTGGGATAGTGTTCCATGATTACTTTTTGGTGTCTAAATGCCTCATATGCAACTATCAGTAATTATTATAATGTTTAACTAGTATGTTTTCTAATCTTTTACTTTGCACGGGGAAGAGGGTGAAAAGTTGTGGTTTAATACATAAAAAAAGGTGTTTTATTTCCAGAATTTATCCAGTACCGCCAAAACACTATTTTATTAGAAGATATAACATATCAAACTTCATATTTCGTGTGAAACCATTGGTATATACTTATCTTTTAGCCTTTATCTGGACCCAAAAACCCTGTATTTACCCGCTAAACCTTGAAATTTTCAAGATTTTGGCATACTTTGAATAAGCATACTTTAATCCTTGTGATGAAATACTTGAATGGTTGGGCTGTTTTGAATTAATATTTGGCCCAAGTAACAACTTGAAAAATATTTCTCGTCCGTGAGGACTACGGTAAAAGTGTCATGTAATTCAATCGAACACATTCCCAAGCTTAAAAGAGGGAGGAGGGAAAAAAAGATATATCTGAAAAATCCTACGATGCATCATATACGAAGGCCCTTATATATCTCTACTTCCACCCGACTGCTTCAAAAACAACATGCCACACAAAACGAGACGTAGCAATGAATTTAAAGGTTGATATTCCTTGCTATCTAATCCTTACTGAGACGCAAAACCCTGATACGTATTGAAACTTCATATAATTAAGTCTATTTTTGTCTCTTTCGGGCATTTACTCGTCTAGAACTAACCTCATGGTATAGATGAAAAACTGAATTTAGCAGTACGCGTATCTGAGAAAAGGTTTCAAATTATATGGAATTGAATATTTATTTATCTTAAAGCCTTTAGCAGACTCACAAAAAAGGTCAAAACGTTCAAATGCAAGCTTTCTAATGATTTCAGCCTCGTAAAAGATCACTTGAAGCAAAGTTGCGGCATGAAATTTTTTTGCCATGTTCCCATGAAAGATAGTCCACAACTTATCATTCATACGTGCCATTCTTCAAAACTTACCCAGAAAAAAGTAAAACAATTGCTCACTCATATTTGTGAAACAACTCATATTTGTAGGAATGAAATGCGCTTATAAGCAGGATTGTAGAAGCTTTCAGTTTCACGGCTGTCAAATATTTCAAACTTTTTAAATAAAACTTTAAGCAAGCTTGGGGCATAATGATTGAAAAATCTTGTTAAATTAGGGACTCATCCTAACAGTACAATGAGCTGTTCATCAAATTGCAGCTATAAATAAGATAAAATTTCCATTAAAAGTACATTTGCTAGCCTTAAGATGACTTGCACAAGAGATTTTAGGCCTCAATTTTAAGGCTATCGCATGATATCACCCTTGTTGAAGAGACCTTGAAGGAAGCTTGCGGTATAATTGTTTTACTATTTCTCTTGAAAATTTGGGCCACAACTCATTACTTCCATGTGTCCTCTTCGTTTGCCGAGACTTGGGAAAACAGGAAAACGATTCCATTGAACTCGTAATATCCCTCCCTTAATCAAAGAGTTAGGGAACGGAAGAGCATATATATCTATATATACATGTATATGGAGGAATGGGATGAAAATATGCTTGATGGATGGAATTGCAGCATCCAGGGTCTGATGATTAAATCGGATTCGCAATTCACGTTTGTGCAATCACCGGATTACTCGCGGGACGCAATCTTTTCGTCCCCACTCCTCATAAAAAAAAACTTCCCCAACCCCCTGAAAACCCACACAGACCCTTGCCGCTAGCGCACTCTGGTGTCCGACAGAGGAGAAAATAAACGAGGGCGCGTGGAGGGGGAGGAAAAAGAAAAAAAAAGAAAAACGAAAAAAAATGAAAAGCGAAAAAAAATGAAACACGACAAAAAAGGCGCGCATCGGGTGTATAGCTCTCGACTTCAATCACGCATCCGAAAGAGATATATGCATAAAACTTTTTTTTATATTTATTTATTAGTATTTTTTTGTATTCCTTTCGGGTACTCGGAGATTCTATGCATTTGTCGATGTTTTTCATTTCGATTGGTCTCCCTCGCGTGTTGAAATCCTCGGATGACCGCACATCGGCATGACTGCACGTGTTGCCGATGTGCTGGAAACCTCACGCGCCCGACCATGAACACGGAGTCGTTTTATTTATTTTTTTATATCGAGTCCGCAGTGCATTAATTTTCCCAGTCCGTGTCAGGATTACGGTCCGATCGCTTCCTAAGCTAAGGTAGGCAAAGTTTGGAAGCTGCAACGCACAACTTCGCTGGATTTTTTTGCATACCTATGACACGATGACACTAAAAACATCCGATCCTTGTTTGAACTTACATATGTTGCCTCGGGCTTAGCTCATAAAATCGGCTAACCATAATGAAATGTACAATTTTTTAATTCCGCATGAATTTACTAAAGGGCGGGCTAGGTTTCGATTTGGCAGGCTATCATCTGGTGTAGAAAAGTTTCAATTTCCATTGTAATTCTTATTATCCTAATACAATGATATACTAGATATCCATCGCTGAAAATGATGACACTTATCTTGGCAATCAACTACAATCAATCAAATACTAAGGTCAACAAAGAGAAATGAATATCTGGGTGTTTTTTCATAAATCTTCTACCAATCTCTTTAACCCTGTATCATTCAATCTTCTAATCATTTTCATTTGTAAAACTATCTGATTTAAATTATGCCAAAGTTCGGCAATGTTTTTCGGCCGGAGTATTTGTGAAAATTTGTTCGACTAAATAATTGCACATTATTTCCTAGATGTCGAAAATTTCACATCGCCACCATATCCACACTAACCAAATTTAGCATCTATGATTGGGAGGCTATACGGAATGACTAATAAATGAAGAGACCAACTATGAACGCGGGTTTTATTATTTTTTTAATCGAATACGCAGTGTATTTTATCCCAGTTCGTGTCAGGATTAGGGTCCGACCGCTTTCTAAGCTAAATGACGCTAAGTTTGGAAGCTGCGACGCACAACTTCATTGGGTTTTGCTTCTATAAATTCCACACGATAATACAAAAAAACATATTAATAATAAATAATAATAATTGAATCGAAAGTTCCCAACAGTCACGCAGGAGGATTGGGTTGACAGAAATGCACCTTTGAAATGATTCCAGGAAGGTAGAAAGACCTTGTAATTAAATGGCACCGCTACATCAACTATACTATTTGCTCTTTGCTGTAATTTTTTGATCAAAAAAATATCAGGTCTTTTGTAATCTAAGGTTGGAGAATTAGCCAAATATCATTGGTCTAAAAAAATTGCACATTCTTTTTTAGATGTCGGAAATTTTTATATCGCCAACATATCCGCGCTCACTCCAAATTTGGCATCTATGATTGGGAGGCAATACGGAATGACTAATCAATGATGTGATGTTAGCTCGCACGCGGAAGATGAATTACCCGCTTGTAGATTCTGTATTAAATCCAAGTCCCGGGAGAGTCATTCGGTGAATCCCATCCAACCCGTTTGATTGATATTCTTCATTGCTCCGCCCACGAGCCGTCGGACGCCATCCGTGATATCCGCACTGTTTAATGATTACGAGCCCTGCTTCGGCTTTGACATGATGGACGACATTTTTAATCGCGAGGAATCAAAAGGAATAATATTTGAAGCGATGGAATTATCGAGAATATTGCATCATCTTTAGACGTTCGCAATGTAGTTTTTCTTCTAATTCGGATTTTAATTCAGATACCTTTCAACATTTTCTTATTCTGCGTTCATAAATATTTTACTAGGTAAATTAAAATGTTGTACTTAATTCTTTAAAGCTTTATTTAGTATAATGCAGACAAAAATGGTAACCAACTAAATGAAAAATAAAGCAATATAAATAATTGTTGCACAGTAAATATCTTTCAAATATGCATACCTAGAGTATGAATTAAAATGCGATGATAAGTTGATCATAAATATTAAAGACAACAATTACAAAGACGAATGAAGACCAAGGCCTTTGAAAATATTACATCTACAAATACTGAGATATAAATGAATGCTTTAAGAGCGGAAAATGTAATCAATATAATTCTTGTAACTGATAACTTCAGTCTTGACTTTGTGAAATCTCTGGTTCACTATTATAATTCAATTATTATAGTGATCCTGAAAAAGTTTTACTCCATTATTTCCAATATAATTCTTAAAATAATTTATAAACTACTTCATTTATTTCAACATCTACTAGGCTCATACTAGTGAAAAAAATGAAAAGTTCAATTATAACAAAGATCTTATTGCAGCAGTTTGTATTAATCGAAAGTTATGTAAGTGAATAGTTTAATTTCATTAGTATTCCCAATTTTCAAATCTATCCCACACTTCTCTATGGAACATTCAAAGCAAATTAATGCTGGGTGAGGTAGCTTATGGGTGAGATATGATAAAAACAGGAGGGTTGGATAAAGTGAGTACTGAGCCGGGGAGGATTATAAAAAGTCTTAAAACCTAGAATAATGTTCAGTAAATGTTAAAAGGGGAGTGCGAAAATACAATTTATAGATGAATTACAAGAGAGTAGGCCTTATTGTGAATTGAATAGGGAGCTCCAATATGGTGACGTAGGATAGGCCGAGGAGGTACACTAATTGCTTCAAGTAAACCCACCTTAACGGGTAGAATATTTAAGCAATAATAATCTCTATTATGATATACTAGAAAAAACTCTCATTGTAAAAAGATAATCAAGAATGGAACTTGAAAGCTCTTCAAGTCTATAAAGCAGGACCCAGTGGCGTAGCCAGGAATTTAGTTCGGGGGGGTCTAAAACCGGAGGGGAACATTTTTGAAAAACAGGGTACTTACTAATGAATGGGTATTAAACTTATTTTCACACTTTTAATAATCGAAAAAACTTCATTTGTCAAAGAAATATTTTGAAAATTCATGATTTTTTAATATTTTGTTTTCTTTTATGAAGCAAAGTAACTGTGTTTTTATGTTTCGGGGTTTGGGGGGGTCCGAACCCCCGCCCCTTGGCTACGCCACTGGCAGGACCTAGTTCTTAGATTGTCTGAGCTCATTCATGGCCAGACGATCATCTCACCCCAGTCTGTTCCCCACAACACGGGGCACAAATTAAACTCCGCTAATGCACAACCCTTTCGCCAAGCACGTATAAACAGTCACGACAGCGTGGATGCCAGCGCATCGTTCACCGCCACTGTATGTAAACAGAATCGCCACTCTGAAATGCCCAGGCGGTGTGCAATCACAGCACGTTCGCGGACTTTCGCGGGGCGAAGTCGCGAGTGACATTAACTGCACTCACTGTCAGCCAAACTCCCGGCTTTCCCGCCCGCACTTAGTTCCGCAAATAATTGCCCCATCTGACTCCTCTCTTTTGAGTCCATTCCCCGCCCTTTTGTTTCTGTCGAATGGGGCGGAGACCGACGGATAAGGTTGATTGCGTCATCAAGTGTGGGTTGGTAAACTGATAAGGAAAGGATAGTTTTAGTGATAAAAAAATGTCGATCGAAAAAATCAATTTTTCGAGCAATCAATTTTTAATTGAAATTAAAAGTTCGACAATGGAACTATGAAACAAAAACCGAAATTTTAACCAAAAGATCGATAAATCTAAAAAAAGTCGACGGTTCTTAAAACAAACATTTCGTACAAAAATATGTTAATAATTCGAAAAATAAATACACATTTAACCTAATGTAACCCAATGTTGCTTCTAAGTGGCATCAAATATTTTATGCTCTCTTCAGGAACTATTTAAACTACGTGTTTAATGTGCTGTTAAGTTTTATAGCTAAATATATAGTTGACATAATAATTATGATTGGGTAGAAAATTTTCGCAATTTTAGAGTGAGAAGTCTTGAAATACAATTTCAACCAGAAACAGATTTTGGTTAAAAACGGTTAAGAAGTACGAAAAAAACCTAAAATATACTTATTGTTTGAATAAATGATTGAAATATTAGTATCAGAAATTCACAAATGCACATACACACGTGATGTCGAGGAGCGAGGAAGCCAGGTAGGCAGAGCAATGGAATAAGTTCAGAGACTTCCATAATATTTCTTCTAACACCAATGCCATATCTTCCCTAACGTCGAAAGGGATGGCAACTGACGGGTGACATTCATTGCGTCTTCGATGGTGGATTGTTAAGTTTATAGGGATTGGATTAATTGTTCACGAGTCAAGGAAATGCACTATAAATCGGATATTTCGTATCAAGGAACCTATAAATTGAGAGTTCAACATCGTTGAGTCATGACTCGCGTTTCCAACAAGTCAAACCTAAAACGATATCATACTTTCATAATTTAATTTGCACTAATATGTAATTTGAAAATTTTCAAAATAATTAATTTTTCTAAGCTCGAAGATTTTGAACGCTCAAATCATTGGTTCCTTGACACGATATATCCGTTCCATAATGCACTTCCTTTCGTGAACAATCAATCCTATCCCGAGTTTCACGGTGAATCAAGGTGTAATTAGGGGTACTACCCAACATTTATACACATGATGATGTGATCTACCAAATTAATTACTTACTCAATTCTATTCCTCGAAGAAAATAACATTTTAATGCAAAATATTTGGAAAAAATGGATCGTATCGCACCCATCACAGCACTGCGGACATTTTTGAAAACCGATCAAATGTGAACGAAGTGGCAAAACCTTCTGTGGGATGGAATTGGGCCTCCTCTATGCAGTCCCCTAGCCTACGGGCATCAGGAAATCATGAACTGAATTGCATTGTATTTTTCGACTCGGAGGCGTAATTTTCGGCGCCGACTTTCTGCTCCCTGAGTGCCCGGATCTAATCCTCCCTGAGGGCGCCTTATCTATATCCCAGAATCTCAACCACCAACCGCATTTAATTTTTTATCCTCTAGCACACACACACACATGCCCTTTGCAATTTGCTGAATTAGCACCATTCCCCAACTAATTGAAATAGCCTTTAATGGCCAATCTACCGAGCCGCTCTTCATCTTCAGAGCTGAGGGATACTGGGACAAAAAAATATTACGATAATAATACGCCTACTCCTCCGAGCTTCCCGCCATTTTCGCCTATACCGGGGATGACGGCACGCATTCCTATTGCTTGTCTCCTTTGGAATGCTTGTGGGGGAAGCTACGAAGTCGGTAGCGGGAGAAAGAAGTCGTCAAGGCGAGGAAAACAGTGTAAAGGAGAGGTCTCAGATGATGAGCAGAAGTGCGAGATGAAGAAAAGGATGGACATGCGGTGCGGACGTTGAATGGAGGCAATTCTCGGCGCTTGACGGCTGTGATCACGGGTTCTGCCGACAGAGGCGCTTGGGGGATAGGGAGCTGCTTTCCAGCCAAGTCATCTTGGGGACTCCACTCAGGTCTAAACCATAAGTCTTCTCGATTGACTCATCCCTACCCTTGTAGCACCAAAAGGATTATATCTGGATTTAATATATGTCATAGTATACACCGTATACATATTATATCTGTATAAAATACATGCAAATGTCCTCTACCACGCTGATGATACGAATTAGGCTTTTAATACGAATTACGCTTTTAATTAAGTAGATATTATACGCATTATATCTGCTGCAATAATATGGATTTTATATAGATTACATACGTATACTTCGTCGTAAATCTGTATGTAATACATATCTTATACGTGTCTGATGATCCCTGGTTAAGCCGTGAGGATATTATTTGTATATTTTAAAGATTCTGGTATACATTAAGGACCATGGATAATAGGACATGTATAAAATATGTATAATATACATATTTGCAAATCTGTGCACCGATGTATTACGAAATATTAAAAATATACAGATATAATCCTCTTGGCGCTACTAGGGATCTTAGTCTCTAAAGCAGACACTAGTGGCCACACCCAAAGAAAAACTGTTTATAATATTCCTTTGCGAAGGTAAGGGCTCAGATATTGAAAACAGAGGGAAAATATCCGCGGTAAACTTATGAATTTTGAGTATTTTACTCGGATACTGATTAAAGCAGTCTATTTATGATGATAATAATAATATTAATAACAATAACCTATTACACCAAAATGGTAAAATATAAAGAAATTAAAGAGGAAAATATGAGATAATGGAAATCAAAGAAATGAAACAGCATACCATTCTCTGCTATAAGTGTAGTACCTCATTCAATGCATTAAGGTCTTAAAATATCGGATTACCGAAAAACTTGTCCCACACCACATTAAGAGCAGCATAACGCATGTCGAATAGTCAGAAAATTTTCAAGCTAAGAATAAAAATGCTTGCTCGTGCTTGGTGTTCCTCGCCTAAAACTATCAAAAATGCTGCGAAAAATAATAAGATTTATTGTTCTTGAATTTTTCCATCAAGAATATAATGGTGCTGTATAATGCAATAGAGCTCTTAATAGCCAAATAAAAATATTTTTAAGGGAGAGATGTAGAGATGAGCGAATACATTTTTGTGAAAATAGCATGAAGATATAAAAGAGAAAAACTTTAAACAAATGTACTTTATCGAGGGTTTGTGCATTGCTAAAAATACCTTTGCTTGAAAAAAGACGAAGATATAGAATCTTTTTCATACTTTGGAACACTGTTCCATAAGTTTTATGATTGCCGACGGACCAGCAGTGCCATTACGAGAACTCATTCCTCTCGCTCGGTAGGTCTTTTTTTTGTAAGAACAACATTTTGTTTGAATAACATTTTCTTATCTTAGTCTTTCTTCTGGAAATTCAGTGTGTATGATTGACCCTTTTTCAACACTTACCTTTATACTAAGCATGGAATAATAGCATAATTATATTTTAAATCAAAATATTTTTCTAGATGTAAACATTTTATTTTGTGCTACATTCACGTACATGTTGTAAAATGTCTTCTTTAAAAACCTTGAAGTTAATATGATATGTTACTGATTCCCACCAAGTTACGCCCGCTGCTATTTATTAATTATGATACGTTAATTTTTATACAAACAATGTGTCACCAAAAATGTTTTAATAATACCAATTGAGTGGAATTGAAGGGGTCGTATTATTCACTTGGTAAGATCTGAGTTGAAAGACGAGAACTCAACTCCAAAACAGAAAAGGAGTAATCTTTTCGCATATGACGGCAAAATGTAATTTTAGCCCTTTCTAACCCAGAGCTTTTTCTGGAAGAAATCAAATTTCAAGATTTTTCAGTTTGAAAACTTGAAAATTTTACACTCCATGGTAACTATCCCGGCAGCTAAATATTTCCTCATTAAAATGTACACTACAAAATAATATTTAATTTACACATCTCCTAAATAGAGCTGAGAGTTTAAACATTTTTGATGTTGCTTAGAAGCAACATTGAGTTATAAAGGGTTAATTAATCACGTCCTTCTTTTCAGCCTTACCACTTTCATTGGATAACGAAAGTAAGAAGCCTGTCTCACTACGAGTGCCGGGCGGCTCGAAGCGTAATTACAAGTAAGTACTAATAACTATAACTGTATAAGTCATAATATCACAGCGCCAAAATTACAAGGTAGCGGCGGATACATAGCTGCATTGTCACCCTGAAACAGACAGACATCGTGAGCCTTAAAAGGTGTCGGACACCTTGGCGCCTTCTGTTTCGAGGCCCCCTGATTCCGTACAGATTTTTGTCTACCTTTCCCTATATTTTTTACAACACTATCAAAAGTGGTCCTGTTTCTTTTATTTATATACTCTGAGAATCCTGTACATTATACAATCTACGGATTCGATCGATGGATTTTTCTTCCTCATAGGAAAATCCACTAGGATTGATAGAATATTAATTGCGTTTCGCTTGGTTTCGCTGTTAGAAGGGCCCGCCCGCCTTTGTGACGGTGCGGGATTCCTCGTCCCTTCCCTTCCTCCCCTATCCCCTCCCCTATCCCCTCCCCTATCCCCTCCCCGGAGGCGTCGTCGGGCTCTCATCGCGGCGGCGCCTCCTTCCTTGCTCCTTCCCGTCCTTCCCCTTCTGGGTGCAGAGGAGAAAAGCTAGCGCTTACAGTCCCTGCCCCAGGAGTGTATCCCCGCGAGCCCGCCCTAGGGTTTCGTTTCCGCTGTACATTATACAAGGGTACATGAATATCTTCAGACTTTTTTGGTAATATACCTGATTTTCATCATAGATGTCAGATGCGGCAGCCTATTTTATTAAAGTAGCAATCTCTTGCCCTCCAATAAACTAGCGAAGTAATTCAATGATTTTTATTCGAAATTTTAGTCAGATGAGTTATCTAACTATAAGCGACTTTCCAATATAAGAATAATATCGGCGAAGTAAGTTGAAAGAAATTCTTAACCACTGAATGACAAAGAAAGTAATTTGTTAAATGTTTATAAAATAGTATCAGAATATTTTTCTATATTAATAATAATCATGAGTATTACCTTGTTAAATTCCAAAAATATAACAAGTACGCCATTATTGTGACTCAAATAAATTATATGGCTTATAAAACTAAAGCAATTTCAGCGGAGACTTAGAAATATTATAGCAGCACAAACATTTTGCTCTGGCAATCAATGGCATGCCGGAATTATCCATCTATTCTGCTTATGCTTCTTACTACGTTGACTTTTCGGTTGATATTACTAACTAATAGCTTTATTTGCATGGTAGAATGTTCGTGTCCTTAGCACTCTCCTAGTTTCGGGGCTGACCGCATCTCGATATCTCGTGTACTTGGCCTGCTACCGGCAGGCAAGTGCATGCCTGATTAGGGCTAGGATGAGTTGAATGCTGGCAGTGACGGATGCAGGATAGGGGCAAGGGGGGTCTTAGTGGGGGTTAAAATTCCAGCAGTAGTGGGGGTCAGCAAAAAATTACCATTCTATCTAATGTAAACTGGATACCCTTTAGCCCCCCCGTGGATCCGAATGAATGAATGCTGCAAGGCTGTTTTGGAATCACACCGTGCCACACAGCCTGGTGATGGTTTGCATGGTACTTCGTTGACGTAATACAAATGACTCTTTAAGTAATAATATATTATGACATGGGTACAGTTATGAAATACGGGAGTATCAATTAATTAGAAAATCAAAAATCATGAAAATCAAGAAGATTCCTTACTGGTAATTTTTACGTATTCCTGACCTCTTTTCAGAGATTTTGGTACCACAGTAATATTCCTTACATGCCACAAAACACCTTTTGCTACCTTGATCCCCCGTCACTGTAGACATCATTCTATTTTCAAGAGTCACGCTGCGTTGCCGAAGGCCAATCATTCTCCCTCATTTCATACAGCCAATACGGCGAGGATAGACTCCCTTTCCGAGTAAAAAAAACCAACGTCATGGCAACGAAGCCAATGGACTCCTCCCTCTCTCATGCCAAACAACAATAATAACATACCCCGACTTGCGAGAAGGCCGAAGGGGAGGAGATAGTCGGGAGATTGGTCGAAACGTTGGGAAGGAATGCTGAGATAAGCGGAGACCTTTCTGATGTGTGTTGCCCAAGGTGAGAGACTTGGGATAAGTTGGAATGCTCAGACGCCGTCACATAAAAAAAATCTGTGACGACTGGACGGGTAAATTACAAGCTGTATTTTAAGAAAGGCTCACTAAACCGGTCGTATAGCAACACCGTGCAAGAGACGTCCCAAACATATTGCTCACGCGATGACTTGCAGACTCGATAGTCTTCCAATGTGTGGAAGCATTGCACTAGGCTACGTGATTATGAAATAATTTCTAAATGGGCTCATTCACCAAATCATTTTTCCTTTCAATATTGGATTGAACAATGAAGAGATTCATTTTTTCGTTTTCCCATCTGTAAATTTCACGAGTTACATATTTTGTAAACGAAAGATAAAGTCTTCTTTATGCAAAATTTCACGCGGGTTCGCCATTTTGCGCTGTAAAACCAGGCAGTTATTAATTGAAATCTTCAAAAATCATGAATTATATAGCCAAAGCATCCGGTGAAATGAATATTGCGTTTTTTATTCCATAAAAATCATTCCATTGCAACTCAACTAGCTGAAATTCAATGATTTTCAGAGAAAAACGAGATCGCGTGTGTTTGTGAAAAATTGGTCATTTTTGGGCTACTGTACCTCAGAAACGTATCAAATTGATGTAAATAGCATACAAATCCATAATTGGTAATCATTTATGAGTATTTACGCTATATTTAAGTCTCTTTCTAAAAAAAGTAATTTTAGACTTTTGTCGGGCGATTTCCAATTGCGGACCACCGTGCGTAGCCTCTTATGGAACTTTTTAGAGTAAAAAATCTTAAACCCAAAGGCTTTAACCCTGTGGATGATAAAATGATGACGTCAGGGTCTAATGCCGAGCGGGTTCTTCGAGCGTCTTTTATTGAATAGTTCCTTGTGAGTAAAGTGAATACTTCCTTCGCTGTGTGAAAGGTTCTTCCTGAATGAATAAGTGAATCAGAACTTGAATGACGTCACCAGCTCATGACAATATTAGTGTTTCCTTTTTTCAAACTTAAGGGACAAGGAACTGAATGGAGACCGTTCATCTTTCGTCGAAAATTATCTTCATAATAATATATTCGTACTTTTCCGCTAAAATTTAAAATTTGTATCTCGTGTTTCACCGCTAAGCGGTATATATACGAATATATAATTATGAAAATAAATCGTATTTTTAACCACTATATTACTATGATGGTGAGCGAAAATGTGGAAATTTCGGTCACGAATAAATTACTCGAACAGACAACAGTCAACAATTTTTTTCTTTAAATTTCTGTTCATTGCATACGTTTACGTGATGCTGTTTTACAATGATGCCAAAGATAGTCGGCCAACTTAGGACCCATAGGCGCTAAGTCATCGTGAACGACCTCCTCATCGACAATGTCCATCATCTGCGGAGATTATCGTGTGGAAATAATAATTTGGCTGGGAATATTTTGAGATGGGTTGGACAGTGATAGGTACTGTCACTAATTATTGCCTCATCACTTCAATCCCAAACGAGTTTAGGATCCTGAGAATTGATTCGCTGCACGATAACTTGTAGAATTCCCGCATCAACAATTTCAATGAAATAACGGTATCAATTGTGATGTGGGAGAGAAGTAGTACACTGTTAAAGAAAACCTTTTGTTCTCAACAAAAAATTACATTCAGTGTCGTATTTTCCAAGATAAAATACTTATGTTGGGTGCTATATATCTTAAACGATGCACAATTCTTATGTTCCGCATTTAACTGTAAATAAAAATTTATTATGAAATTGGGATTTTGCGTCCAATAGGCTCGATAGTGGTGATTCCAAAAATAAAATATAAATTAACTCTTGAAACGGCAATTTCGTAAATATGATGTTAACAAAAAAAAAGGAATGGATATTCTCAACATGACCTTCTACGCCAACTCCAGAATATTTGCTGGTTCATAAAATACGTTGTAATCATGGACAGAAATAGGTAAGAATGCCATCCATGTGAGCCTATATTCCATGATTTGACCGCTTCATCCAAGGAGTTGCATGCATAATAGTAGTACCTAGTATGCTATGAATATTAAGTACATACGGGGGAAGTAACTATGCTCATGGGTGGACTGCTGTCACAAATGAAAAGGAGAGCACGTGCTGCATGCTTAAGTATTGTTTTCTTTGTCACAACGCTGCCCTGTTTTAAAAAGCACAATTGGGATAATTTTAATGCTGAAATTTCGATGCATACATGTGACATGTACTAATAAGCTCTGAAAAATACTTATTTAAGTACTGTATGACAATTTGTAACACTATGAGGCAGATTTAGACTAGAGATAATGCACCTTCGCAAAATAATACATTTTGCTAACTCCCTAATTCCTATTAAAATTTAAATTATCAATGGCATTACATGTTACTGGAAGGAAATTTTAGGCTACAAATGCATCTCAGCAAAAACATTCCAATAACAGTCTGCTAAACTTCTTGACCGGAAAGTAGTATCCTTTTAATACAACTAGCGTGTTTTGATCTCCGTAATATAATTCATTTGCAAATTACATATAAATTATAGCCTATTTTCCATCTTTTATTTTGACTCATATTTTATGGCACAGCTCATACCAAATTTATCGTCAGTATGACGTTCAAATTTTCGTTCCAACCAGATGTTCTTCAAAGTACGCGGAAATATAGTCATTGCAAAATTCTCAATTTTAGACTGCGAATCATAAAAAAATATTTAAGTACCATGATAAGATTATAATCCGAAATTCTCCCAAAAATAACATTTACTTCTTTTCCCATTGCGACCTCTAAAAAATCACCAACTCTGATTTCCCTTCCCACGAATATCATTCGATAGCAAAGAGAGACCATCACATATATTCCCATTCTCACGCTTTCATATGAGAGATCAGTTGATAAATTCCTCCCACACCACTGATCGTGAACTTCACGTCCTTCGTAGCATGCAAACCTAACCTTTCACCCCGTTCCCATAGACCTCTCAAAGATTTGATCTTCCAAGCTCCTCAATAAAATTCCCTTCCAATGAGCTGCAAGAAACGGGTAAATTTTTACTCAATCGCTCGTAAGGTGAGGGTGCAAAATCTAAAATATCATGCATTAGATTCCTCTACAGTATTCACAAAAGATTGCGAAAATATTAGCGTTTTTTGTCTCACACATGATGTAATTCCCTGGATCCGTATAAATATTGTGAAACTGCAATGTAATCGAAATAATAAGCTAAAAGGCTTCGTTGATAAGGCCGGTTCTTAGAAAAATGAGCTTAATTTAAGTTAAGCACTCACAGAAATGTTTTCACCATGGCTTCAGAGCGTCGATAAAAAAAATAGCAGGGGTGTAACGCCAACTATCATTCTTTTAAGGAACTAACCCCATATTGCCGCTCACTAAGTACTGAAATTTAGTTGAGGGGTTTCGTAAGATGCCTTGGTGTATTCTCCGGAGTTTGTTACTCAATCCAACATAATATACATGTTACTTTAAATCCCAATAAGTTTTTTTTCATGCTTTATGGTTCAAAATAACAAAATACATATAGGTAATTGATGTGTTCAGGCCCAAATGTGTGAAACCTCTCCATATGGGAAAATGAAAGAATAAGCTTTGTTAGGTTTACTAATATATTTGAGAATGCACTATTCAGGTCTCATAACCTGACGTTGTTACCATTTTATGAAACATGGGTCCTGCTTTTCAAATATATTTCTGAACCTAACAAATATACAAGAATTGACATGAGAAAAAAATTCCCTGAAGCGGGAATCGAATCACGGACTTTCGGAATTCCGGGCCACTGCGCAGACCACCACGCTATCCATGTTATTTAATTCCCATGGCAATTGTACCGAGGCTCATTGTACTAGGCATTAGGACCTGGATATTATTCTCCCTAAAAATATTTTAATCGCATATTTTTGGCCAACTTTTTCTATAAACGACTCTTAAGCTGCAAAAAATTATTGTATGACCGGGTTAAAATTCTCACGAATGAGTTCAACGGACTCTAGATACGAAGTGCTACACATTTTTCAACCGCAAAAGTTCAGCTGGAGCAGAATACACGCCGCCACCGGCACCGCCAACCAAACACTTGCGCAAATCATAAAAGCATACATATATCTTGTCCTCCGATTTATCCATCAACGGGAGGACTTGGCGAACGAATAAGCGTGTTTTGCAAGAAACAGATTACGTACTTTTTCTCCAGTTGATCCAAAGTAAGGAGGAATAACTGGAAAAGCGGGTCTCGTTAACCTGCGAGAAGTGTTCTAAACCGCCTGGAGGATTCTCGCTTTAAAAATTTCAGGGCATGACCCCTTAAACGTGCTCATGTTACCAGTTATTTACAGGGTTACCATCGAGATGAGATCCATTACTCACGGTAAACAAACACATTAAGGATCAAAATTAATCTTCTTTAATTACCCATCAAGTAAACTAAAGGGAAATGTTTATAATCTCTCTTAAGAACGCCATGTTATCCCTGAGTATTCTTAACCTTAGTAAGTATTAGGAAAGTAATAGAATGAAGTCATGAAACATATCATTTTGTCATTCTAATCTCGATAAAATGATTATGCGTGCAGGAGCTAATTGACTGGAAAGTTGGCATCAAAGTTATTATTGATAACTAAGCATTTACTTATCTTATCCAGCAACACTACCTGGTACAGAGGAGAGACATTGAAGAGATTAAGCGATTGAATTTGCAATGAAGACATTAGAGAAGCGGTCAAAGTTAATTCGTTCGCCAACGATATCCTTGATGCTATAGTTGGGGAATAAAGTATTTAATGAGGAGAATTACCATGATGGTTATTCTGTGAAACCACCACGAGCCTGAGAGCTAATAACCTTTCCTATGTGTTATCAGAAAATAACCGGAATTTTAGTTTTTTACATTTATTTATTCATCTACAATAATGTTTTCACCTTCAAAATAGCCCTCCTAAGATATTTTACAATTGTGCCAGCACTTCTTTCCATCCTTGAAATACTTGTCAAACTTTAAGTTTGGGATAGCCTTCAGCTCTGTTGATGATTTCTTTTAATGATATATATACTTGTAAAACGACGGCATTTTCCGGTTCCTTTTATTTTTGGAAATCTAATTAAGACGCACGAGGTCACATATGGCGAATATGAAGGCTGGGGCACCGTTACAGTATTGTTTATGCCAAACATTGCCAAAACAAGCAATGAAATAAGAGCCGAAAATTACCGATCTCATAAAAAGGACGTCTTATCATAGCTGACAAAAAACACAGCTGGAAGTTTTATACTACATCATGGGTATGTATGCCAACATAAGAAATAATTTACTATTGGACTTGTCAAACTCACGAGAACTTATAAAAAAAATGCGCTATTTTCTGAACATAACTCGCATGTTTACGCATTAATTTTGAAGGATATCGATACCTTGAAGGAACCACCGATTACACCACCAATTCATCGTTTTCCCTCCGGATTTTTATTTTATTTTTAAAAGAATAGACATTTTTTCACCTGGTGCAAATCTCGTGTTTGAATGCCAGTCAAGGAAGATAACTCATTCGATGAAGAATTTAAGCACTCAAATGAAGTCCTAAATTTTTATGCCCGTTTAAATAATCCAAAATTGTCAAAATTGTGTTAATGCTCTGCCATTTTCATCCTCTACCGTTTTAAATGATTATATCTGCTGTTTAACGGTTTTCTTCTGATTATCCTCCTTCTTACTAACGTGGTTTTTCTTACCAATATCAAATATATAGCAAAATAGCAATAGCGTGGTTTGCCTTGCCAATAGCAAACACGATTCAAATCAGGGATTTCGTATAATGAATTCTTTACTTACTTTCCGAATAATGAACAAAGTATTCCTCTATGAAAAATTTACTTGATAAACCCTAAAATCTTCGTACAGTGCCTTGCAGTACCTTAAACATCATTAAGTTAAATTGAAAGGGCTGGAAGAATTTTCTAATTGAATATTTTACCTTGCAGTGGTTAAGTTACTCGAAATAGCCCAGAGATCGCAAGCTCGCAGCAAGCATTGAAATGTGAGCCGAGCTCAAACAAATGCGTCTAACCATTAGCGGTTGTCACAGACAAAGTAAAAATGAATACATGTGGAAGTTCTTTGCTGCATAATGTGCATGTATATCAAGATAATAAAAAATTGCCCAACAGATAAAATATCGCCAGGGAACAAGTAAACTTGCAATACATCTCTATTCGGGAGATTTTGAAAATATATTTAGATGTAATTCAAATTTATTGTAAATATGCTTTATAAGGAAATACAATCAAGAATTAATATACCACCTTTTACTTTCAGCGCGGTAAAGTGTAAAGTATTGAATTGTAAAATGTAAAAAAACCATGTTATTTTAGAGTTACCTACAATGTGTAAACACGATTTTCAAAGAAAAAACAGGTACCCATCAAACTTATTCAAACTAAAGATTCTTTCTGTAGCCTCTAAATAGACCCAAAACCCCTAAAAAATCTTAAATTAATACACGTTATAATTAAAATGAATTCGTTTGAAGAGTCTATTTTTTATTTTATTACATAATAATAATAAAATGTCTTTATTCGGGCGAAGTTGAGACTAAAAAGTCCCCTCTTCCACCTAACCCCTTCCACATAAGGATACATATAACCATGATGAGCATATTTTATTTAAAAATATTTTGTAAAATGCATTGCCGAGCACTGTCTTATCTTCATTGAATCGCGACTCCCAGAAAAGGTATCTCCAGGGGAGCCTAATATCATTGATTATCTTTGTATCTAGCTGTAATTCTTGGGCAGTGAAATAAATATTTTTATTATTCTTATTTTCTCCATGGTTATTTTGGACTCTAAGCTGCTCTTCCGTGAGCACATTAAATCCATTTCCACCCGCGCAATGTCTTTGGTGGGTATGATGTATAGCCACAGTGAGGTGTTGGATTTAATTGCTCTACGCACCTTCTTCCTTTCCTGTGTCTCTCCGGTCCTAGAATACTGCAGCCAAATCTGGTCTACGGCCGCACGTTCTTCATTAAAGCTCCTAGAATGCCCTTTGAATTTTTTTCCTTTCTATTGTCCGCCACCGCCACTTGCCTTTTCGTAACTTCTCCCTCAATAAGATTAGATCCTCTCTTGGCATTGCTACTTTAGCTGATCGCCTTATCCTCAATGACCGGAGACTCTTCTTAAATATCATTAATGGCAAATACAATCATTAGACCTTCTTTCTTTTTTTCCGCTTCGTGTTCCTTCGCGCACGACGAGGTCGAGTGACCTATTTCATTGTTTCACCCCCCGCCTTTCTGTCTCTAAACGTTCTTTTCTATTCAGACTTCCTTCTTCTATTAACTCCTATGCCAAATGTGTTCCAAATTTTGATACTTATTTTCATCCCTCATCCATCTTGCACCATCTCTATCGTAATTTTCCCCCTATTCCTCGCACCGCCCAATGACATTTACTATTCTTTGTTATTTATTAGTAAATACTGTTGCATATTTTTTGTTCGTTATTGGTTACGTTACTTAATATTATTAAATTGTTTCTCCTGTTATCGTAGTCCTCTGTAATTGGCCTCGTGCTGTTTTTGGACTGGATTATATAAATAAATAAATATATTATCACGGGCCAAGGTGACTGAAATCAAATTCCAGTCATGATAAATGATTCATCCTTAGGGAATTAGTCCTTGGCCGTTATTCATAATATGAACAGACGCAGATTGATCTTCCCTTTCCGATCACCTCTAAGAAACTCGTCATGCGAGGCGCTGCCACGGAGATCATCGGAGTCGATCCTGAGTGAGGCTTTGCAGGAAGCGAAGCGCCTTTGCCATGGAGATAGAGTACAAATCTCCAATCCATCTCACTCACATCTCGTGTTTGTCGAGGAGAGAACGTAACACTCACCCATCACACCCCCACCATCATGACTATATCACTTGAAAGCTTTCGACTCCTTGGAGAGAAGCAAACAGCTTCCTTACCAACCAGGGATGCCAACTTAGAATTTTCTGATGGAAACAAGGGGTGTCCTTCACAAAAAATTTTTATTGCCAAATCTGCTGTAATTGCAAAACTAAGATGGTGCATATTTTTTACATCGAAACTTGGAGCTCGTACGTGGTGGAAGGGCTCAATGTTAATAATGATAGGCACTTTCTTCCACAAGTTAATAAAAATTTCAATTTTTCGGCTTCGGCTGTTACACCATTATCAAATACAGAATATATATGGTGGGGGCAGGTTTATATACGCTATGGCTGTTAATTTGGGGGGTGGGGGGAGGTTTGGTTTCAAGCTGGGATTTGTTATTCCTGGAGGAGACCGGGGGGGACACAGTATGTCATGTTGGTTGTGGGGGTGGGGGATTTCGGAGGGTGATGAGTAATAGAGTATTAAGGGGGATGGCTTGGGAGAGGTCATATCGTATTTTTTGTTTCTCAATACGTTACTGACTTTTCGGGGACATGGGTAACAATTGATAAAGTGTTAAAGGACTGACCTAGGTGTCAAGAGGTCATATTCCCATGAAGGCCTTAGGGAATAGCCAACAAAAATGAAATAAGATAGCAAGCTTTCCAGGCGAACGAATTGAAGGAATTCTTCGCGGGCTCTCCACTGGTCGAGATAATCTATAATACATTGAAAAATGTCAATCGGTGGATAACCTGCGAAGACTTCCTTCAGCCAATAAAAATACTAATGAAAGAGTTAACCCAGGGAAAGGAAATGGCCCCCCAACACTAACCTACTCATGAAAGCTTTCGACTCCTTTGAAAGACGCAAACAGCTTCCTCCCCTACCAGGGTCGCCAACTTAGAATTACATGATTTATGACGGAAACAAGGGGAATTGTTGACTAAATATTGCTTATTGAAATGAAAGGTAGTTACTTTTTTTCCACAATTATTTAACAATTTAAAAGCCGAACTAACTTACCTACTGATTTTTATTTTTTTTCATATACTATTTATTTTAAAACTAATTGAGAGATTTTATGAAAGAAAATCCGAACAAAAATGATTAAATGCGTTTTCAAGCATGATCACAGTTGGGAACACAACACAAAATTTTGCTATAACTTGAAAATTTAATAAACACTCGAATAAAAAATAAGTTTAACAATGTAATAAATAATGATGTTTTAAATAAATGAGCATTTGTTACTGGAGAGAGAGAGTAGGGAAAAGGATAGAATAAAATGCATACTCACTACAGAGGCGATGAAAATAACTAATTTTGAAAAAGTATAGTTTATACACAAGACACTTTATAAAAATACTTCCACACTTTTTTTACGTAACAAAAGCTTTTAAAGTAATCACAGGTATGAAATTTAATTTTCATGATTTTATACAAATCTGTTCCCAAATTGGACTGCAAACGGTTAATGAATACGACGCATATCGGCTCACAGACCATCATGTCTTGTACCTAATGGTAGCTCCGTGAGCCAAAACGTGTCGTTCGTATTAAAAAATTGTGTAAAATAGCCACTTACTTTCATTTAAGTATATCAGACTTCCACTATATCACATAGAAATTGGTTGAACTTATTAAATATTGTTCATTGCCAATGCTTCTGTAATTTTATAATTAACCCTCGAGCGCGCGCGTCTGATAGTTTTACACGAACGGGCGCGTGGAGTACTTTGTCCACTATGCATGCATTTACATGACGGCACTGAATTTTTGTTAAAATGTTTCTTCATTTGTCGAAATTAGTTCAAGCTTTTACATTTATAGGTGATACATATATAAAGGTACTCGAGTGGTACCAAGGTGGTTGTAAATACCTGGTGGGGGCACCACTGGTTTCGAGCGTGGAGCGAAGTGTGGCCGGAATGGGGGTGCTTGGGTAGGACAAGCCACGCCCACTTTGACCAGAACATTGACTATACCATAAGGGTCAATGCTAAGTATTTGGTGAAACTTTTGGTCATAACTCGGTAATACATTAAAATAAACTATGAAACGTATAATGTAAACCTTTTTTTCTCACTTCATTTGTAGGCTTCGCGAAGTTAGGACTCAAATATCTTTTCCCAGGGAAAATTATTATCAATCACCACGGTTACGTTCTACAACCAGCTGAGTTGAAAATAAAATTTTACGAGAGTAAACTAGTCATTTACCTGCACTCATACAGGTACTGAATTTTATTATAGCCCGCAGAAATTAAAAAAATAAAGTAACTAAATATATTTTCAAGGAAATCCCCACTATTGAAGTGGCTAGCAGTCGAAGAGTTTATACGTTAATAGACTTATCGCGAATGATGGGAAAATCCAAAGACAATCACCGGTGAAATACTAATGATTATGGTAGCATTTTTCAGAACAAATCTTCGCCACCTCATAATATCACTCGGATACCGAGTCCAAAAATTGTCAAACCAAGATGGCGGAACTTTGACCACGCCAAAAACTCGGAAACAGTGCTTCCAGATATTTACAACTTCCTTGGTTGGTACAAGTGTAATTGTATCATTACCAGCGAGCGCGCGCGCCTGATATTTTTACACGACCGGGCGCGTGGCGTACTTTGTCCACTATGCATGCATGCATACATGATATCACTGAATTTTTGTTGAAATTTTCAAAAATGTAAAAATAAAAAAAATATATAAATAAAAATTCAAAAATATAAAAACGGCCGGTCGCGCGGCGGAATTTATACGCCACGGGTGTCGGGTTCCTCTTACCAATCTTAATAAAAATTGCTATAATACTCTGTGCTTTGAAAACTCACGCTATAGATAGTCAAAATGACGATATAAGGGTACACTAGCCCATTCAAGAAAAGCAAAACACCAGGTACACGGTCGGTCTCACGGCGTACTTTGTACGCCACCGGTGTCGGTTCCTCCTGCCAATCTACAAATAACTTTAGCTACATTATTTCTAGCTACAATAGTAGTACAATACAATTCTAGTTACAATACAAAGCTACAATATTTCGAGCTTTGAAAACTCGCATTATCAAAGTCAAATTATCTACAGAAAATTGTAGAATTTCCTTCCCCATAGGAATTTATTTTTCTGTAGAAACAGCAAATCATGGTTTCGCTAGTAGTAGGACTCGCCCGCCCCTGTGACGGCGCGGGATTCGTCATTCCTACCCTTCCACACCTATCCTACGATTTGGAAGCGTCGAATTTAGGAAGCGTCGTCGGGCTTCTATCGCGGCGGCGCGGCACTTCCTCCGATTTCCTAAATAAAATTCAAATAAAATGAATTACTGAAATCGCTTTCTGCCGATTTATTTTTTATCTTTTGTGTTGTGAACAGCTAGTAGCTCTTTCATTTTTATGTACTCATAAATATTTGTACTCAGTATAATACAGTTTTAAAACTAGTATGAAAATGAATTTTAATTAATAAATTTTCCCTCCAAAAGTGAATAGTAATAGTGCACCACGTAAATAATCAAAATTCAAATGCTACCTCGTTTAAATTTATTTTGATTTATCATTCAATAGGCTACAATGATATGTTTCCATGCATCATAATTGCCGATTTGGTGGCGGCGTAGTAAAGTCCTTACCTGGCAAACACAAGGTCGTGGGTTCGAGTACTCCTTGGGTATGGTTGCTCCTATCCGGGGTATGGTTTTTCGTGCACGTGGAACTTGTTAATAATCCCCGATGTTAAAAGGGAATATATAAAATAAGAGCATGTCTCAGACCTTTCATTATTACGCTCAACTTTATTGTTTATCCAAAGAAAGTGTACATGGTGAAAATATTGGTGTCCAAGACAAAAAAGATGAACGAAGACCTGAAAATGAGTAAAAATGTGGAAAACGTTGGCAAGGGAAAAATCACTTTATCAGTGGCCTCATTGCAAAGAAAACATCGTAGCATTTTCACAACAATAATGAGTACATCATAATTCGAGTCCGACGACGTTTCGTAGCAGTGAGATTATTTCGGAAATGTTGGCAACCCTTTGCGCATTCCTACCCTTCGAAAAAGCTTCCCTTTCGTCCCTTCGGAAGCCCTGACATATCCCATCCTAACCCCTTCTATTCTCCCTCCTCTCAACTTGGACCCATCCATCTGACTTCCATCACTCACGGCTCGATTTCCGACCCATCGCTCTGCCTTCTCCTTCACATACAATACTCCTTCCCCCACGAAAGAACACACCTTTTGCTGATTCCCGCGCCGAAAGGATAAAAACACCCCTCTCCACATCCACATCCTATCTTTGCGAATATGTACATTCATCCATTTCCTTTCGCCTCGATAGATGCGCACCCTTAGTAAATACCCATGTTTAAGGGTGTTTATGAAGATTTTTGGCTGCAAAAATACCCAAAATGAGGGTATTTACAATTTAACTGTTTAATACTTTGGTATTCCTGTCAAAATTACCGTAATAATGGCACTTTGTGTCGAAATGTTGACCAGCCGGAGTAATAATACTTATGTGGAAAGTTACTGTAGGTTTTTAAATTTTACATAGCATAATTTGACTTAACTCAATCGCACTTAACTAAGTTTGGTAGGCTAGGAAATATTTCACTGAATTATTTAAAATTCAGGTAAATCACAAATGGTCATCAAATATTTCGTGAGTAGCTGTCCTCATGACGTTGTTCTCACTTTATTTTACATAAAAGATGTTTCACTTAGGTACGTTGTGTGTGTGTGTGTTCACGTGAAATGCCACCAGATGCTTCGAAAACACTGTAAACGCAGTTATGTGAATATGAAAATATAACTGCTAAGCCCCAATTAACCGTAGAGTTAACTAAGCAAATGAATGAAGAATCAATCAGGTTAAAAAATATTTAAACACTTTCACTCCCGAAAATTATCCTAAGCTGATTTAGACACGAATTAAGTTGTGAAGCTTGTGAAGAATGAGTAGCGTAAATCAAACGGCTAGTTTTTAGCGTTTGCCGGAATGACCGAGCAAAACATTTCGCCTCCAATAAAGTTTCGTCTTGAAAATGTTTTTATGCTGATTTTTTTCAACAAAGCCGAAAACCTTTGAAGTACTCATCTTCTTAAAATAAGATTAAAAAATCGGTCTCTATCGTTTACAAAAAAGACTACATGCTCAGTGGCGTAGCCAGGGGTTCTAGGGCGTCCAGACACTCGCTGAAATATAAAAACAATTATTTCTCTTCATAAAGGAAAACAAAATACTGAAAAATCATGAGTTTACAAAATATTTCTTTAGGAAATGAAGTTTTTTCGATTATGAAAAGTGTAAAAATTAGTTTAAAACCCATTATTTAGTACCCTGTTTTTCAAAAATCCCCCCCCCCTGGTTTTGGACCCCTCCGAACGAAATTCCTGGCTACGCCACTGAACATGTTAGTATTTGGAGAAGGCGGCCGTAAGCTAAGGTCATTTGTGCTGAGATGGAACAAAAGGCTCCTATGGGATCACGGCTTAACGTCCCATCCGACGGACAGAGTCCTTAACTTCACGTGCCCCCAACATAGCATCCAAATACGGATCAGGTAGTCTCTGAAAATTATATGACACCGCCGGGATTTAAACCCAGAACCACTGGCTGGGAGTCCAACATTCCAACCAACACTCCGGCCCGAACCCATGTACGGCATGTTCTCACAAACAGTGAGTCGGTCCTCTTAGTTAGATCAAAATCATATCACGGAACCACTCAAAAATTTTCTCACGCATATTACGGTCGCGGCAAAGATAATATTTTGCCTTTCCTCATTCTCTGTCTCCTAAATTTGTAAAGGCTCAAGAAACAAGAGATTATTAGATAAAGGCGCTACGCTTAATGGATCTGATTAAGATGAACAATTTGTATATAACGGATATGCATTAACGAGAACAACAATAGATACCTATCCAGGATTTTTCCACGGAAATACTCGAATGAGCGGGAAAGCGGATGCAACTAAAAGCCCATATGTGATTCAATAATTTTTTTTAAATTTCCAATTTCCCGTTATAGTTACCGTGCAACCTTGGAAGTAACGATGCAAATTGAAGCAGGGATATGAAGGAGATTAGTGTCATTAAGTACCATTAACATTCTTTAAAACTGTTAAGATTGTTGAGGAACTGAATTGAATTAAAATAAGTAATGCAAAGCAGTAGCAAACATATTATACTCCTAAGGTCAAAAAGCATTGGTAAATGTTTTTCACGGAACAATTCTGATCGATTTATCCTGTTAATTATACATTGATATCTCTAATATAAAGCTAACAGAACGAGTGTCATGGCTGTTGACCTTATTCCTAGGACTTTTCCTTTCAAATTACCCGTCATTATATTTATCACAAAATAATTGAGGTATATGACAAGGTCTAATACTCTAACTTGTCATAAATTAAATATTTGAGATCTTCCGTCAGCTTTCTTTCCGTATGCATGCTAAGTTAAGTAGACGCATAAATTCAACCGATTCAGGTTTGATTACGCAGAAGATGGACGTATTAAAATGAATGGTAATTGCACTTTTCCACAATTATTTTAATGCAAACAACGCGTTTCGGTTCACAGAGCCATCATCTGGTACAAGACTTTTGTACAAGTCTTGCACAAGACATTGAAACAAATCTTGTGCGAGACCTTGGAACAATACTTGTACGAGGTGATGGCTCTGTATTAGGAAAAGTGCAATTGGGGTTTATTATAATGACGTAAACAAGCTTAGGTGCTTAGGATTTATTCCTCAAACTTAGGTTCTCTGCACCTAGTTATTGGCTTTATTTTCACACTAGCCTTACAGCTTTATTGAAAACGCTAGAATGTTAACATCACTCTCTGAACGTGTATATACTACAGACGATACTACATGTCTTTTAGACGTTGCACCTACTGAGAAAACGATGGAAGAAATCTCTTTTCAAATCGATGGGATAACTAAACTAAACTAAAATCGCTAAAGAATAGCATCTGTCCAGGTCCGGAGGGAATAACCGCGCGTGTTTTCAAGGAGTTAGCGCCGCACGTTGCACCGTTCTTGGAGATATAATTCATGAAGTCATTGCATGAGGGGAGGTAACCACTAGACTGGAAAATTGCGAGCGTTACACCGATATTCAAAAAGGAAAAAATACATGACCCAGGCAGCTATCGACCGATTTCATTCACATCGATTATAGGCAAGATACTCCAACATATCGTCGTTAGAAATACGATACATTTCTTGGACAGTAACCCCCCCCCCTTCGGGTATTCAATTTACACTAGATAAAATGTTAATTATATTCAGTTTTCGAATACATACAGGAAAGGAGTGTCCCCTAGCCCCGCCTTACCCCTATCCTGGATCCGCTACTGCTATCAGATATGACCTTTTATAGTAGGTGAGCATTTCGCACGCGAAAGGGAAACAGACATGACCCAGGCAACTGCCGACCAATTTCATTAATATCGATTGTAGGCAAGATACTCTGACATATCGTTCTTAGCAATGCCATGAATTTCTTGGACAGTAATCCCTCCCCCTTTAGTAAGTATTTAGTAACTAAGAATGTAGTAAGTATTTAGTGAGTAATAATATAGTAAGTATTTAGTAAGACATAATTACGAAGTCCTATGATTATGAATTCTTTTTGTATCAAGTAGTTGTTGTGGAAGCACCTCAATGCTCAAGCTTTGAACAATATATAGAGTATTAATGCCGTCAGATGCCAACATTGAATGTCCTGAATAATTTCTCAAGATATGGGAGGATATTGCCTGCGATAGGTAAAGAGGCAGTAGACCTTATCGCGCATTTGCGACCCCGCTCGCGAAAACTGAAAATAAGCCGGTTGGAAAATGTTCGAGGGCGAAACGGCCTGGGGTTGGCTCATCCATCATTAAAGGCTCAAAAGTAAGGCACTCAATAGCGAAGCGCTGAGGATTAATGAATGAGGGATCGATTGCTGCTCGAAGGGCGATGTAATCCGTATCCAAGTATATGCATATAAGGTAACAGCCAGATCGTTTTGGCAACCGCAAAGAGCAAGCAAGCCGAGATATTGGTGATCAATTTTGAATTATGAATTTCCAATGTCGGAGTCAACTTTAACGCCGTGTTTCGAGTTTCAAAACTGCGTATTTGCGTGAGTCATCGATTGCCGGTTATTTTATATCTTCCCCGCTCTGTAACGCAACCAAAAGTTTAATTTTAAGAGGTGAAAGTAGTCCTAAACTAACAATAACCCACGGGAGTACCCACATGGGCGTACCCAGCGAAGGGGAGGGGGGCAGCTGCCCCCCCCACCCCCTAGAAGCAAAAATCGCCAAAGGGTTTAAGCGAAATCAGTACTGAATTGAAAAGAAAGTATTCAACAAATTTTCTTTAAATCCACGAAAAAAGATATATACATATATTAGTATAAGATTTGTAACTAAAATAAAACTATTTTTCAAGGAAATAATCTCATAAATCCCATGGCTTGCCTCCCCCTAGACTATGGCTTGTCCCCCCTCCCCCCTGCACTTGTCCCGTATTTAATAATCACTTTATAAATTCGTCATAAATTGCCCTAAAACATGTGTATTTATGAGCTTTCTGTCGATTTTTTTAACAGAAGTTATATTAGTTCAAGCAGAATCGATTAAATTATTTTGTACCCTCGATAGGATACAAAATAAATATTTTCTCTCTGAAGCCTCGGAGAGCAAAACAGCATACCTCTTCGACCATCATAAAAAAGATAAAACATAACTGCGTAAAAAGCGTAACTGTGGATGAAGGAAAGTTAAAAAAATCCAATTTTCAATGCCCTTCTATTTCTACATTATTTAAACTTTTCTTATTTACTGACAGTAGGATTCCAAATTGAAATTCAGATTTGCAAGTGCTTCTTAAGGCAAATGAGGTTATTTACACCACCTCCAAAATAAACTAATAGACGGATTATTTTGAACAAAAAACATGAGCAGAATATCTATGGCCATTTTAAAACAATAGAGGGCGCACTATATCATCAAGATCACGAATACTACAAATGAGGATCCTCAAGCCTACCTTTAATGTGTTGTTAACCACCGCAAATTTAAATGGGTTTACGAAAGTCGCCACTCGTGTCGCTGACGGACAAAGTGATCCGAGTTTCACGGGAAAATGAGGTATAAATTGGGGCGTTAACTGATATTTATCTACATAATGGATCGACCGAGTTAGTAACGAGGAAGTCCTAAGAAGAGTAGGAGAGAAGAGAAGCCTCATGAAAACCTTAACTAGAAGACGGAACAACCTTATAGGCCACATCTTGACCTGATGACCTGGTGAAGACAATCGTCGAGGAACAAGTGGAAGGCAAGAACGGAAAAGGAAGACTTCGAACAGAATACATGGAACAAGTAAAGAAGGATGTGAAAGAGAAGAAATACGTAGGTGTGAAAAGATTGGATGATAAGAGAATTGAGTGGAGAGCTGCGTTAAACCAATCCAAGGATTGTTGACCAATGATGATAATGATGTGATATATCACGTTCAAAACTTTTCAATGCCATTCTCGCAACTCCAATTATAGCACTGCAAACAATTGGAAAAAATTGGATCACATTGCACTCATCACCGCGTCGCGGACATTTTTGAAAACTCATAAAAATGCAACAGAATTGGCAATAAAAATGAGGCAACTACGGGATAGAATTGGGCCAACTGTATGAAGTCCCCTTGATAAAGATACTCATTTTCCCACCACAACATGGCTAGCGTGGGCGGAAATAGTTTAAATTGACCCTTGTCAATTCTGGCCATCAGTTAATCAAGCAACGCAAAGTAGGTATTTTGAAATTTCAATGAAATGGACAAGTATTTCACCTCTTGAATGAACACTTTAAATGAAACAGAGGCGATACGAAGTATGACTGGCGTCAGGAACCACGACTTAAGCGTGGATGTTCTTGGGCGGGAGGAAGCGGCAGGTAGCGTGAATGCGGGCTATGGGCGAAGCGCAGGTGTGTCGATCGCTGGGAAAAATTCGGAACGGAAAAGGCTGACTGTTTCCTCCGTGTTCCTTGAACAACTACATTGTGCTACTTTAACAAGCTTAGTTCCTGCTTCACTTCCTCCATCCTACTTGTGAGACGACCTCCCACGGTCGTCGCGTACGCGGAGACGATTTTGGAGACCGGGTGTGGTTTTAAACTACTTCCGAAGAAGGCACCCTACAGGAAGGAAGCTCCACCGTCCAATATGTCTGGGTAACACATTTCAAAATTACATTCCCAAATCACTATACCGCGAAGAAGTGTCAATTTATGCAATTAGCAATTAAAAATTGATGATTTTTTCGCGCTAATTAAATTTTCCCTCCTGAAAATGCTGTAGCAGAAGTAAAATAACTACATTTATTTATTTTCATGCCACCGAAAATAGCTCGTGTTGGCCTTTACATCGGGGCTTTTCAACAATTTTTAGCAAATACACATTCATGAACAACCATACCCTGGATAGGTACAAGATACCCAGGCGGGACTCGAACCCGCGACCTTTTGTTTGTCTGGCAATGACTTAACCCTGTCGCCACCAAGGCCGGCATGGTTACATGCATTAATTAAACTTGAATTCAAACAAACTCACTCAAGATTGTACTCTCAAGTCACTATATCGGGGAGAAGTAACGATTAACGTAAGTAGCAATTAAAAATAGATGATTTTTTCACATAACTTTTATTTTCCTTCCTAAAATCGCCGTAGCAGAAGTAAAATAATTATGTGCGTTAATTAAACTTCATCAAAACGAACTCATATTTTTACTTGGAAAATAAATAGATAGAATGCACACTTTTCATTATTCGTACGCGTCCCGTGAGTAATAAGTACTTAAATAATTCATCATTAGTAACCCTTTGAATGAGTAGACGGAAAATAAAATTGAGCATAAAGTTTCGGGCTCGAAAAAAGTTCGAAGTGCCGAAAACAATTCCGGATTTTGTAGACTCAAAGTAATTGCCGCCAATTTATTTTTTCATGAAAAAACGTCAAAACATGTCAATGCTTACCGCAAAAAAAAATATTTCCAAAACTTGGAAACAAACTCACCTTCTCAAGATTATATTCCCAGGTCGCTACATCGCGGGAAAGTAACAATTAATGTTGATTACCGATTGAGAAGTAATGACGCATCCTTTAAATAGAAATGTGTTTTGAAATAAATATTTTTGCGTAAGCCTAGTATTTTCAAAACTTTTGCTGTAGCATTGATAGAGCATCATTTATAGAGCTGACACTACTCGACATCTTCTTGTACCTCAAGGGCATTAATTTTAATTATAAATTAAAAAAATATTTTTTGCACATTTTGAGCATTACCCAGCCATCACCTGCATCGATGCCTGATATTATAATAAGGTATAAAATGCGAGTTATTTTTCAAACTTTATTTCGTCAGTGAAAACAACAAATTCATTCGTTTCGAGACAGAATTTCTTTGGAGACCGCAATAGTGGCACCTTATGAGAAGACGCTTGGTTGAGAAAAAATCTTTGTGTGATTTTACTAACAGCAAGCGTGAGGTTCAACCTCACGAAAAAAACACTCATGCTTAATGATTGACATTCATCAGATTTCGTCAGGGTAAAATGGAAAGAATGTCTTGATCGGCTCCATAAGGTACATGTTAGCTACAGGCCCCACAATTGTGGGTGGACGACAAACTTCTTGATAAAAGTGTACCTATTAGGTATCTAATCTAGGAGGTGTGAGGGATAGGGTCTGAAAATAAATTTTCTTTTCTTTTCATAAGATTTCGTGGGTATTTCACATTCTCCATAGAAAATTCTGCGCAGCGTTTCAAAATCAGAGAGTCCCTAAGGATGAGTAAATTTTTTTGTGTATCGGGCATTGAAGAATAGAATTTTAGGCATGCTTTAGCTTCATAGGCCGTTTGCCTTCATGAGTAGTTAATAATTTTTGCCTTTGCATGAATGTGGAAGTACAACTTGTTAGTATACGTAGCATTTTTATGACCATGTGGTGTGCATATATGTAGATGCATATCTCCCTTACTCTTGCTAGATCAAGGAAGGGAAAACTCCCTCTCCATAACTCACCATGGCAAGTAGCTGGGTACGTTTCAATTCGAAGAATGCATATGGCAAATTTCAGAGTTGGCAAAGAAAATCGTAAACATTATACCAATAAAGCTACTCAACCGTCTGCGACAACCGGTATTCAGAGAACAGACTCTCCCTACTCCAGTCCCAAAATAATTGAATTTGCAACGCCGAAAGGTTTCGCAGGAACAGACTGTTTGCCAGTTCCAACGAGACCAAGAGATAATATTAGAGGATGTAAAATATGCGTCAAACCTCCGCAACCAATCAATAACCACATTTGCAGTAGTTTTCCTTTATATAATTTTTTTTTACCCAGTGGAGGGAAACAATAGCTCAATCGTTTGCCCCCTCGATCTTAGAGGGGCGACAAACTTCTTGCAAAATACTGATGAATTCTTTTCGGGTTTTCAATCAGGTTAACTAATCCGTATAGGCCGACGCGACGCACAGTGGTCCGGAATCGGAAAAAGCCGGACAAAAGTCCAAAATGGCTTTTTTTTAGGTAGGGAATTGAAACTTGGCACAAATACTCAAAAATGATGGTTGATTATGGATTTGTATGCCATTTTTCATGATTTTGATCCGTTGTTGAGATACAGCAGCTCAAACATGACCAATTTTCAAAAACTCGTGCGAACTCGCTTTTCTCCGAAAATCTTTGAACTTAAGCAGGTGGTGTTGCAGTTGTATGATTTTTATGGAATAAAAAACACAATATTCCTTTGAGAAGATGCTTTGGCCATATTGTTCATGATTTTTGAAGATTTTGGTTCACATTTACATAGTTTTACAACACAAAATGGCGTACCCATTTTTCGCGTGAAATTTCAAATAAAGTAGACATTATCTTTCGTTTACGAAATATGGTAATCGGGAAATTTACATCACAGTGTGAAGTAGACATTTATTAAGAATACTGCGAAGAAATCTTGGAAAAAAGTTTGCGACCACGGAAATGAGAACGATTTTTCGATCGCGCATCAAGTCTGAGCTACGCCACGCGGGACTCTGAGGCTTGGTAACTGCGGGCGATTTATCAAGTTTCTTTCAGAATTGCTTCTTAAAAATCGCCATTTGAAGCATGGCACATAGTCAGTATTGACCTTAAACACCATTACCAAGATAATGGATCGATCGATTAACCGTGTAACGCATTACTCTAGTGAAGATGGTAAGGATTAGATTTTTGTCCGTACCATTCTACGTTCACGAAGTATGCTTCGGATATTGAAGTATTGTTAAGAGATTCAGTTGGCATGCGAAATAAAGAGAGAAGTAAACAGCTTCTGGGAAAGGCAACGACCTATATTCTTTGTCCTTACCAGTAGCTACCCTCCCTTTTCAACCCTCGCCGAGGAGGGTCGCGCGGATAGTGGCGTTTTGTGACCACGCAAGGCATTTAAAGGCAAAAGTATGTAAAGGGTCCTTCTACACGGGTTTCTACTTTTTCATGTCACCATACACTAGGAGAATGTTTGAAGGAGAAAGAAAAGAAAATGTTTTATCCTTGAATTCATAATTAAATATTATATTAAAATGGTAAATAAAGACTTAAATTGATTTTGTCAAATTTCACTTTTCATCCATCGTTATACAGCATACAATATACACGTTTGATAAATGCAAAAACCATTATGAAATCATACACTTGCGTTTTTAAAGTTTGGAACCTGTTTTTTAAATTCGTAGTGGAATATTTCAATAAAAAAACAATGTAGCATTAATGGATGACCAATCATTAGCTCTAAATCTTACGAATTAATTTAATGCGGATTTATAAACAGGAATATAAAGAGGATACATACTTCGGAATTCACCTTTTACTTCGCTTTTTTTATGAGATTTTATCATTGTCTTTTTTCATTAACGGTAATTCAACTTTCAATCCTCGAATGAACTATTGTCACTGATGTCTGAGTCCTCTTCTTCAACATCATCCAAAATCTAGCAGATCTGTTAAATCTTTAGCTAGGTCAGCTACTTCAGCTTGAGATACGGTATCTTCTAAGCTCAATGCCTTCTCTCTGTCACCTCCTTGTTTGTCGTCACCTCGAGCCCCAAGTGTGTTTGGTCCGCCTCTTTAGTCCTTAGCGTCCTAAGCGAAGGGGCCATGTGCTTCGCTCTGCATTTATTTTTTTATTTTTTCTGGAAAGCAATCAACGAATATAGGATTCCATGTAAACAGTCAGCGTATACCAGGACCCCTTCGAAATATTTTCTCGACTCTTGAGGGACCTTCTAAACCACGAGCTTCAGTCCACTAGAGTCATTCAAGCTATGTAGTGTATTTTCAGGCAGTGTGTTGAAATTCTCATCGTGTGTACTTCCTGTGTGTGGTATTTTTTATAATTGGGGATCCTACGAAAAGGTAATAGTATTGAAAAGCAAAAAAGTGACTGGGAAGTCTGTTTGTGTGTTAGGTTATAGTAAATTCATTGGTGGGGTGAATTTCAAAGCAAAGACGTACGTCAACTTGCAGTTTTATTTTGGAATCGGTGAAGAAAGGTCGTGTTTGTTGCCCTAGTGACGTGTCGTGCTCTAGTGTAATTCTGAAATTCATCTATCCCAGTGATTTAGTTCAACCTTTATTGAATTATCACTAATAATTACTATCTATTCTCGGAGTTGGACGGAACTGTGATTTTCCAGCTTGAAAATTTTTAAGGTAAGTTGCACCAATTTCCATACCAAATATACGTGTGTTTGCGTACTTCTTAAACAATGTGTTATATCACTTTTAGATTATCATCATGGCAATTATCATTTTGATTTGTTTTCTGGGGTAGCAATGGATTCATATCAAATAAATCGTTCTGAGTTGCATAATAAAATATTAGAAATGAAGCGTAAAACATCAGGCGAGAAAAAATACTCTTACTGGATTTTTTGTCGCGGAGACTGAATGTCCAGAGCTATGAGGAAGCTGTTGATGGTCTCCGAGAATTTATTAGGTTGGAATTTTGGCTATATTACGAAAAATTATGGAACAAATGTTGCCTTAATAATAAACGATTTTTATTGTGAAGTAAGGAATGGATCGCGGAGCCAATAATTATCCCTGAATCAGTCCGTCAATACTTTCCTGGTTCCTCAAAGGCAACAGGTATGTATTATATTTACGTTATGTTTTGAACTTTTAAAGTAAATTTAATTTCTGAATATCTGAAATTATTCCATATGTAATGCATTCTATGTACCACTCTATATCCTACTGTTATTGCTTTGTTAGGTTAATTAGGGCGGCCCGAGAAAAACTTTACTTCTTCGTGTTACAGATCTAATTGTTACGACGAACACTACGAATTTAAAAAACAGGTTCCAAACTTTAAAAACGCAAGTGTATGATTTCATAATGGTTTTTGCATTTATCAAACGTGTATATTGTATGCTGTATAACGATGGATGAAAAGTGAAATTTGACAAAATCAATTTAAGTCTTTATTTACCATTTTAATATAATATTTAATTATGAATTCAAGGATAAAACATTTTCTTTTCTTTCTCCTTCAAACATTCTCCTAGTGTATGGTGACATGAAAAAGTAGAAACCCGTGTAGAAGGACCCTTTACATACCTTTGCCTTTAAATGCCTTGCGTGGTCACAAAACGCCACTATCCGCGCGACCCTCCTCGGCGAGGGTTGAAAAGGGAGGGTAGCTACTGGTAAGGACAAAGAATATAGGTCGTTGCCTTTCCCAGAAGCTGTTTACTTCTCTCTTTATTTCGCATGCCAACTGAATCTCTTAACAATACTTCAATATCCGAAGCATACTTCGTGAACGTAGAATGGTACGGACAAAAATCTAATCCTTACCATCTTCACTAGAGTAATGCGTTACACGGTTAATCGATCGATCCATTATCTTGGTAATGGTGTTTAAGGTCAATACTGACTATGTGCCATGCTTCAAATGGCGATTTTTAAGAAGCAATTCTGAAAGAAACTTGATAAATCGCCCGCAGTTACCAAGCCTCAGAGTCCCGCGTGGCGTAGCTCAGACTTGATGCGCGATCGAAAAATCGTTCTCATTTCCGTGGTCGCAAACTTTTTTCCAAGATTTCTTCGCAGTATTCTTAATAAATGTCTACTTCACACTGTGATGTAAATTTCCCGATTACCATATTTCGTAAACGAAAGATAATGTCTACTTTATTTGAAATTTCACGCGAAAAATGGGTACGCCATTTTGTGTTGTAAAACTATGTAAATGTGAACCAAAATCTTCAAAAATCATGAACAATATGGCCAAAGCATCTTCTCAAAGGAATATTGTGTTTTTTATTCCATAAAAATCATACAACTGCAACACCACCTGCTTAAGTTCAAAGATTTTCGGAGAAAAGCGAGTTCGCACGAGTTTTTGAAAATTGGTCATGTTTGAGCTGCTGTATCTCAACAACGGATCAAAATCATGAAAAATGGCATACAAATCCATAATCAACCATCATTTTTGAGTATTTGTGCCAAGTTTCAATTCCCTACCTAAAAAAAAGCCATTTTGGACTTTTGTCCGGCTTTTTCCGATTTCGGACCACTGTGCGACGTTTCGGAAGACGACTTGTCTCTCATTTTCAAGGCATGCTACTCATTGAAAGTCTAATTTCACTCTCTTATCCCAATCTCGTAACTTCTGCTTGTGCCCGTTCGTCTTCCGAAACGTCGGCCTATACGACTGAGTTAACCTGGTTGAGCACCCGTGAAGAATTCATCAATATAATTCACCATGAGAAATTAAAATCGTTTATTCTTGAAAAATGTGTTCCTATTTGGTAGGTCCACGAGGAAGTTAGGGAGAAGAGAGTATAAAAATAAACTTTATACATTCTATTCATAAGGGTTCGAGAGTATTTCACCTTCTCCGTCCAAAATTTTTCGCAGCGTTTCCAAATCAGGGAGGAGTCCCTGAGGATAAAGGCACAAATTACTTAGCAAATCAAACATTTTCCATTAAAAAGTGAGCCACAATCTCTCATTTCTGAGGGGGGTACATTGTTCCTGGCGGCGAAATTATCCTCCCTTAACCATACCCTGTAGCTGTGTCCCTGGTCCATGCAAAAACAAAGTTACTGTGCAGAAGGAGAAAGTACGAGATTTGGAAAACATCTGTGCAGAGAGAATTGTCCATACAAAATTGAGAAAAAACCACTCATCTGAGAGGGGCTAGTCCTCGAAAAATCGTTCTTGGCGGGGGCAATATCCTCCTTATTCCGTACCCTGTTCCTGTATCAACCTTACAAAATTTAAGTATACCGGGACTAGCCGCGGTGATAACTTTTACGGAGTCACCCGCAATGCACAAATTGTGCGAAAAATCCACAGAGGAAAAATCATTCGCCTTGACTGGGACTCTGGCTGTGGCGCCATGCGCACGACTTGGACTGCTAGTCGCATAATATGCTCGGCAGCCCATACCACCTTGTCCGGTATAGTCCACAAATTTCCACAGGGGAGAATGACGCCTCCGTAGCTTAACTGGCTAAAGCACTCGTCCGGAAATCGAGGGATCCGGGTTCGAATCCCGATCAAGGCGAATGATTTTTCCTCTGTGGATTTTTCGCACAACCTTACAAAAACCCAAACCCTTGTAAAAATCAAGTTCCCGACCGCACGCAGATGGTACGGCAAAATCTCTTTTCAGAGAGAAAACGTGAGGTCAAGCACTCCTACTAACGAAGGAAAATCCTCACGCCCAAACGCTTGATATTCGCGACACGCTGGGATAAGAGAACCTCGGCCGGAAACCAGGAAACTGTTCGGACGATACTCCTTTCTCCTTTATCTCCTTTTCGTTCCAAGCACAACTGGGCTCATTGGAAAGCAACGTAAGGGGCGACACGCGGACAGTTCCGCGGCGATTCGAGCTCACGACCTCCGTCACACGCGAAACCACTTCCCGACTTCCTGAACAGGAGAAACGAATTAGTCGCGACCCGAGCCCTTTGTCTCCCACGCAGTACCCCGGGAGGTCAAGAGCTGCGGACGAGATGGACGCTGAGGAAACCAACTAGTCTGTAATCTGACAAACCAGAGCGTGGACGAAGGCTATGAGACACACTCAGCTGAGTTTCTGGTTCTGGAATATGGTCGAATTTGAATGATCCTAGACCTTGCAGATGATTGAAGTAATAATAATAATAATAATATACCAACGCAAGTTAATATATACCAAGACCCCATACTATGAGTACCACCCCGAAACAGTGCTTGAAAACAGCGCATTTAAAATTTACTACGATTTGCCTATCCAAACAGATAAAACTATAGTTAATAACAGATCAGATACAATGTTTATTGACAAGAAATTTAGAACTTGTTACATAGCTGATATTGCTGTGCCACTGCCGCATAACATTGAAAAGACAATAGCCGGAAAAATAAATAAGTACCAAGAATTGGTAATAGAAATAAAAATAATATGGAATATGGAACAGGTTTATATAGTTGTAATGGTCATCTCAGCTACCGGTGTCATCCCAAAACATATACAAAACAGTTTCAAGATACTCAACCTTCATCCAAATACATACATCAAATTGCGAAAGGCTGTAATAATTTTTTGATGATTAATTATCTTGTTTTTTATTATTTATAAATACATTGTAGGCTAAATTAAGGTTTCATATTGATTTTGTGCAAAATGGCAGGAATCTTTCATATTTTGCTGATGCAACTCCAATGACTAACATGCTATGAAAAAACCAAGTACAAAAGGTGCCATCATGTAGAATAATGGCGTTATTGGAGTTATAATATAATAAAATTTATTGCATTCAACTTTTATCCCTGCACTCACATAACAAACGAGTTTTTTTACATCCCGCCAATAGCTGTGTGGGGTAACTCAGTTACCCCACCAATGAAAATCGCAGTTTTCAAAAGCAATGTAAATGTAAAAATATCATTCGTCGCCTAAATAACGACAAAGTGGTTGAGCTAAAATATAAAATGTCAAAGGGACTAAATAAAAAAATTATACAGTATTGACATAATTTGGGGTAACTGAGTTACCCCGAACAGTCACGGAAGAGTTAATGTGTTTAGCCTGGTCACAATCTCAAGCAATATAAGCACAGCGCTTAGCTCCGGGTCTTTAGCGTTCCCCATCTTAATTCGCGGTAAGCTGAGAAATTCTTTGTGTTAGCTGGTAGCAATATTTGACGAATCACGAAGTTTTCCTTTGCATTTTATTTTAGTTCATGGGTTTAGTCATTCCCCTTCCGGTTCCATAAGCGCTCTAAGTAACCAAGGTGTGACTTGACAAGTGCAAAATTTATTTCAATTTTTCATCCAGAAACCCTTCCATTACACGCTTCACAAATTCTAGCTCTTTCGGAGCTATGCTGCAACTATTTCTCTTATGTGATCCGTTAATTAATGTTCTTTCTGTTAATTAATGGGTAATTTGGGTTAAACTAGCGCAATGGACAAATGTATTAAGGGGCATATTTGTTTACATATGTATCATATATATCCCGCGATGGTCACCGCAAAACCACCTACAAGTATACGATAGAGGATTACACCATCCAATTCCATATTTACTTCTTAAAAAGTTCGACATCGCGATAGAAATCTTCATCAGCGGTATAATGCAGAATGGGTAATACACGTCAATGCAACACAGAATAGGGACATTTTCAACCTGACCATGTCAGATTTCTTTCAAATTTGGTGTATTCAATGATCCTAGTAAGAGATGGAAAAATACTTATTTTCAGAGATTAATGACGATTTTGAGGTCCGCAAACGTTGGAAATTTGTCGAAATTTCAGCGTGTCTCTCTAAAGGTTAGACTATAATTCTAGTTCTATTCAAGGTAGAAAAATGAAACTTATGTTTTTTGGAAATGTAATATGTAAGGCTTTACATTGTTATCGTACATCATGACCTATTTATAAGAATTTCAATACTCGAGGACATCGACCTTGACCTTTGACTATCTCAAAGCATCCCTCCTTCAATTTTTTTATATATATGTTATTGCTCATAAATTTTACTAAACACATGTAAAATATCAAGGTGGCACACTTTAGGCATCATGCCCAAAAAATATTTGTCTACAGCACTACACAATCAAAATGCAAGAAATACCACTAAAATATGAAATGCCTCTTGTTGAACAGTATAGGTCATGAGTAACCTTGAACATAAATATGGCTATATCATTGAAATTTTACAGAAAACAATCGTAATATTACGACTTAATTTTAATTTTGCTCCTAAGAGATCATGGGCGTAGGCGATGCAATCTGAAAAGAATGCCAATAGCTATTCACAGCCATCTGCATTTTACTGCTGATGAAGATTTCTATCGCGATGTTGAACTTTTTAAGAAGTAAATATGGAATTGGATGGTGCAATCCTCTATCGTATACTTGTAGGTGGTTTTGTGGTGACCACCGCGGGATATATATGATGCATATGTAAACAAATACGCCCCTTTATACATTTGTCGATTGCGCTAGTTGAACCCAAAATCTAACGAAACACTGAAGAGATATTGTAAATATTGCCATCTGAGGAGCTCATTAATGTTGTCGTTTTCAGTCCGTTGGCGACATCAGTTACAACACCCCTAAAAATACGTCAGGACAACGCAACCATCCAATATTTCATGCCGGCTCACACGTATAGTCCGAATAAGAACTTCTTCTAGGAAAATAAGAACTCAGCTACACATTGGTGCAGTAAATGACAGTAGGGGTAAACAGAAGCTATCTTAAACGTTTCCTGCATTTTAGCCAGACGAGCGCCGTGCGTTAAATTTGCTAGCTATGAGAAATATGAGGGGAAATATAAAAAAAGCCGAGCGGCGATTTCTTATAGTTCCTACTGAGTTTTTTTTAATGCATCTACGACGATTGAAGTGCACACTTGGGAGAAGTGAGCATAAAAAACTTTACGGTCTTCGGTTTTTATCACCAACAGACTAGATGCATGGAATTATGCGCCTTCTGGTCATAAAAGTTGGCGGGAATCGTGGATGGGAATTCCGGGAAACAAGTCTATTCTATTTAGATACGCGGAAAATATCTAGAAAGGGCGCTTTAGGGCCACAGAGTTAATGCAGGTGATGAAAGAGAGCTTTGAAGCAGTCGGCCATAGATTGACGCACATAGCAGTGTATGCATCAGAAAAATAACTTGACGGGGTGCAAAAGTATTTTTCATCCAGATACGAAATGTTAGCTTAGGAAAAAACATTTTATGCAAGTTGGCTATGAGGAATCTCCCTTTTTCTTTTAAGGAAACACTCTATTAAGAATTTTTACTTGATTACATGCCATTGTTTGTCTTTTAGTAAATAAATCGTTTTTAATGAGGTTCTGGTTCCAATTACAATTACGCAGTTAAAAAAATAAAGACTAGAGGATGTGAACAAAGAAAATAATCTGAATGGAAACTATTTTTAATTCGCAATTGCGAGTATAAAGCACATTCCTCCATTATCTCGAGTGATAGCGCGCTATATCTAGGTAAATTATTTTTTTTCTAGACTATAGTTCTAGGCTACGTCAATAATATAATGTTAGATCGAAGGCCGAAAAAAATCAATAGAACAACTACATAATATTTTAACCAGAGAAAGACACGGTGAAAATTCATGTATAGTTAAAGTATGGAACCACCACCTCTCGGGTTTGTGGATTTTCTTCAAACACACGTGACTTTCGCCTATGAAGTGCTAGGATAATTTTCCTTCAAATGAAGTAAATTCCTGAGAGTGTAATGTTAATAAATTTTGAGAGAGTTTGGAAAATTAAAAGTGATTTTATTTTAAATTTCAATTTCAAGACAATATCATTTTAGGAAGAGTTTTCAAAAGAGAATTTTTCCTTTCCAGCTGCTTCAGTCGTAAATTCATTAACGTAATTCTCTCTTCTCTGTTATTATTTTTAACTTATAAATTTGTCAATTGTATACATATGTGAAAACCTATGCTTTACTCTAAATTTTAATGCTTGAGGAGGGTAGGTTAAATTTTACTGTTTAAATAAAATTAAAATTTCCAATGTCTAAATCTAATTTTCTAATAAGTAATTGCATTTTTCATGTGCATTAAGGTACGTAGATGAAAATAAAGATTTGATTTTTTTTACAGAAACGTGATCTAAGGAGTAAACTCATTTTAAACAGGAGTTAAAGCACAGCCATATGTCTATGTGCACCTCTCAATAGCCCATTACAATAAATAGGCCCCACAAGACCTGAAATGTATCACCTTGAAGTGATCTGAATAATTTAAAAGGATAAAATCAACTGATTTGGGCGTTACTTGGTGGAACGATGGAATTTGATGGAACGATGAACTTTTGTTTGATGGAAAAATGGAAAAATAAACTTTTCTTTGTGGAATAGTACTGTGTTTTGTTTCACCATGAAAATTTAAAAGGAGTTTTAAAAATTACCTTCGTATGCAACCCAGAGCCCTGTCCACATTAGTTATGCTATTCGCCAATGGGTGAAGGTTCCCCAGGAAATTTACGTGCCTTGATAGCAAAAGAGCTTATTTAAGGGTTAGTGTGAAATGAAAATCTCATTCTAATTATTTAATGACTATAAAAAATCTTCACCTTTTATGCCAGTTGCCACTAAAGCGAAGACTATATCAGGATTATTCACCCACTATTTTTCATTCAAATACTACAACTGTTAATAATATGGCGCTATATTATGATGTAAAGCAGAAGAATTATTTAAAAGTATTTATTGACTCAAAATTCAGTATTATTGCTCGCAATAAACAATTTAGAACAGAATTTCTTGGCAATACTGCAAATTCAGTATTGGATAAGCACCTATTAATCTGAACACATAAATATTGCATTAAAAAGGGAATGACTCGATACAAAAATGCTTGGTAGCTGGAAGATCATTCATGAAAGAAAATAAAATAATGATTGTACGGATAAGATTATTCGCTCTAATTAGGCATGTACCCAAAAACATCACGCTCGGTCAAATTCGATGAGGTCACAAGCATGTTATTAAATTATTACACTCATCGGCTAGTGCGATACTATCCATATCATGAGCGTTGCACAGGCATTAGTATGTATGATGCTCCGTAAGGGAACATTTTTACAAGCGGAAAACTGCTTTATGGCATCTGAATATCTTGACTTCACAACATAGCCAGTTAACTCTCAATGCATCCAGAAAATAAGAAGTACGTCAGTTTATTATCTATCGTAGAGTAAGATTAAAACAATTCTTGGGCTAATTGGACTGAAGTGCTCAATTCGCTGTCATAAAATAGCCGTAATAGCTGCAACGATAGTGTACATGACGTCAACCGCTGAATGTTTAACACTACGCGGCGATCATATTCTATCAAACAAGCAATTCTCTCGAAACGATTATGAAGGAAGATTTAATCAAGTCCATATTTGTACACAACATTAATACATGTGCACAAAATGCAAGGTTAAACTGAAATATGACGTGGCCAAACATGAGTTTGCCACCACAATGATTTTTTTGCAATAAATAAAGCTAATGCCTGCATGTTCCATAGCTGTAGGCAAATTAAGGGGACCGTCATTTTTGCCTTAAATCTCAGTTATTGATGCACCTACTATAAGGTCAAACCGTGGAACATTAAGATTACAATACGATTTGTGTGTATATTATGTCCAGTTGACTTGGATTTCAATGCTTAACAAAAAAGAGGAACAATGAACAAATAATTAAATAGTTGTTTTCCTTTTTCTATCCTGCGTTCTTAAAATTTAAATGGAGTGTGGTGGCTAGAGTTTTGGCTCCCCACCCCGTGGGCTCGGGTTCAAATCCAGGTGGTGGTAGAGAATTTTCAGAAATTGCCTGATCTTTACTTGAATATTGTGAGGAGGACATTTCAAGCGTATTTATAACGCATAATTTTGGGAAAAAAAGTGGATCGCATTGCACTCATCGCCGCTTTGCAGATATTTTTGAAAACATTGAAATGCCACCGAATTTACAACAGAAATCAGTCTTCTTTGGGATAGAATTGGGCTTCCCATATGCAAGATTGAGAACCCAAGGGTGGTTGTTTAATACGACTCACCAGAGCCGGGTCCCAGAACTACAACTGATACGCCCGCGCTTCCGGGTAAGGGAGTGGAATGGGAAGGAAAAAGGATGGAGGCGCCGCCGCGATAGGAGCCCGCCGACGCCTCCGGGGTAGGGATAGGGTTGGAAGGGTGGGATAGGGAATACCCTATTCGTAATGAAAGCGACCGGGGCCCTCTACTAGTGAAACCATACTTTAATGTGCCGACGATTTTGGAAGATTTTACTAGAAATAAGTAAAATCCAAAGATCGAATCGTTGGATTTTCTTTTATGCAGTACCCTTGCTTTTCAGAATGTAAAGAAAGACCTAAAAACAAAAAAAACATCAAGGAGGTTGCAAATATCTGGAGGCACTGTATTCGAGTTTTAAGCGTGGTCATAAATTCGCCATCTTGATTTGGCAATTTTCCGACAAAGTCTCAAACAGTGTATGTATATAATCAACACCATACACCATGCAGACCCTGACCCGGTTGGAAACCCTAGAAGCTTTCATCCACGCTATTCACCGGGAAAAGCTCAGATTCTTCGTATATAATGAAGTATTCTATTCCTGATATCGCCTGTGATTTATAAAATGAAAATGCAACAATTACTTTTTATTGTCGTCGGAGTTTTCCGATCGTTCGTCATACTACTGTGTATATTAAACTGCCCATGAAGTCATATCGTGGTGATAATATATCGTCGTGAACATACTTTCGTACTATTATTGCGACCAGTCCGCTATCGTAAAATTTACATTGGCTGTAATCTAAAATATTACCAGTACAAGTTTAGGGGAATGGATATTTTACACTTGTAAAATGTTATTTTCGGCTAAGGTAGTTGCACAGCGGAACTGTGGTGATTGACAATAATTTTTTCTTGGGAAATTATATTCGAGGCATATTTTCACGAAGCCTTCCCCTAATGATAGAAAACAGGTTTGCGATAGTTTATTTTAAGGTAAGAACGATCATGACCGAATATTTCACCAAATAGTTAACATTGACTATTATGGGATGATCAATATTTCGGTCAAAGTACCCACCTACTTACCCAGTACCCAAAGTACCCAGTTTCCTACCCAAGCACCCCCATTTATGTCGCACTGCGCTCAACGCTAGGAACCAGTGGTGCTCCCTACAGTATATTTACAACCTTCATGAGAAAAATGAATAAACTCATTGGCATCACGGTCACTTCTCCCACCATACGATGGCTTTCCCCCCAGACTTTACCCTGGTGAACTCCATCCTGATGTCTGTCGGAAATCCTCCGACCCATTAGAGAGAGGTGATGACCTCAGAGGAGAGATAGCCATCTAAGGCTCTCACTCACCTCAACTCAGACGAGATGAGAATATAGAAATGCAGGAGAATAGCAACTGAACGGGTGTGGGAGAGACAAGGCATTTGAGAATGGGTAAGAATGGATCTTTTCGCCCACGGGAACTGAAGAGTGCTAAAAGAAGGACATGGAGAAAGGTGTCTTTCTTCCCGTGAGGCATGCGCCGGAGACAAGACAATGCGTTCACCCTTGCTTGATGGAAGAAAAGCCCGTGAGGAGCTCGGGGAGTTTGAAGTACCTACCCTCTCAGGGCTACGTCAGTGGCTCCTGAAGGGGTTGTCCGGTCTTAGGACGAGGGTGAAGAGAGGTATACCAGCAAAGTCGAACGCTTTTTACGCCAGAAGCGAAGGTGAAATGACACTTCGGTGACGGCAAACCTCAGGTAAGACATTCGCTGGCGCCCATTTCGAAGGAAAAAGAGGGTGCATTGTGTCGGAAAGAAGGATTTCGAAGATAAAAATCTTAAACTATCGTGGAAAAAAAGTGATTTACGTTAGTATAAAATAATAACGTTGACATTTTAGGAAAGAAATTTGATGTAAGCAAGACCCAACAACTGTTGTTGTGGCTAACTGATGCAAGCTAGTAAAGTATGTTGGACACCAATTTTTTCTGCACAATATAAACGACACGATTACATGATATTTATTATTATATTTAGATAGTAGAATTAGAGAATATCACCTCAAAATTATCAAAAATTAGTTCTGATGCTCTTACACGTCGCCATCTGAGTATTTAGCAATGGTAATATCTGAGAACTCCGAAAAAGATCATTCAAATTAAATAGCTTTAAAAGTATTAAGCCTTTTTTATTTTATTCGGCCTGTCAAAAATCCATAATTTTGTGGAATTTAAAACTAGGGTCGATGTTTCACAGAGGTAATTTCTAAAAAAAAAAAAAACACTTTTTCCTAGGAAGGAACATGGTTCAACTTCGAGCTTGCCCAAAAAATATTTATTAAATACTAAAGGAAATTGAAGCATTCCTGCGGTAACGAGTATGACTGCAGAAGGGATAGTCTTATTTTACGAAGAAGATGAAGAAATGTATCCTCACGAAGTCGAATGTTTTTTACGCCAGAGAAAAGATCCGAAAAGGAAAAGACGCTTTGGTGAAGCAGATCTGAAGTTACAAATTCACTCGCGTTAATTTAGAAGGATTAAAAGGATGCTGAAAAGACAGACAAACATTAACAGTCGTTCGAATGTTGCAATGGCAAACTAAGGATGATGATTTATAGTAAGTATAACATAGATAAATTGAAACAAGCTTTGTAAACGTTTAACCCAAAATAATATAACTATCATGTTCAATGAAATCATCTTCAGATATCATCATTAAAGAATATCGTTGGATGATTAGGGCACACCAGTTTTTTATGCATCAATTTCATCATAATAAGTGAATATTATCGTAACTTTCACTGATGATAACGGTTAAGAACTACAAAACTGTAAAATATGCAATCGTGGAATCAACCTTAATGTGTTTTCCTACATCAGCATGGAAAAACTCGTAAAGAAATAGAATCCATATATCAGTAAAAAATAAAGGAAAACCAATTTTTTCCGAAAAGAAGAACCTTTAAATGATGCAAAGCTATTTTACACAGCTTTGCAGATTGTAGTTTTAAAATAAAATTACTGAGCAATTATGGAAAAAGCCGTAACCTTCTTCACTATTTAATACAGAACATCGAGAGTTAAACTTGGAGGTTGAAGAAAATGTAACGAATATGGCGAATGAAGGGGCCGTATGGTCATACAAAGAGTGCATAGAGATATGTCGCAGTATCAAGGCTGCGTTTCAAACCCACAAAAAGAAGCTAATGATCACACGGGGTAACAGCAGACTTAAAGTGAGGTATTTGCATGGCGCCAATTTTATAGGATATGAAGGGGTACTTATTACCGGATGGAGGGTTTCTACAGATAATAATCTTTCAACTATATTTAATATATGTAAGTACCTAATAAAAATTAAAAACATACCAAGTTAGTAAAAGTATGCTGGATTGTTGGTGAGGAAACTAGGTGTAGTGGAACTTGCTGAAATGAAAAAAACTACTTACTTATTCACGGAATTAAATTGACTGCCCGGCATGGATTTTCTTTTTCACTATCATCCGATAACACCATTCGATAATATCATCACATTTTACCTAATGAATGTTCTAAAGAAAATTAAAACCGACTAGAATTACGAAATAGAGCGAAAAGTGAAGAGAATTTTATTTTTTGGCGCAGCGCAGTTCTGGAAGAGCGATTCGGTGATTTCACGGCATTAAAATGAAAACTACACCTTAATATAAGATATGAAAACATGACGCTTCGGAATACAATAAAAAGTATGGCAAAGACGCTCCATTAAAAATGTCATAGTTAATTATGCGTAAGCTATGATCGATTTAGGTGTTTTTTGGCTATTCACGAGTAACATTTAGTTTTACAACAAATTGAAGACGGAAGCAATCGATCGCATTTTTGCTGAACTTTATAAAAGCAAAATGCTTTATAAGAACTCTAAACTCATAGACTAATAGGAGATATCATAGATATATATGTATACTTACGTAAAATACTTCTGTTATAAGTTACACATCCCTTTCTCGTTCTAGGCATATCCGCTTGGTGTAGGACTTCAAAGATTGATCCAGCTGAACTTGATGCCGGGGTTTCAGTCACCTCTGTTGGAAAATTCCACAAGGTTATGGCTCACTGATTTAAAAATACTATGCATATTAGCGATAAAAAAACATATTATAACATATTTACGATTCAGTTAAAACAATGGGCGTTATTAAGAAGCGGAATAGTTAACATTGTTACTCAATAATTCACTCTGAAGTCACTATCATATTTTGCAATTGCCCATTAAAATTTTTGAATCAAGACAACCCTCTGGGTATTTGAGCGTATTTATGACCTGATGAAAACTCTGTGTGAAATAATGGAGCAGACACTGATCGAAGATGCTAAATTACACCGGCGCAAAGTAAAAAACTGCATCACGAGCTCACAAATGAAATGTATTGTGTGGTGTAAACCTATTAATATTTGCTATTTGGATAATTGATATCAAGCAAGTGATAAACGCGCAACCTGAGCACTCTCTTATGTAGCCTATGTTTCATTTCACACCTGTCACCAATCGCCGCCATTTCTCTATTTGAAAAGATATCTTCATTTATACCTTTTTATGAAACTTTCATAAATCGATTGTTACCAAACAACGTATAAAGAAAGAACCATGGAATTATATCGTTTTTTTAATATAACGTAACGTCAAGTTATGGAAATGTTCTAACACACAGCAAATTCAAGAGTGCATTCATTCTCAGACACGAGTTAACTATACTGCATTAATAGCTTATCTATTAAATAAAAAATTAGAGCAATAATTGCTGAGATTATTGGAAAAGTTTTTCATGCAACGAGGATGTAAAAAAATTAAACTCATTTCTCAAATTGGGAAATAAACCATAAGCAGCTCCCAAAGCTATTCTATATTCAAGAATGATTCTTAGCCTCAAACGCATCTTATGATTCAATCAGGATCGGAATGCCTTTGAACCATCGAGCAGATTGAGGTAGGCCCCTCACCGATATAATGAAGGTCGGACAAGCAGGGAATACTGTCATGATGGGTCAAAGAGAATTTTTGAAGGAGCCGAATCTTTCGATGCCGTCCTGAAGGTCTAAATGGGTTCCCAATGTGGTGGAATCAGGAGTGCGGCAGACAGGTTGAGAGGTAAGGTGCCGTCGGCGTGGGAAAAGCCACTTCCATGCATGACAGCGGTCAATTTGTGACGCCCATCTTGGCGATAGAAGCACAGGCGATGCCAAGAGGGAACAGCCAAGGAAGCCGATGGTCGATTGCTGATAAGGTCGGCTGCGAAGACTGGAGACTTTAACGCCCGATGAGTGAATTGGTGGGTTCTTAGAGGCACGGTTGGAGACGAAATAAAAAAAACTACTACCCTCTACATGATTGTTCATAATTCCTCAGGAAAATTCATCACTCCAGCTCGGATAGACGTATTTTGTCTTTCATTTGACCTTACACCTGTTAGGAACTTAACACATAATTATCCTGAAATATTCAGCTTATAAAGGCTATTAAACATTTATATCTACATACTAACTTGCAAACCGCCTCACTTAATCTGACCAAATACAGGACGGTACATTTCTTGCGGAATTTGTCCAACTATAACCATGTTTAAGAAGTGGATGGTATTAAAATAAAGGCAACAGACGAAGTGAAGTACCTAGGAGTTACGGTAACCTCGAACCTCTCGTGGGGAGCACATGTAAGGAATATTTGTAGCATAGCCCTGAAGAAATTAGGATTCGTCAAGGGTATTGTTTCGGATGAGAAAGTGAAAGAAAGGTGCTATTTCGCACTCGTCCGACCGCACCTTGAATATGCAGCGAGCGAATGGGATCCGGTGCAGAAAGACTCAACCCACGAACTGAATAAAATACAAAGGAAGGCTGCGCGATTCGCCAAAAACTGTTACTGCCGTACAGACAGCGTTACCCAGACGTTAAGCAAATTAGGCTGGAAGCCGCTGGAGACTCTGAGGCTGCGCGCTAGGCTTAGATTGCTTGAACGATTGAGAATGAATATCTTTAAGAGCGGCACAGAGAATATGACATTAGAGCCACACTGTATTTCCAGGTCCAATAGAAGCGATAAATTAAGAGAAATGTTTTGCCGAACGGATAGATATGGGAATTCGTTTTTCCCCAGAACGGCAAAGGAATTTCATAAATGCTAGTCGTAATTTCGTTTGAGCATTCATTTCCTTTTCATGTGAAAATGGTTGGTGTCCTAATACCCCCTGCCACATGCCTTTAAGGTGGATTGCGGGGTATTATGTAGATGTAAATGTAGAATTGTGACGGAAACGTTATGACAGCAGGAATTAATAAATAAAATAAAAAGGAGAAAAAAGAGAAGTATGTACGTGTATTGATTCCCTTAGAGCATTTATTAAGTTTCTTTCATCTCCGGGAGAAAAACGAACTCAAGACCAACAAGTACGGCAAAATATTTCCTCTACTTTATTATTTCTTCATTTTCGTTTCACATTTCATAATTTAAAGAACACAAAATAACATGCACCAAAAATCGAGGTATCCTCACCACCAATCGTGGAAGAGGTGCTCAGAGAGGCAACCAATCAGCGATTTGATAAACGTATAAAGCGGTGAAGAAGGACGATTTATGAGCGAGAGAAAATTAGGGCTGCACCTTCAACCTGTCGATGCCAGTAGAATTGCTGGTGAAAGTGTTGTAAAAGCAAATCTGGACGCGATGTAACCGAAAAAACCTGGAAAATCACCTCCAGTTACATTAACGGAGCTAGTGGTATAAGGATTTTAAAATATAAGGCATCGTCTCAGGGGATAATCCGAGTATGTTTTGAATACCACTCTTCTTCATTGTGACTATTAAAAATTATGACAAATTTATCTATGCTAGAAATAACGTGGGTATGAATGCAGAATTATTCCAGTAAAATATTATCAATGATAAATATCTAGGTATTTTACACATCTAATAGGTCTTTAAACACTTCCACTATCCTGGTTATTCAGATATTGCACAGAAATGTAACCCATACACGGTCCAGAGACCCAGGGTACACGCACAAATCACTCTTATGCAGTTACAGTATTTTTTTATGATCAATGAAAGAACATTTCAATTACATAAATCTACTTTCTACAAAACGCACAACTGAAAATCTATGCCTTTTTCGTTGAAAAGGAACCCAGAACAAAAAATAATCTTCCAGGAGTTTATGTTACTTATTTTATTAACTTTGTGAATTGTCGTTCAAATGAAATACTTTTTTTATTGCTAGGTTTACACAGAAATATTTCTCCACAGTAATCGCAAGAAAACACGAACATGTGGGCATGTGGGTTTTTTTTAATACTAATGATAATGAAGGGAGAAAATGACATTTCCGGTTCTGTTTGTGGTCTTGTCTGAAGGCGACTGATTAAGCAATCATGCGATACTTGACAGAAGAGAACAAAGGCTACGAACAAGTTCAGCTATCATGAAATGAATGCAAAAAAAGAGAGCGACAACAGTATTTAGCTTGAGTCATAAATGCCAATGGCGCTAAATTATGACTTGAAGATATGTTATTGGGTAAATGAGTAAATTTTGACGATAACTTATTGAGAAAATTCATACGCTTAAAGATATTTTTATAAGATACTTGCCTGGTATTTTTTTGCATAGTGCGCACTTTTTCACTCTAACTATAGCACACATCAAATTAAGGCAGATAGAAGAGATTCAACAAACGCAATATAACACGCATCAAATTATTGTTAAACTATTGCCAAATAGAAATATTTTACGCGCGCGATATACCGCAGAATTTAATTGACAAAGATAATAAAAGAAGGTAAAATTGGGATGCAAGACATATGCCAAAAATTATGAGAAAGAAAAATCCTATTGAAAAAGTGACAATATTCTGCGAACAACAGATACGTTTAAGACCAAAGGGAATAGAATATTACAGGTACATATTTAGTACATTATGTAAGTTATCTTTACTATATGAGAAAAAGGCTCGATTAGTAGGAGGTCTCGGTGTTTTTATCTAGCTTCAATTTTAATAATGTTCAAAATCATAGAGGTTATCATAACACCTTATCAATTGCTAAAAGATTATGGGAGCTTCGAATTAAAAAATAAGAATAAAAAGTATAAAAGTATATCACTTTCTTTTACGGCAGACCTGACCTAACAAGTTTTCTGTGCACTCAAATAATATTAAATTAAAATAACTTAGTGGCCTAACAATCAAACAAGATGCAAGCAATTCCTCATCAACATTGGAATTTTAATATGGATAAATTCTTTCATGATAAAAATAAATGGAGCACATACAAGCAAATTTGAATAAGTTCTAAATTGAAGCATCAAAGTTCTAGTACTCGTAATTCTTAAATATCAATTTTTGTAAATAATTGAATAACATTTCCATCAATTACATCCTCTCGTCCCTTTCCATACCCGATTTTTTCATTCACCACACTAAGAATCCATGCAGACTTGTAATATTGATATAAATATTCTTAACTCCACCATCAACTGTCCTGAGAGCAATAAAATATTAACAATACCCAAGCAAAATGACCGTATCTCCGTCACTTACGTAGTATTTCCCAAAATACCATTCCTACATATGTTAAATTGCGAGTGTATTTCTTAAAAATGTACACACTGCTACTTGTCAACTGTAAAATGGTGCCTTCACTTAATGTGATTATACCTCTTTAAAATAAAAAATAGCTACTTATGATTTAAATGAGAGAGTGTAGGTCTAGTTGTGAAAGCATATGCCTGTGAGTTAACTTCTCTTGGGATTTCCATCGGGTTAAAAAAACCATTTCTGCCGTAGCTTCGAGCACGGAGTCGTAGCTCAAATATACCTCCAATTCGGAGCTCGAAACATTGGCTGTAGTAAAGTTTTCAACTCGATAGGAATCCCAAAAGTAGTTCCATAGTTCCATTTTTTCCCCTATGGATTTTCGCACAATCATAGTGTTTCATCCAGAGGACATAGATTTTTGATTGTCCCCACACAATGGGCTCCAGTCTGAAACCGTTATTGGAACAAAATGTGACTGGTAGCATACTTGGCCGTCAATCAGGGGATGCGGGCTCGAATCCCGGCTGAATCAAATGATTATTTTCACGGTAAATTTCACCCTAGGGGTACACGCATGACTGTGAACAAAGTAATTTGTTTCATACAGTGTTTATGAACTGTATTTAGACAGGAGACTTCAATGCAGCATACTGCCTACGGTGGTACAAACTGAGACTATTTTTGTCAAAATTGAATATCTTAATTGCTAGATATTGAATAAAATTGAAAGAGCAAGATAAAAGATCTCAGGTTTTTATCGATGAATTATTAATGGATATTTTTCTATTTTAAAGCGGTATAACCACATGAAGTGAAGGCTCCATTTTACAATGGCCAAGTCACAGTACATAAACAAATAAATACACCAGCAGGGATGTTGTGAAATGTTGTTATGTATTTTTCTCTTTTCTTTGTATACTTAATTTCCATTTTTTGGGCACAATCCTTTCTCTACATGCTGTATGCATCTGTTTTGTATTTTTTTGTTTTTGCACTCAAGCAGTTGGTTAAAATTATATTAAAGAGGAAAATAGGTATGCAACCCAGGAAAATTAAAATTTAAAATATAGAATCATTTGTTATAGAGTGATTTGGCAACCCTAAAGCGAGGCGAAAGTCTTAAAGGGTGTCAAATTTCAAGTATCTGCTTATTTTTATTTCATGCATGATTCTACTATGAGGTATTAAAGTTTTATGCAAAATATATAATAATTAGTATTATAATATCTATCAATTACATAAAATTTCAATCCTTCTTGCAACTAATCTCACGTGTAGATTTGAATAATCATAGCAGGTTTAAGTTATTACATTTATTCTAAAATAAAAATTAGCGGATAAACAGCTTTCGTATATACAAGCGAATATCAATAAAGAAGAAAATTTCAATTGTTAGAGCACTTATGGAAGTTTGAAAATATTGTATTATTATGTTTTAATCTCTGGAATAAATTGCGAGCATTATCTTTTCTTTGGAATTAAGTGTGCTGTAATTGTATCCGCAAAAGTAGTTGCTTTGGTGCCATCCTCCTGGTTTTGTTAATTCGCATCGTGATCATTCTTGCAAGTGAACCTGCACCAAATTGCGTTCTATCAGGTGTATGTTCAACACGGTATTTAAAACCGGAAATACGAGGGTAGTGAAATATAATGACCCGCATACATTTATGTGTCAATTTTGGGAAAAGCTGACATTTCCGCTGTGGCAAACGACATGCCACAAACGTTCACAGTTATTTCATGACTTCAATTGTCACTCACTCAGTGTATCAGCTGGAACATTGATAAAATTGAATAGTAGACGTGCGCAGAGCTCATCCAAACCTGAGCAGCAGGCATATTAATCACAAACACGTGGAGTAGATTATATCCTGAATAAACTTCTCGCCACTGCATAAAAGTCAACTGCGGTTGAAACCGCATTCATTCCGTCAGTAGCTATATGCTTTGAAATAAGATTTGATGCTCTCCCGGTGAATTTTGTGAGTGAACATCTGTCTAAAATCTGTCAGCTACGTTTTATTTTACCAAGCTACGTTTCCTGTTTATTATTATTGTCAAATTTCCAGTGCACTTCTTAAAATTTATGCAAATTTACTTGCTGTTCAAAGCCAACCTGGTGCCGAGTAACCTTTACGCTGAAATGAAGATGTGGCTAGGAGGGAAGCTATTTTCAAACGGACGTTGAGCTTAAGAAAAAAGGCAAAATTAATTGGAAGTCATTGGCGGCAACATCCTATGAAGAAGGTATAATAAAGCTTGTCCACAGGCAAGACCAATTCCTAAATCGCCGAGGCGATAATGTCAAAAGAACACCACAAGTGTGTTCAAAATTTAGCAATGTGATAATTTTTAATCAATCACTTCGTCATCTGTTCATGACCCATCGGAGGTTGAAAAAAACGGCTCTTGTAGGTTACGGAAAGAGAGATTCATTTAGTCGTTAAACGGCTGACTTTTATAAAACAATGGTTTGGATAAATAGCAAATATGAACGCTTAAAAATAAATCTGTTGGAGCAGAGAAAAAAGGAGCGTTGCCCTTTGAGATAAACTTTCCGACTAATTACTGATTGATTCCGGTTATTGAGCTTGCCTTGGCGGGAGTTTTACAACGTCCTAGCCTCAATTAACTAAGAACGCTGAGTCGCACATAAAACTCACTGTGCGGGACACATAAAAGTGACTTGAAGAATATTATAGCGGTTGGATTTCTATGTCGGACAAACACAACTGGAGTCCTTTTTTCAGCACCACAGAGGGTGAAATAATTTAATTACCACTTGCTACGAGAGAGGCGTCTCTCAGTGTTCTTCAAGGTATCCATTATAAAAGAAAACGACTTTGTCATGGATGCCATTACGAGGGTAAAATTTATTTCGGGATGTGGAATGGTATTTCGGTAGCTGCGGAGGAAGGTAGTAATTACAAGCGGTGTCTCTTTGCCAACGTGGGTTCTTAAATTATAAGGACCTTGCTCCGCTATCGAAGATAATTATGCCTTTATTGCCCTCTGGAGAAGATCCAACTCGGACATTGAAACAAAAGGGTAGGATGGACAGGAAAAATGCCCAGGCGTTGAAGAAAGAAAAAAGTACGCAAGGTATTCTTACGAAAAAGAAGTGGCGTCATTGAGGGCTCAAAATGGCATCAGGCACAAAAAAAATGGGAAAATTCTTATTATAACTACTATTCAACGATTATTTTCCATAATATCTCCGAAACAAAAACGTTAAGATTATTCTAGATTATTAATGTATGCGTATATTATATGGAAATAATTCATATTATGGTGAATGCATGTGTCTTTTCTTTCTTATCCTTGTTCATTTCCTTTTTTCTTTGTATTTGCACCTACTGAGCCTAATTTTCGTGATTTTTTGTACCCCTATTACTTAATTGATTTTCCTGAATGGTGGTGTCATTGTAAAATATCTCATGGGCCAGAGAGGCCCATGATCATAAATGAATATATTCAAAATTAATATTCTGTCACCTTTCTTTTACCCAATCGGTAGTCACTAACGTCAGGTTTCAAATTAATCACCCATAATATCATTCCTTACTGTACAACTTATGTCGGCCACTTCGTTACTGATTGATGGCAAGTTTTTTTTGCACTGAAAACTAATGGAGGACAAACAGGATAATATATGGTCACAAACGATACATATATATATGTATTGGTATCGGCAGGCTCTTATCCCAACATCTGATAGCGGGGTATTGCCCTGGTGCAGTCAAATGTTATTTATGAGTCACCGATCGTAATGGAAGTGAAGGCAGACAAAAAAATGACGGGATGGCCACTTTGATGGGAGGGCAGAGGGAAAATGGATCGTTGGGAACTCGTCTCATTTGTATTCTCAATACACGTTCGACGTAAGTGAGGACATCAGCGAGAGAGCTTATACATCGCACGCATTTTTTTGACCGGCTCTACTGAAACGTTTTTGGGAAAAATACTGCAACCGGAGTGTCCTCTTTATACACATTTTTTTTCAAAACCCGAAAACCTTTTAGAAGCAACAATGGCCCCACGGGTTATGACAGGTTGGGACGGAAGAGGGCAGGTTGAAGATGGAATAGATCAAGGTATGGTAAAGATGGACATTGGGAATAACAGCCATTGACACAAAAAATGACAATGGAAAGATATTACATCCATAAAGTAGACTTGTTGAAATGATTGATGGATGAGTGGTTCAGACATTTAAAAAAAATAAAACTCAGATATAATCCTACATTTTGATCCGTCGGTATGTTGTGTGCAATAATTCAAAGACAACCGACAGATTTGAATCCATTTGGGCAATTCCATAGTGAGGAATTACCTTTAGAGAAAACTATGCAACAAGATATTTCGATAAAATTTTAAAATACATAACAATTGCAAAACTTCTAATTGTACATGATCAAAAAAACTTTTATGAAGGTGGTGCTTGTATTCAGAAACAAAATTAATTATCGAAATACCTTCTAAATATGCCCAAAATTAACATGTGACGGAATTACTTCCAGGTCAACCTCCTAAGCGTAATGTTTTCAAACATCTTCCAAGGTCTGTGAATCGAAGTATAATTTGAAATCTTTTCATAAGGCTCTGAATAATGTTTCAAATACTGATTTCATAAAATTCAATCATTTAGCTGTTGATTAATCAAGATAAAATATTTCCAGCCTAAGTTTTAATTCGACAGAAAAAGTTGACATTTTCATGGAATCGCCCATTTATCAAAGGAAAGTGCATAGCATATTTCGAATCATTTAAAGACAATATATTTTCGAAGTAAAAACCTTCGAAAACATATTAAGTACATCCAGGAAAAACAACGATCATGGAAAAGTAATCAGTCAAATAGTAGTTTGGCAACGATGTTTACGTTTTGGGCCACTTTCAATAAAAATTTCCTTTTCCATTCAGTTAATTGCATTTATAATCCTTTTCAATAAACTTAACATTAATCCCTAGATTATTTCCTCAGAAATTGCTGAATTCAACCAGCGTAAATTTGTTTACGAAAATAGCCATGTTAAATATTTTTAATGTACTGATGATATGGTTAAGAATTCCTTCAAGAACTACAGTCAATTATGCTTTCTTTTTCTTGTCAATTATTAGAAATGTAAAAAATAATTCGTTTTTATGCCTTTTTCTAAAGATGCCGCTGATATCTATGCTTTTTGGTGAGCAACTTTAATTTGTATATACAAATTGTTAAAAGGGAGTTTCGTACGGTGATCAAGCACTTGCTTTTGAAAGGGTTAACGCTTAAGGATATCAAAGCTGAGTTGCATAATATTAATGGTATATCTGTTTTTGTTTTTTCAACCATATGCAATAGGGTTCATGAATTTAAACTGGGACTTACATCCATAAAAATGAATATCGTTCCGGATGCCCTGTGGAAGTGTCTAACCGGAAATAACTGAAACATTTCAAGGTATGGCTTTACGTGATAGATAAGTCAAAGTGCGCGATATAGTTTTGGCCACCTGCTTATCGCAATGCAAAATTTCTTTAAATTTGCACAGAAATTTGGGTTTGAAAAAAATATCGGCAGGTTCACTGCAGCGTTTGCTCACGTTCGAGAATAAAAGCAATCTTGTGGTCAACTCACAGACTGTTTTTGCGCTTATCCTACGCAATAGGGTAGTTTCCTTCATCAAAGAAAACGAAAGGCATTGATTGCGATTCGTTACCCACCATTACTGTATTCATAATATAAAATTCATTTGAGTATAGAAATACCGGTTTAGACGAATGACAATGGTCCATTTTTATCCTCATTTGAAAAGGGCCAAATTGGCGCCCATGCAATGCAACTCCACGTGACGTCATAGGGACCTAGTTTCTATACGAGAAGATAGGAGTTATACATCGTCTGAGGTTACCAATGCATGCATGAGGCGCAGAGCTCAGGGAAGCATGTCTTAATTATCACTTATTAAAACTGGCTAAGGTCGGAAAGTTTTCTTCATTGGATAAGGTATTAATAATCCTTATTTAAGCCAAGCGCTACCAGCAGGCAGGGTACTCAGCTACCCGCTAGCAGCCTGCGTCGTATCAGCGCTAAGCTCGCCTCAAGGTCACCTCACAGGGCAGCAGCGGGAACCAGAAATACGTCACACGGAGAGATTTCCCGGCACTCATACTTACGCGTCGCGTTTTCGTGCGCTTGAAATTTTTCACTTTTCATTTAATCGCGAAAAATAGGTATCGTCATTTAAAAATCTAAAAGCGTGAAATACGTACTCCAGGAGTAATAATCTTTCGATTTAGGCAATAAAAAAATAATAGGAAACCACCCTATTCTGGGGATTTTCTGTGTCGATAGATAAATATGGATTCATCAATACACTGCAAAGACAAAATAACAGGTTAGACAATGGAATTTTGAAGATGAAAGGGTTACAAATCAGGTGAATATGATGAAATGGGCCGGTCAGGTCATGGTAACGGTATTTTGGGACGTATGCGGAATCACATCGATTGCTGGAAAAAGGGTAACGACAACAGGTGAGTATTATACATCGTTATTGGACCGGTTGATGGTAGAAATTAATAAAAGCATCCTTGTTTGAAACAGAAAATGTTCTTCCTTCAACAAGACAATGCATGATTGCACACCTGTTCAAATGCTTTAGCCAAAATCACAAATATACTATGTATATATATTCACCAAAATATTAAAATTTTAATCATTACGTAATTCACGGTAAACATCAGATTTGGCCTCCAGTGACTTTTTCATATTTCAAAACTTGAAGAAATGGCTTGACGGACAAAGGTTTACGTCCAAGAAGGAGTTCATCACCCATGCTTATTTTTTGGACGGTTTAAATGCTTGCGAAAATTTATAGAGCTAAAAGGAGACTATAATGAGAAGTATAAAAAACTGACCCAGCATAATTTGTTGTTAAACCTTTTTGTAAAGACTTAATGAACGACCCACGTATACAGATAAAAGAGGATGTCCGCTCGCTATACATTTCTATTTGGCTGCACGGATCGCAACCAAAGTTAGAAAATAGGTGTATCACATACTCCCAGATCTCATAAGGCTGCTTCTGGTTGTGTCCGACGCATTCTTTGCGTCGTATTCTCATTATCGTTTGTTATGTCACGTCATAAAACTACTGCGGTTGGTCATCCTATCTCAACCACGCTTAACTATTAATCCTCTTGGTGCAGTGGTGGATCCAGGAAAGGGACAAGGAGGGAATGGCTAAGATTACGATTCTATCTAGTGTAAATTGAATACTCAAGGGGGGCCTATAAGCTCATATATATCGCTCTACCAATGGATTTTAACATACCAAAATCGTAAAATCGTGTAAAATAGGCCCAAGTTCTACTTTGTGTTTCAATTCGTTAAATAAGGTAAATATGTATGTAAATATAACTAAACACTTTTGTATAAAGTGATAACCCATAAATACTTCGATGTTACTAAATGTGTGTTTCGACCCTCCTCCCTCCCTCTCCGAGCCCTCCCCCCCATGGATCCGCCACTGTCTTGGTGCAAACCTTTTTGTTGGGGCATGCTTTCACAAAACCTTTTTCGCTTATTAACGTACGGACACATAATCATCAATGTAGTGGAGCGGGGTATAATCTGATTCCATTCGTTGTATACGGAAATCTTTTTTTCCATTGTTTGCTGTTACATCTGTTTACCATTACCATATCTAATTTGTTCCTTTTGCTAAATATCCTGCCTTGCAACCATGAATTCCAAGTTCCACGTTTCCCACTTCTCTAGGTAGTATCATTCCTAGAATCTGATCCCATGCGTGGTATACGGAAATCGTTTTTTCCATTGTTTGCTGTTACATATGTTTACCATTGCCATATCTGATTTGTTCATTTTACTAAATACCCTGCCTTGTGACCATGAATTCCAAATTTCTCACTTCCCTAAGTACTGTCATTCTCGAGCAACACCGGGTGGCCTGATAGTAACATATACATAACAAAAACAGAATGCTCCCGAAAACTCGTCTACCGAAATGAGTAAACGCGGCATTAACCCGGAGAACAGAAAGCTATCTTCCGCATTGCCTATAGCATAAGACTGGAGTATAAGGAAGGTTTTATAAAGGACCTCACTCCAGCCACACTCCAACGTTGTCTCCCTCGGGGACCTGAGTCAAGCACGTGCCTTCAACACTCTCCGAACCACCTCTCAATTCTTTTCCTCGACACCTATCCCTTCCTCCCTCACTCCTAAGTCACCTCATCGTACCTATTCCCCCTATCCCACCGCTCCAAACCATTCCGTCACTCAACCCACCCCCTCGAAGAAGAACCACCCCACTAAATAGAGGCACATAACCTTTTTCCGGGTTTGACAGATCCCCCCCGAAGTCTGCCGCGCACCGCAAGTTGACTTCCCTCATCCTGTGAGGAACTCCCGATAGAGCAGTTCGGCTGACAAATGAGCGGGGCCTGAGGAATAATGAGGTGGGAGAGAAAAACCTCCTTCCCCAAAAGACTAATGGATGTTGGCGGGTCGATTTTGGTTTTGAGTGACGGAGTGGTGAGACTGCTTGGAGGAGCGCTTAATGTCAGCTGCTTCAGAGTCAGTTGTGTCCGATTGGGACAGCGTGTTCATAGGGGCACCCTACGAGCATATTGACCACAAATAACAGAGGAGACTGAATAAAATGAGACCAGCAGGCAAGGCGACTGCATAGAGGAAGGTCAATTCCATCCCATAGAACCCAATTCGGCATCCCAGAGGAAGTGAAAAATTCTCTCTCTTTGTCTCTCTCGAAGCAAAGATTTTTCCATATAAACAAAGCCCTTGGAAGTGCATGACTTATTTTGATAAATCTTATATTCTGTTGTCATATTTTACTGCAATGCAGTGGTAGATCAATGGGGGTGGGGGGACTAAGGGGGCTATAGCCCGCACCTTAGGTATCCAATTTACACTAGATAGAATGGTAATTTTTTCCGAACCCCACAACTGCTGGAATATTTAACCCAACTTCCCCCCCTCCCTTGTCCCTATCCTGGATCCGCCATTGCAGTGCAATGCATCCGCCTATGCCTATAATTTCCAATTAAAAAATTAGTAATTTGTGTTTTATGAGCTCATTTGTATGTTAAAACCGCAATATGTTCTTAATGGACAATTTCCAAGAACAATTAACTATATTTTTATCATTATTATTTATATCGAGGTGGGAAGGAAGGTGGAGAAAAGTTAGTCCACACATGCATTCCTAGTCACCTTGGAAGCCCTTTATCGCGTGGTTTGGTATCTATAGATGTGACATTGATGACCACATCGAAGGCGCGTACAGTTTTGCTGTTCCAGTGAGCCCTTTCTCACCCCAACCAGACAGATTACAAAGGAATATGAATAAAACAGCGCATCTGTATCGTTGCTGGTTTAAACCAGGAGTCTTCAACCATTTTTAATGCAAGGGCCAAAAATCGTGTTTACATCGTCCAGAGGGCCACAATACGCCACATACTTTAAAACCATATCAATAAAATATAAAAAAGATATAATTTCACATTAAAACAATCTTCTTTGGCTAAAAAGTGCAATCAATCAAAGAGATTTTGGACGTTGTTTATTTTTGACGAGTTTTTCGATGTTTGATTTTACTTTTGCTATTCCATACAATACTTTCTTTATCCTCTAGGGGCCGCAAGAAATTAGCCGGTGGGCCGCGGGTTGAAGACCCTTAATTTCTGTTGCGACTTCGATCGCATTTTAATCGATTTCAAAAAATGTCCGCGGCGCGCTGGTGAGTCAATGCGATCCACTTTTTTCCAATATTTTGCTGTATAGTTTGTACTTGATAGGTTACATCACAATTTAGGCTGTAAATTTCAGTTAACATCCCTAATTTTTGCTTAATTCCCGTTAAACTCTGATCACTTTGTCCGTCAGCGACACGACATTTATAAACCCATTTAAATGCACGATCTGTGACTACACATTTAGAGACCAACATGGGGATCCTCTTTTGTAATACTGTATAAGTGATACCAGAGCTCACCTGCGTGCTCTACAACTAATTTGACCTTGCTGGGCTATTGGTTATTACCTTGTTACTTGTCTTGGCCCAATCATGAGGATCATGGCTCAAAAAAGAGAATCATGGGTCCATTGATAGAAATGGCCACAGTAGGTTTGGGGTCATAGCATTAAGTGTGCCATGCCAGTGCCTAGCCTTCCTTTGCTATCGTTTTGCAAAAGAGAACCACTGCAGTGGGGAAAGAGGAATTAATTGTGGCTTGCCACTGTTTGTCTCCCGTTTTGTGAGCAGGCTGTTTTGGTCCGTTTTTGCAGGTATTTTTTCCCGCAACTTTAGCAATGTCAAGCTACAGCGCTGGTACTAAGTCTAACATGTGCGTGTAGAAATTCTGCATCAAACGCACCAAACCCTATCTATTTAACACTTGCTACGACTCAGATAGACCCGAGATAGATGTGAATGCGCAAAATGTAGACAAAATGACACGCTAAAAACTGAATATATATAAATGGAATATGCAAGAATAAGCTTTGCTAGGTCTACTAATATATTTAAAAAAGCGATATAATTTGAAAGGTGCTTTTCCGAATAAATTAGTGAACCTAACAATGTTTATTCTTTCGTTTTTTTCTTATGGAAAGGTTTCACAAAGTTAAGGCAGAAACCATAAGTTAAATTAATATACAAATAGATTACATTAGGGCCCTAGGGCAACATGGTCGATTCCCAAAACCAATGACAGAGATAAACGACGAGAAATAAAGCTTTAGAAGGCATGTAAATCGTGAATATTATTTGCTAGACTGAGGTAATTTTGAATTTTTAATGCGAAATAATTGCTATATCTACCAATGATTTCCGCATGGGTAAGCAAAAACGTTCTCTTATTATTACGACTGTCAAAGTTTTCGAGATAATCCCCGGTTAAGCAAATATTGCCGGCGAACTTAAGAGTATTTTACGATCCACGTGGTTGCCTCCCCTTCGCCACTTAGGGGGAAATCGGCGTTGGAGAGAAGAAAAACAATAACCTCAAGGCTAATCCCCCTTAAGAAATTAAGTAAAATATATCAATGAGAACTTTAAATGGCTTGTATAAAATAGTTTCGTCGGTATTTTAGAGTAAGTGCTTTCACATATCCTGATTTCTGAGTACCTATACATGCCTATAATACTTTTTTATTAATGATATTAATGTTAATTGATATATTTGTTTAAATCTAAGATATCAATTAGCACTTTAAATATATATTTCAAGCCCTTTGTCTATAAGAAAACCGTGGTCCAGTTATGGGATTATAAGAAAGAATAATAACGATAGACATCCTTGTGCTGGCTTGTGTGAAATAAAACCATGTAATTCGGCAGAATATCTTTGCTACCGTTTGTTTATCCTTCTTGATTTAGTTCCTTGTACAACGCCCTTAAACTCATGTGAGTAATTGAAATGGATTATTTTCGAACATCATGCCAAGAAAAAGTTCATCGTTCTAATTAACTAATGGAGTACCACCTAGACTTTCACAGTTAAATATGTTATACATTTAATCTGCTTCCCTGAATCGACGTATCCTCTCAATTTATAGCGTGAAGATGGGAGATTAATCAAATCTCGGACACCTAAATATGAACTACTCCCATAATTAATTCATCAAACATTTCATAAACAAATACCACGCACGTCCAGGGATTGACGATTAGTTGCAATCGTTTCGAATTTTACCGGCTGAAAGAGAGAGAAATGATCTCTAAAATAATTGTACCAGTCACCAATACAACTAAAGTTTGCATGTAAAGCCATCAAACAATACAAAAAATAACAGATTATAGCAGGTTGCGACTAGGTCGTCAACTTTGGAGATAGGGATGCTACGTAAAAATCCTGTCCAATGCCCTACCTCAAACGTTTTCAAAAGTGTCATTCAATGGTAAATCCTCTATGACAACCGAAGCGCTGCAAAACACTTCAGATATCTTGGGCATGAGAGGGGTTCCTGAGGGATAAAAGAGAAGAATGTCACTCCAACGTTATAACCAAAACGATCGGGAGAAGATAGGGCAAGTGCCACACTTCTAAATGGCAAGGTCGCTTCCCTTCCAGCCAACGTCAGCATATGGCGCCTCGCTTCCATGGGCAACATCTCATTCGCTTTCCTTTGTGACGTATGTCTTCTCCGCTAGCGAAGATAAGGATCGCCTTCTGCGGGAGGGTTTACTGATGGTCTGACCTGCGGCTAGAATAAGGCTCCATAAGCAATGAGAGCACTTTCAGGGTATTGGTACAAGTCATGATGTTTGCCATAATTTACGAACGCCAGCATAATACGGTAGATCAGATAATATAAATGATTTTTTAATTTTTCAATATTTTCATGAATACTTACAATATCTAAAATTTCAAATAATTATGATAATAGTTTTATCAGCTGCATAAAATTGTCTGAAGGACCCCGTACAGCCTGCATGCCCTGCATGTGATTTGATCACCCTCTATCAAACAAACACCCAAGAGGTGGCTCGCAGGGTATTATGTGGATATAGATTTTGAAAGAACTCGCAAGATATCAACATATGTCAAATGTTCAAACTAATTCTGTTAATAGCTACTTCGATTAAATAAAATTGCTTCCGTTGCCCTATACAACCTGGAGGCCCTGGCAGACCAATTTCTACTCTAAAAAAACAAATCACCCACTAAGTTATTGAAAACGAGCTATGTTTTATTATGGAAGTGACGAATACCGGTTGTTCGCACCGTTCTGTTGAATCCCGCATTTAATCGCTATGCTTGCCTTGTCACTTTTACTGTCGCCAGCTTTTCACCCGGAACGGACGGGCATGTGTTCTTGAAGGTTGACATAAAAAATTGACGGAATTTGGCGAAAAACAAGAAGGTGATATAGCGGACCATAAGGAAGTGTTTGGGAAGACACTGTCCGCCCAAACGTGACGAGGGAAGTGGGAAGTAGAGGGCGTCTTCGGTCAGCTGGAATACCCAAGGTAGCCACACGCCCTTTTGAGCATACACGGGGTGAAGTCCACCCGTATACTGAGAGGAGACTCCTTATCCGGGTATATGCGCCCTCGAGCACGCGTCAGAAATTCTGAAGTCTCCGCGATTAGCACCATCCTAGGAACTGGATAGGGCATTGACGAATTTGAATGGAGAAAAAACGTCACAACCGTTATTAAGTATTACTTAATATAACCTACCATTAAATGAAGATTTACTCTAAGCAAATAGCGAATCGCTCCAGTATCAATTAAAAATTTTTGACAAAAAGTTTTTAAAATTCGAGGTCTGAGTCTATCAGGCCCCGCTTGTAAAACTTAGCTTGCGTGTAAAACCATAGCGATTTAGGGGTAATTGCAGAACAGTATTAGTGGTCAGCGTCAAGGGACACGCGATAGAAGTAAAAATAGAAATTTCCGGGAATAATAGAAACTATTCCCGGAAAATTTCCATTTGCCCGTTTAAACTCAAAGATTATGACATAATGAAAATGAAAAAGCAGGAGCAATTTCCACAATTTTACATTTATTGATACGACCGGTTTCGCTTTTCAGCATCATCAGGTACAAAAATATCAAGTGCGCTGTGCTTAAATAGGAAGGTGGGAGGGGTTGGTGGGCGGTAAGGCGGGGGAAGGGGACCCCACCACCCCCTCCCACCTTCCTATTTAAGCACAGCGCACTTGATATTTTTGTACCTGATGATGCTGAAAAGCGAAACCGGTCGTATCAATAAATGTAAAATCGTGAAAATTGCTCCTGCTTTTTCATTTTCATTATGTCACGTTTCCACTCCATCTCGCCTGAAACCTCAGACTAGATTATGACATATATGACAACAGCCATAAACTGAAACTGATATGACTGTTACCACGACAATGTGCTTTAGTGAAAAAAGCTGCAATACGTGAAGCGAGACGAATGTATAAACTTATTGAATTCTAAGGTAGGGTAACAGTAAGGACATCAGGAAAAGAATTACGTTGGAAAAGGAGACGTTCATGAATAAAAAATAGCTGATGAGAGGATCGTGATGAAATATTTCTAAGAAAAGCATAGAGAAGAGTTTGATGAGAGGCCGCGGTTTACAGTGTGAAAATATGGTTATTTAGTAAAGAGGAAAAGAAAAGACAGGAGACTTTCAAGTTGTGGGTATCTACATCTATATAATACCCCGCAAGCAGCCTAAAAGGCGTGTTGCAGGGCGTGTTAGGACACCAGCCGTCTACGCATAAAAATGAAGTGCTCTACGAAGTTGGGACTAACATTTATTAAAGTCCTTTATGGTGCGGGGGAAAAACGAATTCCCACATCTATCCGTATGTGGAGAAGGACGGAGAAGGTGAAGTCGACAGAGAGGAAGAGGAACGACAAAGTGCAGGACATGGTGGGTGAGGAGAGAGAGCTTATTAATGAGATACGGAGGAGTCAGGTTTGGATGGAGATAGCAATGAGCGGGAAGGGAATTTTAAAAGCAGTGTTAGAGCGAAGCATTTAAAACCCATATTTTTTGCTCAGTGATTCATCCTGAAGGTTGGTTTTGATGATTTGAACCAAGGACCCTTCGGACGGCAGCCAACGTCTCAACCCTCTGAGCTACTACGCTGCCCTACATATTATTATACAGTTCTATTGTTACACTAGTCAAATTTCTTCCCACTAATGCATTTTGGTGATGGTTCACCACCTGCCAAACACCTCTGTGGACAGCTTTCTGGTTAATATGTAGATTTAGATGTCTGAATTAAGATACTCGCCTAAGCATATGAATATTTTCGTTAACATCTTGTGGTAAAATAACCAATTTTGCTATAAGCTCAAATAACAAAAGTCTACTTTAAGTAGTAACTCATTTAAGTTTTAAACAACAAGGTAACTCTTGATTGAAGCTTTCGCAGCTCATGGTAATTAAAAGAGAGAGATATATATACGGGTGTATGCCAAGTGACGTAGTGGAGATTGCCCCCGACGTTTAGAAGAAGGGCAAGAATAATTATGACAGAGACACCGGATTGAGAATCAGCAGTACATGGAACCCAGTCATCCGCAACATTTCGTAATCTTCCCCTTCCAGTCGTCACTTCTTACACCCTCCGCCCACCCCTCCCACCTGAAATAAAAAGGCAGCAAAAACCAAATACGATCATCATTCCCTTGAAGAAGTGACTAGCAGTCGGTCGCGAAACGTCGGGGTAATCTCCAATACGTCACGCGACATACGCCCGTATGTATCTCTCTCTCTTTTAATTTAAAGGTATCTAATATATGTTCGCAGATTTCTGCGCCGATGAATGGATGACGTCAAGATTTTTGGGCTGCGTCCTCATACGTTATTGAATAATCCATAACATTTTCGCCAGCCATTTTTTTGTTGATATAATTTTTTTTTTAGTGTAGACAAATTCCCTCTGTTTATTTGTTATGCTAGTAACATAACCACTGCACTAAAGTCAGTCCTGTTTAGCACCACATACCGGGTGTGGCAGGTATCTAAAATTCGCCCCCCTGACTCAACTCAATGCTATCCACCCCACCCATACCATCCCCTCCCTCCACAACTCCGCCCCAAAAAACCACAAAACGGGGGCCTCGCGGACGCTGACGTGAGCTGTGCCCGCCTTTCCTGACCACGCCCATTCTTAGCGGGGTTTCCACGGAAGTTCCTTCCTCGTCAACGGAAACAATGGGAAGCCGGCACCTGCGCTGTCGGAAGCAAATCTACGCTCACCCCTTCCTCCCCAATTTCCAGCTCCAGTTCTGGACATTCTTCCCTTCTCGGCTGGAGAGAGATTATAATTTCCCTCCCGGGACAACCTGCAGCACAATGTATGGGCTTCATAACAGCGGGGTTTCCGCGCCGAACCATTGTAATCCGCGCGGTGAATTGTGGGGTATTTTTCCGTCTGTGCACCAGGATTGAATGAGTCCACCTCGGCACGGCGTGCTTGTTTGATTAACAAAACACGTCCCGAAAAACAAGAGGCGATTGTCAGGCGAAATGGTGTATGGAAAGTTTTCCGAGTTGCGAATGAAATGTTGCTACAAAATAGACTCGAATACGCTAGTGCTGAATGTAAATGCGAGGAAATTATTTATTTTTATATTACAAAACCTTCTAACTTTTAATGAAGGATTAATCTTTAATAATAAGGCGTTGTCAACAGCCTAAACCTTGATTGTGTGTGCTGCAGTACAGCGGAGTTTAATCCCCGTGAAGAGACAACTTAAAGTAATTCACACAACTTCCAATAAAATCGAACAATATTTTGACGTATTAAGTCACAAATGGATCGATATTATCAAAATTTATGAAAAAAACTCTAATTATCCTAAACTTCTCTCGGGTAGATACGCTTCCAGCTTGTATTTTGCATATTATATTCTACATTTGCATAGATTCGTCAAAACCGTTTTAACATAAATGCCAGCTCGCATTATTTATTGCAGAATTTTAAACTGTCACCTTTCCTTTCGCATTGCATATTAAATGGCCTTATAGTAGAATAGAGAACTAAGTTTCATCTCACCGATTCATCTGTAAGAAATCGTCTTAGTACAATGAATCCCAATTTGTTGGTGCGCTACCATCGGGGTTCCCCGCGTCGAACCATTGTTAACCTCGCGGTGTATTGTGGGGTATTTTCCCTCTGTGCACATGGAATGAATGACTCGGACTGCTTGTTTGATAAACAAAACATCTCACAGAAAAAAAACAGGAGACAAATGAACTGGAATCACACCACTAAATTGAGAATAAAATGCAAAATAATTAAAACTTCCAAGTTTGCGAATAGACGGTTACTACTGAATAGATTTGTATACGCCGGTGGTAGAAAATGCTGAGAGTAGAGTAGATATTTTCTCTTTCACTAGGAAAGCTTTTTAAACAGTATACTGAAATGATAAATTTAATTACTATGCAAAGGTCAAAAAACCATATTATTGTGCCATATTTAATCCAATATTAAATACCATGTTATTATTGAACGTAACGAAAAACAATTTCAAAATTCATGGCCCGGATATGAAATACTATTACAAAATTTAGATGGGCTTAAATTGGATTAAGCAGTAATAAAAGTGTTAATCTTGTACGAGGATGCCTTTTCAAACAGTATTCAAATGATAAATTCAATTGTTATGTGACATTCCTTCCCCTTAAAACAGATTATTAAGAATTTATTCAGTAGAACGAATGGCATAATGTACTGCAATAGAATTATAAGCAAAATGTATGAGAAAAATTAATTTCCACCTTTTTTACCTCCTCCGGTTTTTCCAAGCAACACCTCTCCACTCTCCCCTCCCCCCCACGCTTTCCACTTCTACCCATTCCAGCCATCTCCTTGAGGATTTTCCATCCCATTTCTCCTCTCTCTCCCCTCAGTTCTCCCACTCCCGCCTCCTAAACATGTATAAATTAACTGCACTTTAAAAACTCATATAACACTAATTATATGTCATTAATGTCGAGTGAATAAGATTTCAGCTGATGCTATGAAGATTAATGAATATCTGAAAGCATCCATCAAAAGTCATTGTCAGTATCAACTTGACAGTTATCTCTCACTGTCAATAAAAGAAGTACAAAAATTTACACTCTTTTCTTTAGTTAAATAACATTCCATTACAATTTAAAAATTAGTTTTTTTTTACTCACGGAAGCCTCTTCAAAAACTTGTCTTCGAATAAGGAAGAGACCAACACGTGTTTACGAGAGCAGCGAGGTTCCTACTTCGAACAATTGTAATCCTCGCGATCCATTGTGAGGTAGGTATTTCCCGTCTATTCACCACAAATGAATTTATCTTACCTGGCCTGCTTAGGAATTTAATTAACAAAACACGGTCGTGAAAGAAGACACAAGTTCTTGAGTGTAAAACTGCAACCAGGAGAACAAAAGGAAAGACAATTATTAATTCTCCAAGCCCAGCGAACGAAATTTGTACCACGAAAACACTGGACACGATTACATTTGGCGGATAAAACTATGACCCAATTATTTATGCAGGTGTAAAACGCCATTTCGAGAATTAATACGATAAATAATTATTAATACAGTTACTTATTATGTAACATACATGGTTACCATTAACGATAATATTAGTTGAAACGTGAGTAGAAATGCGTTGTTGATTAGCGCATGCCTTAACTTAATGACGTAAGTAGCTAAATGAAATGGAATGCTACTTCAAAGAATTTAAAAATTATCAATATTAATGATTTTTTTTATCATTACTAGTCAGATCAAAGTTCGCTTTGCCGATTAAGATAGGTCAAACATATGCTCAGTATCAATAAACTCTATTCTTTGCATCATGCAATTCATTTGTAATTTCAATGCAAATAAGCTAATTATTTGTTTTCTTGCAAAAAAATAATCAAATTTATTACTGCAGACGTCGAAGGTTGCGGTCATCTTGAGTCTTTTGCAATACATTGACGAAGTACAGGCTCATTATGACATTAAAATAGTAAATAAAACTGCAGTAGTTATCCAAATAATTCTCTGCAGCACATTCCCGCAGAACCGGAGCAACAAAAAGTCTCGTGTATGGAATAAGCACGATCCTCGCGCCGCGGCTATTGTAATACAAGTGGTGCATTGCGGAAAAATTTCTCTATGTGCACCAGAAATGAATGGGACCAACCTCCGAAGGCTTGCTTGTATAACTAGCAGAGCAAGTTTGAAAAAAATGCGAGGGACAAGTGGCCAGGTGTAGGGTCTTGGAAAAAAAAATAAAATAAACTGCCGAGTTGACGTACGGACTTGTAGACAGGAATGGCAACAGCAACTGAACGAAAGTCAAAATCAGTAAAATTTCAATAGTTTCGTTCCCGGGAGCGAAATTTTGAAACGAAGCAAAATGGATTTAAACCCTTACACTTACACTGGGGAGTTACACTTGTGGTCGAAACAAAATTGGAGTTAAAACTACTTCGGGTCGAAACTGAACTAAAACTCTGGGATGAAACTAAACGCATATAATTTAACTAAACGCAACTAATTTCAAATGCATGCTGCATGCTGGTGATTGATCACCCCCTGCCAAACACCCTAGAGGTGGCTCGCAGGGTATTAAGTAGATGTAGATGTATCTTGCGGACACCAACGTACTACGGAAGATCAGATCATATAAATAAAATAAGAGAGATAGATTGCAGAACAGAAAGATTTCGAATGTCATTTTTTCCTCGATCAATAAGAGATTATAACGGCAGCAATAGACCTCGTAAATAGATTGCATGACTTGTAGGGTAGCCTACTAACCTATGTAAAACTTAAAGCATGTTTCTGAAATTCTATTCTATATTCTATTTCTAACAGCATATAGTAGTATATTTTGTTATTATACGGGACGTTTTTTGGACGGTGTGGTGTGCATGTGGGAGTCCAAATGCATGCTGCATGCTGGTGATTGATCACCCCCTGCCAAACACCCTAGAGGTGGCTCGCAGGGTATTATGTAGATGTAGATGTAATGTTTCACACCGGAGATAACACGTGCTTCACCTTCTAACGGTTTAGTTTCGACCCACACACCGAGTACGAAGTATGGTTAAATGTAGTAGAGATTCGGCCAACCGCCATTAGATGCATGGGGCGTTTATATTTTTACCACAGACAGAAGAACGGTGGACGCAAACTAGCCATTCGATTTTTAAGCTCAATGTTTTAATCTCTCTACACGTAAGTGTGTAAAATGGAATGGGTCGAAACTAATCCCTCTCATCCCCCTCCAGTCAACGTCTGGGATCGAAACTTAACTATGAACAACGGATTTTCGATTAATTTAGTTTCGCTATCGGGAGTAAAGTTTCGTCCCGGGTCGAAACTAAACTCCTTGGTGATTTTAATTTTGTGCAGGAACAGAACTAAACATTTTCATTTCGTATCACCTGTCATCCCTGTTTTCAACTCATACTTGAAACCAAGGGGACTACATATAAAAGACCCAATTCCTTCCCATACAGGGCTGATTTCTGTTACCACTTTGGTCGCATTTTAATTGGTTTTCAAAAATGCCCGCGGCGTGGTTATTACCACAACGCGATCCAATTTTTTCCAATATATTGAATTATAATGCTTGTCATTTTGAGGAATAGCATTGAAAAGTAATGAATTTGATAGATCATGTTACATATAAAGTGCGTAAAGTTCGGTTAATGTTACCAATACAATATTTTGCAGAATCATGTTTGTCTTTGGAAGAAAATAGCTTTGAAAAGTAATGAATTTGATAGAGCACGCCATGAAGTGTATAATTTTATTTAATTACCCTAATTATTCCTTATTTCCCCATGAAACTCGGATCATTTGTACGTCAGCGACACGAGTGGCGGCTTTTGTAAACTCATTTAAATGCGCGGTGGATCACATCAACTTAGAAGCCAGCTTGAGAACCCTCTTTTGTAGTATTCGTGCTCGAGACATAAATATTTCGCGTTGGATTAAAATGTCGAAATTTTTATCGAACACGAAGTATTTTTGCTTTAATTGCAGCATAAGAACATTTAAAAAGCCGATTTTGAATAATTTGCTGATAAATCGAGAGCAAAAAGGTTCCAGTTGTAAAGTAAGGCACATCTCGTACCCGTTTACCTTTACTTGTTCAGTCGGGGTCATATCTTAGGCTTATTGACAAATGGTTAAGTATACCGGAAACCTATTATAAACAAATGGTAGAAACTTATTTTACCTCAAAATTTTTTCATTCCACCCTCCAAGATACCGAAAACCTATTATAAACAAGTGATAATAGCATCTAATTTCCATTCAAAAGTTGTAAATACCTCTCCGAGATTTCAACTTATTCGACCAGGAATGAATATATTATACTGAAAATTGTTTAGAATCAATAAATATTTTGTGAATAAGGCATTTTTTTATTTCTCTGGGATAGCCGTGTATTTTTTATGACTGCAATCTCAAGTTTGTAGCTCTATTAGTCGCAATCCGGTTTCAAGTTGAACCGCGTTTCGTATACTGGCACAATTTATCTAACTAGCAGCTAACATGCTCCAAAAGATTCCTCTTCGTATAAAACCCATTTTTGAGTCCAAACTACCGCAAGGAATTGAAGGAAGACGCATACATCCTACTCGAATGATATTTTTTGGCGGCGGATTACACGCTTGAAACTTGCGCTACAAACTTAGAGGGGGTAATGACGAATTAGAATCATTAGCAGAACCATTTGTTCAATGAACATGCAAAAATTCAAGTGCAATGTAGGTGGCTCAGTGATACCAGCAATATTATTTTAAGCAAGTATATTCCCCACTTTTTTGGCTACAAATGGGATGCTTTCCGAATGATCATAAAAAATAATTTTTATGTGTGCCATGACAGTGCCTTCACAATCCCCATTGAATTCAAACTTGAAAGCTATGAATTATAATAAGTAGTACCACAAGAATGCGAGGGTGGTACCTGACAGTGATAGTCACTATCCAAAAGATATGCAAGGCGTTTAACCTCCCTGTACTATGGCTCAAATCGTGTCTGACTCTCTGGAAGAGATCTTTGCCAATAATTGACCCTAGCTGAGGGCAAAGCGGAAGTGTTCGCGTAAAATAAGATAAATATTTGGCAAGAAACGTGGCGAATATTCCATAAAATATTGAATGTCTATTGATTCCAACCCGTGATATAAAACTTTGGCATGATGACTGAAGTGTGATCAGCTTTAAAAGTCTGAATACTACAAGAAATGGCAACATCTAGATGTTTATTCCGTTTCTTCCGAAGTAAAAAACTAAAATACTCTCCCGCTTTTACAGTGATGCGATCGGGATGATATATTTTAAGAACAGCTTCCACTTATGCTCGTACATACTGAATGTTTTCTGAGAGCCTAAAAAGCATACGTATGTATTTATATCCGCCGTAAAAATGCCTACACAATCCCCACTGAATCCAAGCTGGAACGCAAAAATATTACAATAGCTACCACAAGAATCCAATGGAAGGTACAAGAAGTCGGAAAAGCATGTCAAGAAGCAATGCAAAGCGTTTAACCTCCATTCTTTATGGCTGGATAAAACTGTGGCTGACTGTTTGGGAGGGAGAAGCCTACAGAGGCTTTACACATAAACGTATCTTAGGAGAAAAGCTGTGAGCAAGAATTGTACGGGGATGATGGAATCTTCGCATTTGAAAAGATACGTGGGGTAGGTATATTCCACTGTACCGGGTGTTCCGAAATAGATAGCGGGAATTTTACGCTTTTTAATAATTATTAAACTAAACTTACAGCTACAAATCATGGATCTAATTAAAGTAACTCAAAAAGTTGTACATAAAAGCCTACAAGAGTAAAAGGTGAGTACCATTCGTCACACAGCAAAAGTCAATACGACATACGAGTTCTTCCGAAAAGTGATTAGTGCCTTCGAGTACTTCATGAAACTTCTTCTTACGCTCTCTAATATTTATTAAACTAAACCTAAAGCTATAACTTATACACTAAATGAAATGGCAACTCAAACAGTTGTGCACTAAAGCCTACAAAGGATCAATGCGAGCACCATTCGTCACACGGAAAACGTCAAGATGATATGCGAGTGCTTGCTAAACGTTGAATAGAGTCTCACGAGTAATTATTGCAATAACTGCTTCAATCCTGTTCCTCAATGCGGAAAGGTATACTCAATTTCTAATGATTCAATGTCTTCATGAAAAACTAACTAGATGAATGGAATGAAATCAGTTAGAAAATGCTAAATATTACCAGAAAAAGGCAACATCTCGAAGTTTGCGTGACTTCCCCCTATAAAAAAAGTCGAAATGTAAAGCAAATATTATTGTGATACAACTGCGGTCGTATATTTTTCGCAGAGCATTCCCACTTGCATTTGGAACGCCTCCAGTTACCCAAAAGAGCGTCTTTAACTATACGAGTCATTATAATGCTTGTGTACTATCTACAAAATACAACCTTGAACGTGGGAAAATGCAGGTGTAAGCAAAAGAATTGGATGGGAGGCACACGACCGTACTCTATGGGTGGATAAAATAATCTGACTCTTCTGGATAGCAAACCTGCAGAGTCTTTGCACAAAAGCCGTCCTAAAAGGCCAAAAGCAGGGAGCAAGAAGTTTAGGAGAGGAGGTAGCCTAAGAATTTGAAAATAAACGGGGGGATATTTACAAAATAATGCATTTCAAGAAATTCGATTCCTTTATTGATTAAAAATTGACATAATGAATGTAAATCAATTAGTCATGGAAAGCTAAATGGCTCAAAAAAGAAAGTTCTCGATGTTTATACCACATATCAGATCATAAATTACTACACACAATTCGGCCATTACTGTGAAAAATGTGAAATCAGATAATTTAAGCAGTGAGAGTTCCACCAACGTTCGTGCATGTAGAATGATTCCAGAGGCCCAAAAAGGGATACATACTTATACCCCCCGTAAAAATACCTGCATTATCCTCGCTGAATCCGGTCTTGAACGCAGGAAAATTACAATAGCTATCACAAGAATCCGATGCAGGGTACATGACGACGTAAAACCGTCTTAAGAAGCAATGCAAAGCATTTAACCTTCCTTCTATATAGCTGGAAAAATCGTTGTAGACCTTCTTGGAGAGCGAGCCTACCGCAGCTTCAGCCATAAATGTCTCTAGACGCGAAAAGCTGGGGGAAGATGGGGAAGAGGTAATCATGGTATTTGGAAAGAAACGTGGGGGAGTAGGGTTGGACTCAGAGAGTGAATTCATGAATACCTAAGTCGATGCTCCGGTCCATCTCAGTGCAAACAATAGGTGGCAATGAGGCCGCAAGAAAGTGCATGGAAGGAAGCGAACAAAAAAATAAGATAGGCGGGAAAAGAATGGGAGATACCCCACGTACATTTCGCCAAAGCTCTCCCTTAGATCCAAAGCATTGCCATAAACTCCCTTTTCTTTGCGGCTGAGTGGGGGTGGGCTTTATATACCGAGAAGGCCTGCCTATACTTATGCCCCCAATGGCCGGTATGGTAAGCAACAATATAGATTGCCTCAGACCCCTTGGGGTCTGGATGTAATGGAAGGAGTCGATATTTATGCAGCGGTCTAGAAAGCATATCTACCCACCCGTGGAAGCAATTTGGAGACAGAAATATGCCTACAGGCTTTAGAAAGGGTAAGATATGATAGAATATGATGCAAAACAGTTGTATATCAATTACTATAGATAGTATTCATAATCGATGCTTTTCAGGAGAAAAATGCAACGTTTCAAGAGGTGGTGAGGGAGGCAATTTCAAGAATTTTTTGTCCATTAACATAGAATCGCTACTCCTTAGTTGCTGGCCTATTGTGACGCAACCATTTTTTTGGATGAACTCTGCAGTTACCATGAAAACGGTTTTCTTTAGTATCTTGCTTTTTAAAAGTTTATTTGATACTATGGATTTTTTAGGACATGAAATAATTATGGTTGGACGAAAATGTTTAAATATAATTGTCTGAAACAATTACTCTCAAAATGGGGGATATTGCGCAATCGTATAGTTGATATTCACTCATAACTCTCGTTTAATTAAACTCAAAGATTTATTTTTCCCTGAAATATTGCAGATTACTCCTTAAACACCTTTTATTAGTATTCAACCTTGGTCATGGCATATGCACAAAATTCTGCAAGGCAATTAAGAGAGAAATCTCCGGAGGAAAACCAAGAGATATGTCACAGAAGTAGGTAAGGAAGGACACAAAAGAGAACAACACCAGGGAATATACTGAGCAAGCATGGAAAGGAAGTAATTGGGACTGCCACAACATACCAATCTTAAGAACATAATAATCGGCATGTATGAACGGTTTTTGATGGATTATTAATGAAATTAGGCACTCATTATTAATTGCCTGATGGTTTGCGATATGCAAAGATCATAAAACGATTTTCCCCGGAAGCCCATGGCCGTAGTAATCATTCGATATGAAATCCTACTTATCATGACTTCATAGGATTTAGTATAATGTAGTATATTTTAAGGGCTGTGTGATATAATGCCACAGAATTACTATAGATCTAAGAACGCTCATAACCTATGCCTAAATCTAAAAACCTTTTCACTTCAAATATCGTTCATAAGTGTTATACTCGCAGCTGTACTAGTTAGGGTTCTGAGTTGTATACATAATTCTAAGCCGGCGTGCGTACTTAATAAAATTGTTGTAAACTAAAACGAAGTTATTCTGATGTAGTCTGAATTGTAAGCTACAATATAGGTAGACCCTCTCTCCCGAGGTCTTAATGTACTGGGAGGGGTTTCTCATGGAGTCATGCATAACAGATTCTCATGGAGTCATGCATGATTAATACATTACACATACATATAATGTATTCTCCATGGATTCAAGGCTCATTCAAATTCGAGATTCAGATGGATTCGATATTCATATGGATTCGATATTCACATGGATTCGATAATCACATGGATTCGATATTCACATGGATTAGAGATTCCCACGGTGCGTTCGGTTCATTATGAACGATTTAAAGAACCGATTCATTGCCACGATTCAAATCCCATGAACCGAATCCACCAAATGAACCGTAATTCCCGCATCTACTTTAAACTCCCTACACTTATGAAATGAAGAGAAGCTTCTAATTTTCAATGGACCGCAGACACACAAGAAGGCAAAGGGAACTTCCGGAGATGTATGGCGATATTCCGTTCAGCTGCTACACACTTCCTCACCTCCTGAGACCACATTCACCCACTCCACCTCCTATAACAGCCTCACAATGCTAAGATCTCCTCCTTCATTAATAATTAGCATTCGGCCCATTAGCAACCTGCCGCCATCTTAATCTTGAGGTGGAGCTCTCTCCTTAAGACGCAACTGTGGCAATCTCATGGGGAACACGAGACCTCTAATCCTCAACAAGGTGCCGTCTCCCAAGAAACGATCACCCCATGTACTGCAATGCCCATCAATGAATCGAATCGAAGGACACGTACATCCCACGATGAAAATAAAATTACTAGTTAGTAATCGAAAGAAGAAAAGTTAGCTTCGTGATTCATACATGAGTTATAATGTGCCGAAAATTACACAGATGGCGTTTAAAATTACAAGTTTTCTTGGATATTACACAATTACTTATACCACAATAGTAGCAATCACTGTCGGTGACTTCATACTCTATATCACTGTGATTGGATCGCTGAAGTCGGTGAAGATAGCACAGGCTGCTACTAGCAAGTGATGAGCGATATATCGCTACTTGTGATTGAAAAGAAGTAGCCGATCACTGTCGGTGACTAAATCAATAAACACTCGAAATGACTGCGACTGTGTACACGGTGAAGATAGCTCCGGCTGCTACCAACTACCAACAGTGTAACAAAGGATGTCTTATTCATCTTTAATGATGAATAAGACATTATTTAAGAAATGTACAGCTGCCGGTTTGAATCATGATGGTTTGATATAAAATATGTTTAAAAAATGCCGACGGGATTTTAATGACTGTCACTTATCAATTCCTTTACCATATCATATTTACTTAAATTTCATAATATAAAATCAGAATCAGAACTACTCTCTAAAAAAAATATTTTGCCTAATTTTCCAATTTTCGACAAGTTCATTCGTTTCTTTTGCGGGTAGCTCATTCATTGGAATTGGACAAAGTAGCAGGAATAGCAGCGCCACAAATCACCGATGACTTTTATGAGTGATTCTCCTCGGTGATCTCAGTCACAGTTAAGAATCACCGTTACTAATGAGTAGCAGTTAAAGGTAACGAAGTGATTGGGAAATCACAGTTCCGCTTATCACTAGCGTCTACAATCGCTAGTCTCTTATGATTCAATCCGGAGCTCCGCGGAGGTTAGAATTGACGTCGATGAGGTGAAATTTGTTGCTAAAGCAGTCATATGAAAAAATCGTGATACAGAACACATAAACTGAAATCCACCCAGCATGTTCGATAAAGATGATGGATATATATTTACCAGTGCATGGAGGGAAATTATCTCAAAGAAAAATGATGAGCACATAAATTTAGAGGAATAGGATTTCCTATATAAGGTATGTAGAGTACACTATAAAAAGGCCGATATTAATGACATATTACTAATCATTTTAAAATTATCTTCCTATGAAAAATTAGTTCGGCAGATTCGGGTTGTTAATAGAAAAGATAGCGTGGACGGAACGCCATCTATTATTCTTTTGATTGACTCACTGCAACCTTCCACACTCACTGTCGAAATTGAGTTGAACGGTTTCTTATCTGACTCGGGTCTTTTCCGTAATGGGGGCCGATTGTGTAACTTTACGTTCGAGCGTAACGATCCGGTTCCCGTGGAATTTAGATCAACAACTCGAAAACAATTGAAGGAGCGATTGTGTAACTTTACGTTCGAAAGTATTCCGGCTCTCGATCGAAAGCATCTCTTCGTCAACACATCACTTGGCGATAAGGCTATCGAATCGTTCACAGGTGAGGTTTGGGATGGAATTTAAATGTTTATTACCTTTCATGGCCACGTTTTATGTCCTTTTTTTTGGGATTAAGTGAATTATGCAATCAATTATATTCATAAATCGCAGTGTTATGTTGTTGATTACGTGAATTGTAGTGAATTGACATTAATAATTGCAATTTGTGCGTATTAGTTCACTATGGTATAAAGATGAGCATGTTTACATTTGCTTCGCTATGTAATGTGTGTGCAATTGAAATGAAATTATCTCATGTGGAATTAAGTGAATTAAACATTCTATTTAATTTATACATCATTGTGTTATGTTTTTAATAACGTGAATAAGTAGTGAAATTACATCGATAACTACAATTTGTACGTGTTAGTTTACTATACGATACAAAGATGAGGACGTTTACAATTGCTTCGCTATGTAATGTGTGTGCAATTCAAATGAAGTTATCCTTTTTGTATGCTTGATTTAAACGTGGTTCCACTATAGTATATTAGGTAAATTATAGTTGTGCTATAATACATTGCCAAATTTATATTCTCTACGAGGTTTAATTTAATTCGGATCATCGGGCGGTTATTGACAAGTAAATGATTTAATTTATGTATTCAAATAGTTTATTTTAACTTCTCAATGACGTCGTAAATTAAGTTGAATTTATAAGGTTTATGTACTTCAATTAATGTCTCTGATGCGATATGGTTTCCTCAAAAAGGGTAAATTTTCGAACTGATGTTCGGGTGTTTGAGACGAGAGGAGATATCAAAGATGACTATGCATATTTGCTTTTTCTTTCAAGTAATAGGTGAAAGGTTTGTGATGATGAGAATGTTTTTGATTGAGAATATTAACGTACTTATTTATTTCGTGAGTTACATGCTTTTTTAACTGTTTACCTTACGACTTATTATTAAGACGTTGTACTAATTCACACTCGTCAGTTTTTATTTCTTGCAAATATTCAATATTCTGCGGCATTGCTCCTTGCAGACACACAAAGGCGAAGACGAGAGCCTATCAATATCGAATATCCGTTCATATATTTGATCTAAATGACTTTAGTCAATTACAAATGATACAAGTTATTATTTAGCGAATTGCAAAAGTAACGAAACGGAGACTTACCGCGGCATTTCTAAATAGTCAGCGATATCTAAGTAAAAACTACTTATCCCAAATATCAGCTACGCTCCAACGAAAAGGAGGAAAGGAAATACTGAATTGAAAGAGATTGATTTATACGCAAAGTTAAATTCTTTCATTAATATAAACTTAATTGGCCAATTGTCTCTGAAACCAATATTGTTAAGTTAGTTTCGCTATTCAAAACAACCACAAGCACTCTCAGCCTTACTGCGCATGAGCAGAAAGAAAACAATCGCGTAACGTATTCCCAATTCCAAGTAAATATGACAACGTCGTAACTTTCGATTGCTTGTTGACGATCGTCCATACACAATCGCACATACGGCTTACGTTCGAATACCGGGAACTCAATCGAGAGTGAACGGATCTCTAACGATCGTTCGAACGTAAAGTTACACAATCGGCCCCATGAACTCATTGATTCCATAATGGGTCATTCTCCCATAATCGTATAAAATTATATCCATAGTCTGCCATTAAAAACCAAAACTATTAAATCAAAACTTAACTGGCATATTATTTTATGTACCCTTATAGTAATTTTAGTGAAAAATTGGTAAAGAAAAAATTATATTTCCCAAATTCAATGTCCACAGACTATGATTCGTCATGTGGAGGGTCCCACATAGATTTTCGAAGAGGTGTTTATTGTATTGACAACCTTTACTGAATAATTTATCGTAAACTATATCATTAAACAAGTTACAATAATATAAACATTCCAAAATAGTATTATTGGGTTGCTTTTATATCATAATAACTCACAAATGAAAAAACGACTTCGTTTTTTCATTTGTGAACTTCAACTTCCACAAAGTTGAGCCTGACACCATTGAACGTATCGTAATCTATATATATAAAAGAAAGTCGAAAATCGTGTTAGTTAACTTATAACTCGAGAACGGCTGCACCGATTTCAATGAGATTTGGTTCTTTGGATTCGTCTCAGGCCCGGATAACATATAGGCCATTAAAAAAGATAATTTCACTAAAAAAATCATCTCTTTCCTATGGACATGCTTTTAGGAGTTATAGTAACACAACAATTGATAAGTCGGTCAAAACTACAAATTAAATAATTTGTTTTGTTTTTACCACTTTAATAACTGAATTTAGTAACAATATAGCATTTTAATTACTAAATATATTCAAAATATTAATTAAATTGAAATTACATTTTAAAAATTTAATTCGAGCTAATTGTAAGCCCAGCCGTGGCCCAGCTCGAGTTGACACTTCACTACCGTGTTTGTAAACAAATCTCCAAGCAATTGTTGAGAAACGGTAATGTCCGTGTTCCTGTCGATGAATAGAGTAGTTTGAACTCATTTCCTTGGAATGATTGATTGGAATGATTAGTTTCAGTGAGCTCATCAACAAAGAGTTCCAGAATATGATTGATCACCAAAAGAATCAAAGATGTTTGATTTAGCGAGCAAGAACGAAGATGTGGATGATTAAAACGAGGTAATAAATTCAAATAGTTCGTACTCTGCATGAATTCGAATCTTTTAAATGTGTAACAAACGAAGACGAAATCACCAACTATCTATCTGAATATTTTAAGTCCTTGGACGTACCTGGCTTACCAAGGTACGATTTACAGAAAAATGTAGTTTCTGTGTTCATGATCTTTCAAAGCCTAAACCAACCATAACTATCCAACGGAACGTGTTTGGCTATTAAAAAAAATGGTAATGAATATGATTCACGCAACTTTACTCAAAGGAAAATTCAAATGTGAGGAAGTCCTCATTCCGTAGATTCCATGATCTCAACTCATATGCCCTTTTGAGCTTAAACGTATTCAATTTCCAATTCGTGTTACATTCGTGATAACGATTAAAAAATCGCATGGTCAGTCTTTCAGTTTTTGTGTTGTTTGTGCTCATGTGCTAATGAAAACCCATGATTTTCTCATGGTCAATTTAACGTGCTATGTTCACGAGTCGATAAACCATCCTCTGTATTTCTTCCTTCGCTTCAAGTGCGTAGCTAGGATAGGGGGTTTTGGGCGCAGCTAATACTACGGGTCTGTAGGGTATAGAAAACTCGCTAAGGTAAGCGGGAAGTGTGGGGGCACTTCCCCCAGACATTTTTTAAGATAAATGATTCAAAATAGTGGGTTTTGCGGCTGTGTGAATAGTTAAATATGTTTTGTTTGTTAGTCATCCGTCTCCCTAATATTAATAACAAAATCTTTCATAAAAAAATTCTCTAAGCTCTTGGGGGGGGGGGGGCTTTATCCCCCAAAACCTCCCCTCGCTGCGTCACTGCTTTGCTTCACTATATTTATTTAGCTTCATCCGCTTCATCTTGGGCCTGATACCAAATCAAAAACTGCTGTTTATCAGAAGGTGCTTGACGCAAGACATTAAACCCGAATGTGTAGGGCTCACCGTGGTGCGTTTACGCATGCAGTACGTTTACGTAGTGCATTTTTTCCAAACAGAGATACTAAAACTGGCGCGCCTTAAGTCATTTAATGCGAGTGCTGCTTCATAGGGGCTTTTCTTGCACGATTTTGAGCATCAGTCAAGCGTCGGTCTGGGGTTGTGTCAACCTGCCCCCTGAATGGGCCAAGTGTATGCAACAGACTTGGACCTAAAAACATTTTTTACAGCTAATAACGCAAATAGCCAACAACTGAATGCGTATAATTTTTATTTCATGAACTGCTTTATTAAACCACAATGCCCAAAATTTCTTAAGCTAAAACGTAAGAAAATTTGTTGAAAAAAATCCGCGTAAACGTGCCTCGATCCACCATATGTAGATTCAATAAAGAAAATGTCTTTCTGACAAGCAATTTTGGTACTCATTTACGTAGTTTTATTGAATTTGTATCCTTATTTTATTATAATAAATTAAACATGATTAAAAACGATACAGCCGCTCTTGATTTATAAGTGGTGTAACTAAACTGTAAGTTCATTGATTGTTAGGCGGTACGAAGTTCGCCGGGAGAGCTAGTAACTATTATAAAATAAAAAACATTTGTCCTACCCAAAAAAGCAATGTCCGTGGACACAGGAAAAAGGAGAAATTATTCATAGGATATGTTGGCAGCCCTGAACAACCAGTGTGTAGGGAAGGAGATTCAGGAGATTGTTTGAGTTTATACTTGGTTTAGTGAATGTTTTAACGCTGGAAGAAAAATTTTAGTTCAGTTTTTTGAAAGCCAAGATCATCAGTTATGGCCGAGGACAAGTAAAAATTAGTAAAAGAAATATCTTTTACTAATTACAATTGAGTGTGTGAGATAATGTCTTTTATAGCTGAAAGATGCTAGTGCAATGTAGTAACGACATATCCTAACTCATTGTCAGTCCCAACTGTAACTTAATTTAGGGGATATCGTCATGCCCGTGGACATCATGTTCTTGAACTCTGCAGTCCTTGGACATGACAGATAGTAACTGACGTGATGATGCACTATGATTAGTTACGCTAAGTCCAATGACAAATTAAATATATTTTTTATCTTGAGTAAACACAATATTCCTTCTCTGCTGTGTCCGTGGACATATATATCATATCCGTAAACAGCAAAAAAGTAAAATAATAGAACAGCGTAAATATTACTACGATCTCTGCCACTTACGTCATTATATTTTATTATTGACCGAATGTAATTACACAATTTTGGTTCTTATATAAAAAATATTTTTTTTATTTTGCCTGTCGAAAATGTACGTTTTTTGGAGACACCCTAATATATCCGTGTTATTTACCATTCCAAGATGTCTTCCTCCATGAGTTGTCTTTCACTGAATTTACAAAATAGTGTAAAAAGCGTGCGAAAAATAAAAAATAATTAATAAAATTGGGGGATCGCGATCCCTGCACATACACTCCTTATCTCCTTTACGGGTATACAAGAATCATAAAGCTTGTAGAAACTTCAAATATTTTGATAGAATTTAGGGAGTCATCCCTGTTAACACTTAAAAAATCCGCACCTGCTTCTGTGGCCGCTAGGAAACTTTGCGACATTCTTCACCGAAAAAAGTTACCACGGCTAGAAAAACTATTGCGTATCACTTACCTTTTATTTTGGCACATCCCCACTGATGCATTCGTCATCACTAATACAACATCGCGGATAGTGGTGGAAAAATGCTGATCAAAACCGATTTTTCTAGCAATGGACTCTTAATGAAAATGAAATTCCTGACTCTCAACAATAATCAAAATATGAGCCAAATCATCGATTAATCTAAAGAAATGACGGAACTTTTTGAAAAAAATACAGTTCGTAGAAACAATAATAATAATTCACTCAAATAAATTTCAAAATTCACATTTCAATTGTAAAAAAAAGATCCCCGAAAATTTAATTGGAATACCTGACTGAAATTTTCGGCTAATTATTATGAATGCATGCACAATAAAGTTTTGGGATCAGCGCTTAGTATCATTTGGCTTCATTAAAATTTTGAAGAAAGATAAACAAATTAAAATACTAATATCTTGGTGACCGAAAGCTTAGCTGGCCAATTTTACAGGCCTTAGTAAAAAGTCTAAGTAAGTCTTTCATTAGGGACGGATCACGTTATCGATCGGTAGTGAACCTGTTTAAATCAAACGAAATGGTCAAGATCGAAGTTGAAAAATCGAGTTAGGATCGAAACTTGAAGATCATGGCTCATTCTCGATTTTATCGATCTTGGACTATTGAAACTCGATTATCGATTTTGCTCTGACAATGAGTAAATCGATTTTTCCATCACTTGTCGGGGACACCTGCGAACGAGTATATCCCACGGTAAAGACAGAAATCTTTCAGCTCCTATAACGATTCAGCACGAAAATTGCAAAAGAGAAACCTTAATTCGGCCTCTAAACGTGTTATCAATCACCGCGCATTTAAATGGATTTGAAAAGTCGCCACTCGCGTCGCTGACGGACAACTTGATCCTAGTTTCCCGGAGAAATAGGGTATATTTAGAGGTGTCAACCGAAATTTACATTCATGATGATGTGTTTATCAAATTAGCAGCTCTTCAATCCTATTTCTAACAATGGCAAAAAACATGCAGCAAAATATTGGAAACAATTTGGATCGCGTCGTACTCTTCACCGCGCCATGGACATTTTTGAAAGTCGATTAAAATGCAAGCGAAGAGGCAGCAGAAATCAACTTTTAATGGGATGTAATTGAGCCTCCTCTATGCAGTCTCCTTGTGATTCAGTTTCAACAAAATCCCAGCATGCGAATATTGGTATCGACGTGAAGACGAGGTCTTAATCTTGGGATTGCTAGCGTTGATTTAAACAGAGAGGTGTGATGATAAATGTAATATCTACCGCTAACACGAAGAGTCACATTATGATACTCACAATCTTCGAAATGCGCGAAAAGCAGGGTATGACGGGAGTTACCATATTTTCATTCTCTCAAGTAATCATGCTTTGAGAGAGGATGAAGGTTCAAATGTGGAAGAACCTAAGTTTTCCTCATAAAGATCCCAGACCAAGGAAAGAGCATTTAAGAAAATTATAGCGAAGAGGGCTGAAGAGATAAAATATTGCTACCGGAAAGAAAACATATCCTCAAGCTCTGGGAGAAAACTCAAGTGCTCTCCCGCCTCGCGAAAGGACGCGTCGTTTGGTCAATCCAACATATATTTTACCCCTAAGGTAGTGAAACGTACACATCTTTACATACTTCACGCCTACCATTCCCATGTTATGATGCACGCTCCTGGCCCTCGTAATATTTCGCCATTTGATATTCTTCTCATAAGAATAAATTTCGTAGAGTGCTGTTCTAAATATTTTCTCGCTTAAAAACCCTTAACACAGCGAAAATTTGTTCACCACCTATTTGTACGCCATCTCAGGCGGACTTGTGATGTATATCAATTCATGTACGAGAAGTTACTGACGGCGTTGATGATAGTTTAGCGTTGATCAACGACAACGGGATACGTGTCTCTAACCGACCTAAATATTCATCCAATAAAATCAGCCGAAAAGTCAATGCACTGGAAATATTTTGTCTGTCAAACTCTCTTTCTAATATTTATGATTTCTTATTTCTTTTTGAGGAAATCCGATTCTAAAATTCATACCGAAAATCGTACAACTCAACGTAGTAATCTAAACTACGCCAGTATTAAAAAGAGTGATTTGCAGTCCATTTCATCAGCATGCTACCTTAATATGAAATTTATGTTATCTTTTAGGAATGATATCCAAGACAAATTGATAAAACTATTGATGAAAAGGATGCTGAAGAACTGAAAGTGTTGAAAACTCCTTGAAATTTTTTACTTTTTAGTATAATGCTAATTATTGGTACGATAGAAGTAAGTCATGATGGCTATGTTTATAGTTATTTATATATAAGGTGATCCAATAATTCTTTTACAAAGAACACATTAGACTAGGGAACGCTGTGAAACTTATGTCAATCAAAGCACTGAAGGAACAAGTGACTTTGTACGCAGTCACGCGCACGGGTGCACAGTTAAATGCACCAAAGGATGAAGTTCGCCATGAAATTCGTCGTCGCAGACCAGCGTCAAAATAAGGGTTTTTCACCCCGATAGTGGCTTAGTAAGCACGACCCTCTCCACATATGCCACATTGTGGACTTGTGACGCCAACATCTTGTTCGGTAAAACCCATCCCGAAGTTCGCTCTTAGAAAATGGCTAGATGGTGGAACTGATTAACACACCTGACCGGCAATCGGGAGATCCGGATTCGAATCCCAGCTGAGTCAAATATTTTTTTCATGGCGAACTTCATCTTTTGGTGTATTTGTGTTAATGATTTCGTACTAGGAGTGGCCATCTCTTTGGCTTCCTTCCTCATCATCATCATAAATGAATAACCCTAAGATTGATTTTATGCAACTCTCCATTCCTCTACCCTATCCGCTAGCTTTTTCATGGTGACGCATATCTTCTCTTTTACATACTTTAAAACCTCTCCTAAGTAACTCATTCGGCGCCGTCCCTTGCCCTTCTTCCCTTCCACCTGGCCTGCGACGATTGTTTTCATCAGGTCATCATGCCGCATAATGTGGCCAACTAAGTTGCCCCGTCTTCTCTTTAAATTATTTTGTATATTTCCCTTTCCTCCACTCTTTTAGCACTTCCTCATCACTTCCTTGGCCATTCGATTTTTATCTTCATCATTCCTCGGTAGTACCCATGGTTGCCGAGTTATAAAAAATACTGGGGGGGGGCATACAGATGGTCTTGCCCCGGGAAATTTTATAAATAGTGAGTTTAAATTTTTAAAGCTTTTTAGAAGAGTCATATGATCAACATTATACCACTAAAACCCGACTCTCGATAACTGCACCTTCCGGGGAAAATCGACAAACCTGACACATTTTTTCCTCACTTCCAAATCAACGAATGTTTGAGGGGGCTTCGGCCCCCTCAGGCCCCATGGAGTCGGCGCCACTGGTAGTACCACATTTCGAATGCTTCCACTCTTGACTTCTCTGCTGCTTTCAGCACCCTAGCCTTGCTTTCTTAGAGATAAATGCTCCATATGTAGCATGTTTCTTTAAATAACTTATTTATTTATTTCTAAATATTATCTGCATAATTATTTTGGCATGTTATAACTCATGTATATATATCATTTACTACAATAAACTTTCTTTTTTCTATTACTTACAAGTAGTTTTATTTTCGTGGTAGCATTTTCGTGTCCTTAGAACTCTTCTAGTTTCTGGTCTGATCTCGTGTCATAGTCCTGAGCGGTTGGCCGGTGTCCGGCAAGCGGGCGCGTTTCTGATTAAGGCCATTCAGGCCTGATTAAGGCACCAAATTTCGAATGGTTCCACCCTTGACTTCTCTGCTGCTGTCAACCTCCAAGCCTCTCTTCCATAGAGAAAGATGCTCCATGTTAAGAGCTAAATGAATTATTTCCTTGCTTCCTCCCTATACTACTCTAAATATAAAAATAGTGCTTTGCACTGACAAGGAGACCACGTACCTTGCTCCGTCTTTTTCAATGCCGTATTTTTTATGGCAATTTGAATGGCGAGCATATATCTGAACTGGTAGTGATTCCATTGAATGAGCCTTAGTTTGGCTGTAATTAATTAATTTTCATGGGGTACCTTTAACAAGCCTTATAAAATTTAAAAATAGCGACTCTCATCACGTATAAGTCAGTTGGTGTAATGGTCAGCGTCGTCGACTCCCACGCAGGGGACTCGGGTTCAGGGCCTCATCACGGGGTTATATTTTGTAGTCTTCATTTACATCATACGAGGGCAAGTACTTCATTGATTTTAATTGCGGAAAGCATATGCAACAGAGAAACCTTAATGTGATTTAGATATCTATTTAATCGGTGTCATTTCGAACGCGGAGATTTGAGGACTACACTAGCAAGGGTTGGTGTGCGCTAGAATGTTAATTTATTTTATTGCTTATGGTGATCAACTTCAAATTTAATATTGAAAACCATTCCTTGCGAGAGCACATGCCATTAAGGCTCGCGACGAGCAGCAATATGCGTAGTGAGTAGTGGAACAGCACAAGGACTATTGAGGATGTGGACGAGTTGGATTATTAAATGACGTTGTGGGAGAGCGTTGTTGGGGAAAGGAGCGAGCACCTTTTCTTCCGACGGAAGTTCCTGGCTGTGTATTCGCGGCGGAATTGCCGGGAGATGGAGAAAGCAAGGGAGGGGTCGGGAAAGAGGGTAGCAGGAAATGAGTAGACTGTGGTAGATTGCTGCAAATGGAGAGCGTGGTTTCTATGGGAACGTAACGTGTATGCATCAAGGTATGCATGGATGAGTGCTGCTTTGTAGAGGGTTGTCTGGAACTAACACAAAGCAATGGCGTAACTATGGGGGGGATGAGTGTATAGATCCCCCCAAAATCTTTTAATAACAATAATAATATAAGCTAAATCCCTTCATGGAAGATACCATCATGCCCTGGAGGCCCCTGAAATCGATAAAAATGCATCGCACGCATGGCTCAGGCATGGGCAACTCTTCCCAGAAAAGGATTTATGATCGCAATACAAGACCAGGCGGTGAAAACAAAAAATTATGAAAAACATATAATTAAAAACCCAAATTTATTGGATGGCAGATTCATAAAATGTGGTAATGCCTCTGAGACGATACAGCACATCTAAAGTGTATGCACTAACTTATCCCAAAAAGACTATCTGCACCTACACAATCAAATATGCAACATCATCCACCAGAAATTAGTTCTAAAGTATAAACTCATAGAAAATGCAGTTCCTTATTATAAATACAAACCTAAAACTAGGTATCCTTGAAAACGATCACTGTAAGATTTATTATGACCGATCAATTATCATCGATAAAACAATCTATAGCAATAAATCTGATCTAGTAGTGCAAGATAAAATTCACAGTGAAACGTACTTGATAGACATTGCCGTATCTGATTCGTATAACATCACGACAGCCTACACCAACAAAATGGAAAATTATGAAGAACTTAGAGATGGAATTAAGAGATTATGGTAATCAGATAAAGTACACATAATACCAATAATTGTCTCTGCCACAGGAGTAATGCCTCATTCAATCCATCAAGGTCTTAAAACTATTGGACTGCCGAAAAATTTGTTCATTACGATACAAAAAGCAGCAATTTTAAATACATGTCGGATTATCAGAAAATTTTTCAACACAGAGTAAAAAGACGTGAGTGCTTCGTGATAACCGTACCTCGCCTAAAACCAGCACAAATGCTGTGAAAAATTTAAAAAAAAGTAATAATAATAATAATAATAATATTTATTTGCTCCGGGTACAATACCCCTAAGAGCACAAATTGCGCATTAGTGGTGAGCAGTGTATATACATAATACAGTTGATAACATATTAATTATAAGTAAATTACATATAAACATAAATAAATAGTATATTACAGTAGATAACTCAGTTTCAGTTTATCAAGTTGAATTTAATAAAAACATGAAAACGCAAATATGTCATTTAATAAGGTATTTTTACATAATAATAAATAACAAATTTGACACTTAAAGACATTATATCATTTCATAACATTTAATGAATAATAAACCAGAAAATGGTTAAGAAAAAAAGAGGTAGACCCTCGCAAATTCTATTGGGTATTAATATTTGGATTACATGAGTATGAATTATAGATTACTGAATTATGTTTTGCGAGAAAGTTGAGAATGAAGTTTTGATTTGAAGGACTGCACATTTGAAATATATTTTTTTTAGTTGATTCAGAGAAATAAAAAAATGAGAAAAAACTATTGTCTAGTTTTTGCGTGTAATAACTGCATCTGTTTCAAGTTAAATTTTAAGTGCCGAAATGATATAAAATGTGTTCCCAGGCATGTCATTTTTCAAAAAGTTTCCCGGAACCCTCGTTGTCTGGAATGGGGATCACCCCCTTAGCCCCTTCATACCCCCCAAAGCATATTCCTAGTTACGCCACTGACACAAAGTAAAAATAAATGTTTATGAAAAACAACAGTTTTTATTGTGATTATACACTATTATAATTTCACCAAGTACACTTATAACAGTAGCATAGCCATAGTTTCCAGGTTACAACTCCCTCTCGGTCTTTAAAAGAGGCGCCAAAAACGACTAAGATGGCCTCAATAAATAAAACTCTTACGAAATTACTACTTTTAAGTCCTAAAATCACGTTTTCAACATCAAAAATCCCAAAGTTTCCAGAGGAGAACCCCCTTTGCCGTGGGGTGTTTTTCATACACACCGGAATGGCCCCGAAATCTCCGGTAAACACCCCCCATTACAATTTCAAAAATCCTGGCTACGCTACTGACTAACAATTTCGACTCTAGTACGGTTTCACGAAGTTACAATTGCGACGCAAAAGAGAATATCAAGTTTAAACAGATTACAGCAACAAAAGTTTCAGCTTGGAATTGTTCATATTTACACAGGCAATGAAGACTTTGACTAAATTACATTTATATTTCCTACCTTTAGTTAAAATTATAATAAAAGCGTTAGAATAATGCTTTGTCATTTGAATCTGAGTCATCCTGAAAATTTCAGCTTGATAACTAATCGGGAAGTAGACTAAAATTTAGTTTTAATATTTGACCCGGACAAGAGGAAAAACGGCGAAGCGAGTTTATAAAACAGCTCTAAAATGGAACAAATTTGAAGGAAGGACGGCGTTGTGCCGGGTATCATTGTAGACGGAAAGAAAGTTAGGCATTGTAATCAGTTATGCTTTAAAAATTACGGTGCCCATAAGGAATATGTACTCAATACCAAATATAAGCCATACATCTGGTGATCTTTTGGACCTGGGGGTACTTTTTAAATAAGTATTGTCTACAGTTCTGCTGCAGGCCTGGACAGACGATTGGTGGATATCAACAGCAACAATAATAGCATGAAGCCACGAAATGAAACCACGTTTTTTTCGCAATTTTTTGTTATACGAGAAAAAAGGAAGGTTATTTAATCAATTTTGCTATAAAAATTATGGTTTCCATAAAGTATATGGATAATGCACAATACAAGGAATATGTCTGGTACTCTTTGAGATTGGGGAGTGCTTTTTGAATAATTATTTGCTACAGTTCTGCTGCAGGCTTTGACGGACGTTTGGTTAAAAACAATAACAATAATAATAATAATTAATTCATTACGTGTCCTGTGGCAACCTAATTGAATTGAATTTCTAAAAAATGCAAATAAAAGGCATTTCATACTAAACAATTAAGTGTCAATATAAGAAATACTACTGAATTATACTAATAAAAATAAAATAAAAATAAATCACACAGGGCCTTGATGTAATTGGTAATTATAGAAGATATTACTGTGTTACAGTCTTGTTGGATGATAAAAATTCCTACTCTCGTCATGTAACACAAGAAACATGCACGTTAAAATATCTTTTTCAATAAAAAAATGAATCTGGCACATGCATTAATAAATCCCCATGTTTTAATATTTATCTCGTCATATATTCCTGATTATACCTAAGAGTAGTAATCCAAAGAGGAATACAAGGGAACACACCAGTTTCTTTCAGACCGACCAAGGTATCCAGCGTTATTTATGTAAAATTTTACTTCCCATCGCTTAGTAGAGAGGGCAGCACCTATTCTTAATTGTGAGATAAGGTGGAGACCGCAGTGGTCAGTTAAGTAGCACTCATGTTATTACGGGCGCTATAAAAATTTATTTGACGGTCATAGTGCTGCAATTTGAAAGACAAGAGGAAAACACCACACCATTAACTCAAGAATCGAAGCAATACAAACAATAATTTTAACAAAAAATACAATGAAATTTTCTGGAATAAAATTTTTCCGATACATAAGGAGAGTTTTACTACCCTATATAATGGACGACATATCAAGAAGGAAGAGCTGTTATTCACTAGCACTGGAAAAGTTACATCAATCTCTATACAATATGGCATTAGCATTTGTCCCCAGTATACTATTTTTCGCGTGCTCAATCACCCTGAAGAGGCGGTTACAAGACGCCGGCTTTTCCCCGAGGTATATCCGGACGGAAGTTGAGGGTCGACGACATTAATAATAGGAATTCAAAGGAAATTTAAGTTCCACCCGAATGATATGTTCGGATGAGAATACTAAAAAATTAATATCATAGTACTAAGATTGGGCATATGAGATCAGAAAATACTATTAAAAATGTTGAATATTTTATTAATTTAAACCACTTTCATCCGACATTCCATGATTTTGCAAGTTAGTCAATGTAAACTGATAGGATATCACAGTAAAGAGCTGCTCAACGCTTATTCCAGGATTATTGACTGATGATGATGTTCAGAGAAAAGAATTGTGACTTTGCACCAGAGGCGGGAGACTGTTAACAAATCAACCGAGGTGAAATTGATAGATAGAGTTAGAAACGAGGCGGGTTATAGGAGAATAGGGTAACTTGGATCAGCATTTGCTAGAAAAGGCCGCAATGAATAGGCCAAGCAACGAGACCAGCCATTGAGATAGTGAGTCTCTTCTCCGAATGAATAGCCGTCAAAATATCGACGGAATTCCGAGGAGGTATGGATATATCCCTAGGTAAGGTACCATTCAAGATGGTACTCAAAAGCTGTAAATATGCCGTGGCTTGGCGACAGAAAGAGGACAAAATAAGGCAGAAAAACATCAGGCACAATCTCAGATACCTGGAAATATTTTCTGGAATACTTGAATTGGAAAATAAATCTCTCTTATAAATGTATAAGACCACGTTTTTCTCAAATTTGCCCATCATTAACATCAGAATATGTGAAGAAAATTTCTTTGCCGCGATATACGAAGTGGCTTTCCTTTTCGGAAGTAACTAGCTTGATGAAGGGAAAAAATGGGTTGCAGAGTACCAATCTTCGGATTGTACAAATAAAAAATCCGCGGATATTTTCTTAAATAATCCACAAGATAAGTACCAAATAATGGTTACCAGTACCTATAGAAATCAAAGGAAGAAAGAAGGGACTTGTGGAGCCCATTGCGCAAAAAAGGCTTGGTGAATAAGTCATGTCATAAGATAACGAAATCCCTTAAAGAAGATGATGCAGGTCAACACCGGAGGAGAAAATTGAAGCAAGAACTTGGGGCAGAATGAGAAGGATGAGGGGAGAATATATGAGTGGGTTGGAAGTCAAGGAGTACAAGTGATTTCTTTTTTCTATGCAGAGTTAGGTACAGAAATTAGGCATAGAAAGCAAACGAGATCAATTAGATACCCAGCAGTGTATTTGATTTTCCACTCGATGTCAGCACAGAACAGAGACTCACTCGTTTCCCTAGGCAACCAATTTTTGCGTATTTCCTCTAACAATTAACTTTGCCTGACTCTGTTGAGAAAAAATCACTTGTAACCCTTGGCTTCCAATCCATTCATATATACATACTCGCTTTGCTCGCTGGGGGGGCTCTGCCCCCCCGAAAAAGGCCTGCGGCCTGTTATGCTCACTGTGGGGGGTCTTACACTTTTCGTTTGCTACTTGTTACTTAAGGATCGTTTACTTTTAAGCTGGCTAGCTTAGGTATAAGCAATATTTCCACTTTTAGTGCACTTGTTAACTTTGATATTAATAACCACCACACTTTCGATGTAGTATACCAAAAACAACAACTAATTTCTTACCTTATATTTCTCCGCTTTTCATTTGAATGCGCTTTGATTTAAACAGATGTTTGTTCTTGCGGAAAGAAGACGCAAAGAAATAGACACTTCAAATATTACTTTCTTAATTTCCTTCCTTATATTTATCAGTTTTTCGTTTTAATTCCTTTATCTTCTTTCCCAATTTAGCTCCTCTTGTTTGCATAAACAAATATGTTGCTATGATTGTTCGTTTGTATGACTGCCGCGCCGCCATTGGAATTTGGTGGCCATTTTTTGAACTAATCCCCATACTCAATTTTAGATGAATAGACAGATAAATAATTGTAAATTTAGTGTTTTCATAATTTTTCCTGGGGTTTCAGACAATTTTAGAGGGGGTCTTCATTAGACTTTTTGCCGTATCTCGTCTCGTTCACCCCAAACATTTGTATAGGTGAGTGAATGAATGAGTGGTCGTTAGGGGATTTTATTATATATAGATTTAGCCGACATAGCCTTTAGAAGTTTTGCTGGCTTTTTACGTCTCCAGAGCTCCCTGTTCCTATTTTGTTTCAAGTCCCTCTCCGTCATAGCTAAAATAATCCGTTTTGAGTTTATCTTCCTTTCTTTCTCTTTTCATGAGATTTCCACTCCATGATGGTAGAGTAGTCTTCGTTCGGCTAACCTCTGAACATCAACGTACTCGAGCAGCTGTTTTGAATCCATTTCTACCATGATGATTGATGATATTTGTATTATTTCTCGCAATCTGCCATTCAGTACCGAATCTAACGAGATTATGAAGATAGTGTCCCGCATTTGAATTAGCTGGTGATTACATATTGAGATTCTGTATTGCCCTTGAGCATCATCATCACTGGTCAACAATCATACGTTTGGTTTTACGCAGCTCTCCACTCAATTCTCCTATCAGCTAATCCTTTCACACTCATGTATTTATTCTCCTTCACATCATTTATTACTTGTTTAATATATTTTGTAAAAGGTCCCCCTTTCCGTTCTTGTCATCCACTTTTCCCTCGACGATAGTCTTCATCAGGTCATCATGTCTCAAGGTATGGCCTATAAGGTTGTTCCGTTTTCTTATTAAGGTTTTCATGAGGTTTCTCTTCTCTCCTACTCTTCTTAGGACTTCCTTATCACTAACTCTGTAGATCCATTTGATTCTCATCATTCTTCTTTAGTACCATATTTCTAAGGTCTCTATCCTTGCTTTCTCTTCTGCTTTCATTGTCCATGCCTCCCTTCCGTTTAGGAGCATACTCTAAATGTAAGTTCTTATAAACTGTTTCATTATTTCCATATTCAAGTTTCCCGCTGTAAGCAGGTCTCCCTTTTGGCGGAATGCTGTCTTTGCTTGGGCAATTCTGCTGACAATTATTTTATTCTCCCCTCGCTAATGATCCTGCTTTCCAAATAACAGAATTCATCCACCTCCACCAGTGTTTGTTTCCCTATTTTAATATTATTCTTGACTTATTTGAGATAGATTAATGTGCACTTGCTATGTAAAAACCTTCTATAGGTTTTAAAATGTTACAATGACATAAGCTTTTTGAGATGAAGACGCATTTGAATGAAGAACAGGAAATAGCTAGAGGAAATGAAAAAATGGAGGGTTACAGTTTGCTAATTTAAGTTTGGGAATATTATGGACGAATGAATTCCAATGTAATTTTTTAAATTAAAGTATAAATTAGGTATTCATTTTGGCGCAATATGCGGATCCCAATACGCCCAAAAAAGACTTGGTGGGTAAGTCATGTCATAAGACAACGAAATTCCTTAATGAATATGATGGAGGTCAAGACCGGAGGAGAAAATCGTAGAGATGTGCGGCTACTCGAAAATTATATGGATCAATCCCTATATAAATATAAAATATATCAATCCCTCTCTTTCTTTCCTTGAGTTGTAGACTGATAACCATTGTTAGGTAATTATGCTTTAGGTTATTTAATAAAATTCCCGCGGGTTTCGTATCCATAATTTTTTCCAATGGTAATCCATGTATATCCATTCATTCTTACTAGTTTCATGGGCGTTCCAAGCGAGGGGTAGGTAGGCGATGGTTGCCCCCCAGAAGCAAAAACCGCAAAAGTCCTTAAGCAAAATCAGAACTGAATTGAAACGAAAGTATTCAACAAATTTTCATTTCAATTCAACACGAAAAATTATATGTATTATCATAAGATATATAACTAAAATAAGACTATTTTTTCAAAGAAATAATCTCATAAACTAATGAAGTGCTGTTATTATTTACTTAAAATGTTGGTTTCATTCACCTTTTCCATGCTAACTTGGCTTCCCCCCCCTAGACCATGGCTTGCCCCCCCCTAGACCATGGCTTGCCCCCCCTAGTTATGATCCTGGGTACGCTCTTGACTAGTTTTGAACAAAACTCGCAAGAGACACGGCTCATTCCGGCCATCTGCCTCCGCAGTCACGTCTTCCTCCATCTTCCTTATAATCTGACGCTAATGACGAAAAATGACCGTGAGCTGTCGATACGTTCCACAGATTATTACCTCGTTAAGCCCTTCCAGTCGAAGCACGCGATGACCGGATGGATGAGTCGACTTCGCTCCCCAGTCTTACTCCATACCTAGCAGCCGTAGAATACTCATTTGCCAGTGTCAATACCTCTGTTCCCTTATCTCATTTTTGTCACTTTTTCATGACGAAAGAACGTAATTTTCACTGTCCTCATACATTTTATTTTAAACTTGAATAAGAGCTTCATCTCATAAGCGTGATATCTATGTGCCATGGATATAAATGTATCCAGGCGGGGCTATACGCGCCCCTGACAATGGTAAAAAGTGTGTTCCTGTTAAAGTATTTGAATTCAAAATATTCAATTGATTAGGGAATATCAGGTGTCACTTCATAAAAATCATTTCAGTCCACTTGTATTACCACCACATTAATCCCCTTATTGATCCACCTTCACCGATATTAAAGGCTATCATGAGTTGTTTTTGGTGGTGTGGGAAAAAAGTCTTTCTGCACCAGATCCCATATGCTCGCTGCATATTCAAGGCGTGGCCAGACGGGTTTGAGATAGCACCTCTATTTTACTGTCTCATCCAAATATCTTCCCACAATGCGCTTGACGAATCCTAGCCTCTTTTGGGTTCTGCTGCAAATATTTCCCATATTTGTAGGGATAGATGAGTGTAGAACTTACATGCTAAAGGCGTGTGAATTTTCAAACTTTCCCGAGCAACCTTGTACTTCAAGGATTCTGTTTGTGCTGTGTTTTAAAGATTCACCAGGAATATGAACCCAGGACTCTTTTGCGTCACCTTACTACACCACCGTGGAATTCCTGGTATTATAACCTCGTAGCATTTGGTCAGTAGCCAATCCTTTGCCTCCTAAGGTACCTTGCTTCCCCTCATAGATAAGATCAGGGAGGTCAATAAAAGACATATTTATGCTTGAGGCTTTCGCAACGCTGGATTGTAGTTCTCTCCATGATTTCTGTGTAAGCCGCGTCAAGTCGTTTTCAAGATGATGTTTCGTGGCCAACGCTGGTAACATCTTCAGATTGGGACTGAATGATATGAGTGACTTCGATCTGAAGATGTGACCAGCATAGGCTACGAAACGTCATGTTGAAATCAACTTGACTCAGCTAACCCGGAAACCATAGAGAGAACTGCAAAAAAGATACAGCTTTATAAGATTAACAAACCTTGCAACTAAATGTATGCCATGAAAGAAATAAAAGACACAGTGTCCGATGTAATTCGGTGCATGTCTTTGATTTATATCATAATGAAAAGTACTTGTCCATTTCCACACTTATTTATCCCAACGACCCAGGTTTCGCTACGTATTATTATTATTACATATTGCTGATGTGGGCTATTGCCTGGTGGCAGTATTATATTTACACACATGAATAACAAATTTACCTATCTAATAACAAAGTAAGAAACAGAAAAGGTACCTATAGTAAAAAATAATACATATATTCTAATATCACGAAACTAACAATTGAACACTGACCCAAATAACCCAATTTCAAACACTCCATAAAATACTTTAATTCTAATATCGTAGGCTATTTACAAGTTAAAACATACCACTTACGTAAAAGTTTCACCACGCTTATAAGTGTCATGAATGTAGACGTATCCAGGGGGGCCATAACCACCCATGATAAAAAACGAATGAATTATTTTTTAACGCATTAGGTTTTACCTTGAAAATGGAATTATATGCCGAAACCTGGCTTAGTTGGAATTAATAAATAGGTGTGGAAATAGGCAAGTACTATTAATTATGTTAAACACGTAAGAAATATCCAAAAATAGATACCCACTCCTCACTCCTCTAAAATTTTGTACCAAGATTAATGACCGCGCTGACTTTTACACGACTTTGAGCAATGCGACGGGGCTGACCGAAATCGCTCGCTCCATCCCTTGGCCTTCCTCCACCTGTCCTGCTGCTTTTCATCACACCCTCCATCTCGAGACCATTCCTCATCCATCGCACGCGCCGACTCCACCCCCAGGGCAAACTGACCGCAGATGCTCTCCTCCGAGCTGTGGTGGATGCAGGGTAGGGACAAGGAGGGGTTACGTGGAATGGGAAGCAACCTCCTAGCAGTAGTAAGTCCAGGACATTGGCGCAGACAGGACTTTCGTTCAGGGGGGTCAAAAACCAGGGGGTCCAGAGGAAAATTTTTGAAAAACAGGATATGAAGAGAGGGTATCGAACTAATTTTAGCACGTTTCACTATCGAATAAACTTCATTTTTTCAAAGAAAACTTTTATAAATTCATGATTAAAAAATAAATTGCTTTCTTTAATTATGAATCAAAGAAATTGTTTTATATATATATTTCGAGAGGAGGGAGGGGGTGGGTCTGGACTCCCCTCGCTACGCCACTGGTCCGAGAGGTTACGAAAATTTTGTATGGCATAATAATATATTGAAATACCTCCGCTAGACTGACTAGGTCCATGGCTACTTTCATATAGCTATTTTTGATTGACAATTTTCACTGCGGCAGTGATTAATCTTAAACGTTGAATTAAATGTGTGATAGTTGAGCTTAACTCGAACTTTAAATAGGGATGAATCGCTACTCAATACGCGATTTTTGCGGCTGAATACAGTGTAGTGTATGCAGGTGAATTTGAAATTTTTAAGAGATTTTAATACCCCACCGATTGTAACACCATCAGGTAATAAAGAAATAGGTGACTAAGTACTACAAATAGTTTATGCATAAAGAAAAAATAAATAACAGAAAGGAAGTTAGTATGGACAAGGACTTCAAAAACTTTTAAGGGCGACACTCGACATTTCGGATGGATTTGAAAAGGCAACGGAGAAAGAAATAACTAATAATATCTTCGTTAAAAACTTGTTATCGTATACAAAGTTCACCCTTCAGTATTGATTGCCTGAATGTAAAGACCAATGTTATAACTTTAAGATAAAAAAATAACAGACTCAGCTAAAGCAATGCAAAAAGTAATCGTATTCAATTACTTTCACTGGTTTAACGCGCATCGTCGCATCGAATGTAGTCGAAAATAAATAACCATAATCCACAACATATTCAATATTCGGTTTTGACACCCTTCATTGATATCTTAGTCCAACCATTTATTTGAGTCAATGATAACCTGAGGGGAAAAATAGCCTATCAGATGGGCCAAGGCCCAAAGGAGAGCACCTGGACGTTGGCTAACAGCTTTGAAGACGCGAAGGGAAAAATGAAGGTGAGAGGGTTAATCAAGGGAAAGAAAGTGAAATGATTAAATGACAAGGGAACACCTTCCCTTTTTCTCAGCGGAGGTAATGATTGATTGCCTATTAATGAGGAAATACTTGGAGGTGTCATTGATCAAGCAAGCTCAAATATGACTGTTGTGGGCACGTGACGTTTTTCCACTTAAATAACCATGAAAATTCGTCATTCTTCTCACCAATTACCTAATTTCTCACCTCAATAATGACTCCATCGATGCGATCATTCACTCGGTTTCATGAGATTTTACCATAGATATCATTGCTAATGGCTGAGAATATCAGAGATCATTTATCCCACATTATTTTTGATATTTTCGTCGTTACATTTCTACTCCACAAATCTTCCCTAATGAGAAGGTAAAGGTTTCTTTATATTCGTAACTAACCCTAGAAAATGATAAAACTTTATAATTTTAACGTATATCTAATAAATAAGTGAAAACATTGAGAACATCGGATTTCATTGACGCAAGATAACTTTCCTGAATTTAAACTTTGAAATTCAGATATAAGTATTTTCCATGATAATATGTTAAGGGATACCTTATCATCTCAATCTAGACTTAAAAATGACGTGAAAGTTATTTTAGTCAAAATCATAGACCATACTGCGGATAAAGAACTACTCTAAGTTTCTGTTTCATGAGTATCACGGAGAGGCCGTAGCAAAGCACTCACATCTTCACGTAAATCATTTAAAACCTTAATAATAGTTTTTAAATAATAAAATCCAAGTTACCAACGGTAAAATATCATATATGAAAAGAAGGAAGGTCATACTTAGAGAAATTGAAAGGGCTTATAAGCAATCTAACACTTAAAATGAATAGCAACTATCACAGATAAAATCATGTGGCATCAATGTGGAGAGTTCTGAAGACCAAAACACAATTACAAGCCAAAGTGGTAAAGTATCGTATAATTCAGCAACAACAAGAATATCAAAGCAAGAGAATAAATGACAGCCTAGAGGAAAGATCTTAATTCATATTTCTTCATTCTTAACAAATGTACTTCTATAAGTTGTGTGGAAGAAGTGAGCCGTCATTGATTACATTACATTTAAAATAGACCGCAAAAATCTACAATAATATGGTTCCAGTGAATTTTTTCAATGGACTTGTATTTAGTATAACCGAAGATGAAGAATCTTCCAAACTATAACAAAAACGAATGCTACACCAATTCATCATGAAATGCATCTAGACGTTTATAGAAACAAATATACTTCAAAAAAGTTATCGACCTAGACCTCATGACATTACGTTGTATCTATTAATTCCTTGGTATTCCTACTTTACAGCATCAGCTGATTTATATTATTGCCTACAATGGTTGGAATTGTCAAATTTGTTCCAGAAGAAAGCTGACTACACGATATTATTTTATGCAAATTTATTGAACAAATGGATTGGAATTCCAAACAATTTTCCATAATTTATGCTGCGTTTCATTTCTTCAACACATTTATCAGCAATCATAGACAAAGGTCAAATGAGATAAGAACTGTAATTAAAACAACTTCACCACAATTTAGTTACCGTATGTGAAATAGTGTAATCTTGTTCAGTGACGTCTTGTCAGCAAGATATCTACGTGCATGACGACGTCGCTTGAACTGTAAAAATAAATAAAATTGAAGGGTTCTCGCATCAGGTGATCTCCTAGAAGTGAATAATAGTAATTAAGTTATATGCAAAAATGTAGTTTTCTTTCCTATAGATACATCGTAAATACAGATATTCCATAAAACTGGTGTGTATATTCCGAAAAACAGGGAATAGAGTGCTTTTGATATCCTAACCTATCGCTTTGTCGCTCTTGTTTGAAGTGGTATCGATACTTTATTCCTTGTTTCCTCTGCTTTTAGCTTATCAGCAAACACTTTGATCCTATCACAAATAAAATTCCATCTATAAGTCCATATCTCTAAATCCTTCACTACCATATTATCTTCTCCTTTATCTCAAGTACTGCGATCCACAATATGCTACACAATATGTCATTTTTAAACTCTTTCGGTCTATGGAAAAGGGTTAAAATTATTTATCACAATGGTTAAGATGTTTTATGTAGATTGTTTTATTCGTCTTTCACTACCTTAAACTTTATGAAAGAAATTCCTCACAAACAACAATAAAAAGAAAGACGATTCGACGAATTCCACCAATAGCTTATTACGGGCCTTAAAACTAGCCCAAGGACTCGAAGATAATTATAATTATTAACTCGAATTGAAAATCATTTTTAATTACTTCCATAGTTATGTGTTTCATTGTTTAATTTCATTGTTATGTATTTACAATGCTTCTTAATGAGATGCAAAATTAACATATTTTTAATAACCAATGGGTTGTTTTAATTTCTAAACTATAATTTACATTTACGGTTACCAGTAACGATGGCAAGTTGATAAAGTTTTCATTCAGTACGTTGATTGATTTAAAATTGACGCCGTGCTGAAGTTCGGAATTAAATCATTAATTCCGAAAAATGTACTTCTTATTTCTTTCCGTAAGAGTTGAATTGAGGAATTGAATGAATTTGGTGATTTCATAATCCATTAAATAGCAAATCCACTAAAAAAGGATGACATAAGTAGCCTAATAGCCACATAAGCGCATCATGGGAATCATAGTCTTTTAGAATTGCCTTTTTTCCCCCTTGATATGGTTGAAAAAATGTAATGGACACGAAGTAAGATGTGGAGTGTTGCCTTAATTCATCGCAATGTTGGCTATCTACGATGATTCTATATGCCGCAATACACGGTGAATGATCATGCTGAATGATCACGTGGTTATTCACAGGATCATGCGAGCAAAATAGAACATGTTCTTATTTTCACTGAATGATCATGCCCATGAAGGTTCATTCGCGAATTTTTCCGTTATACACGGTGAATGATCATGCGCATGATCATGCTGAATGATCATGCGAATGAAATCATTCGCCGCGTATAGCGGCCTTAAGAACATCTTAATGCAATTTAACTATTCATCGTAGGTACAGTAAATGGATGAATAATTGAAATTTTATCGATGTTTTCCTATCAATAATGCATTTATTACATTGTATAGGTATTTCTTTAATCAGTTCAGATTTTGTTTGGCTAAAATAAAACCCTAAGGAAATCTTTTTGAAAACAACAAACGGACAGTAGTACGAGGTTTAAAAAAATAAAGATATACTCACCCTCATACGGATTTCACGCCCATTATCAGAAGCTCCACTTGACGATTCCCCAATTTCATTCTTTCCGGGTGCTCCCTCGGAAGATACACCTATAAATGGAGAATAGATCTGTCACTTATGCACTACCATTGGCGTTGGCTTGAATAATGCATGTAGCCATTGCGTCAATTCAAACTCGCATACAAAATATCTGGTAAGGAACTATTAGTAAAACACCTCAGACTTTGGATGCATATATTTTTTCTTTAAATGTGGCTTAATTCCTTGCGGAGCCATTCACTAAGAAGGTTGTAAGGAGATCATGCACCATAAATGGACAGAATTTTTGCAAAAGCATATGATATACAATGCAGCAAAACTTGGCTATTCATAATTTGTAGTAAGCAAGCATATTAATAAGTACATCAATTATCCATTAGCAGTAAGATGACTGTATAGCATTAATGACTGTATTTATGTATTTCATAAAAATATTCCTCAGATACGAAGAAAACGTTTCAAACCAATTTACATGAGTTAAATCAGCACATAAAATCAAAATCGGATGGTATTCTAATGTCTAATTTTGCTTTATACGCTACATATTTTTCTCTGCTCGCGGCTGAGCTCTAGGCCATCGAGTGCATCGACCGGGTTGTAGATGATGGATCAACCTCTAGATTTAGAGGTTAGCTGCGATATAAGCAAGTTTGCTTGTCAAATAAGCAGTCGTGGACAAAAAGCGGCGGCATTCTGAGGTGGTATGCGTCTATCCCTAGGTAATATAGGCCACGTAAATGATACATTAAATCTGTGAAGATTCCGTGACTTGGCGACGGGAGGCCGTCAACAATTATGCCTCACATCACCCGGGGGAGAGGGCAGCAGCTCTTCTTCATATAAGGTATATATAGGTGTCCGGGGGAGGTTCGCCGATGCCATATTTGAATTCAGCGACCCAAAAAAACCCCGGATGCCGCTTGTTTTTCCTTTCCCGCATGAACTCTGGGACAGTTCCACGGAGATGACGTTCGACGGTGTTCCTGAGTCCCAGGTGGTCCGAGTGTCAATTTGAACATCATAATCGTGATCAGCGACCTCAAAAACCCCCGAATACCCGTTCCGGGCCAGTTCTGACTCTTTTCTACAAAGTTATTACGTTTTCCAAAGGGCGTCTCAGAAATTGCATTTTCCGAGTGCATTTTGGCCTGCAACAATGCAACTAAGGGTTTCTCCCAAATGAAAATATGGTAACTTTTTTACAAATAATTTTTGCAAGCGAATGCAAAAAACCGCATTCCGATCCGTCCAGGACGCAAAAATTTCTTTATCATAGCCTTTTTTCGCGTATCTTTCCTCGACTAATATGAGTGATGGTAGGACCACGGTGGTCAGTACAGCGACACTCATTTCGAACGTTTACTTTAACAGCTGCAGTATGGCGATGTGGAAGGCAAGGAGAAAACACCACATTATTATCCCGAGGAGTCACCGCATTTCCAACTTTTAAATTATCTGACATGATGGAATTCTATCTCGTAAAAAATTCAAAAAGGTTAGCTGATAGGAGAGAGAAATGGAGAGCTGCATCAAACCATTCTTATGATTGCTGACTAATGATGATGATTTTTCTTTAATTCGAAAAAGACTATTCGGGCATCCAGCCAGTTGGTCTCCTATCCTCAGGGCGCGGCCCTGAGGATGGATCCCGACTCGTGTTCCGAAACGTTGGCAGAATGGAGGGAGATCACCCGGCTGAAAGCCCGAGTAGCCTTTTTCGATTTTCGATTCGCCGGGAAAGCATCAGATCGTATTTTTCTTTAAATTTACAAATTGATAGCCAATGGGTAATTATCCGTGTAAAAATCAGTCAACTAAAATTACTTAATGATCAGCTCAGGAAAATGTCGAAGGGGACATTTGAGTGATCACTCTGGCTCAGTGATTCAACCAAAAGGAAGATGTGAATAAGTAAACTTGTAAATCACTCCAGACCAAGTCACTGGCGTGTGATTAGAAAACATTCAGGGTGACGGAGGGGGGATTTCCTTGGCTCGATGTGCTTGAATCTGTTCGGAAGTTTTCCTATCGGTTTTAATTCCGATCAGTTGATTCCGATTGGTTTGCAAAGTGATTGGATTTTTTTATGTTTTTGAAAATTTTAACTCCGATGACGTCTAGACCCTCGTAATGAGGCGCTGGAGTGACATTTTTCAAGTACAAAAAATTCCGACCGTATTGTAATCAATCGGAATCCACTGTTCGGAATGAAAACCAGATGGAATAATTCCGAACAGTATCCAACTTACACTCCGAGGATACTTGCCGACTAAGCTCCAATGCTAAAGATTACAATAATTAATTATACAATTCATGGCAGCAAAATAGGCAACTTTCTGTGAATCTATGCATTGACCTAAGAAAGTTAATTTATGCACAGTATAAAAGCTCATATATTAAGTAAAAGATGAAAGGGCAAAATTAATCACCACAGATTAGCACCAAAACTTTACATTTCTCAAATATATATTTTTCGATATTCACCGAAACGAAACGATTTGATTTATACTTACCAACTTTGTGGAAAACACCGATAGAGTCTAAATCTTCTCCCCAACTTCAAGAAACGAATTAATTTTCGTGTCAGTTCTCCATTTAGAGTCCATTAAGTTAACCACAAGCCACCGGTATCAGAAAGCAACCGCGGAACGGATGGACAAGAAGAGCTAATTGAATATACTATCGCTGACATTAAGTATTCAGCGAGACCCACGAATTTTGAACCCACCCAGTAACCTTTAGCGAGAACAGTATAACTTTCACCCCACCTATCTCACAAAATGCCCTGTGTCACGCAGTCAATATGTCTCACTGTAAAAAACAAGTCCTTTTTCATTAGTGATATGACTAAAATATCTACCTCTCAAATCTATTTTTGACAAGAAAGGGAATGAAATATTAATAAAGGCAAAAGATACTGTATTACGTCTCTCCCACCTAACTGTGAACTCTGCGTGCATGAAAAACTGGACGTCATCGCTCAAATAATTACGGTTGAAGGGGATTAATGGGTTCGGTCAAAGCTTCCCATCTTTATATCTCTCAAGAGTAACCAAGCATGCTTCTATCTTTAAATCGCTGAGCCCTCGCCGTTCATTTCCTTCATTATTGAGGCGTTGCTCCGACAATAGGTCCGATTACTCTTTAAAAGTGATTTTATTTCTGATAGCGTTACCTTCACGTCGTTCATGAGTACTCACGTTGAGAACTACTTCCTATGGGCCTGGGAAGAAGTACGAATAGTCAGTGGCGCAGCGAGGGGGGGGTTTTGGGAGTTAAACCCCGCCACCTCCCAGAGCTCAGAGATATTTTTAAGTTTAATCCATTTGACTTAATTGGAATGATATTACTAAGAGAATAGTGTAAGGATTAATAAAACATTCCGCAGAAAGCCGTAAAACTCATCATTTTGAACCTTTTATCTTAAAATTCCGCAATTTATTAATCTGTACTTACCGCTTATCCTAGTGGGTAGTCCATACCCCCTCCGGTATTAGCTGCACTTAAACCCAGCCCAGCCTTAATTCCTAGTTGCGCCCCTGCGAAGAGTTGCTTCAGCGATTGGGTGTAATAAAATTTTCTCATGTCATGCATTCTAATAGAAGAACAAGAAGGTAAAAGCTTGTGTAAATGCTACCGTGCGCACATAAAAGGCATGAAGCCATGAGTAGGAATGTTTCCCATTACTTATTACAGCAAAATAATGGTTAACCAAGTAGTGATCCACGCAGATAAATTAAAACTTTGTGGAGTAATCTTTCACGAAGAAACAATTTGATTTGAAAATAAAATTTAAATAATGGCGATGTAAAAATTATAAATTTGGTAAACGATTTCATTACGAAGTCATAGATGTGAAAAATGAAATGGCACAAGTAAACTGCTGAAGTAACCGGTCAAGAAAGTACAACTTTGGTTTTTATTATTTATTATCGGCAAATTATTGGCTATGAAAGGCATACCGGACTCGACTATTGATTATTACGATAAGATAAAGTCTATGGTACCCAAGTTAGATAGATTATTATGTTGTATAGAATGCTGATTTTAAGTCTCCTATATACAATGCACTCCAAATTAAGGCTAAAACGGAGATACAAGTATAGCATATGATAATGGCATGCGATAAGCTCAGTACTGACAGATAATTGGACAAAAACAGCCTATGATTACATTGATTATTTAAAAATATTTCTAAATGTCATTTTGAAAAGACGTATATTTTGTCCACTACTGTTCGCTGATGATGTCTTCCTTGCCAGCACCACCAGACCCGAATTACAGCAGCGAACTCTACTATGGAAGGTACGACTCGACAACTATGGGTTGCGATTAAACATCAAGAAGACTGAGTACATGGAGTGTGGGCCTCAAACCGATGGCACGATCAGCATCGACGGCGACGACCTTGAAAAGGTCGAGAAGTTTAAATATTTGGGCTCTGTCATCAGCAACGATGGAAGCACAACCGCCAACACACGAGCTCGAATCAATGCAACATGGCTGAAATGGCGCCAAGTGACTGGCGTATTGTGCGACCGTCGAATGCCTGAACGATTCAGGGCCAAAGTATACAAGACCGTAGTCCGCCCAGTGGCCCTATATGGAGCAGAATGTTGGCCAGCCACAGCAAATCAAGAACAGGCCATGCATGTCATGGAAATGAGGATGCTGCGATGGATCCTAGGCATCTCCCGCCTGGATCACATCAGGAATGAAGACATTCGGAAAAGAATGGGAGTTGCATCGATCACAGACAAGATGCGGGAGGCTCGACTGCGGTGGTATGGGCATGTGGTGCGTAGTGATGAGAACTCCGTGGCCAAAACAGCAATGCGGCTGAGTACTGAAGGACGCCGACCACGAGGACGACCAAAGATGCGCTGGCTCGACAAAATTAAGGCGGACATGAAGACCATCAACGCCACGTCAGTAGACGCCCTGGATCGAGCCAAGTGGAGAAGGCGTTGCAGAAAAGCGGACCCTGCAATAGCGCGGGACAAACGCTAGGAAGAAGAAGAAGAAGAAGAAAGGAGTATATTTTGTCCATCTCGAAGAAATCATAGTTAATAAATAAATAATAAAGTTATTAGAAATAATTTTCTAAAAAGCTTCCGTAAAGCGATAGAATTGCAGCCCGACGAAACGAAAGCAATCATCTTACGAAAATTATGAAATCTCTATTTTCAAATACCTACTCAAATTTCAATAAAAATGCATTATATGTCTCGCGCTTCCCACAAGCAATAGGCGAAGACTGTCCTTTATTATCCCTAATCGGACCTAAGCAACATTCATGCATGGAGCCAAGAGTGGAGATAAATATCAGCAATTTCATGTAAGACTACTTGTTGCGGCTATCCCCAAGTGCATTTCATAGGCAAAAGCAACGTAGTGACGTCAGATCTTGGAGCCAAAAAGAAATTAATGCTATCGAGAGGTAGGTACACATGGGAGAAAGAAAAATAACAGAGCCCTGTAGAGGATTATTTAAGCGTCTTTAGGGATAGTTTTCCGTTGAAAAAGTAAAGAAAGGCACTCGTAAGGCCGAGCCTCAAATATGCGGCAAGTACATGGGACCCGTGTACTAAATGAAATACACAGAAGAGCCTTGTGACCCGTCAAATAATTCTACGCATGAACATAGTGTGTAACACAGCTTTCTGATGATGCAGCTGGAAGACGCCAGAGACACGGAGGCTACGTACTTAGGTGCTTGAGTAATTAAGAACAGATGCCGTTGAAGGGACATGAAAAGGACCATCTGATAGCTAGGTGGCTGGTGGCTTGGTGGTGTTATTGGCTTACGCACCTGACCGGCAATTAGGAGAATCTGGGTTCGAATCCCGGTTGAGTGAAATATTATTTCATCGAAAAATTGATTCTTGGTTTTATATAACGAAAGACAAGGTTAACGGCTACGGGAAAAACTTGTATGGCAAGATTTTCCAATCGGTAGAGGTATAAACCTACAATCTATCGAAGATCATAATCTCTCCTTGCAGTTCATCCAAAGGGACGAAGTGTTAACTGCAAGAAATGAGCCACTGCAAGCGAACTGTATGCTTTAATACGTCCCCCTTCCTTTCCGTTATAACCCTTTTTCCCATTGTTCCCACAATCTCCTCGACCCTAATGACCGCCAGTAGGCAACGGCGGCGACTCCCAGGCTATGGCGTAAGTTCCCGCCACGCGCTGGAAACCAATCGACGCCTTTCCCGCCCTTCCATCCGTTACACTCGCCATTGTTGTACCGCGAGGCAGCGGCCGCCTCCCCGTCCGCGCGCGCGCCCATTTTCCGCTGTCCACGTGCCTCGAATATCGGACGGAGACACTTCACACCCCTCTTCGTATATGACACAATTTCTATTCTCATATTCCGCACATATATACCCTCGCTACCTCATCTACTGTACGGGGGGAAGTATATTTTCTCTTTCGCCTTCTATATTTTTTTTACTCAGGAGCACTAATCGTCGTCCTCCGTTCGAACCGACGACTTTTTTGTGTCTCATTTCCTGTCGTACGTCGTCGCCGTTACGGTTTCTCAGCCATTAACGCCCGGGGAGAGGGGTGTGTGGTGACTGAGATATGTGCATCAAGAGGGAGGGGATTGTGCTATGGGGGTGATTGCAGGGGCTACCAACATTACGCCCCCTCAATCAATGAGGCGGTTCGGCTCACGTGTCGTGAGGCTGCCCTTGAAGGGTTGGAAACATTGGAAATTATGAAATGTAACGGTAAGGGGTGTGGAGAGCGGCGCTCATTAGGTTTTGTTTCGTCAAATTTCTTCCCGCATCCATCAAGACATTGCGACATTAGTTTCGTCACCCGCATTTCACCGGGAGACTAATGTTGGTTGCTGTGAATAACATAAACTTCAATCTTAAGAGTTAAAATAATACTACCTTTTATGAGATAAATTACTGTGAAATAAACTTCAATCTTAAGAGTTAAAATAATACTACCTTTTATGAGATAAATTACTGTGAAATAGAGTGAAAGGTGTAGTAAATTACTACATCCGCCGCAGGTGGACTTTTCCACGCGGTACATGTACGCAATTTTATCATATGTCATAAGAATTTAGTTATAAAATATATAAAAAATATTTATCATAACAACACGTACAGAAGTTAAAAAGATTCATCCGGATGAAACTATATGAAGGCAACGCTACCTAAGCATTCATAACAGAAAATGCTGTGATTGTATCTTCGCTACTCTTTTGCTTCATAAGTGACTTAGGCACGAAATAACTTTCCAAGCCTTCTTACTAAGTAGGGTGAAATATAGCTTTCAGTGGGGAGGATTCCTGTGGGAATGGAATAATTGAACCTTATTAAACAAAACAGATGGGGATCGACAATCGACATAGTTCCATTTCCTTCGTCATTTCTCAACGAATGAGAGCATGTCCGATTGAGTCTAACCAAAGTTACTACGAAAAAATGTCAAAATCATCAGCTGTGGGTGAATAATCAATTACCTTTAAGGCGAAAGATGATCCCTCGGCTAATCGACAAAACTTCGATTATCAATTGGTGGATGATATGCTAATTGGTGCTGACAAGGGTGAAGCTTGGAAGGTGGTAGTTCATGTGGCTGGAATTCAGTGCCGCATTTCACTGATTTATTTACTTAATATTGCTGACTTATAATTTGGCAAAAATCATGTTTACACTTATTCTTAGTGACATAGCAATAGAATATTAAATACCTAAATTTTGACGCTCTGAGCAAAAGTCAGGCCAGCATACCTCTTAGTTATTAGTGAAAGGCTTCCTTAAGAATTACTTTTTAAAAGGCACTTAAAGTAGGGCAGAGAATTTGCATGCATGCATCTGTAATTTCATTATTTCACTCCAATATGCCATACCTACTTTTGCATTCGAAGCCTATCAAACATATGCACTAGTTTCAGAGAGATAAGATCACGTGTGGAAGTTTAAAAACGGGGATCCAATGAGAGTGGTATGAAGATAACACCATCTCAAAATTTACGCATAAATTAGCTGTAAATGTCAACAAATGCATAAACTAGAATGTCACTGATCTTGTCCTTCATAGGTAAATGTTAAACTAGGCGTCTTTTTTCACGGAGGAGAACAGAATCGCGTCCTGGATACATTGATAGATATGATAATTCCCAGAAATATGGAACCGTCTCCCAGCTAATCACTTCACACGTCCAAGAGTCCCATTATGAACCACTGACGAGGCTCATTGACTCTTGGTTTCTATGGAACCAGAGTGCTACTCAACACTCGAACGGCAGTAACCGACGGACGACGGCGGAAAAGCCATTACTGAGTCGAGACATCGCCGCCATCGTCTGACACAAAAGACGATTGAAAATGGAACGCGGGCGGCACGCGGCCCCAAGATAGCGAGACCATTCATTTTGAAAAGAGCGCGGCTCGTAAAGGCGTTGAAAATAAAAAAAAGAAACGACGAGAATTATGTGATGGCGCAAGGCTGGATGCGTTTTGCGGCGTACGTGTTACCGCGTGCTACCAAAATATCCCTCCATTATTTTAGAAAGGCTTCCATTATTTGGTGAAGACACGTGAAATGAGGCGGGAGTCACGAGGTGACACGTGTTCGGGCGCACGTGATTGTTAAAAAAACGCGTCTCCTACCGCGAAATGGCGGGAACTCCCCCATTTAACGCCATTTCCTCTCGATAACGGACAGCGGGGAGTTCCATTTGATCAGACTATTGTCTCTCGTCGCTAAGGTTGTCCGCCAGATCATGAAACGCGTGCGTTGTTCCTCAGGCCATGTCACGCAACAGTTTCAATCGTTTGTTGATTTGAGCAAAGAAAGATACACGTGCGCGATCACGCGCTTATATTTTCAACACGCGTCATCTCTCTTCACGGCTTTGTGAAGGGGAAGAATATTGTTTACACCCATTCGGATGGATTGAAGCTCAACAGATGAATGCATTATATCTATTTAGGAGTATTTTGATCATTAAAATTTTCAAAATGAGGATGCTGTTTATAGGTATATATGTACTTCACAATTTATTTATTGATAAATAAATGTAATTCTTGAAAACCACACCCACAATTTTAAAAATTTTCATGCATGGAATCACCGTTACGGCTTCTCTTGCCACTACATTTTGTAGGATCTATCACACCTGGTTGATCGAGAGCATGGCAAGTATCATGGATATAATTAATTTAGGAAATTCCACAATGTATTTATTAGGAATGGAGGCTCTAGGAGTTTGTGAGGTAGGGAAATGTTACTCAAAATCATTAATTGCTAAGTCAGTTTGTTTATATGATAACAATCAAGTAAGATTAAAATAAGCTAAATCTCATTCTTCGTTCAACCGGCTGTAGGTATGCATATTCATCTACAGGAAATGAATCAAAATCGTGTCCGTAGGCGTAAAAAAATGAAACTTTATTATGTAGCGTAATATTTGGGACAATAGGTGGGTTAAAAACTAAAAATTGTAGTTTCCACACTTAAATTCCTACTCAACTACCGACCATAGTCATGACATAATATGTTGAAACCTTGGTCGGTAGTTGAGTTGTGAATTAAAGTTTGTAAATTAACATTTGTGGTCTTTATCATGGATGTATCGAACTTCCACAAAGTCAAGTCTCAAACGATTTTATAATTGGAGGGGGGCTAAGGCCCTCCCTCACATTCTACCTTGAAACTACCCCCTGCTAATTAGCCTTAGTTTTGCAGACACGGGTTCTTCAATCAAGTAGATTCAACCATTGTGAAAAATCAAAATTACACGTTACTCGATTTGAATGCGTTTCAATAAATCAGAAGATAACTATGAAAGCGCAACCTGACACCTGCCTATCCATTCCTTTAAAGCTGAATTTCCAACGTAGATTCCAAAAGATCACTCAACAAATAGCCGGAAAAAAGCTTTCGGATGAGCTCTAGAGCGAGAAATTAATTAAAACCCAACTTTCCCGAAAGATAGGCTCCCGCAGATGTTTAAAAACTTTGACAAATTGTTTCCGCAGGAAAAAAAGAAATGAATGCGATTGTTATATAGTCACACGTCAGGGACGTAGGAGTTCATGGAAGAAGCCCTGCAAGAAGTGGGCACCCAAACCCACCACTTAGTAAACCAGTTCGTACAAGCTTGTTTTCTCGCGCTAATTTGAAACGAGAGGCGATGAGATCCCAGATTTCGTCGACGGTGCAGCACGAGAGCCTGCCACATCGCACTTTGCCGGACGCGTAATTTCCAGGAAATCATTTGCATCCGATAAAAACGCCTCGTTTCGCGAGCGTGAAGAAAAAAAAGCCACGGTTGCTCATTTTCTTCACAGCCGCGGAGGAAGACGAAAACATTCTCGAAACGCGGTTCCGTCACGCGATTTCTCCATTAGCGGCGCATGCAGTCAGTATCAGGCCAGACTTTGGAGAGGTTCCCGAATGGGCAGAAGTGTGGATGAGTAATTGCTGCCGCTGAAAAATGGTTGAAAACAAGATGAGACAGCGATGACCGTAATCTGGAGATCTCTTCCTCCATACCATGGGTAGGTACGAGTTTTAGTCAAGGAGCTGGATGAAAGATACTATCAAGTGTCTACGCATTTCAATCTAATTACGCTAACGAAGAAAGGTGATGGTAATGAGAACTTTCCTAAGTCAATCATGCCACTAACGACCTCAGATTCAGGATATTTTCCGAACCCATGCAAGGTAATTTTCATTGATTTATTTCAATTGATCACACACAGTATTTCTGCCAGTTTACAAAGAAAAAGTAACATCATAGTAATGAAAATAAGTAAGAATTTTAAAATATAAACAACAGCAAAACATAAGAAAAAAGATTATAAAAATACAAATGAAAAAAATTCAACGAAAATATAAAAGGGGTTGAAGGGGGAGTTTAGACTTTTATTCACAGATAAAAGGGACATTGACAAAGTTGATGAGAGAGTACAAAACATTCCCATGCCGGGAATCGAACCCGGGCCTTCTGGGTGAAAGCCAGATATCCTAGCCACTAGACCACATGGACCACGTTGTGGTATTCTGCAGTCCTAGGCATTCTATCTGCCTACTAAATGGTATTTTTTCAATGGGTAATAAACGTCTTTCCTTTAACTATTTTGTTGCTTATATTCACATGCTACCAGAGATACCTACTACACCACTTCAAATATAAAAATAATTAACCCTCTACTACTTTAGATAACTCACTTATACATAGGTACTTCAATCGTGCTTAACTCGATTCGGTAGAGGACATAATACCATTATTTTAAAATTTCTTCACACTACTGAAGTCCTGCAACACAGCATAAATTTAACGGAATAAATGGAAATGGAGCGAAGAAAAAACTATCTTGGTATCGGAATCGAGACCTAGGCAAAATGATTCCATTCAATCTGTTGGAGTCCCTCCGTCTTTGGCGAAGTAATATATCTGACAAGCTTTTGAAAATGAAGTATGTAAACCGAAGGGATGAATACTACTACTCTGATGGCAATAAAATTCCACCTACTACAGGGAGGGCTCCCTATTGATGGGTGGAGAAAAGGCAATCAACCATTGAACGCATAATAATAACATTTCGTTAAGTGCGATAGTGCTGGAAAGGATTCCATTGAATGGTTTAAGAACCATTCGGTGGGAAATTTTCTTCCTTTAGCGCTGAAGTCATTTCAGAATTGATAAAAATAATAATTTCATTCCATACATCTGAGTCTCTCGCTATTTTTAGGACATATTTACAATATTTATTCAAGTACCGCAGAAGAAATCAAAAATCATAAGTATAATTTACAAGCTTATTAGGATATCAGTAGTGTAATATGTACGACTATGAAAATGTCGGCTTTGTTTGATGTCGACAACTCATTATCGAAAATATTTTTGAATTGCACAATAAGTATAATTTTTCCCAATATCAGCCAAGAAATACCTGTCAGAGAAAAAAAGGTTAACTCGTTGACACCTCGCCGTTCTTCTTATTTATGATGTAAATATATTGTATTTAGGGGGCAAGATGAAGTTGGGTGCGCATTTTCCGATCAGCCATGTGACAATAGAAGGATATCTTTCAAATATATTGCAGAGGTTGTTTCCATTCATGACGTGAGGCCATTTTTCTGTATCCTACGGGGTAAAATCTCATGGAATAATTGTAATTGATATAACTGACCAGTTAATAAAAAAATGAAATAAACAAATTTTATCTGAGAACGTTAGCATTCTTAAAGGATAGTTTCTTATTATTTAATTATTTCATGCAATGTATCTAGAAATTGAATAAAATAGATGTCATTTCACTACTTATAGGAAAGTGAAATTTATCCATTAATTGTTCTTTCATGAATCGAAAATACGAATCCATGATAAAAACGAATTTATACGAAAAATACGAATATTCGCAGACCTCCAATGTGCCAACTTTTCCATATTAACGAACTTCTTTCCATTTATACCATTCATAATTTGTCCTTTGTAACTCATTCTGAGTGTCATTTTATCTTTATTCCCGTCCACGTCAATGCTTTCTTCACCAGATATTCATGTCACCGATGCCGACCACTACCTAAGTTAAGGAGGAGAATATATACTGTAACACTACTGAAATCGGCAACATAAGCCCTGAAAATGTTTGGAAATTCTCCTTACGATACGTTGACCTAAACATTCAGACCCCAACTCGGTTGGAAACCCGAGAAAGATTCATTCTAGAAGACTTCTGTTTTCTTCCAGTCTTCTAAGGACTTCCACATTGCTCATTCGGTCGATTCATGACTGCGTGGGGTGTGATATTAGCAGAATGCAATGATGAATATAATGGACTGGGGGATTGGTGATAAAGTTGGTTGTGCATACTTCTATCAACCACGGGAGATAGGCGGATATCCTTAGAGCAGAAAAATACGAGGGCGTGACTGAGTGATGTGGCCGACTTCCCATGTTTGCCCAGCACGCGATACACACACCAGATGGGTTTTCCACCGCAGGTTTCTCCCTCCCCCTTCACGGCCGGCACTGTTTCATTTCTCGTTAGTTCCCTCGGCGACTCTATCAAAAAATATGTCTGCGCGATGCTCATGTTTATGACGTCACATCCATTTAACTCTTGCGTGTACATCTGGATACCCAAATCAGAAAGCGCTAGAAGAGTTTTTGTTGTTGTGGTAACGGAATGTTTTTGTTGTTATGATAAAACGCACATTCATAGGCGGATTTAGTGAGAGACACGGAGGTAAGTGCCCCCCCACACCCCAGACTCTTAAAAATTAGACAAGATTTTTAATACGGCTATCATTACGTTCGTTTGGTTTTATGTTCTACGGATCCTCAAATATTTAATGTCATATTAATAACTTTCATACTAAAATAAAGAGAATATTTCGTACAGTAGGTACTTGCTGCATGTTGTTTTTAATCTGAAATATGAGAAGACCGTTTGCCTGTCAGGTCCCTCTCCCAGAAAAAAATCCTGGATCCGGCCTTGTGCACATTTATCATTATTTTTTATACACATGCATGTGTATGAAAATTTTCTTTTCCTAATTGTTTTCCCTAATCAGTAGTGTAGAGGTTTACGGTGCGGAAACGTGGATACTCTGGAAAAAGATTGAGAGAAGACTGGATGCGTTCGAGCTGTGAGTGTGGAGAAAAATGGAGAAAGTGAAGAGGGCGGAAAGGAACAGGAAAGACGAAGTGCTGGACATGGTGGGTTAGAAGAGGCAGCTTCTAGATGAAATAAGGAGGAGAAAGAAGGTATGGATGAAGCGAATAGTTACTTAGCGGGGAAGGGATGTTGAAAACAGAGTTAGGGGATAAAATGTAACCTGAGCGAGGGAGAGGAATGATGAGAACATGATTATTAAATGGAATGAAAGGGAGTAGGCCTTACGGGGAATTGAGTAGGGAAGTCAATGAAGGATGGGGAGGCTACAAGAATGCTTCATATGCACTCCTTGGAAATCCACATTAATAAGTATACTTACTTACTCCCAGGGCCATACATATCTAAGTAGATATTTGGCCGCACCAACAATCCTCTTCCATCTATCTCTATTTCCTGCGTCCTCCTCGGTCGCTCCTAATCGCTCCAGGTCTACCTTCACTTGGTCCCACCATCTTCGCCTTGGTCTTCCTCTTGGCCTTCTTCCTTCAGGATTCCTCATTATAACTTGTTTTAAATGATTAGTGTCCTCTCTTCTCCAAATGTGCCCAGCCCATCTAATTCTTCTACATTTAAACTCGCACACTACATCTGGATCCTTGTATAGCTCTCTTAATTCTCTATTGTGTTTTCTCCTCCACTCTCCTCCTTCAGAGATTGGTCCATATATTTTCCTAAGGATCTTATTTTCAAAAACAATTAATTTTCTTTCTTCCTTTTTATCCAGTTTCCAAGTTTCACTTCCATATAACAGTACGGGTCTTATGATTGTTTTATATATTCTGATCTTAGTAGTGTGTGATAGTAATTTTGAGGACATGAGTTTGTTGCAGGCGTAGAAGCATCTGTTAGCCAGATTTAGCCTGTTTTGTATTTCTATTGCTTCTTTGTTTTCTCTTGAAATAAAAACGCCTAAATACTTAAAGGAGTCCACTTTTTCAAATTTGTGGTTGTCTATGTAGAGAGGATTTTGATTTCTGTTCATTTCATTTCTTGTAAAGTGTATATATTTAGTTTTTCCATCATTTACTTTTAGTCCTAGATTAGCTGTTTCTTCCATGAAAAGTTTTGTAAGCCGGCGTATGTCGTCTAAATTTTCTGCTAAAATTACCACATCGTCTGCAAAAGCAAGTATATTTATTCTGGAGCCAATTGTTACGCCTTCGTCCATTTTTGCTACTTTTTGAAGAGCTTCTTCTATTGCTAAGTTGAATAGGATTGGGGATAGTCCATCACCCTGTCTTACGCCTGCCTTTATCCTGAAAGGTTCCGACACCCGTGCATTTATTCGTACTGAGCATGTGGAGTCTGTCATACTTGTTTTAGCGAGGTTTATTAGCTTTTTTGGAATTCCGAACTTGTCCAACTTTTCCCACAGTCTCTCTCTATTAATACTGTCATATGCTTTTTGGAAATCGATAAATATTGCAAAAAAATCTTTATTAAACTCCCAGTACTTCGATAGAATTTCTTTGAGAATAAATATTTGATTTGTTGTGGACCTGCCTTTTACAAACCCTGCCTGGTGATCTAGAATTATTTCACATGTATATTCTTTAATACGATTTAATATTATCTTAGATAGGACTTTATAAGGAATCCTAAGGAGTGAGATTCCTCTAAAATTACTGCACTCTACTTTCTCTCCTTTCTTGTGTATGGGGACAACTATTGCTTCCCTCCAGTCTTTTGGCATTTCTTCTCTTTCCCATATTATTTTAATTAATTCACATAGCTTATCTATGACTATATCTCCTCCCGTCTTCAATAGCTCTGCAGATATTTCATCCTTACCAGGAGCTCTATGGTTTTTTAGGGCTTTAACTGCTGCTTTGACTTCTTCTCTAGTTGGTATTTCTACTTTGGGTTGTACATGATAGTAGATATCTTCGTTATCGTAGTCAGGTGTGATGTCCACTCCTTCTTCATTTAATAGTTCATAGAAATATTCTCTCCATCTTTCTACAACTTTCTGCGTCAACATTAATAAGTATAATGCTTTTAATTATAATAATTAGTTCTTTCCAGAACCATTAATATTTGTTGAATAAATACCCAAATTCAACTTTAAAATCTGAATAAAAGTCTAGATACAGCTCCTATTGATGAAGGTGTTTGAATATTGCATTGTCATCTGGTTCTGAACCTATAAAATCGTTTCCGGCTTGATTTTGTGGAAGTTCGCTATATCCATGGTGGAGAACACAAATCTTAATTTTCACACTTTTTTAATTCAACACTTAACAACCGACCATGGTTTCACAACATTGTGTAATTTTCAGCATGTTCTCTTCTTTCCTTGAAAATGACGAAATGTGTTTAAACCATGGTCGGTTGTTAAGTGCTGAATTAAAAATGTGTGGAATTACCGTTTGTGTCCTTCATCATGGATCTGGTTCTGAGTTATTCTGCAAATTTCAGGGTGATAGATAATCGGAAAATAGATTAAAATTCAGCTGCAAGATTTTACCCCGGACAAAATGACAGTACAACAAAGCAAGTTTAAAAATGTGTTTTTAAATTGATCTAAATGGACCCTCTAAGGAAACATAAATCGATACCTCCACTGCATTTAAACGCTCAACAATCTCCCACCGAATGAAAGCCGCTCATCTAGTACTAAAAGGGCTATCTAGATGAGCGGATTTGATTCGGTGGTCGATTGTTGAGCGTTCAATTGTATTAGGTTCAACTATGTGGAAGTTAATACTCGAAAATGAAAAGAGACTTCGTTGATTTCCACTGATTTATTTCGTCCGTACGACATGTTTCTAACCATCGAGGTCGATAGTCTGAGGCGTTACTTTATGGAAGTTGCTCAAGATGAATTAAAATTTTTTTACTTTGTTTTTCCACACATACTTTATTAACACGCGACCATGGTTTCGACGCACTGCGTCATCATCTGGCGATGAGTACAATGAAGATTCTCCTTATATCTCTATTCTCTTCTTATATATCACTACTTTGGTTTATATATAAGGGGAATCTTCATTGTACTCATCGCCAGATGATGACGCAGTGCGTCTTTTTCATTCACCATAGAGGTCATTATCAAGTACTTGGGTATCAAGTTCAAAGGTACTTGATAATGACCTCTATGGTTCGAAACATATCGTACGGACGAAATAAATCAGTGGGAATGAACAAAGTCTCCTTTTCATTTTCGATTGTTGAGCCTTTGTGCAGTGGAGGAATCGAAATCATACTTCGGGCCAGGTTTGTTACGATTAGCCCACGTGTGCACCAACGATCGGGCTGACTGGAAGGCCTTCTGAGAAAAAGATCCTTGGTTTTTGTTGTCACCACACTTCCCCATACCTCCTACACCCGAATGGATTGAAGTTGAGAATATGGATACCCGGGCAGCAGATGAGCAAACGATAGATAAAGTGCCCGCACAGCGATAAGCCGGAGACAACAGTTTGCAAGAGTTCATTGTTGACGCTGGGCATTGTTGGTTCTCCCTCCTCTTTTCCCTGGGGTCCCTGAAACACTCCACAATGCAACCCCCTTCTACTCTCAACCACCCCATCTTATGGACCCCCCGAGTGATTTCGTCCCCATGGGGGGATCCTCATGGATACATTTCTCTCCACCCTATGACGACCTAACCAGCGTCGGACGGGGAGTGTCCCGTAATAAAGTCCTTAGGCTACTGACTCCTATGCGACCGCCCACTGTCACAATTGGACATGGACATGTAGGGATCTTCTTCACGGTAGGAAATGTCACGGAGAACAAAAACTCGTAGAATTTGGATAAATCCCTTAGCACAGGTGATAATGGGGTAGTTTCCTTCATCAAAGAAAACGAAAGGCATTAATTGCGATTCGCTACCCACCATTAGTGTATTCATAATATATAAATTATTTGGTTTTAGAAATACCGGTTTAGACGAATGGCAATGGTCAATTTTATCCTCATTTGAAAAAAGGCCAGATTGGCGCCCATGCGATGCCACTACACGTGACGTCACAGGGATCTAGTTTCTATACGAGTAGATAGGAGTTTTACATCGTCGGAGATTACCAATGCATGTATGAGGCACAGAGCTCAGGGAAACATGTCTTAATAATCACCTATTAAAACTGCCCAAAGTCGGAAAGTTTTCTTCGTTTGATAAGGCATTAATAATCCAAATTTAAGCCAAGCGCTACCAGCTAGTAGAGGACTCTGCTACCTGCTAGCTTCCTGCGTCGTATCAGCGTTCAAAGCTTCTCCCCAAGGTCACCTCACTTGTGGCATCGGGAATCAGAACGACGTCACACGGAGTTTTCCCAGCATTCATACTTTGCCGTCGCGCTTTCGCGCGCTTGAATTTTCACTTTTCATTTAATCACTAAAAATAGATATCGTCATTTATAAATCTAAAGGCGTGAAATACGTACTCCAGGAGTAATAATCTGTCGATTCAGGCAATAAAAAAATAACAGGATACCACCCTATTATCTGAGAGAAATTATAAATTTTCAACAACTTAGGATCATTTCTGCCCTCAAAACGTGATTCTGTGATGAAAACGCGAAACGCCACACCAAAAATACTGAATTAATCGTAGACATAAGCCTCATTCACGCATGATTGAGAAATTTAACTACTGGCACGGTTTTTTGAGTCGTAAGTACTGGCGTGTGGGCATACCATCTCCCAAAATTATTTATTTAATTTATTAATCACTGATATTTTGTCAAAAAAACTATACATTTTTGAAAGTTTAAATTGATTTCAACAGTTGTTGAGCATTAGATTTTGATATTTTCAATATTTAATGTTTTTTTTAAATATTTTTAGAAAAAAAAACATGCATTTTTTGTGAAAACGTAAAATCATATTTAATTTTCTCTTTTTTCAGCTCCTGGGAACTCATAATTCAATTATTATAACAAACGCAAAATAAAGTAATATAAACCGCTTCACTGCACAATGGTAATCACTTCAATGCAAAAAAACGACGTACCTATGACGTAACTAGTGGCGCGGGGACATACCGAGTCCCCAGTGCACTTTGCAAAATGTTTACACTTCACATGGGTGAGAAAGACTGGCGAAAACTACTTTGATGGAAGGGGGGAGTAGACTTTAAGCTACTAAGTTGCTAAGCAATGCTGCCAAATCAAAGATACAGTGTCCGGCGTGATGCGGTGGAAATCTTTGATATTCAGCTTATTAAAACAACTTGTCTGTTTCTACACTATTTTATTTTCACCGACCATGGTTTCGGCAACTTGTGCCATTTTCAAGGCACCTTGACAATCGGCACAAGTTGCCGAAACCATGGTCGGTGAAAATAAAATAGTGTGGGAACAGACAAGTTGTTTTAATAAGCTGAATTGCCAAATCACCCTGGAAGTAAACAACAAAGTTACCAGCCTATATACAGGGCATGAAAAAAATTCCCAAAACTTGTATGATTTTGGCATAGCCAGAGGATAATATTAGGGATGACGAAAATCCAAAAACCTTTAAATAGAATAAGTACCGATTTTTAAAAAATCTGAGTAGAGGTAAAAATAGGCTTCAATCACTAGACTATCGCGGTTTTTTTCGATGGTAGTGATCTTATTATGTTGGAGAAAACGTGTACTGAACTCGTCCACATGCAAACAGAAGGGGCTTCTCTCATCAGGGCCATGTTTGGTCATTTATGGGTTTGTCTCGTCCAGCAATTTCAGACAGAACGCTGGTAGCTTATCCCGGTATTGTCACTCCAACCTGCCCCGTGACTTCTCTCCCTATACGTCAAACAAACCTTCCACCCCCCGCAGGGTATCTGGTGCCACAAAATCCACCGCTGCACAAAACAAACTGGACTTAAACCTTTCTAAGTCTCGCTCCATATTTCAATGTAACCATACCAAACGACCGGCAGACCCCTACATCACTGTAGGGTGGAACTTTAACGTACCCCTATCCAGACTCCTGACCCCGCCTCACATCTCCATTATATGAAACTGTTCACGAACCCTTTTCGGCCTCCGCGCTTTATTTAAATATTTCGATACGACCGCTGCGTGCTGGCATAATTCAATGCAGTTGTTAAGTCAGGGTTGGGGTGAAATGAATTATGTCGTCACCGGGGCTATCCCACTAAGGGGCTGGCAAATGGTGCTTCCACTGACAACTACATTTGGTCCTGGCACGCCCTCGGGGATGAGAGCAAATATTTACCATGATGCGGTGTTCCTTTCACAATTTTATAAGCTCACATGCTGCCTGAACTTGGTTCTGGTTACATTATCAGTCGAAACGAGGCTGTATTTGCATTACATACAAATATTCTTCACTCAAATTGGAAAAAAGGAAGAACCTATTTTGTACAAAACAAATATGACTTTTAAATCTATATATTATGAAAGAAATATTATAGTTTCATTTATTCCCAGAAACTCTATGAATTCATGACATTTGCGATGACATTTATTTTTACAATACCAAATTGCAGAAATTGAACGGAATAGAGAGAAGAATGAAAGACGGGAAGATGATGCCTGTAAAAACCGGAGAAAAAGATGGTTTTATACTCCTCTCTATTCCGTTCACTTTCTTCTTCAGGTTTTCCCATCAGCTGCCCTTCCTTTCTCCCCATACTTTCCCGTACTCCAGTTAAAATTTTTATCTATAGTATGCACTGCACACCAATTTTACTTTGAATTTGATGTTGTAGTAGCAATGTTGAAACCCAGCTCGGAATAAATCATCTAATCGTGGAAAATTGCAAATGTTTATAGCGCGAAATAAATCACTTTTATATACTGCAAAGAGTTTTATTATTCCAACCCTGGGTTTCAACAACACTTTAGTCATTATCAAGGTCCTTTAATACATAGACAAAATGGTAGTTGTAACCCAGGGTCGGAATAATAAAGTTTTGTGAAACATTAAAACGTCAATTGTTTCGCAGGATAGATACATGTTTGTGGTTCCACCAATAGAAGCCTGAAATCTTTATGAATATTTCCAATTGTTTATTTTAATATGGAAAAATTCCACTCCATCACGCTTGATTTTCGGATTTTATAATTAGACGATAATTATTGAACCATCTGATGCTCCTCTATGAAATATTTCTTCAACCCGTCACGTAATCTAAGCGTTGTACCGAAAAAAATCATTCGACGTGGGCTGTGCCTTAGACCAGGGCCTGAAAGAATCTTCTTTGTCGACCATTCTCCCCTCTACGTAGAGTAGTATTTCTGCTATTCCACCCCGTCACGCACCGGACCCTTTTCTTTATCGCGGAACACATCTCGTAAAAACCACCGACATCCCTTGCACACATGCGAGATACGATGTCGAAAAAACTGGACCGAAAATTTACATAAGATAATAATGGGGATATCTCTCTATGACAAGGCCGCACCCCCTCTCATCCAATGCATCAGAGTGACAGGGGCTGGTTTGGGTGAAGATCAGGTTGGGAATGAGTCTTCTACTCTTTCCATATGTCTCACTTTTCTTCTCAGGTAGCCCTGTTTTTTTGGTAACCGTAATACCCCATACTTTCTACCCATATTCCTTCCTTCCGGTGATACGCATCGAACAATTCACCTAATTATTGTACTAAATATTACCACTATATGTCACATTTTTCAAAACCAATTCAAAATTCTTGCCTTTTATTTTTCCATTTACATACAATTGAATTCTTCTTATAATTTTCATTTTGGTATTGAACAAAGAAAACATAGTAAAAATGTTTCATGCCTTTATGTATTAATTTATCGTAACATTTACTATTCATAGCCCTGCCCAGCATGTTTTCATATGTTCACGCACATCTATTACGCCAACCTCGTTATTTTCCGGAATGAAAATAAACGTCTTGATTACTGAGTAAAATATATGTATATAAATTATTAAATATTATATCCTCTGATGCTGTTCATTCTTCGGTAAAATAATTCTGAGAAAAATTCGCGACTGTGCGTTGAAACAAGTCTAATTTAAAAGATTTTTAAAATGGCAAAGGAAAAATATTTTATGATTCACGTCAGTGATCCTACTAAAAAAATATACTAGCTTGTTATTATGGCTTCGGAAAGTTCCCTTTGCGTGGACTTCCTTGCCCCTGGTTCATGTGGCCATAGTAGTATACTTTGACGTAGTGTACTACCCCATTTTTTCATTCGTTGTGAATTCATTGGGACAGGTTGGTGAAAGATGTGGACGGCACGATAACATTCCGACAAAAACCTTAGAATGATGAAGGCACATGGTTTGCACTTGCGCCTCTGCGAGGAGACAAAATTGGCCTAATTTTAAAAAATTAAAGTAAAAAGTTTTTTAATTTTTTAGAAAATCAACAATTGTAGTTTTATAGTAAGTTTTATTGTGTAGTAACTTATTATTAGTTACACCACTGCACTAAATCCTACCTAACTCGCACCCCTGCCAAATATATTTTCATATACCCCACACTCTCGCGCCAACCACTGAACCACCACTAGACCCACCCACGGTCCACCGTTTTCATTCCATGCACTTCACCAGTCCAACCCCCTCAACCAATGCTCTCACACCCTCCTTCCTTCAACTTCACTCCCAAATGTCTCTTTTCACTTTGCCTCCACGTCGCCCTAACCTCCCCATCACATTTCCCTACCATACTCAACTCCCCTCTCCCCCCATGTCGATAGGGTAAGTTTTTTTTCATACATTCACGTACCCAGCCTTCCCCTCCTTCTCAGGATATTTTAGGGACGAAGGGAGGATTGTACTCTTAGTCCGCGTAGGGTGAGAAGGATAGTGTTAGAGGGCGATGGGGAGAAGTATTATGATTTGGAAGGGGGTAATATTGCTCCAAAAGGTTTTTCCTTTGGCAGAGTTTAGTGAAAGATGGGCCATGTGTCTGGCATGAGACACTTTTTAGAAAACCAAAAATTGTGGACAGCAAGGATTTAATATTCATTATCACATGTTATCGGGAAAACGAGTAACATCAGAGTCTTCAAAGATTGCCATACTTTTACAGGTGCGGTAAGCTTTTAGCTCAGTAATAATGCTTAAGTTATGTAAGAGCAATGGAAAAATACTGTATAATTTACGTCAATGATCTCATTTGAAAAAAAATATATAGTCTCCATAGAGGTTCTAAAACTTATTATGAAGATGGTACAGCATTTTTCCTATTATTATCTAATCAGTATTTTTTGTGTACAGTGGAGTAACCAGGAATATTTTCCGGGAAAGTGGTCCAAAATTAGGGAGAAAGTTTTTGAAAAACAAGTTACTAACATTAAGTAGAGGGTCTTAAACAAAAACGATTTAAGTTTTTTCCTGGTGAATACTTCTGACGAATATTTCTCGGGTTCTTAGCCAGGTTAATGCTTTCATATACGCCGCTGTTTCGGGAGACAACTTGTCTCCCATCCTATAGGCTGTGCTACTAAGTCCAATTTCACACAATTAGTGTGAAAGCCTTGTGCTTGGGAGGCAAGTCGTCTCCCGAAACGTCGGCTTATATAAAAGTATTAACCTGGCAGAGAACCCGAGAAATATTCGTCAGAGGTTTTTAAACATATTTTACCACTTTTCATAATCAAAATTCTTCATTTGTCAAAAAAATCTTTCGTAAATTCATGATAATTCAGTATTTTGTTTTCTCTCATGAAGCAAAGTAATCGTGTTTTTATATTTCGAGGAGGTTTGGAGTCCCCTGACTTCGCTCCTGGCCATGTCATTGATTGCGAATGCTTTCGGAGTGGTTGGAGAAAGGTGCGGACGGCATGATTACTTTTCGGAAATTACTTTCGGGCATAAGAAAGGACATGGTTTTCATTTCTTGTGTATAGTTAATAGAGAGATTTAAGAAAATATGCAATTCTCAGAAAATATTGTACCGAATGTCTATTCTTTTGCGGCTCACTGTCGATGACAGTAAGCACAGTAACACATGCATGTTTTGAAATTTTCATTTACTTTCGTCTGAGAAACGAAATAAACATTTAATTCGTTTCTCAGAAGAACTTCCTTAAAAGTTGGTTAATTAAAAATGCTTGTTAGAGTGGCTGAGTGTTGTTTATCTGAGCAAATATTTTATGAAAGGACATTGGTTATGTAAACAAAAGTAGGCAAGAAAATATTTCAAATTATTCGTTAAAAATTGCTTATGTGCCACACTGAGAATATTATAAAATTTTGGAAAAAAGTTGAAATATTACTGTATTCAATACTGGTACCTGCTGAAAAACTATAATTTGCTACTTAAGAGGACTAAAAAGGGACATGTTATTTCTTTTATGAGTATTTTTAAATGAAAATAATCCAATTTCAAAACAATGTGAAGATGGGATCCAATAATACTCAAGGAGAATAGTTAAAGACCCCGTTACAATGAGAAGAAATTCTTTCGAACCTAGATACAAAAAATGAAATTTTAGCTTCCCATCCAAAAACTGAGGTAACACAATTTTGTGCATAGCAGTGAGTGGAAATGAAAGCGGTTTACCAGCCTAATTGAATAGAATTAAAAAGAATGTTCAGAATAAAACGTCCATCAGCATTTTTCACACAGTGAAGATTTCGATTTACAGGCTAGGGCTCTGGCCTCTACGCCTTTCAGTTTTCAGAACTCCTAGGGTCGTGTACATTCAGATCTAACATTCAAATGAAAGGCCTTGAAACAATTATATGGGTCAAATCAAAATATCTCATTACAGGAAGACACCATGGAAGAGCAGCAGGCCGAACTTCCTCAAAAAGAAATATAACATGGCATGAAGAACTTCGAAGGTACATGCAAGTAATCCCTTGATATGAATCAGTTTAATTGTCTGAAACCCCAGGAAAACCTATCTTGGAAAAAATGCTTGTTCGTACCATTGCAGTCGTGATTCAAGTGAAAAATGTAGATATAAGAAACCGAATACAGTGAAATCAGCACTGCATCCTAAGGTAGATGAGGTCGGACTTCCCAAATGCTAGAACTTGAAGCACAATTTTACATATTTAACGGGAAATCATAACTCAGAATAAATACGTTCACAATATATACGTGTACATGCGCCAACGTCAAAAATATTTATCGGAATAAACTTAAGTGCTAAGATAAGCATGACCCTAAACCCTTGGAAGGTAGCGACTATGGGGGCAGGAATGGGTTGTGTAAGAAGGTAACGCTCATCCTAGTCTGAAACGCAGGCTTCCGAATTTTCAGGTTAAGGAATCCGTTCCTGTCCTTGGGCCACTTCGCACTTCGAGAATTTTATTTAGGGGTGTCAAATTCCTTCCTGGGATTAAATTCCGGGACCCCTATATTAGTAGTCAATGGTCTACCAACTGATATGTATATTCTTTAGGGCTACTTCAGAAACGACCTCGGAATCTACCCGGTCGGCATGACATGAAATTATCTTCAATTTCGAGAACCACGCCTCGTGGAGATCCATTTACGAACGTGCACAACGGCAATTCAGCAGTGAATGCTAAAAAATGGAATCACGCATGAAAAAAGACCTCTATGAAAGAGCAAAAAATCGAAAGGTTAGCGATACCGCAACGCTGATGATTCGAGAGGTTAGCTACCAGATGCCACGAATGAAGGCTACGTTTTTCACCTGGTAATATTTCAATCACTATATTGCTTGAAACTAATTTATGGGCTTCGACTTTGATAATGATGATCTACTTAATTCCAACCATTTATTATCAATCGATCCAACACTTCGTATCTCTTCCTAATTTGGTTGCCATACACTTATGAATTTCAAGCACGCAGACTGGGAAATACAGTTATAATCCCCAGAACGACTTCAACGGATATTTGAATAGGTGTCATAGGATTTCTCCGGTGCATGATTCAGGAAACCAATTGCAATGGATTAGGTTAATAAACGGATTGTCATGAAGTCAAATCTGACAGGGTTGGAAGTCGGAGAACGTTTAATCCCATTTGCCTTGACTTTTTAGTTAAATTCATTCAATCAAGTCAATCAATTTATTTAAATTCATAGTTTCCTATTATTTTTTTATTGCCTAAATCGAAAGGTTATTACTCCTGGAGTACGTATTTCACGCATTTAAATTATTAAATGACGATATCCGTTTTTTGCGATTAAATGAAAAGTGAAAATTTTGAAGCGCGCGAAAACGCGACAGCTAAGTATGAATGCCGGAAAAACTCCGTGTGACGTCGTTCTGGTTCCCGCTGTCGCAAGTGAGGTGACCTTGGGGCAAGGCTTTGAGCGCTGATACGACGCATTGGTAATCTCAGACGATGTAAACTCCTATCTACTCGTATAGAAGCTAGGTCCCTGTGACGTCACGTGGAGTGGCATCGTATGGGCGCCAATCTGGCCTTTTTCAAATGAGGGTACAAATTGACCATTGCCATTCGTCTAAACCTGTATTTCTAAAACCAAACAATTTGTATACTATGAATACACTAATGGTGGGTAACGAATCGCAATCAATGCCTATCGTTTTCTTTGGTGAAGGAAACTACCCTATTGTCTGTCGATTTTTACTTAGATCTAGTAAAATTACTCGACGCGAAGCTAGGGAAAATTCGGCCAAAATGAAAACTTTTTCGTAATGAGTCATGAAGAGTCTATCCTGGGTCATGAGTTCTGAATTTTCCCAATATTTCTGACAACAAATTTTGCAAGTTCTAGCTTCGCACCAAATTGCCTTCATAAGTAGGATATGTATTAATCCTATAGCTTATTTGTCATATGTAGCGTACATTTGCATTTAGTGCATTTTCGCGGAAATATATTTTAATTCTCTAGTGCAAGTTGGTGATGGTTCACACCCTACCAAACACCACTGTAGGTGGCTTGCACGGTAATATGTAGATGTAGATGAATAGTGTGCCGCTCCTAATGAGTAGTGCACCGTATGCAAAAATCTTCACTGCTATTGCAATCGATAATTATTATTATTAAAGTATTCTACCGATTAATGTAGGTTTCCATGGAGTACTAATGAAGAATTCTTGGAGCCCCCCCTTTCATCATGCACTTCCCTATTAAATTCGCAATAAGGCTTACTCTCTTTCGTCCTATCTAAAAGCTTTTCCTTCCTCTTCATCGTTCACCTAACATTCTACCCTCTTATACTGTTTTCAACATCCCCCCCCGCTAAGTACTCGCTCCATCCATACCTTCAGTCTCCTCCGTATCTCATCAAAAAGCTGCCTCTCCTCACCCACCATGTCCAGCACATCGTCGTTCCAATCGATAATAATAACAACAATTGTGAACGAGCCCATACTGGATGTAATGTGTAACGCAAGAAGCTGTGAGTTTTCAGGAGCGACTACAGCATGACTCCAGTCTCCCCATCACGCCTGACGCGCCTACTCGTCACTCCAGTATCGTTAGGAGGGGGGCTCCGGACGGCAGGGGGAAGGGGAGTTGGACCATCTGTCCTACTGGGGTACAGAGGGGTGAGGGGGCTTCGCGACATGAGGGGGTCGCAAGGAAGGAATACAGGCGTGCTCAAACACAGGGGCAATAGTTTATTCATGGCCGTTAGTGGCGGGGCAGGCACAGTGGACCGGCCCCTGTCCGATCAGGGCCCCTGTGCAGTCTCCAGGGGCACGGTGGGGAACATGTGACCGGAGAGCCTGGGGACACGCCAGAGTAAGAATCCATGACCGCGACCCTGAGACAACAATGCCATTTTTCCCTTTAAATAATCATCAACATCGTTAGGGGTTTAAGTATGACGTAAGATCTGGCGCTTTTTCAGTCTGCTGCTAGCGATGGGGAACACTTCTTGGCCTCCGAACCGATGTGATATGCCGCTGATGTTATGGTCGCGGGTTGGAGTCCCGTCTAGGTAGGCAAAATCTATCAATATCATGAGAGCTTGAGTCGCGCAGAATAGTTTTTGAAACCCCAATGTATAGGTCATTATGTTATTCCTAAAGCTGCTATAAAAATTAACCAAATTATTTCAATTAATTCAAAAAAATTCTATGATCTATAATTCTGTGGTACGCTCTCTGTAGGCACGTAGCAGTTTTTGAAGAATCACGCCGCTTTCATTGGTATTTTATTACAAAGTTCACAGATTAAGTCTTTCTGTAACAGATCACATGAAGTCGCTGCATATTCAAGTTGTGGGCGACCGAGAGTGAAATAAAGCTGTAAGAATTACTTAAACTACACTTAAACGGTATGTGCTTTTAATTTCTGAAGTAACTTTAATCAGGCACATGGCATACGCGTCTCATAAGTCTTCCAGTAAAATCGTGAAACAGCTGTGTTACATGCTCAGTTCATTCGTAGACGTTTTTGATGGGTCACGAGGTTCACCTGAGTATTTCATTTAGTTCATGAGTCAAACAACATATTCGAGGTGTAGCCTGACGAGTGTGAAGTAAAACCTCTTCTTTACTTTTTCATCCAAAAATCTTTCCACTATACGCTTAACGAATTATTGCTCCTTGAGCGCTCTGCCGCGAATATTGACAACTCCTCACGATAGGTCCAAAGTTACCGAGTCTCCCAATTCCTTCAATTATTCTGTCGCCTTCCTATAAAAATACATCCATGCACGAACCAATGGGAATGAAGTATATGTTTTGTGAGTTCACTTCGTGGAATGGTGATATGATAGACTCAAAAATAAAGTTTTTTTTTATATTCCACACAGTATTTATTTTAAAACTCTAACGCTTTCGACCCTTTAAGGCAATTATCAAGAGGTAAAAGTTTCTTTAACCCCTTGGTAATGACCTGAAAAATCAAAACCGGAAGAATATTTAATTAAATAATCGTTTTCCTCTTGATAATGACCTGAAAATATCAAAACCGGTAGAATGTAAAAATTAAATAATCTTTTTCCTTTTGATAATGACATTAAAAAATCGAAACCGGTAGAGTTTATTTTAATAAATACTGTCTGGAATACAACTAAGTTCATTTTTTTGAATTAATCAACTAATATGAAGCTGAAAACATTCACCTCAAGTATACCTGCGCATTCTGACTTCTGCAACCTTCGAATCCGAGCAGATAACTCCAAAAAGGTCGATTCCCACTCTTGAATTAGGCTAAGAGCATCAAAAGCCCTTAACGCATCAGTACCCCAAGATCCCCATACCCCGGGCCAAATGCGTATCCCTTCCCTCGCACAATCCCCACAGTGTTCCAAGTGGGACACTGAGTGAGGTCCTTCAATTTTCACCCCTCCACGCAAGCTCCAGGAACCCTTCATGTCTCACCCTTTGGGAGAAACAGAATGGCCAATGAAAGCTCTCCTATCTCTCAGTGGCATCCTTATCTACGTCTGTCACATTATCCGCAACCTGTCCGGCCTCTTTGTATGCCAGCCAGAATGGGGAGGGGATGTAACCCGGTAATCGGTAAGCCCTAGGATTAGGGCCGCGACGAGATTCACAAGGGCAGATAGGTAAGGCAAGGGCAATAAGGAACGCACGAGGAAGGTTTGACGATCATAATCTCCAAACAACCACCACAGGTGGCGGTCAATCGTCCCCAGAGTGCATTTGTCGGCGATTTGAAATGTATCAAAGAGTTGAAGCACAACTGTTGCGATTGCACGACACTGGGATTATTGGCCTATTGGAGGGAAGGAGAATCGATAGTATATCCTAAAAATCGAATGTAGAAGGTCGTAAAGTTATTCTATTAAGCTTCTTATTAAATGTGTGCAGTACAAAAACTAATATGCACCAACCGCTGTCTTGATTAATACAATTTAATGCCACTCTTTGCATGTTTTTATTTTTTCCATATTCTTACCTTACATCGATCTGCTATAGGAATTACTAACCGTTGGCAAATGTTGCCTTTGCAGGGAATGATCAATCACCAGCATGCAGCATGCAATCGGACTTCCAAATGTACACGGTCCAAAAACGTCACTCGTACTAACAAATTATACTACCACATGCTGTTAGAAATAATAATAAAATTCAGAAACATCTATTAAGTAATACATAAGTTAGTAGGATACTTTTCAAGTCATTAAATTTATTTGTAAGTTCTAACGCAGCCGTTATTTAATCTCTTATTGATCATGGAAAAAAAGACGTTCTCTCTAATTTAATTAATCAGTTTGTTCTACTGTCTATCTCTCTTATTTCATTAAAATGATCTAATCTTCCGTAGTATGTTGGCGTTCGTAAGAATGTGGAAGGATTACTATTATTATTACTATTATGAATTGTATTTTTATGGCCGTATGGTGTGCATATGGAGATCTTTTAATAAATTAAACTATTTAAATTATGGAATAAAATGCAATGAATATGGTATCCATTTTCATCACCATCGGTAATCGATTCTAGCATTGGTTTTAGGCACCGCTCCACATAATTATACAATCATCTTAAATAGTCAACAATCCTACGATGGGTTTGACGCAGCTCTCCATTCCTCTCTCATGTGCCTGTAATTGAGCACCTTTGCCCTACCCAAAAAAGTAATACCCGTGGAAACTCAGGGAAAGGGGGAACTATCGATAGGAGATCCTGGCAGCAACCAGTGTGTAGAGAAGAAGACTGTCAACTATATTGCGTTGTTTGAGTTTATACTTGATTTTGTGAATGTTTTAATGCTAGAAGAAAAAGTTTAGTTCAGCTTGTTGAAAGAGCCAACATCATAATTCATTTTCGAGGACAAGTAAACAGAGTTAACTCTGCACGTTTTATTAATTACGACTGAGATTTTTTACGGTAGTAAGATGCAAGTTCAATATAGTAAGAACAATTTCCCAACTGACCAAATAAAGAGGATTATAAGATAAAGAGGAGGAAGAAGGTAAAGCAGAGTTTAATTTAGAGAAAATCGTCATGTCCGTGGACATCGTATCCATGAACTATGCAGTCCACGGACATGACAGATGGTAACGGATATGATGATACGCTATAACAAGTTACCGAATAGCCAATGACAAATAAAACAGACTTTCTCTCGTCAGTGAACTCATTATATTCCTCTTCTGTCGTGTCCGTGGACACATTTCATGTTTGTAGACAAATGAATCATGTCTGTAGACGACAGGAAAGTAAAAATAAAACACTGTAAATATTATTAACGATATCTGACACATACATCACTCGATTGTATGATTGATAAACTGTAATTACAGAATTTGGGAGCTTATATGAACAAAAATTTTTTTTTATTTTACCGGTAGAAAATGCACGTTTCTTGGAGATTGACTCATCTACGATTGCCTTTATCTAGCCATCATGAGTCGTAGTGTGACTGACGATCCTTTTCTGCCTTCTTCTTAAGGTGATCACGAGGATTTTCTTTTCTTCAAATAGTCTTTACACTTATTCATTACATTATTTTTAAATCCATTAGGGGTTCATCACCACAACGCGTCACAAAACCATCTTCCACAACTGTTTCCGGAAAATTTCGGACGAATATTTTGACGGGTTTCGAGAAAAGGCAAATTCTGTTCTGAATATCCTCCCCTATACATCGTTTCGAGCAGGTGAATTTTTCGACGATTTAATCAGTATGAAAGATTTGTCGTATAACTGTTACCGTATTAGAACTCCATAAATAGTTATTTGAAGGAACGACAATCGAATGTAAGAGGTGAAATGTTCAAATTTTTGTGTCAACAATTTACTATGAAGGAGATGAAAAGTTTTGTAGCTACAAAACCGGTACAAGAGAATAAGTTTTAGGGAGAATTTTTAAGTGAAATTGAGCGTAGGACATTATGCTATTAGTTGCATGACAAATCTGGATAATTTTACGATTTTACGATAATTATTTGTGGAAGAGGCTATCCAGGCTACGCTATAGGTATGGCAGCGGATACATGAGCTGCCGATGAAAAGATCCTTGTTTCAAAAACGACTCTAGAGACTGCCATAAATGGAATGTTTCATGAAAATTAAAAATCCAGACCTATGTGGAAACACTAAATCATAAATACTAGTTCTTTCTATAACTTAATCGATACAGGTGTCGTAAAAAGGTAAATTCTAGTCTGATTAACTGCAAAACCGACTTTTCTGAATGACAATAAAAATTTTATTGCGCCATTCAATTTGGAGTCACAAACAGAAGGTAATAATTAGAAATAAATTCAAATTATATGTATAAACATTCGTTTTTATATTTAACTAACGTAATGAGCAAAGTTTGGTGGAATAATATAAAAAATGCAAATATTTACCAATTATCATGAATTCAATAAATGATTTAAAAAATTGGATACGTTATTTTATATAATTCATTAATCCACCTGGATTAGTCTAAAAAGAGGGAGCTTGGTGGTCTAGAATGTTGAGTCTTTGAATGATTTTTTAAAACAACCTAGCTCAATACCTAAGGAAAGTTTCTAACAGTGGCGTAGCCAGGAGTTTCGTTCGGGGGGTCCAAAATCAGGGAGAAATTTTTGAAAAACAGGGTGCTAAGTAGAGGGTTCAAAACTAATTTTAACATTTTTTATAATGGTAAAAACTTAATTTTTTTAATAAATATATTTTTAAATCGTGATTTTTCAATACTTTTTATCCTTTTATGAAGGGAAATATATGTGTTTTTGTATTTCTGGGGGGGTTCGGACCCCCAGGACCCCCGCTGGCTACGCCACTGGTTTCTAACATCCATAATACAATTATTGAAGGACAATGAGGCCCCTGGGGCCTGCTTTTGAAACGCTCGAGATTATTTTGAGCGAGAACTCGATCGAGAAAAAAACTCAGCATGGTTTTTCATAGCGTTTAATAATCTTGAAAGCCGCGAGTAATTTGTTTTATTTATTTTTGTTTTCTTTATTTCATTCTCAAACCACCGACTACAGATCCTATCGGCCATTTTATATCGGGATATTCAACAAATTTAACAGGTGCATGTACACAAACAATCATACCTCTGATCGGGGAAATCTACCCAGGCGGGACTCGAACCCGCGACCTCTTGTTTGGCATGCGAGGACTTTACTCCGACGCCACCGAGGCCGGCGAACACCCTTAGGTCGAGTTTTTTTCTGCTTAGGTTGCATCTTAAGGTTTCCGCAGAATTTCTTTGTACGAGTCACGGCTTTTGGGCGTTCCTCCTCGTTGAGTTGTCCATAAGTGACGACAGTTTCTCCAGCTATTCTGTTGGCGTCTTCAGGTAAGAAGTTGCAATGCATAAATTTGGCCGTCTTATGCAGGTACTTTGGGGATCAGAGGTCGGTTCTGATTGTTTGGATCTCAGGCGGGCTCTGATTGGTCATTGATTTTGAAGACTCTTTTCCATGTGTTAGATAATGTGTTACCACCTTCACTGTTGCAGTTCTCAGGATGCTTGGTTATCTCTTTAGATTCTTGGATTAGCCTAGGATAGTAACGGCTTTCATTACACAGGACTTTATGCTTATCAAATCCACAGTGTGGCCAGTTTCCGACCACCAGACGGTTCGCAGACGATGGAAAAGCGGAACTGCTTCTTCTCCATGGCACGTTCATGCTCCCTTATCCTGGTTTTGATAGATCGATCGGTCCATACAATGCAACATTTACCACATGAGCATTGCAGTTGATGCACTCCCTCGTATAGTAAGCGTGAGATCTTATCCTTCGGACGAATTTTCCTGCTCAGAATCATATCGCGTCTCTAAC